>NC_088688.1:5526374-6136791 GCF_028017835.1 Emys orbicularis | reverse complement strand
GCTCTGCACTTTGCTAGATAGGGCCCTTAGATTGTATGTTCCTTGTGATGCTACATCTCACTGATGATGGATCTGATATGTGCTTCAGGCTCAATCACACTTTTTAAAAATGATTAATTTACCCAGGAAAGCTCAGCTCAGACAGCAGCTGCTTTTCAGTCAGATCCCATCCCCCACTCTTCTACTCACCTTCCAGTGGGCTGAGGGGCACAAGGACTTCCATGTGACTTACCAAAAGAAACCATATTTGTTTAATTGCTTGGATTGGAACAGAGAATTTTCCTACTTGCCAGCTCTTTACTTGATCTTAGTGCCTCCAGCAGTTTTCCCTTAGCGCAAGTGTCTGAACTAAGCTAATGCCCACTGGAGACCATGGGGCCTGGAGCTGTGGCAGTGAACACAAACCCCCTAGAGGAACAGCATTCTGTTACGTAAGTTCTGACAAACTCCCAGATGTGTACTCTATTATACAGGACTATGGACTAAAGGCAGTTCCATTCTTCTCCATTTGGCCTGCAGCTGTCTGGGGTAGCGTTTAAATTAACTGAGATTTCATACATCAAAGAGAAGGATATATATGATTCAGCAGAAGCTACTGAGGTATAGCAATAGACATAGAAATAAACCAGGTACCACCAACACAGTGTAAGTCAGCGTGTTAGAAAAGAGTCAAAAGGGGACACAACAGGGCTAGCGAGAAGTCCCATTGTGAGCATGAGAACTCACGATAGGGCAAAACAGGTCAGCAGACTTGACATGGCATTAGAAGGCACCCTTAGAACAAGCCAGCAGTAAAGCCTGGAGTGTAGGGTTCTTGGACCAGGCTCCCCTGGGCAGTAGGAATTGCATTCTAACAACCTATTTCAAAAACTGTACACAAGTGGTAGGTGTCACACTGAGATAAATTACCTGCTTTTTGCAGCTGAACAGATGGGTATGGAAGAGAAGTTTTAGTCTGTTAATTCCCAGCAATAACTAGTAAAGGCGTTCTTGGGCTCCTCGGGATTACTTTTCTAAAACCATACACCTGTCGATACCCTGCGCTTCTGTCATGAATTACCCGGTATCACGGATACGCTACAAAAAAATTAAGTAAGGGTCTCAATGGCTCAGGAGACTGGTATTAAGCCGCTCACTTCCAGGTTCCTTATTTGAATCCAGCCCAGGCTGGAAGTGACCAAAAGTTGCTCCCAGCTACTGTGTGATGGGTTATTAAAATGAAATGGCAAGACTCAGTAGATGTGTTCTCACCACAAAAACCACCACAACCGACAACCTTATTGGTAGCAACAGCAGAGGCCAAAGACTGAATGAATAATTAATAGATGTTATTCTAGCACCAATTCCCACTTAATTTTATACAGAAAACTCAAAGGAAACAGATCTTTTAACTTACAAAAAAAAAACCTCCAAAAACCAATACAAAATGAATGAGACCCAGGGACTTACCCTTCTATGCAACAACATGAAAAGAGTGCATGCAAGACAGTGAAGTCTGCAGGGCGTGAAATTAAAAATTTCACACAGATACAATGAAGTAATGATACAATGTTACAACCTTGGCACAAAAATCTTCTGGTTTGAGTAAAGTCAGTGTCATGTGATGTTACGGTTTGTGCCCCAGTAGAAATGGCTTGCTGCTGAAAAGTCTGTATAACAAAACATAAAGAGATGAAGCAAGGGAATGTTTGGACAGTTAAAAGGGGGGGCTATATGTTCTACCCATGTAGGCATTTCTTAGGTACCCATCACTGTCATATCTAATTGCCATGTTATATTGAAGAAATGGCACCCTACTCTCTCACATCTGGAAATCTAGGAGGTAAGATATGATTAGGGAACAAGTAAAAGGAGATTTGGTCCTAAGGGTCTTGAGGTTTGGGGTCTCTCTCATCAGACTAGCCTGCTATTTTGACTCTGAATCCTTCAAGTCTACCAAAAATGGCGCGGGAGTGTAGTCTTCAAGTTCCACGGGTATGCATGAGAATAAGGATACACCCAACAATTACAAAGCATCAAGGAAGAGCTGGGATGCAAGGCACTTGGGGTGATGCTTAGCAATCCTTGCAGGAACCGCTTCACCAGCCACAGGTCAGAAAGGAAATGAATGCTGGAACACTGAGGATACTCTAGTTTCCTTAACTGAGACAGTGCCCCCTGTTGGAACAAACCGCTCAGTACCTTGAGCTCCCAGAGAGTTCCCAATAGATCCACATGCAGGCACGTGGGTTCAAGAGTGGTTCTGGTGCAACACTGAATTATCAGTCATCGTGCACAGTGTAGAAAGGATTTTATTTCCAAGAGTGAGAAAAATGCTTCCAAAGTCACAAATTGTAAAGCTGCTCATACGTTATGTTTCAGAGATATCTGATAGATTGACAGACACACAAACACCCTTCAAAATACATTCATGGCTCTGAATTGTAAGGAATAAAATTGGAATTCAGCACTACCACTCAGCTGAAAGCAGTATCTCTTGATCACAGGCACAGGAAGTTACACACACAAGTACTACTGGCAATGTGAGTTGTGTGCAGAACTCACTCTTCTGGAAATTTACCTGAAAAAGTCAGTCCAACAGTGCAAAGGTCATTTCTGACATGGCATGTTTCACCCTACTGATCTGAGACGGAACACATGGTGAAACGTACAGAAGAATGTGACTTACTTTTGCCTTTTACACACTTAATAAAATCGTCAAGTCTTCAGCTTATTACATTTTTAAAAATTTTACGCATTTCATTCCAGTAATTTCATTAGGTTACAGTTCTACATCTTTATTAAAAAATAATCAAAATTGAAATGTTTCAATAAACCCAATTTTGGTTTTAAGTAGTAAAAGATGATTCAATGCAGATTAAGCAAAAATGAAAGTTAAAAGTATAATAGTATTAGAGTCTTTGAGAACCTTTTCTGAAAGATTCCCTAAACACACAGGAAATATTATAAGTGACTTTGGAATTCTGCTTTTTAATTTATTGATTTTACAAAAACAAATTTAAACTATTCAATACATATACATTTTAGGAGGCTGTTCTCACTAACCATTTTAGACATGTTTACATTAATATAAAGTCCTTTAAAATGTATGAATAGTAAGAGCCACCGGAGAAAGAAAAACGTAAGATACCACGCTAGTTAAAAAACACAAAGGTACTCAGTGTCAGGCAGAAACTAAACAATCACAGATAAAAGCCATTTTTAGTAAATTGCTTTCTTTTCCTTTATATTTGTGCTTCCAAGTCA
This sequence comes from Emys orbicularis, assembly GCF_028017835.1. Classification (NCBI taxonomy): domain Eukaryota; kingdom Metazoa; phylum Chordata; order Testudines; family Emydidae; genus Emys; species Emys orbicularis. Next base: position 6,133,545 of record NC_088688.1, on the reverse strand, counting down.
TCATATTGTTTCCAGAGCAGTCAAAGTAAAAACAATAGTTTTACTTTTTCTTTATGACCTTCAGTAAAAATGTACCAACTGATCAGAATCATAAAATACATCTGAATTATTATTATATAAACCTCAGAACTGACAAGGATAGAGAAGCTTGTATGTTACACTGAGTAATCTAAGTTCCAGAAATAATGAGCTAAACCAGTGTCTGCGATTAAACGTGGAATGTGTGATATCGGGGGGAGGAGGGGATATTTTGTTTTGCTTAAGAAGCTCAACTGAATACTGATGAGATAACTTGAGAACCCCAGTCACAGTGTGTGACAAAAACAAATTTACCCAAGAGTGTATGTTTTTGAACAGGACCATCTGATTTAGGAAGAGAAACAGAATCAGTCACATCCTGTGATGGAAATTGATGGATTCAGCTTAAACAAAGAATAACCACAAGTTGACATAACAAATCTCCTTGCCACAGCTGGAGGTGGGGTTAAAGGAGACTATGCGCTCATCTCTTCCTAAAGTTCCCTTCAAATTTGTACCAAGCATTGGAAGACATGTTGTATGATTCAATCCTCAAGAAACACTGGAAGCATCTAATATAAAGATTTAACTACCTTAAACAGTTCTCCAGATTTTCAGCATGCTATGCAATGCAATGTTGTCATGAATAATAGCAGATGTTTGAGTGTGCAAAGATGTATTCTTAATATCTATTTCCCTATCTTTTTCTTGAAGAGTTGGAGCCTGATTCTCTTGTCATTTAGCCCTAGTGTAACTTCATTTTCTTCAGTGACGTTATTCCCGATACACACCATTGTCAGCATATGGAGCTTTAGATTTTGATTTTTTCACATCAGAGACTTCTGTCCCAAGAACATTAAGAGATGAATGCATATTTCCCCAAATATTCTCCGTTCTATTAAGAACCATAGACAAAGACTGAGGATACACTAACTAAAGGAAGTACAACCAGACAGAAACTAAACTTAAAACAAAACAAAACAAAACAAAAAAAAAGGCACTCCCCTCCTTCCCCCAAAAAAACCTTTGTTTTAAAGTTAGGAGGATGGACAATTTCTCCTGATTTAGACACTATCATATTTCCTACAATCTCTATTACCCTCTGGAAGTTCTTCATTAGGGGAGGATTTTGTCCTTATGACAAAAGGATTATGTCCTTTTGTCCATCAACACCTGGCCTGGATTATTCAAGTAACTAAAATCACCCACTTTTTTTCATTCATTGCTTCAAGGCATCTGTAGTTGCCCAGCCAAGTATCAAAGAAAAAGACCTAATAGAACACATGACAACCTATGGAAAAGGAAAGCTTAATGCTCTATCTTACTTGCTAAGGAAACAGGAATATCTCCCTCATAAGAGCAATCAAATGACAAGGGGCTAATGTGGCCAAATAAAAGCACATGCAAAACTCATCCTTACAAAAACAAAACAAATGCCTACCCCAGAAAAATCTCCACTACAGTAGAACCTCAGAGTTACGAACACCAGAGTTACGAACTGACCAGTCAATCACACGCCTCATTTGGAACTGGAAGTATGCAATCAGGCAGCAGCAGAGACAAAAATAAATAAATAAGTAAAAAGCAAGTACAGTACAGTACTGTGTTAAAACATACTACTAAAAAATAAAAATAAAGGGAAAGCAGCATTTTTCTGTATAGTAAAAGTTTCAAAGCTGTATTAAAATCAATGTTCAGTTGTAAACTTTTGAAAGAACAATCAAAGTTTTGTTCAGAGTTACGAACAACCTCCATTCCCGAGGGGTTCGTAACTCTGAGGTTCTCCTGTACATAACTCCACCCCTTATTAAAGCATAGTTTTGCCCCAGTCTTGATGTCACAACTGCGTGGAGAGGGATAGAGGGAACCACAATGGGCAACACCTCTGTGTCCTCCCTGCATCATAAGCAGCAACCATCGGCCATCAGCATATTTCTATAATCAGACCTCAAATTTCCTCTGCGGCTTTGTGGGTCCCTGCTAATGAGAACACCTGGTGGTAGAGAAGGGACCAGTGGCCATCTCAAGCAGCAGTGGAAACATCGCCTTCACTTCAAACTCTGTCATTCCCACCCACCAATGGTGTCACTGTTGGGAGGGGCTTGCCACAGCAGGGGCAACTCTCACCTCTCTCTCAGACCTCCTTTGTTAACATAATCAAGTATGTTCCGGTAGCCCTGGACATAATCAGGATCAGGCCCTTTTGTGATAGGTGCTGTACACACGCGCCCTCTCTCTTCACCGAAGAGCTCACTATCTAAGAATCCATTAGAACCCAATGATTCATAACAGGAAAAATTACTTGTGCTTCTTTTACACCAGTCCTGCCTGTGGTCATGCTGCATTTAGACTAGCCCTGCCTTCATACTGACCAATTCGTAATTAAAATATGATAAAGGACGTCAAAATACAAATAGATGAGCTTAGTTGTGGTGCCTCTATTCAAAAGAGAGAGAAACTAAGTATGGTAATGTGTAATTTACTGTCTGGCTGATGTGGGGTTTGGGGATTTCAAGAGATAAGAACAGAGCAAAACGGTGCATCACCAGGTCAGCAATCTCCCCTCCCCGCGAATTCCCTTGTGAAAGGTATTGCTATCCATGGCAAATTATTTTTATTACAAAGTTAGAGCACTTCTCCTGTAAGGATGGCAGAAGCAGTGAGTCCAGACTGGAATAGGCAGGGGACACACTCTCTTTTGGGCATCACCTAACAGCTGCAGATCCCAAGGGCCGTTGGTACCCAGCTAAATGGGGGAGGAAGAGTAGGATCTCTCAGGAGCACAGCCAGACCGTAGGGACAAAATCTCCTCCCCCTGATAGGAGCATCTTTCACAGACCTTTGAACATGAGTGATATTTAGCTTGAGCTCCTCCTGCACAATCTTTCACTGCTGGCCCTCTAAATGCAGGATGACAGAATGCAATTGAAAAAAGCATGGAGGATCCACCAAGCAATAACGAAGGAGTGGCCACTGTGCTAGGAGAACCGGGAGAGGACATTGTCATAAGCAGCCAAAGAAGGATGAGGTGTAGTGAAAGAGGGTACGATTGACAATGCCAGAGCAGCAGAGAGGTCAAGGAGGAGGAGGATGGAGTAGCGGCCTTAAGATTTGTCCAAGAAGAGACTGCGAGAAACCTAGATGAGAGCAGTTTCAGTGGAGTGAAGTGAGTGGGGATCCAGAATGCCATTGGAGGAGAGGAACTTGAGCCAGAAAAGGCAGTGAAGGAAATAAGAAAGATGGGACAGTAACTGGAGAGGCAGCCGTTGCTTAGGAATGGGGCTTTTTGATGATGGGGGAGAGTAGAGCATGGGGAGGAGCCAGAGGACAGGGAGTACTTCTCTTTGTTTCATTGTTCTAAGTCTCTAGTGGTTTGGTTACACACACAAATGGGAAGTAGACTGAAACCACTTTCACCTTTGACCTAACATGGGATTTGGCGCGAGTAGGAAAGGCCAGTGCAAGAAACATTCAGTGCATAAGAATGGTGTCATCTTAAGAAGCAGACCTAAAGGGTTAAGTCAGCTTTGTAATATTATTTGTACTCTACTTTCCTTTGCTTATTATTACTTTCAAACCATAATCAACTTATTGTCACACCACTGAGTGATGGAAACCTTGCCAGCTACTTCAAAAATTGACAAGGTTTCTGTTGCACGGAACAATCCCAAAAGACATTTCCCCTCATTTTAATATACAATCCTGTCAGATCCACACAGCTGAATTGGTGGAAAACGTTTAAGAAATATGCAGCTGTAATAGTACTCCCCCAACTAGTCAAGTTTGGAATAAAAGACGATCAAAAAAACTTGAAGATCCAGTGCTAGATTAATGCAAATATCTGCCTGTTTGCCACTGTACTTTTTGATTAAACTGGCATACATCAAGTACAATTAGAAAGGTTATTTATAACTAAGAAATACATAATTCTGCATTTTGATGAGGGTGACAATTACAGCCGACAGTTACTAATTAACATTAATCCTTTTGCACTGGGAGTCAGAATTTCCTGGTGTGATTTTCGTTGTCTGCAATGGACACAACAAAACTGCCATCACCAAGCAGTTGTCAGTACCCTTTGGTGCAAGCAAGTGTTCTCTGTACTCATAACAAAAATAATAAAGTCTCTGTTCATGTTTGAAATTCAATAACCTCAGGTATATGTACCTAATACCGTTTCACAATTAAGCTGGTGACTACAGCATTAAATATAATTAAGCATGGCATTTTCATGGTTAAACCCAATTCCAGGGTCTCCCAAGAGTATGTTTCCTAGGATGAAGGCTGTTTTCAGCCCCAGGTCACAAATCTCCCAGTGTTTAACTTGTTTTCTTATTCCAATTTTAGGTTCTCATCTACGTTTATCTGGCCTGGGGAGTTTAAAGATTTTAGCCACACTAATAAACACTGCAGATGTGGAGTGGTCTTCTCCCTGTCTCCATCATTTTCAGAAGCAGCATGGTGGTGCAAATACTGAAGCTGCAACTGATGATGCATATCAGTTTGCTACAGCAGCATCTCTAAGATGTGGCAAAAATCAGTTCATTTTTTCCCTTTATCTATTAAACCAGGAACATTTTGGTTTTGAAAACTTTCCAATGCCAACCTTCCAAAAGCGCTTGGTTCCTTTGCCTGATTTTTTAAAATTAACACCCCCCTAGTGTCCCCAAACATAATTTTACACCATACAAATTGTTGACCTAATCAAATTTTTCCATCTCTATGATTCGATAAAAGACAAACAGATTTTGTATGCATGCATTATCAAGAGGCAAGTTATCAGCATTACAATCTCAGCCATTGCCTTTTCAGGCAAATGCAACAGAAAATTCACTTATGGCCCCTTTTCCAACTGCTTTGAAACAGAAGTAGAGACATGGTCCAAATCTAGACCAGGTCAGAATTTGTGTTTCAACATAGTTCATCCATTCCATAAGGCCCCTGAATAAAGAGTGTCAAGGTGCTTACCATCTGGGTCGACTGATTGGGTTGGGATCAATGTGGATACAAATAAATGAGATGGCAGAAAAGGAGCACTGCAAGCTCTAAGTAAAGTAAACCATAATGTACTACTTACAAAGTGTTGTAATTTTCACATTTATTTTGTAAGCATGAAATAGATGGGTTATTTCTACATACAGAGGTGCCCAACTAAAATCAAGATAAGTGATATTAATGTCCTATGGCCAGTATTATTGAACCTCAAAAGCAATAAACTATGAGTCGATAAATATTACATTTGCAACATAGTTAACATTCTTCTACTGTCTCTGGCACTTATTACACATTGTAACCGCAAGTCTACAATACATTATTCATATTTGGGGTGTCACTGAATGATGGATTGCTGTAAGAGAGGCTGTCCTTTAAATAAATCAACAAATAAAAATGCAAATGTTAACATTTTCAGCCACAACTTTTCCCATCTTGAATGGGGAATGAAAATTTCACATTATATCGACAGCCAGCAGAGAGAACAATTAACAGCCTACACTGTGAATAAGAGAGATTAATTTGCCAACGTCTGGTTTTATCACTCGCATATGCAACTATATTGGACTTTTTGTGCTGTTAGCTCTCCTCGGGGAACAGAGAAAACTTGTCTCCTATCATGTTCGCCACGTCATTCACCACCCCTCTCCACACACCCTCTTAATTCCTTAAAATGTTTGTAAGTTAGGCATGGAGTGGAAGATGTTTTTTCTCCTTTTGAATCTTAAATTGTGTCTGATACCAGGAAAAAAACCATTTCCTTTCCTTCAGAAGTTTTTGCTTCTACAAGATCTCTATAGAAGGAAGGACTTAGCACAGAATAACATTTTAAGAGCAGAAACACATTTAGGCATCCATGGTACTTGCATCTCAAAAGCAGCTACTGTATATGCAAAGTTAATGCTTTCTCACATCAGTGTTTTATTTATAAGTATTCAGTATAATGGATCGACTGTAGAGCATGCCAATGTGCACTGTTAAAAATACTCTGTGCATTACATTGGACATCAAATATTAATTTGCTGCAACGTCCCTGAATACTCGTCTTCCTCATGTGAGATGTGTGGGGCAATTGGGTAAGTAATTCTGTTTTTAAAATCCTCCCAAACACAAATTAACACAATGTAATCTGTTGGTAAAATTCCAAAAGGCCTTTGTGGTCTAACTGATAATAGTATAGATGGGTTGTTATTTAATATACACGTTGCAGGAACTTTTAGACATTGAAATAAAAGTGATTTAAAAGGAACTCAACTCCAAAAACATACATTCAGTTAGCATTAAAGGCCTGATTTAAAGCTGCAGCTAGAAAATTTAGGATTAATACTAAAACTCCAGGTTATCACCCAATCTCTTAAATTCATCTGACTGTACCTAAACTCAGCAGAAATAATGTTACTTAGTTGCCATGAGAGAGAAAGAGACTCCGATTCTGTTCAAAACCTCCTAGCTTCTTTTGGGGTTTGACTGGTCGGCACAGTCTTAGGCCTCACCAAGTCAGGCCCCGACACTGCATCTGCCTGGGGAGACACCCCTGAGCCTTCACACTGCCCCAAAGGCTTCAGTGGGGATCTGTGCAGATGAAGGAGTTTTCTGCACAGAGCCAGCTGCACAACTGGTGTGTCTGAGGAAAGTGTCTGACTTTATATTTTCACTTATAACCATTATATCCGTATTTTGCAACAGGCCATTTGTTTTGCTGAGATCAGAGGTCTGTTATATCAGAGCTGAGGCCTAGTTACTGTAGAACCTTCTTGAATCCCTTCACTTAGGCTTTGTATACACTACAGTTTTGTTGACAGAAGTCAGCGTGGAGAGCTCACAGTGCATCTTCCCAGCTGACTATGGTGGCTCCATGCAGAAAACGCTCTCCTGTTTGGAGCCCACCTGAGTTGCTGGATCTGCTGGCACTGTGGGAAGAGGCCGTGCACTCCCAGTTCTGCTCCAGCCGTAAGAACTTCGATAGCTATAGTCAGATTTCTCATGGCATGTTGGATAAGGGCTATGAACGGGACACACATCAGTGCCGTGTGAAGATAAAGTAGCTCAGTTGGGCGTACCAGAAGGCAAGGGAGTCAAACCACCACTCTGTGCTGGGCCGAAGACCTGCCGCTTCTATAAGGAGCTTGTCACCATCCTCAGCGGTGACTCCACCTCCACTGCCAAGAGCCCCGTGGATACTTTGGCGAGGCTGGAGACAGTGGACTCAACCCCGAGAATGAAGTCATGGACAAGGAGGTCGAGTTGAAAGACTATGTAGAACACACGGCAGAGTCGTCTGGTGGTACTGCGAGTCAGAACCTTTTTTTTAATTGCAGGACCACAAGTGCCTGCAATACCATAGAGAAGTACCCCTTTCTATTAATGTACTCTGTCGCAAGATGGTCCGAGGCCAAATCTGGGATATACATGCAATCAATCACCCCGCCACAGTTAGGGAATCCCATTGCTTCAAAGCCATCCACTATTTCATGCACATTGCCAAGAGTCACAGTCCTTCGTAGGAGGATGCGATTAATGGTTCTGCACACTTGCATTAATGCAGTCCCAGCAGTGGACTGCCTGATTTCAAACTGATTCGTGACCGACCGGTAGCAGTCTGGAGTTGCTAGCTTCCACACAGCAATCGCCACGCGCTTCTCCACCGAGAGGACAGATCTCATTTTGGTGTCCAGTGCCGGGGAGAGCTCTGCACACAGTTCCAGCAAGATGCCTTTCTGCATCCAAAAGTTCTGCAGCCACTGCTCCTCATCCCAAACCTGCAGAATGATGTGATCCCACCACTCAGTGCTTGTTTCCCAAGCCTAAAAGCAACAGTCCACCATGTGCAACTGCTCTGAGTGCCAAAAATAATCTGATGTTTTTTCCCACATCACACAGCAGGTCAGGGACTTCTGATTCCAGTTCAGATTGGGTGCTCATTATACACTGCATGACCAGCCCTGATGTTTTCATAACAGTGACCACAAAAATAGAAAGCAGTGCTGGATCCATCCTTTCAGACAGAGATGGCAGGTGCACAGTAAACAAGGGTAATAGAAAAATGTCGCGAAACACAGTCAGAAGCCCGTGGAATGATGAAGGAGAGGAAGGTGATCAGGAACAATCAACATGGATTCACCAAGGGCAAGTCATGCCTGACCAACCTGATTGTCTTCTATGATGAGATAACTGGCTCTGTGAATATGGGAAAAGTGGTGGACGTGATAAATCCTGACATTAGCAAAGCTTTTGATACGGTCTCCCACAGTATTCTTGCCAGCAAGTTAAAAAAGTATGGGCTGGATGAATGGACTATGAGGTGGATAGAAAGCTGGCTAGATCATCGGGCTCAACGGGTAGTGATCAACGGCTCGATGTCTAGTTGGCAGCTGGTATCAAGCGGAGTGCCCCAGGGGTCATTCCTGGGGCCGGTTTTATTCAACATCTTCATTAATGATCTGGATGATGGGTGGATTGCATTCTCAGCAAGTTTGCGGATGACACTAAGCTGGGGGGAGAGGTAGATACGCTGGAGGGTAGGGATAGGGTCCAGAGTGGCCTAGACAAATTGGAGGATTGCACCAAAAGAAATCTGATGAGGTTCAACATGGACAAGTGCAGAGTCCTGCACTTAGGACCGAAGAATCCCACGCACTGCTACAGGATGGGATCCGACTGGCTAAGCGACAGTTCTGCAGAAAAGGATCTGGGGATTACAGTGAACGAGACGCAGGATATGAGTCGACAGTGTGCCCTTCCTGCCAAGAAGGCTAACGACATATTGGGCTGTATTAGTAGGAGCGTTGCCAGCAGATCGAGGGAAGTGATCATTCCCCTCTGTGATAAATGAAGTGTGGGGAGGTAGCTCCCTTTGATGGACACCCAGCCAGCCAGTAAGCTGTAAAATCCCTCTTGGTGGCTGTTCTCTACTTGCTTTACCTGTAAAGGGTTAAAAAGTTCCCCAGGTAAAGAAAAAAAAAAGTGGACACCTGACCAAAAGAGCCAATGGGAAGGTAGAACTTTTTAAAAATTGGGAAAGAAACTTTTCCTTTCTCTGTTGTTCTCCGGAGAAGGAGACACGGAGCAGCAATGCTATAAGCAGGATTCCTGCGTAAAGCTTGAACCAGTTATAAAAATTCGTCTTCCATACCTAGAAGAAATCATTGGACAGGGCATGTTTAAATAGACGCGATTAGGTTTATTTCTGTTTATTTTTTAAGGCTTGTGGACTCCTCTGTGCTAACCCCAGATGCTTTTGTTTGCTTGTAACCTTTAAACTAACCCGCAAGAAAGCTATTTTTGGGTGCTTAATTTTTGGAATTGCTCTTTTAAAAATCTAGCAAAAGCCTAAGTTCCAAAGAGGTTTGTGCACATGTTGTTTAATTAGCTGGTGGCAACAGCGGATTTCTTTTTCTTTTCTTTCTCAGCTCTTCCCTGGAGAGGGGGTGAAAGGGCTTGAGGGTACCCACAGGAAGGAATTCCCAAGTGCGCCTTCCTGGGTTCTCAAAGGGGTTCTGCACTTGGGTGGTGGCAGCATCTACCCATCCAAGGTCAGAGAGAAGCTGTAACATTGGGAATTTACTACCAGCCTGGAGTGGCCATTATTAATTTTTAAAATCCTTGCGGGCCCTCACTTTCTGCACTCAAAGTGCCAGAGTGGGGATTCAGCCTTGACACCTTCTATTCGGCACTGGTGAGGCCACATCTGGAGAGTCCAGTGGAGGGCAATGAAAATGATTAGGGGCCTAGGGTACCTGACTTATGAGGAGAAGCTGAGGGAACTGGACTTACTTAGTCTGCAGAAGAGAAGAGTGAGGGGGGATTTGATAGCAGCCTTCAACTACCTGAAGGGGGTTTCCAAAGAGGATGGAGCTCGGCTGTTCTCAGTGGTGGCAGATGACAGAACAAGAAGTAATGGTCTCAAGTTGCAGTGGGGGGGGGGGGGAGGGGGGAGGTTAGGTTGGATATTAGGAAAAACTATTTCACTAGGAGGGTGGTGAAGCACTGGAATGAGTTACCTAGAAAGGTGGTGGAATCTGCACCCTTAGATGTTTTTAAGGTCTGGCTTGACAAAGCCCTGGCTGGGATGATTTAGTTGGTGTTGGGTCCTGCTTTGAGCAGGGGGTTGGACTAGATGACCTCCTGAGGTCTCTTCCAACCCTAAATTTCTATGATTCTATGGGATGGAAAAAACTGCATCATGGGACTTTGAGCACGCACCCATGATGCACTGTGATCCATTCCGCCTTCCCACAACTCTTAGCTGCAGAAGGTGGCGAATAACACAGTGGGATAACTACCCATAGTGCACTGTTCTCTCTGTTGATGCTAGAGCACCAACTGCGGATGCGCCCTGCCGACAGAAGGAGCATTGTGTGACTATGCACAAGCTATGTAATTATACTAGTTTTTGATTGTTGGCGTAACATGCATCAACAAAACTTGTGTAGTGTAGACAACACCTTAGTGGGAAATGTAAAATTAGGATTGTGATATGAGATTTAAAAAGGTCATAGTCTCTATTTCAAGGCTTCCTTCCCTACTGACATTTCCTTGTAGGTCACAGCCAAAAATACTGTCTTGCCTCTGGAAAACAAGAAGGGAGTGAGGGGGGGTGAACAGATTCTGCAATCACTCCTGGCCACCTGAGAGGATGATACTCTATAGCAGGCAAAGAAATTATGCTCTTAGGACAGGAACAGGGTTCACTCTTCTTCCAATAAGGCTACTAGCCCTTTGTTAGAGTCTGCCCAACCTGAACCTTGGTTATGGGTTTGCAATGAAAGCCGAGCCTGCATCAACCAGGGTTTAAAAACTTCAGGATATGCAATGGAAAAGCTTCCCATACCTGCTGTGACCCAAACCTTGAGACATTTGCACAGATGTAGACATCTGACTTGCAAGTAGTTTAAATTTAACACACCATGCTGTGCCACGGCAGGCAGGCATGCATGTGAGCTACTTTCTAATTTCAATATCTCAGATACAGAAATAGGGTCCATCTAATACCCCTTAAAAGTAGCTTATTAATGTTCATTCTGGAACATAAATCTTGGGCATCTAGAATTAAGACTACTAAGCATCTCAAAACACAACACCTCTATTTCTAACACCTACAGCCAGTTTTACTCCACCCTTTTTGCCCCAGGGGTGATTCATTCACAGTGAAGGCAGGAGGTAGTAGCACTCTGTCTTCTCAGGAGAGGTAGATTTAACACCCAATGAGGGCTCCACTGGAACACCGCCAAGAGAGGCTACAGAACCAGCACATCTTCTAGCCACCTTAGCCATGCCTACTTATCCAACCAGCGTCCCTCACTTTCTGTGCTAGCACCCTTGTGCCCCTCATTGGCAGGGAGGTTGCAGACACTTTCTAACACCTTGTTCCTGGCAGATTTTCTACTGTTGCTGCTCTATGGCAGGATTTCTGCTAGCTAGGGCTGGCATAAACCTGAACTGAATCTAGCCCCTATAAGTTTAAATAGTGAAAAGTAATTAGATTACATCTACTGCAGATTAATTAAATATGTTCCTAGGCTCAGGCTTTGTACAGCAAGTTTCAGTCCCAAGAAAACTGTTGTAGTTAAACTTAATCTCCCAAATTGTGGATTATAAAAAACATGCTGACAGACCCTTAACTTTAGTGGCACAAAAGAGCTATAATTCTCAATATTGATTAATTTAGTGAGTTAAACTTGCAGTCTGAGCTTGTAATCATTCAGTGATAAATTTAGACTATGCATGCAGGTTTTTTGATGAAGAATAAGATCAGCTTTAGGCCTCCACAGAAACACTTGTCCACTTACCATTTTCAATTAGAGAAGCCCATGAGTAAGGAAAAGCACAACATGGCTGTTTAACCTGGTCAATTACACTTACACACAGTACCAACAGAGAGAGAGAAAAGGAAAGATCATCGAGAAGCCTGGAATTTGTCAGATTTTTTTATTGCCTAATATGACGATTGACTAATCAGATTTATTTGACTGATCACTTCCTGTATGTGACAATTTTTAATGTTATATGTCAATGATTATTTTATGCTCCCATGCGGTTAGTATGGGCTTTCTGTTTTTTTCAATCAGATTCCTTTTTCTGTATGACTTGATTTCTACAGTTTTCTTACACCTTCTCCTCATTGCTTGTAGGGGAGTTTCAGCCTTGTTTCTAAACTGTCACTCGAAAATACCCAACAATATCTCACAGACACTCATCATTAGACAATGCTGGCTTCTGAAGATAATGCTTTATTGCAGTTTTGTGCTTTTTTGTTTGTTTAAACATGTAGTTGTGGAAAACAGAACCCTTCCATCTATCTAGGTTTTATATTCTTCCAGAAATATCATCCTTTTTTTTTTTTCAAAAGAAAAAAATGTTGTTTATGTTACTGAAACAAGTACAAATTTGTAATATTAATAATGGTTTTTCACCTATTATATATCACAAGTTTCCTCAGAAGATAGAAATAAACTGCCAGCCTCTGCCAAGAATGTAGGGATGATAGAGAACTTGGTCCATTGGGTTAAAAAAAAATATTAAACCCTGATTCAACTGCCAAGCCCTTTAGTTTCTTCAAGTAATTTGTAACCCTTCTTGTGAACTGTGTCCTACATTTTAGTCACCAGTTGCACAGAGCAATCAAACTAGTATTCTATAACACTGTATAATCCTATATTACCATACACTGACTCAACTAGTTTAACTAAAGATTTTGTTGACACAAAGTGTAAGGGCTGGGTCATGTTGGTTTTTTTTTTTTAAATACTCATGACTAGAATTGTAATCCCTCAAAAAGGCAAAGTTGTTTTTCAGTCCAATAAGGGTAACAACAATTCTGCTTTCTTCTTTTTCTGTGAAATAAGAGTGATAATGCTGCTCTCCCAAAGCCTGCATAGCTGATGTATAGTATCACCAGAAATTGCTGACTTAATGTGATTTTGTAGCTTGTCATTAAACATAAAATAGCATTCGTACAAAATATTTTAAAAGAAATTTCATTTGATAAAATATGGGGGAAAATATGAGGGGGAGGGGGATTAAAATCTTCAAGTGGATTTAAAACCGAACCAGGGTTAATGCCATCCCTTTAAACTATTTACAAATGTATTTAATGTGTCAGGACTTGGAACTTAAAATACTTTCCGTTCAAAATCTAAGTAAAATTTAAATGTTAGAACTTGGCATATTCCTGCTTTTCTTATTCTAACAAGCAATTTAAGGCTTACTATAAATGTCAAAGGACATGGCAGTTTTTAGTTTATATTATCCAGCTTGCGTTAACATGAAATATCACAGAAACTCAGCCACTTCGCTGCATCTTGGGGAATATGATGGTTGCCTTTGCAGAATCTTAAACCAGAGATTACCCAGCAAGCTTACCGTGATGTGTCATGCTGGATTGGTGATGTGGCTGTGGTTACAAGCTTTTTTCTGCTGCCTGTCAGTCCAGGAGATGTAGCTGCATCCTTTCTAGATCCTGACGCTGTCCCTGTGGAAAGGAGAAGAGGCAATCAAGCTGGGTATTAGAGGCTCGAAAGTTTTGGACAGCTCCTTCACTGTTTGCATTATTACATAACACAAGGCCCCAAAGTTGTGCCACTCTTCAGGGTACTGTATATACAGTGAGACCGCAACCAAAGGATGTGTGACCGGTTGACAGGTGCTGTGAATAGAATACATTTCAGGATCATGCTGAATGATATTTTCATAATATGCCATCCATTGCAGTCTGTACATTACTACCATGTTTCCAAAGTTTGACAGACTTACATTGCCATCATGGCTTGGAATGTCCACCGTACCAATTTTAGTTTAAAGCTGCAGCTCTCATGAGCTTCCACAAGAAGTTACATTTCCCTTGTCTTCTCTTTAAGTATCACCATAAGAATATATGAATCCAAAACCCTTGGTCTGTCCCTCTCTCCTTCCCTCCCAAAAAAATAATAACATTTTGCACTTAGCTTGCTCCAATGCCTTTCATTAGAGCACCACAAACAATGATTAACGCCTCACAGCACCTTTGTGAAGTTGGTAAGGATTACGGGTAAGGATGATTTCTAAATGGGCAAATTAAAGTTAAGTGACTTGTCTGAGGCTGCACAGAAAGTCGGTGGCAGAGCTAGGAATATACATGACAGGCTATTGGACTAGATGGACCACTGGTCTAATCCAGTATGGCAATTCCTGTACATTCTGAGTGCCAATGCCCCTGCTCTCAGCATTAAACACTGCCTAATCGAACATTAAATGTGTGACAACCAAGTGTCAGCAAAAATTAGAAGCTTGACTATTAAGTATCACCATTGTGCCTAAGTATCTTAGAGCTTTCTGAACAATGGGTAATATTCCCTGTCATGTATGCTGAAATCATAGTGAGAAATCAATGATGGATTTCAGCTAATACTGAATTTCCATAGTTTTCTGGATGCCAGTGAGACTCAACATTATTTGAAAATATACTGAGGGTTCAAATACACACACACACACACACACACACACACACACACACAATCAAGTCCTATCGTAAGAACAATTGAATTAGTGTTTTGGTGGTGGCTTAAAAAAGAATAAAGTTCCTCCAGCTTCACCCTACTACACTGTGTGTTAGCATTGAGTGGAAAGAACAAACAGTTAATAAGAACATAAGAACATAAGAAAGGCCGTACTGGGTCAGACCAAAGGTCCATCTAGCCCAGTATCTGTCTACCGACAGTGGCCAATGCCAGGTGCCCCAGAGGGAGTGAACCTAACAGGCAATGATCAAGTGATCTCTCTCCTGCCATCCATCTCCATCCTCTGACGAACAGAGGCTAGGGACACCATTCTTACCCATCCTGGCTAATAGCCATTTATGGACTTAGCCACCATGAATTTATCCAGTCCCCTTTTAAACATTGCTATAGTCCTAGCCTTCACAACCTCCTCAGGTAAGGAGTTCCACAAGTTGACTGTGCGCTGCGTGAAGAAGAACTTCCTTTTATTTGTTTTAAACCTGCTGCCTATTAATTTCATTTGGTGAAATTACTGTTAATTACTGCTCAAGGAATTCTTAAAATTACCATGGCAATGCATGTTAACCAGGTGCCCCTAGCAACTTGGGACCATCATCCATGGCCAAAGGTGCATCCACAAAAAAAGACTGGGGACCTCTTGCTTGCCCTTGTTGAATAAAACATATTTAGAATGCCTTTCTATTCCATGCGGAAATAGGGCCTTCATCACTGCCTTCCATCTTTGCTGGTCTACTGCTGCAGTCTTGGTGTCTTCCAATGTTATTCTGATAGCTTTCACTTTTGCTTCTACCGTGTCTTCCCATGTTATCCTTAGTCTATCTCATCATTTCTTGTCCTGGTAGTTTCAGCTCAATACCTGTCTCTCCTTCATGTATGTCCTAGCCATCTCTATTTTTGTTCCATAATTTCCTGTCCTATCCGTTTCTGTTTCATCCTCCTCCAGAGTTCTTTGTGATTTCTTCTGACTACCTGATATTAAGGATTTGTCTAAGGCAGCTATTTATGAAAACTTGGAGTTTAGAGAGTAAGGTCTTAATAAGCCTCCAAGTTTCAGTACCATATAGTAAGACTGACTTTACAATTGTGTTAAATATTCGAAGTTTAGTTTGAAGGGCAAGATTTCTATTTCTCTAACTTGGCTTTAGAGCTACAAAGGCATGTCTGACTTTCACGATTCTGGCTTTAATATCTCCAGCTGTTCCACCAAGGTATGTCAAATATCAAACCTCTTCTATGTCAGTCCCAGAAAGCATTGTTAAGACCGCAGAACAGGGACATACAATGGACTTCCACACAGAAGTTAGAGAACTCTGACTTTGCAGATGGCACCAAATAGCTATCCCATACCCATAGAGACATGCATGCTGAAACAAATGATCTCCAAACCTATGCACAATTCGTAGGCTTGAAAATCAAACATGAGAAAACAAATCATGTGAATCAGCAGACAAGAAGAAAAACTTCACAGAATAGTGGCACAAGAGTATTAGATTTTGAGAAAGTAACACTGAAACCCAATGAATGTGGGAGAAAGTATTAATATCTCAGTGTAGGAGAAGGCTGAAGCATTTTAGTCTCACTGCATAACAAGGCATAGTGATACCTGTAGTCAAACAGTTACGAAATGATAAAGTACCTGCTCTTGACAATATTTCACCAGAACTGCTAAAGAATGGAAGCTCGGATTTAGTTCACTGGCTCCATAGTTCTCTTAAAAGTTTAGGAAACCTGCCACATTCCAGAATATTAGAAAAGGGGCTGCATCATTCCTTTTTTCAAAAAAGGAGAGCAATCAGCTTGCTCAAATTATAGGGGAATATCACCACTGTCAGTCCCAGAGAAGGTGTTTATGATCATTCTACTGAACTGACTGAAATATTGTATCAACCCAAAAATGAGAGACAACCAGGTGCGGTTTCCATACAGGTCGATTTACAATCCATGCTATATACGTTCTGTAGAATGTTATTGAAAAACGACTAGAGCAACAAGAGGAAGTTAACATTGCATTTATAGGTCTTTGCAGCTGCCTTTGGCTCCAATCAATCAATCAGCCCTGTGGATACTACTATGCCAGTTTGCGGTGCCTGAGGATTTAGTGTGCTTAGTGGAGGAACTGTATTGCGGTACACTTAGCTGTATGAGGTCAACAGTTGTATTACAAACTGGTTTTCAGTAAAATCAGGAGTACACCAAGGAATGAATTCTCTCACCTACTTTATTTAAGGTTGTAATAGACTGTCTGATGACAAAACCGATTGAGGCCAACGTCGAACATGTGAGATTTACAGATTCATCTCAAATATGAGGAAGACATTAACTTACTTGGAGAGACTACTGACCAACTACAGCTAATGCTGGAAGAGCTCTTAAAAACTGCAGAATCTATGGGATTTAAGATCAATGGTGATAAAACCAAAGCTATACATACATACCTCCTATAAAATGGAAACCAATGACTTGCCAGCACTGCATGTAGATGACAAGGACAGTAAATGGCTGAATAGCTTTATCTATCTGGTTGACAGCAGGAGGGTTTATATCCAAAGAAAGTCACACGTTGGATCAGTCTCATATCAATGGCATTTCAGCACTTCAAAGCACATCTGCTTGGGCTGTGGGATGTCTGTGTGACAACTAAGATACAAGCATCCAAGGAGCAAGTGATGATGACTATTATATGGGGCAGAAACATGGCCATTAAAAACAGCTGAGGAGAGGAAACTAAACAGATTTCAGTGTAAAAAATTATGATGTATTCTTAACATTTGGTTTGATTTTGTCACAAACTAGGAGAAGTTAAGACGATCCTGTCAATTTACAGCCTTGCACCAGTTGAGAACAAGATGACTGCAATGGTGCATGTCCAATGTGCAGAAGAAGATACGGTCTTATAGAGCTGAGGTCAAAGGAAGTGAAGCATGAGGCTGACCGTGAATGAGGCTGGAAAATTCAGTTTTGAGGGATTTAGGAAGCCTACATCCTTCTGTATAGACTCTTGCCGAAGGAAGAAAACTTGCAAGGGACTGCTCAAGATGGAAGTCCATTCTACAAACCACTGTGGCTATATCATAGCCATGTGAATCTGCTGCCACTGCTGCATTCAAGGCATATTAGACTAACTGCACTGAAAAAGAAAAATACAGAGAACCAGAGGTCATTGTAGGTGTGTGTGTTCGCCACATGCACCGGTGCTAGAAGTTTTTCCCTCAGTTGTATCCGTAGGGGACCGGCTCTGGCGCACTCTGGAGTGGCGCGTGTATGCACCGGTATAAAGGGCATCGCCGGCTCCCCCCACCCTCAGTTCATTCTTGCCGGAAACTCCGACAGTGGGGAAGGAGGGCGGGTCATGGAATGGACATGAGCAACACATCTCGAAGAACAACAGTTACGAAAAGGTAACTAACTGTCTTTTTTTCTTCGAGTGCTTGCTCATGTCCATTCCATTGTAGGCGACTCCCAAGCAGTACCACCGGAGGCGGGTAGGAGTTCATGGACGTGTCGATTGCAACACAGCTCTGCCGAAGCCAGCGTCATCTCTGGCCTGCTGAGTGATGGCGTAATGGGTTGTGAACGTGTGTTCCGAAGACCACGTCGCGGCCCTGCAGATGTCCTGGAGAGGGACATGCGCTAGGAAGGCAGCTGAAGATGCCTGAGCCCTAGTCGAGTGAGCCTTCACTATCGGTGGAGGCACAGCCTGCGCCAACTCGTAAGAAGTACGGATGCAGGTGGTGATCCAATTCAAAATCCTCTGAGAAGACACCGGAAGGCCCTTCATCCTGTCAGCGATTGTAATAAAGAGCTGGGTCGATCTGTGGAAGGGCTTGGTGTGCTCCAGATAGAACGACAGGGCACACCAGACATCCAGAGTATGCAGCCGCCTCTCCTCATTGGTCATGTGCGGCTTCAGAAAGAACACTGGGAGGAAGATATCCTGGTTGACCTAGAAATGCGACACCCACCTTAGGCAGGAAAGCCAGATGGGGCTGCAGCTGGACCTTGTCTTTGTAGAACACCGTGTATAGTGGCTCTGATGTGAGGGCTTTGATCTCGGATACATGCCTCGCTGAGGTAATTGCTACAAGGAATGCAACCTTCCACGACAGATGGGAAAGGGAACAAGAAGCCATGGGGCTCCAAGGGGGAACCCATGAGCCTGGAGAGGACTGGGTTGAGGTCCCATTGTTAGACCCGCAATAGAGGTTTTCCTACAGGATGGGGAGCAGGCAGATACTGGACACAGCGTTGGTATATAATACTTTAAATGCTCTTTATTGATTACAAAACAAACCTTACTTACTTTACCTTTACACTCCAAACATCTATACCAGAGTCCAAAGGTCAGAATGGTCCCAATGGCCAGTCGAGATTTCTTTTGATCATTAGATTATAAGATGCGAGGAGCCGGCGAAAATCACATCTATATCCACATGGGGCTTTGGATTAATAAATGACTTCGATTTGCAGAAGTCAGTTCATTTATAGTTCATTTTGTTGCATCATCAGTTTTTTGCCTTCGTTTATGAGGCCTTTTACTCACACAATTTTAAAGAGACAATTCTGTGCAGGCCGCCATGATCCCAGGTGTGCCATTTCATCCAATTCTTATACAATTTTATATTAGTCCAGCTGGTGTTGTTTCCTTTTCTGCTGATTTTCTGTATTTTTCTCAGAACATAACAAGATTGTTTTTGCACAAACAGTTCTAATAGTCCTTGACCTTAAGTTCTTGCTTTGGTTGCCAGCACATATTTATGTCAAGCATGCGTCATTCATACCAGGCCTCAATGACCTATAACATATTACATGGATATATGAATCACAATGTATATTGATATGTGTATATATATATCCCAACATTCCCCCTCTTGAGACATGATTAATGCCATTAATTATTGTATTACTTTATAATTTTGCAAGCTATTTAATTTTATATATCACTTGCTCCAAAACTTCTTGCTTTTTTATTCGGCAGTATAAACATAGCATAATAAAGGTTAACAAAATTATTAATGCAAATAATATTACAATAGGATGTAGCATAAAATATAGAAGAGCTGTGACACTAGGAGACCATTCTTTAAAAATATAATACCAATGAGAAATTGCCAATTTTTAAAAAAAATTAATATTTGGCCATTGTGGATTAAAATGTTTATTTTTTCTGTTTTTTTTCCATTTTGTCACACGAACAGTCAAATGTATTTTTTTTATTTATACCTTTATTCTAGAGGTGCTTTCATAGATATATTTATGTATCCCTAATTTTTTTCAAATATTTAAAAAATAAAAAAGCCAAAAGCCATATTTATACCCTTTTTGAATTATGAGGATTCTTAATATTGAATCCATGGCCATTATTCCATAGGAATAATGTCCGATGCCTCTGGCCGTATTATTTTAAATACTTACACTAACCTTTTTATCTTCGCTCGAGCGCCGGTATTATTTTTTTCATTCTAAAATATAACGCACACAACACAATTTTTTTTTTACTACCCCACTCTCTACCTTTTTTCCTTTATTCTTTGCATTTTTTTGATTATTTATTAGTACATTTTCCATTTTACTTATTTCTATCTACTTTCCCTTAATTTCAAATACCTCCAAGCGATATTTCAAATTACATTTCCTTTTTTTCTGGGGCTTATTTTGATTATTCCACCTTCTACCTCCTTGGGGTGGGGTGTTTTGTCCTTTACCATGGCCTTTTTTTTTTTTTTTTTTACGGTATTCTGATTTATAAACACTCTCATTTGAATATGTTATTGCTTTAATAAAAGGTACTTTGGGTTTTAATTCTTTTACCTGGCTTTCCCCTTCTATTATTTGTTGGCATACTATCCAGTGCTTCAATGAATCCATAACAGTTAACTTCTCAGCCTGGGCTGCTTGGTTTACCAAATTGGTAGACATTGCTAATACATTTTTATTCAATCCTTAAAACACATTATTTCAAAATTCCCTCTGATTCAAATCAACTGCCATCAAAGAATTAACTGCGACATGTCTGGCGACCTTCACCCTGGGATTAGTCACCGGTTGTATTTTTTCAGCCAATAATTTTAATGTTATTTTTCTTAACAGGTAATTTCTGGGTGAATTTTCAGGCTTTATGTAATCTACACTGGATAACACCTTTATGGGTCTTTGACCTCTCTCTTTTTCTAACAGCCTAATAAATCACGGTATTAGTTGGTGTGCTTCTGGCTGCCTGTCCAAAGCATTTTTCGCTCGATCTACTGCCTGTCTAATCTCTCCAGTGGTAGCTGCCCTGATTAACCTATAAATTTTACTTATGTTTAAATTTTCTGTTCCTCCTAACTCTGCCCACTGTACTAGCCATGTACCTAATTTTTTTTATATTTACTGGGCCTAATGACTTTACCATCAACTGTAAGTCTGACGAACTCGCAGGAATTATTTATATTTGCTCTGACTGTATTTTCCCTGCTGCATTCTTAATGGTTGATCTTCATTCTATTACTGCTTACAGACTTTTCTGGCTTAGGCTTTCCCGGGCAGTTTCTTATTTTTTTTTAAAACTTAGTATAAAGTCCTTCTCGAGGTTGGTCAAATTCCCTTTACTCTTGACTCCCTCGCAGATCTTTTTCATACCAAATATTATTGGAATTCACATAAAAAAAAAAAAAAAAGACTTTTTTTTTTTTTTTTGGACACACAGCTTCTGTATTTTTACTTTATTTTTTAATGCTGCTATAGTTTTCTGGCATCAACTGTGAGAAATGCTTCCCATCTCTTCTTCCTTTTTCTTAGTTAAATTTTGAATTAACTGCTTCATTTTTATTACTTGATGGTCTAATTTATTTTTGTCTGCTTTAATCTTTTTTCAATCCATCATTCTTTTTTTTAAAATTGTTATTTGTTTTCCCATTTGTTTTAACTGAGTTTGCATTATCTGTGCCTGCCTCACTTCCCGCTCCAAATTTTCCTGGCAAGTTTTAAAATTCTCTTATAATGTTTGTAACTTTCCACAGACCTCCCCCCTACATGCAATTGCCTTTTTTACAGCTTGCCACAACAGCCATGCTACGGCCGTTTGCTTTTTACTGGCATTAGGTTTGTACAGCTGTACGTATTTCTTAAACATGTTTTTTAAGATACCAAATATTACATCCGGTTCCACTGCACCTTCCATTCAAGGGCATGTCCCAAATGCAATAATCTCCTTCTCTAACAGAGAAGGGGCTTTAACTTTAGTCCATTGGGGTGCTTCTTTCACCCCTTGACTTCTCTTCTTAAACAGTGTTTTAAACATTATTATAACACCACCACCCGGTTTTGTTTCATGCCTTTTTTTTTTTCATTTTTTTTTACAAATTTTACAAATAAGGAGTTACCCTTATTAGTCTTAAATACGGACTTTCCCAACACTGTAAGACCCCGTCTTGAAATCCGGCACTCCTTAATCTCTCTCCCCTTTCTGCATTCTTTACCACGTTAGACCCACAATAGAGGTCTCCCTACGGGATGGGGAGCAGGCAGATACCGGACACAGTGTTGGTATATAATACTCTAGTGTAAATGCTCTTTTTTGATTACAAAACAAACCTTACTCACTCCACATTCACACCCCAAACATACTATGCCAGAGTCCAAAGTTCACAATGGTCCAGATGTCCAGTTGAGATTCCTTCTGATCATAAGTGTGATGGGTTCGGTCACAGAGACCCCCTTGGGACTGTTACCTGATGTGCTGAGACTACCTCTGAGCCCATTTTCTCGGCCAGTTTGGACCTCCAGAACCCTGCCTTGTTGAGCCAGATATTGCAAGCCTGCTGCAGCACAGACCCAGGGTCTGAACCATGCCCCCAAAGCTGCAGACTTAATTGAAAACAGCTTAGCAAGTGCTCCTGTCTCCAGCACCCAGACACCCAGCTCCCAATGGGATCCAAAGCCCAAATAAATCCATTTTACTCTGTATAAAGCTTATACAGGGTAAACTTGTAAATTGTCCGCCCTCTATAACACTGATAGAGAGATATGCACAGCTGTTTGCTCCCCCAGGTATTAATCACTTACTCCGGATTCAATAATAAGCAAAACTGATTTTATTAAGAATAAAAAGTAGGATTTAAGTAGTTCCAGGTTCCAAGTAATAACAGGCAGAAAAAAGTAAGTCACCAAGTAAAATAAACACGCAAGTCTAAGCCTAATACATTAAGAAACTGAATACAGGTAAATCTCACCCTCAGAGATGTTCCAATAAGCTTCTTTCACAGACTAGACTCCTTCTTAGTCTGGGCCCAATCCTTTCCCGGTACAGTTCTTGTTAGTTCCAGCAGGCATCTTAGGTGAGAAGCATGGGATTCCACATGACTGGGACCCCAATAGTCTGAGACAGACCCGGGCCATGGTGAGCGGATGAGCGGTGACGCTGGCAATTAGATGTGACATTGCCCTGAACCTGGCCTTTGGTAGAAATATTCTGGATCAGGTAGAGTTGAGTACTGCCCCAATAAACTCTATTCGTTGGACTGGGATTAACATTGATTTTTGTTCTTTTATCAGCAGGCCCACAGTTCAACGAGTGGCTTGCAGCAAATGCTCGTGAGAAGGGTCCCTGAAGAGGGATGGAGAGAGGGGTGGGGGGGATAGAAATAAACTGGAGGGTATATCCTCCTGATACTATGCTGAGGACCCACCGGTCCGATGTGATAGAGGCCCAGGCAGGGAGGAAGAGGGACAGGCAGTTGGAAAATAACAGGAGAGCGGGATCCAGGATACAGGCTAGAAGGTCGCCCTCGAGCGCACCCTCAAAATGCTTCCCACTCAGTTGGTTACGGGTGGAGCTCGAGTGAGCAGAGGATGCCGGCTGGTGGCCTTGCTGGTGCTTATAGCCCTTGCCCTTCTTATGGAAGGGCTCTGACCAAGGTTGGCTCCCGAACCTATGGGTCTGTTGCAGCTTAAACTGCTTCCCTGCCAGCCTCGGCATGTACAGGCCCAGAGTGAGCAAAGTAGTCCTAGAGTCTTTCAGGCCTGGCCATTTACTATCTGTTTGCTTGGAGAACAGTGCCAGGCCATCGAATGGGAGGTCCTGGATGGAGGTCCTGTTGAACCTCTGTCAAAAGGCCCGACGACTGCAACCAGGACGCTCACCTTATCAAAATGACCGAGGCCATGGTTCAGGCCACAGAGTCTGCCATATCTGAGGCCACTTGGAGGGGGGCCCTAGCCACCGCCTTGCCCTCATCGAGGATAGCCAGGAATTCCTTCCTGGGTTCCTCTGGCAGCGAGTCTGAGAATTTGGCCATGGACTGCCAGATATTAAAATCATAGTGGCCAAGCAAGGCCTTATGATTGGCCACATTCAGCTGGAGGCTGGATGTAGAATAAATTTTTCTACCAAAGAGACTGAGCCTCTTTGCCTCCTTGTTCTTAGGTGTCGATCCCGGTTGGCCCTGTCTTTTGTGCTCATTGGCTGCCGATACAAACAGTGAGCTTACAGGATGGGTATAAAGATACTCATAGCCCTTAGAGGGGACGCAGTATTTTCGCTCTGCCCGCTTGGAGATGGGAGGCAGTGAGGAAGGTGTCTGCCACAGGGCCTTAGTGATTTTCACCACCTTGGCGTGGATTGCCGCACTCAGTACATCAAACAGTAAGTCCGAGGGCTCCACCAGCTCCTTGGCTTCCAGCCCTAGGTTTGAGACGACTCTCTTCAAAAGCTCCTGGTGAGCCTTGGCATCGTCCTGGGGAACTGGGTGAGAGGGCCCCGCTATTGTCTCATCAGGTGAAGATGAGGAGGAGGCAGGTACAGGCAGGTCTACCAACTCTGCTGCTTCTGCCATGGGACCCTGAGCTGAGGCTGGCTGATCCTGGGGAACCTGCTCTGACTTCGCGTCCAAGTCAGGAGGCGGGCGGGAGACTGTTACTGACCATTTGTCGGATGCCCCCGAGGCTGACCTATGCCCCTGCAATGGTTGGGGAAATCCCCAGGGGTTCCAGAGTTGCCAGGGGGCAGGCCATTGGCCCTGGGGCCAACCTGCCACTGGTGGCCCAGCGGGGAATGCCAGTGCCCTTGATGGGTGGCCCCTTGCCCGCGGGCAGGATCTCCTCCTTGCTGTCGGAGCCCAAGGAGGGGGATACGTGTCTAGGGGACCAGGATGGTGCCGAGGCCATCTGTATATCCAGATTCTGTCAGCTCTGGCCCCGGACCTCTGTTGAGGATCTGTACGAGGGCAGTGGCTCTCGGTGCCACGATCCCGGTGACTGCTGGCAGCGTTCGGCGGATCGGCAATGGTATCCCAGTGATCAATGCCTTAAGCTTAGCGAGTGATGCTGCTCCGTCGAGTGGGAGTGGGAATGTGAGTGAGTAGACCACCGTGCTGGAGACCTTCGATGCACTCGCGGTGAACCATACTGGCGGTCTGGCGACCGGTGACAGGGCTCTGGGGACTGGCGTCTCGACCCTCTGGAGCAGTGCCGTGAGCTGGGAGAGCGGCTCGCGCACTCCCAGCACCAAGGCTGTGGGGACTGGTGCCGCGACTCTGCTGGTGTGTGCCAGCCCACTGGCGATCACCGCCTTGAACCCGTAGAACGCTGCCTGGAGTCCGGGGACTGACGCCAGGAACTCTGGCAGGAAAGCCGACCCGCGTCCGGGGGCAGCTGGCGCTGCTCAGGTGACCACTGACGGAGCCCCTCCTGCAGCAAGGAGCAGTGCCACACTGATGGGGATTGTTGGAAGGGTCCCAAGGCAGGTTTATCCCTGGGACGGGGCACCTCTGTGGCCAGCACTAGCAGGGACAGAATGTCCTTTGTGGCCTGAAAGGCCTCTGGCATGGACGGCACTGCCAGGTGCCGAGTGCCTCTGCCGCTCTCCGGGGTGGCGGGTGGGAATTGGCGCCGGTCTGAGGCCGGTGCCACCGGCGCGCTCCACACCGAGACCGTGGTGCTAGGAGGTCTGAATCTCTTGCAAATGCGACACTTGTCACTGTGGGTTTCCCCTAAGCACTTCAAACAGCTTCTATGGGGATCACTGACTCACATGGGTTTCTTGCAACAGCCACAAAGTTTGAAGCCCAGGGACCGGGGACTAACGAACTAACACTAAGTCTACACTAAGGGAACTATAAAACTAACAAATTTCTAACAACTATATACAGAAAGTTCTCAACTAGGCACAGTTGAGAGGAGTAAGCTTGCCGAGGCAAAGAGACGTTCCAGCACCGTCACTGGCGGTAAGAAGAAACCGAGGGTGGGGGGAGCTGGCAGCACCCCTTATACCGCGGCATACGGGCACCGCTCCAGAGGGTGCCAGAGCTGGTCTCCTATGGATACCACCGAGGGAAAAAACTTCCGGCACCCATGCATGTGGTGAGCACACACGCCTACAATGGAATGGACATGAGCAAGTACTCGAAGAAGAACCCGAATAAATGAATATAAATGTGAGCTAGAAGGACATTATAAATATATCGGGAGAAAAGCAACACAGGTCTATTGAGGTAAAGGGATCTCTAGAAAGAAGGTAGGCCCTTAATAAATGAGGAGAGATTAAAATGATGATTCTAAAATGGTTGCTACTGAACACTTTAAAAGCCATTCTAGTAGGTAAAATAAAGAAAAGACATATTGAAAACTAGAAACTAATGAAGACCTTGTTAATATACAATACTTGTTGATAAAAGGAAGTCTTAGAAAAAATTAATACATACAAATCCATGGGTCTGAAGTACATACAGTCCAGGGCAAAAGGGAATTACCTAATGAACTTTTGAAACTACTGGTAATTATTTATGAAGAGCCATGGAGAACTGAGGTGGTCCTGAAAGACTACACTTTAATTACAATTGCAGGTTCGTAAATACCTCAAGGATGGAGAAACAATAGAGAGGTGATAGTTATGGGAAGGAAATATTCAACCTGGAAAAATGAAAGCTAATCTATAGGGGGGGGGAATAATTAAAAAACAGATAGTCAGTGGGACGAAGGTACGTAGACCTAAGGAACGATAGCAGACAGTAAACTAGACATAAGCTTGCAAGCTGACTTGCAGCCCAAAAGAACCAATATAGTTCAGGGCCACACATGCACAAGTTACAGCTGTCCTTTAAAAGGTACTGGTGTAACTGCACATAGAACACTATATCCAGTTTTGAGTAACTAAAGTATCAGAATGATATTAGCAAATGGTTAAGGGCCTGGAAGGACTCATTTATGAAGAAAGATTAATGTAAGTAAATATATTCAGCTTGATCAAATAACAACTAACATAGGCTGAATATGATAGTCCACAAGATTCTGGACGTGGAAATACTTAGAATGAAGAGAAAACCCTCAGGGTGATCCAAGAAGTAATGGAATGAAAGTGAGCAATGGGAAATTTAGGCTGATAATCAGGAAATAAATCCTTAAGAATATTCATAATAGTTCACATTTATATAACACTTTACATGTTCAAAATGCTTTGCAAATATTAACTAATTAATGTATTAGCCTTCCCTTAGGTGAAATGAAACTTTCAACTCCCGAATCCCTAAAAAGCTAAGTTTGAAAAACCACTGGAAAACACACAGTAGGGAACAATTTGCCCCTGGCTGAAAGTATGGACTAGATGCCCTACATGGACTTTTTCCCATCTCTAGTTTTTACCATTCTTATACAGAAGGGAAAGGGCTGAGCATGCCATACAATATTACATGAAAGCCAGATTCACTACAGTGACATACCACAGGTTGTTTCCTTTCTCTAGACACAGAGAGATCTATATACCTAGGAAAAAGGCAAAAAGGGAGACTTAAAAGATGGTTAGATAAGTGAGGTGGCCAGCATAACAGAGGAGAACCTAATGGACGGCTTTGTTTTCTGGCCTAAAGGCAAGAATATTCAGAAGAGTCATTTCTGCAGTCCAATGCCTCTTAACTAGACAAGCTGTTGGATTTTAGTATATACTGACATAGCTGCTGGTGACACCAATATACACTATTTACTGTTGCAAAGACACAGAACTGGAGGATTGCCTTGTCTGTTTGAAGTCAAGCAATATTCTTGCTGCTAGAGCTAAAAAAGTTCTGCTAAAAGGCACAGAAACACGTATTGTATCGAAATACTGAAGGAAAAATTAAGAAGCATCAACAGAAATCACTGTATATAAGAGAAAATCAACAAGGAAGTAATGTCAGCAACTGTACAAGCAGAGCCAGTTCACTCAGTAGCACAAATGTAACTTTTCCCGAGAGTTATGGAAGGACCTAAGACTCGGTAATGCAACCAAGTAAACGCAGACATGCCATCACAGGGAGAAGGGAAGCTAGGTAATTTAGAAAGGTTACTCTCCACTTTAGCTGAGGCCTCCAAACTCAATACAGTTTATAATATTAATGGTTAATGAGAGTAGTAAGGTCATTCTGAAATGGTCTTGCAGAAGCTAGATGTTCAGAGGGGAAACAATCTGAATACACCCTGAGGTTTTGCCATTGACAGAAAAAAAAGAGAAGGGGCCTTTTCAACAGGCACCAAACGAAGCAGATTGCTTGGGTTCAGTAGTTACTCATTTCAGCCTCACTCAAACAAAAGTCTGAGGAATTTAGCAATGAAGAGAGTAGTTATCAGTGGTTCAGTCAAACTGGAAGGGCATATCAAGTGGGGTCCCGCAGGGATCAGTTCTTGGTCCGGTTCTGTTCAGTATCTTCATCAGTGGTTGAGATAGTACACTTATAAAGTTTGCAGACAATACCAACCTGGGAGGGGTTTGGAGGATAGCATTAAAATTCAAAATGATCTGGACAAACTGGAGAAATGGTCTGAAGTAAATAGGAGGAAATTCAATACGGACAAATGCAAAGTACTCCACTTAGGAAGGAACAATCAGTTGCACACTTACAAAATGGGAAATGACTGCCTAGGAAAGGGATCTGGGGGTCACAGTGGATCACAAGCTCAATATGAGTCAGCAATGTAACACTGTTGCAAAAAAAGCAAACATAGTTCTGGGATGTATTAGCAGGAGTGTTGTAAACAAGACACAAGAGGTAATTCTTCCGCTCTACTCCACGTTGATTAGGTCTCAACTGGAGTATTGTGTTCAGTTCTGGGCACTACATTTCAGGAAAGATGTGGACAAATTGGAGGAAGTCCAGAGAAGAGCAACAAAAATGATTGAAGGTTTAGAAAACATGACCTATGAGGGAAGATTGAAAAAAATGGGTCTGTATAGTCTGGAGAAGAGAAGACTGAGAGGGGCCCTGATAACAGTTTTCAAGTACATAAAAGATTGTTACAAGGAGGAGAGAGTAAATTGTTCTCCTTAATCTCTGAGAATAGGACAAGAAGCAATGGGCTTAAACTGTTGGATATTAGGAAAAACTTCCTAACTGTCAGAGTGGTTAAGCACTGGAATAAATTGCCCAGGAGGTTGTGGAATCTCCATCGTTGGAGCTTTTTAAGAGCAGGTTAGACCTGTCAGGGATGGTCTAGAGTGCAGGAGACTGGGTTAGATGACCTCTCGAGGTCTCTTTCAGTCCTACAATTCTCAGATTCTAAGACTAAGATTAGGGGCACGTCTACACTACTGCTTCAGTCGATCTAACTTATGTCACTCAGGGGTGTGAAAAAGATATTCCCTGAGCGACACAAGTTACAGTGACCTAAGCGCTGTCCGCACAGCACTGTGTCAGCTGGATACGCTCGCCTGCCAACACAGCTTCCGCCTCTTGTGGAGGTGGAGTAATTATGCCAACAGGAGAGTGCTCTCCCGTCAGCATACAGTGTCTTCATCAGACACGGTGCAGGCTGTGCCGATGTAGCGCTTCTAGTGTAGACCTGCCCTAAGACTGCTCTGGAAATTGATGCAACAGTTATATGTGGGAGTGGAAACACTATCAGGATGATGTGCAGGGTCTCCAGATATATTCTGTGGACCCAGGTGTGAAGGGCACATGCATGGGGATCATTACTACTAATTATCTGTATTACAACAGAGCCCAGAAGCCCCAGCCAGGATTGAAACTCCACTGTGCTAGTGATGTACCAGAAAGACAGTCCCTCTCCCAAAGAATTTACAGTTCACACAGACAAAAGGGGGGAGAACATTAGTACAAGTTTTAAAATTTATCAGTTAAAAAGCTGCCACATGAATGTGGTTCTGTGTACACTAACCAAGCCTGGCCAATAACACCACACACAAATATGTAGTTCTAAGCACAATCAAATCTCATGCCTCAGGATGTCATCTGATTGTTTTCCTTCCCCGTCCCCAGAGAGCACTGTTCAGCTGGGTAAGTGCACTGTGGCAGGAGATCAAGAGTTTGCCTTCCATTGAAGCATAAGGTACTGGCCACTGCCCAGGAAAGATTCCAGACTTGATGGATTGAAGGTCTGAGCCTGCAGGGCAAATCCCATATTCCAATAGGGGACTATGTCTGGAAGAAATATCTATATCCTTGGTTTTATTTTTGCTTAGAAATATGTTATCTGTCCCTAATGAAAGACTAAAATCTGAAGCAAAGGAAGTCAGTGTGTGCCACTGGACCAGTTCAGTTACAGCTGGCAAGAACTAGTGGTGGTGAGCATGGAGGGAGATAGGAAGCAGGCAACTAGGACAGAGACAAGAACCTTGCAGATTCCATACACGGATGTAACTAGAAAACGGAGCTTAAGTGCGTGTGTGTTAAAGGAGCCCAAACATGTAACAGAGGGATGCCAATTAAAAAGGTACTAAAAACAGAAGACTTCAACTTCAATGATTAGTGCTAGGTAATTTGCCTTGTGATAAACAAGCTATCCAACTCAGTAAATAGATACAAGGCTGTTCTACAGCCTGAAAGCTCTTTTCTTAACTTTTTCTGGTGCCACAATAAACGCCAAAGCAGTAAGTCAAACTTTGCCATGCATCTCCATGTCCTAGGTTCCAGCATCTCCATGAGACATTTCCTCAAAAGGGCTGTGTGGGGGCAGATAACTTCTTCAATTGCCAGGCCAACAGAGACAGCATGTAATTTTCCTAACTGAAGCAGAATGAGAGGGATGAGGGGAGAAGCCAGGATTTTTTGGAGGAAGATGTATGTGGATAGGAAGATAATTCCTGGGAATACCCTTATCACAGAAAAGAAATCCTCCAAATAATGAGAAAAATCTCAATTTCACTACTGCGGTACTTCTAGAACAAAAGAAAAGAAAGAATGATGGTTAAAAATAAATAAAAAGGAAAACCATCAGTGAAAATTGCTCCTGAAACTTTGCAGAAATTTTTACGGCTTTCTCTTGCTTAAATTGATTGGTGTAGCGATGTTATAAAATGACTATTAGGATTCATTGTGCACAACAGAAAGTGCTGAAATGTCAGCCGACTATACAGCAAAAGTAATGGGTCCTGAACCCCGGTTAGTCAAAAATGATTTTGTTTCAAATTAGAAATTGATTTTTTTGGACACAAGCCCTTTACAGGCTTCCAACTTTTGTAGCTGTGCCTTGGAAGAGATTAACCTCAGCCACTGTTTGGGTCCAGTCTGATGATACCCTTTCAAAAGTTTCTTCACAGGGTCTGCTTTTTAATGTTGGTACGGTCTTAACCAATAATACAAGCTATTTGTTCCTTTGAGAACTGCACCACATTTTTTCTCATTTTGCCTTTATATATATATATATATATATATATATTTTTTTTATGCTGACACAAACTGGTTGACAAGTTCAAAAAAAAAAAAAAAAAAAAAGCCAGCTCATAATTGAACGAAAGGTTGTGTTAGGCTCTGCAGTGAAACCGCCAAACTGCTTCTATTTTCCCCCTCCCCTTCCCAAGACAGACAGCTTTCGCCACATCGTAAGTGGAGATGCTAAACGAAGAGCAGGATAGATTCTAGTTGCAAAAACATCCTTGTGTGGCAAAATATCAGGTTGTGATGGTGGTAGCCATTACTCGGGGAGGAAGAGAATGTGAAGATTACATCAAGCTTATTCTCTGTTTGCTGGAAAAGCAAAAAATTGCTGAAGTAATTCTTTCCGGGAATAAAGGACGGGGGTTTTTTTTTTTGTCCCATGTTAGGAACTCCAACAAAATCGCTTGCTGTTTGCTGGGCTTTCTACATCTTCTGTTATATTTATTATAGCTACATTTTGGTTGTTTTAAGCAATTTATAATCCTCTCCCTCTTCCTTGGGATCTAACTGAACCACACATGAATACATGCCTATAATTACTAAATGCCATACGCAAACTCACATTACAAGACAGCATATGCTTCATCTTACCTCTTCTAGACCTGCCGGTTTCCTTCTTTCCATGCATCCACATGGCTCCTTCTTCCACGTTTTCACTAAAGCCAACTGTTCTCCTTCCCAAGCTGCTCCCTCCACTGCTCCCTGGTGTTTTGGACGCTTTGCCTAGTGCCGGTGTTTTGGGAAGGCAATCTTCATACTTAGACACTGGAAAGCTGGAAGGGGTGAAAGGTCACGAGCTGTTAACATGTTGCACATTATCACTGCACTGTTTGTGCAGTTTGTCTTGAAGCAGCAATATTCTAGTTGTGCTGTGGCTTCATTTATTTTCTCTAGCATTTTAATGCCCGAGCATGCTGGGTAGGGATCAAAGTGTTAGCAAGTTACTTTAAATGGGAGACTCCAGGGAATTCCCAGGCTCTCAACAACACAAAACATTTCAGAACATGCACTTCAGTGACATTTTCATTGTAATTTAAGAGTGCACATCCACATTTTTAGCAAAGAATGTTTTAAGGTGTGTAAATGCACATATCTGACTCAGAAACTTACATGAGATTTATCTCCCTGCTTATAGCTAAATGGATTCTTTACAGGTGTTTCTATGAGAGAGACAAGGTTGGTGAGGCAATATCTTTTATTGGATCAATTCTGCTAGTGAAAGAGACAAGCTTTCAAACTTACACACAGCTCTTCTTAAGTGTCAGGGTACATGCTTTTCTCTGCAGCCATGTGGGCTGGAAACAGACTCTTTTTAACAAAAACTGAGATTCTCATGTAATCACTTGACTCCAGGAGCTAGGGCTTTAAGGAAAATACCAAACATCCTGAGACTTATGATCGAATTGCAAGTGTTCTATGCCATTATCTAAATCATCATCAATGATTTAGATAATTGCATAGAGAGTACACTTATAAAGTTTGCAGACAATACTAAACTGGCAGGGGTTGCAAGTGCTTTGGAAGATAGGATTATAATTCAAAATGATCTGGACAAACTGAAGAAATACTGTAAAGTAAATAGGATGAAATTCAATAAGGACAAATGCAAAGTACTCCACTTAGGAAGGAATAGTCAATTGCACACATACAAAATGGGAAATGACTGCCGAGGAAGGAGTACTGCGGAAAGGGATCTGGGTGGCATAGTGGACCACAAGCTAAATATGAGTCAACAGTGTAACACTGTTGCAAAAAAAGCGAACATCATTCTGGGATGTATTAGCAGGAGTGTTGTAAGCAAGACACGAGAAATAATTCTTCAGCTCTACTCCGTGCTGATTAGGTCTCAACTGGAGTAGTGTGTCCAGTTCTGGGCGCCACATTTCAGGAAAGATGTGGACAAATTGGAGAAAGTCCAGAGAAGAGCAACAAAAATTATTAAAGTCTAGAATAAATGACCTATGAGAGAAGATTGAAAAAAATTAGGTTTGTTTAGTCTGGAAAAGAGAAGACTGAGAGGGGACCTGATAACAGTTTTCAAGTACATAAAAGGTTGTTGCAAGAAGGAGGGAGAAAAATTGTTCTTCTTAACCTCTGAGGCTAGAACAAGAAGCAATGGGCTTAAATTGCAGCAAGGGAGGTTTAGGTTGGAAACTAGGAAAAACTTCCTAACTGTCAGGGTGGTTAAGCACTGGAATAAATTGCCTAGGGAGGTTGTGTAATCTCTATCATTGGAGATTTTTAAGAGCTGGGTAGACAAATACCTGTCAGGGGTGGTTAGATAATACTTAAGTCCTGCCATGAGTGCAGGGGACTGGACTAGATGACCTCTCGAGGTCCCTTCCAGTCCTATGATTCTATAAGGGAGCTGGGAAGCAAACCACATGTCAGGGGAACAAGTCTGGGAACAGGAGGGAAGCTGGGGCCAGGAAGAAAAGGTGTGGAGTGTTTGAAGTAGAAGGTGCAGGTGTCTTGGTAAAGTCAGGGCTCTTGGTAATAGAAGGGATGAAGCATGGAGAGTAGGGGATGAAAAGTCTGTGGAGGTTGTTGAGCAATGGCTGAGAGAAGAGAGTTCTGACTGAAGGAGCCAGTGACTGGGAGCTCCAGGAACCTCATTAGCTCTGCAGGTTACATGGGGTGGAGCTGGAGAAACAGAAATGCATGGTTTGAGCTAGGGAGGAAAAGGTGGCATTGGGGTTCATGGAGCAAGTATTACTGTAGTCGCCACAGACACATGCAATTATGAAAGGAATCATGGGAAAGGAGATGTCCAGGAGATCACCTCTCCATTATTAAGAGGTGGTACACACTGCACAAGTGTATCAGAACCTCTGCCATAAGACCTGTGTGTGGGCAAATATGCTTTGAACAGATACTACAGAAATGGGAATATCATAAGAAATGTAACCACCTCTGCACCATTCCCCTTGGTGAAATTAGTATGCATGCTTTCACCTTTTGCCTTGCCTATTGAAGGTCCTTTCTCGATAGCCCCCTGAAGAACCAATTCTCCTCTGCCACCCAATCATTTCCAACTTCTGCCCTCAGTGAAATGCCTACTGCCTGTGATGGGGATGCCCACCAGGTGTAGCTGATTAGACCTGTGATTGACACAAAGTAAACAATTTGGAATATGATGCATATGAAGGAATAGAATTCAGCGTATCTCCTCATACCTCTGCAGTGCTCGCAGATGTAAAAAAAATCGGGAAAATCTTATGATTAAGTCAATAGAATACACACACACAGAAGATCTGTCGAGTATATAAGTGCCGTTTTACACAGACACCCCAAAGAATGTACACTTCAATAGTTTGGGATACAGTTTCTATGAAATATGCTATACAAAATGAATTTGAACAATATTTGCATGTAAAAGATTATGCTACTGAATATAGTGTACACTAGGAAAAAAGGTGGATCTCTGATGTTTCCATCAGAAAATGATATCTAAATTAAAAGTCTCAAAATCAATGTGCTGTACCAGTCATTGTTTAATAGGGCCCTCTGTGTCTGTTGGACAATTAGTTCTACTCCTGTATTATTAATGCAGAACGTTATGTAATGGCTCATGACCTATAATCACTAGCTGAAGTGTTGGCTAAAACTTCTCTGAATAACCTCCATTTACTTTAGGGCTTCTAACTACATGACCGCTAATAATTTGCACAGTGGCTATTAAAATGTATGGCAGACTAAATTAGTATCTTATTCGAATTACATGAAATTAATCTACTAATTCCTGCAATGTACAGTGTAGAAAGGGGTGGATTAGAACCCTAACTACTGATGAAAGGGCCTGAAAGACTCACTGGTTAAAAAGGTCTTTACAAAAATATAGGATTATAGAGATATTTTCCCCTCGTGCTTCTGCACGATTAAGAGCATTTAAAGATATTTAAGGTGGCAGCCATTATTTGGATGTTTTCTGGGTTTTTTAAATACATTTAATTAGAACCTACAAATCTTTTCTGAAGACAGTTACCCTTGAGTTGTAAATGACTGGGAGAAGGTTACTTTGCTGGCACAGTGAGATACTCTTTACATGGTGAGGTTATACCTCGAATACCGAGTTGGGTTTGGGTAACACTGCCAGAGGGAATTCAGAGAAGAGAAACAAAAAGGATTAGGAGGTTGAAAAGGTTAATACAAAGAAACAATAAAATGCTTATATAATAGCTTGGCTAAACAATGAATCAGGGTTTATTCCTTCAGTCTTTAAAGGAATTCCTTTAGTCTTTAAAGTTTTGCTTGAGTAAGGACTGCAGAATCAGGTTCTAAAAAGGGACACACTGAACATCTATTTGAAAGGATGTAACCACCAAGGAGGAAGGGGAAGAGTGGTACAAGATAATACTAATAAGGAGCAATGTACTGAAATGAAACAAAGAGGATGTTCGGAAGAACTAACCCGTGACAAAGTTCCATGAGGCAGTGGAATGATCTGCCAAAGGAAGTGATGAAAGCCCCATACCTTAGGAAATTTCAAACTAGAAAATATACCAACGGGAACAATCCTGCACTGGCAGGGAGACTGACTAACTGACCTAATGGGTCCTTATCTATTTCCAGTTTATATGATACATCAATACATTCAAGTGTAGCTTGATTAATATGACTTTGTACAGGACATGGTCATCTTCAATGAGCTTTATCATTACTACCTGAAACAGGACCACTGAGAAGAATGGCAAAAGAGGTTAAGGTACCTACTAACCCACAGACTAATGCTGGAGCAGCCAACAAATTCTACCAAAAAAGGAAGAGGCTCTTTCTCTCATTTCTCACCTCCTAGCTTATGAATGCCTAAACTCTTCAAGAATAATAGGGAACACGCCCTGAACTTTTTTCCATTTTGGCTATGCCTCATATCGTGATATCCCTGCTGAGCTTGAATGGCAAATTTTAAATGTCATTCAGGACCCACTGAATACTGCTAGTATTTGCATTCCTTAAAAAGTAAAAAAAAAAAAAAAAAAAAATTAACCTTTTGTTTTATTGAATTAAAATGCCATGGAAATGCTGATGTAGCCTTCAGAGACCGAAATACTTTTACAAAGAAGAATAGCTGTCATTTATTAGACACAAAGAACAATTACTTGATAGGATGCTTTCTGACAAAAAGCAGATTGGTATTCTCATCATAGAAAAGGCATTGTAAAAAAAAAAAAAAAAAAAACCCTAGCACAGACCTCTGAGACTTGAATAATTTAAAGCTGCATTTGGTGCAATTTAAATTTTTCTTTAGGGAGGCAAAGTTAAATACCTTTAATTTGTTCTAATTATTTCAAATTTGCAAGTTAATTATGGCTGATCATTAAATAACAAAAAGGACTATCGTCTCCGTAGAGTTTTACCTCCTACCCTCTGCATTACTTAAGCTAGATTTTAGTATGCATGAATTAACTTTCTAAATAATCACACGGTTTGACTAAATGGCTCAGTAAAATGAGCTCTGATCCTCAGAATAAGCATTAATGGACATTAGAAAGGCTATTGGGACCCATGTTACTTACATTATAAGTATTTTTAATGGGGTCTTATTTACTAATCTTTATGTACTGTTCAAGTTAGGGCACCATATAGATACATTATTCTGCTTTAATAGAGGAAAGTCACTTCTTCAACATACTAAAATAAATGTCCATTTAGAGCCAACTAAATTCAGTTTTAAATAAATGCAGGGAACCTATGATAGAATTTAACTTGTTTTAGCTGCTCATGCTGATGAATCAATCTAACACAATGCTAGCCTTGCTCTCCAAATGGAATTTTACAGATCTGTTGATGTGCTAAGCTACCCAAGCAGCAAAGAAGCTCTGATCCTAGCAGCAGAACAGCACTAACTATAAACCTTTTGGGTGTAAGCAGGCTGAATCTGTTTCCTGTTCTATAGCCAGTGTTCAACTGACTGGTTCCCAGCCATCGATTTTGGAGTCTCACCTTCTACTGAACTCTGACCTATACACACATTTTCCACGGCAGATCAGCTGTAGCCAGAGAACACAAGATTACATCAGGACCAGTCAGAAACCCACAAATGGGAGGCAATTCATGCCTCCAATATCTATGTTCAACAGATGGCTACCGTAATGTTACCCTGTTGAGTCCTGGGCTTGGGAGTTTAGCCATCGGTAAAGTAACTGATTGCACTGGTGGGTATGTTCCAAAAGCAAACTTTGCAGTAATGTTATTTTTCCACTCTGCAATTTCTATTTTAAAAAAAAAACCCACCAACAACTTTATTAATGGTGCCAGGGTGCAATTTGCTGCAATTACAATCTGGCCAAGAACGTGTAACATTTAATGGTGCAAGACTGGTGATCAGCACAAGCAATACATGTTTGATGTTGGAATCCCCTTAACCATTAAGGGGGATTCCAACCTCCAGGGGGAGGGATAGCTCAGTGGTTTGAGCATTGGCCTGCTAAACCCAGGGTTGTGAGTTCAATCCTTGAGGGGGCCACTTGGGGATCGGGGGCAAAATCAGTACTTGGTCCTGCTAGTGAAGGCAGGGGGCTGGACTCGATGACCTTTCAAGGTCCCTTCCAGTTCTAGGAGATGGGATATCTCCATTAATTATTATTATTATTATTATTATTATTATATTAAGGAAACTTAGCGATTCCCAGGGGGATACACCTTAGACATGGGAGTTGGATGCCTAAATACCTTTAAAACTTTAGCCCTAAGTGACTTGCAGAAGTCTGTGGTGAATCAGGGCATTGAGTCCAGGTCTCAAGTCTTAGACTAGTGTCCCAACCACTGAACCATCCGGCCTCTCACGTGCTGCTAGGTCATGCCCACTCTCTGTCCAGAAGTAGCAAAAGGGTGGGCAGCAGAGGCTGAGAGGGAGAATGGGGGTAAATACTTCCATGCATGAAAACAGAGCAGTTCTGTGCTGGAGAGCAGGATAGCTAAAAACAAGTGGGTGAGACTAATGATACTGGTCATTCATTCATGCAGGAGATGGTATTCTTAATAGAGGCCTAGGAAGCACTAGAGGGAACAGTTTTGGAATACGGGGTGGATCAAACATTGCAGGTGGAGGGGAAGTGCACAAAAGGAACATACTCGATGCAGTTTATTGATGGTCAGTATGACCTCCCTTGTGTTCCTAAGGGCTAAAGCAATCTGTTCACGAGTAGATTAACCGCATCAAAAACATGCTGTTAAAAACCTTGACGCTTTTTACCACAGAAACAGAAAAGTGTTTGAAAAAAATCTAAAAACTTAACTTTCTTGTTCTTTAAAAGACAGAAAAAACTGGCTCTGGCAGAGACCTTGAAGACCACACTTAAGCCTAAAGTGAGTTTTCATGGACGAATTATAAAACCTGGCATTTAGGCATTTATGTAAGACACATGGACGTGCTAATGACATGGGTGGGATCCAATGGCGGTTACAAAGAGGCAGGCATCCGCCTCCTAGAAATGCACCCTCACCTCTATAGCTCAAGCCCTTCTTTTTTCTCAGGCTTTTCCTCTAGGGCAGGGGCTGAGTATTTGTAGGGGGAGAAAGGAGTCATTATCCTGATCATTTTGTAACTGGATATTTTGTAAGTTAATAGAAATCTAAATTAAAATAGCATCAGATCTTCTAAAAAGTAAGTTTTCTCCAGAAAAAAAATCACTCTAGGTATCAATCACAGGTGCCGGCCTCTAATTTTCCCCAGGAGTGCTCAACCCCCACTCAGCCCCAGGCCTCGCCCCGCCCCCTCCCCTTAGCGCACCCCATCCCTGCTCCTCACCCTCCCTCCCAGCACCTCCTACATGCCACAGAACAGCTCATCCGCGGTGGGCGGGAGGCGCTAGGAGGGAGGGAGGGGGAGAAGTTGATCAGCAGAGGCTGCAGGCGGGCGGGATTGGGGGTTGGGAGTGGAGCTTGGCTGACTAATCACCTACTAATTTTTTTCTGTGGGTGCTGCAGTGCTGGAACACCCACAGAGTCGGCGCCTATGATTTCACTATAACCCGGATTTCAACATTCACATTATGGTGCTTTGAAGAAATGTGCGTCTTCATCTTCACCCTATCTGGATTTTCATTATACCAAGAATTTACAATTAAAAGGTCCCGCTGGATCAGGTACCCAGGATCAAATGTCCACTCCGTTCCACATTTCTGTTGAACTCACTGGCCTCCCGCTACTGTGTTTATTTTAATCACCTCTCCTTCTGGAAGAGGGGTGCTCCAGGCAACATTCTGATCAGATGCTAAATACCCTCCCATATCACATTCTACCAATGTATTGTAATTTAAACCAACGCTTCTCCAGACACTTCTTCACTTGGACCAGCTCCCCGCCAAATTCCTCCAAGGTTTGGTTCTCGGAGAATTTCATTCTATCAATGGGAGCGAAGGGCACTTAGGACCTTGCACGATTATGCCCTTAATTCGTAATGAACCATGTAAGATTGTATTAGACCATATAAATCATGGATGAAATCCCGGCCCTGTTGAATTTAATCAGAGTTTTGCCACTGACTTA
The DNA here is from genome assembly GCF_028017835.1 of Emys orbicularis. NCBI lineage: Eukaryota > Metazoa > Chordata > Testudines > Emydidae > Emys > Emys orbicularis. The sequence goes on along the minus strand of NC_088688.1, from coordinate 6,093,932 downwards.
AATGGGGCCAAAAATTCATACCACATACCTAATTAAAGGTAAGAAAGCTAAATGGCTCTTAAAATTATGCAGTTATGTCTTCCCTCCAAAGCCATGTCCTGGTTTTGCTGTAAGTCATATTTTGACTCCCTCTCAGCCTACCTGGCTGCCCTAAGAAACAATGAAATTATCTCTGATAATTTCTCTCCTTTTCTGCCACCAGAGAGTGAATCCAAAAGAAAATTCCAACACAAAGCCTTTTATACGGTCATGTAGAAATGACCACAGAAGGCAGGCTGGCGAAGCTTTGGCAGGACAAAATGCTGCAATTGTGTGTTTGGCCTTTTTTTATAGAGCAGAGTAGAGCAGCTGTCGTTCTAGCAAGCAGTGCTGTCAGCCTTCACAAAAGAAAGTCATGTAAATGTCAAGTCACAGGTATAAAAACAATCCTTCAATACAGCCTCTGTATATCTGAAAAGCCTGCCTAGCTCTCACCAGTGAAAGCACCATAAGGGATGATGCAAAAGCCTGTTTAGGACAAATAAAGTTTTTGAACTAAATCCAAACTTCTACAGTTCTTGATCAAACAGCGTAACTCTTGTGGATAGGATGAAAACCATACATCTGCATGCCATTTTGGTGCCTTATCCAAGAATCACTTTTAAGTGGTTCTGAGGCAGCCTCATCCACCACCCACCCCTCAAAATGCCATATGCAAACTATTACCTAACCAAACATCCTGGATTGTATTCCAATTCGGTCTTGAAGAAGGTCTCTGAAAACAGTACATCCCCTTATCACCTTGGTCCAAACAGAACAAAGGGCTTTACCATAGTGCTGCTACCATTGCAAACCAAGCTGGTAAAATCATGCTCAAAACGTAGTGAGTCTTTTCAGAACTGGAAGCACCCACCAGCATGGTGCAAGATCCCTTGTTTTCATGCACATTATAAAACAGTAAGTATATACACACCAGCTCCTCCAGAAGAGTGTTAAAACAGGTTCGCAGCTGTTGATAGCAGTTCCTCTCAGCAAATGAATAGCTATTTTGAAACCACTCTTTCTGCCAGTGGGTCACATGACAGAACAACCATTCACTGAAGATAAATGTGAATGTAAAAGAAATGGGTGGACAATAAGATAAGAGAGCCATAATTAAAGCAATAGATGCTTAGGATCTGCACTGTCCTCGACAGGAACTGCAGGGTGTGGAATGTGTAAAGAAACCAACTAGGAGTGAATCCTATATCACCTGTAGGTGGAGCATTTATATTACTTTCTGGCACAGATCCACAGCAACGGTGCTATGTCCCCACCTTCTATTCAAGGACAAAGTGGAACTTCCCAAACATTAAGCTTCCACTTGCAAAAAAAAAATGGCATAGTAAGTTATTACCCCCATTTTGAAGGTGGTGAAACCAAGTAACAGAGAAATTAAACTTCCAAGGTCATAAACTGAGTTAGATGGCCAGGCCTTGTGACTCCCAAGTCCCATGATCTAGCCCAGCCTTCAAAATCATGGAATTTACCCTCCTAGGCCAAAAATACAAAACTAAACAAAAAAACCCATCACCTGCCTTCATTGTGATGGTGATTATTAGAATGAAAAATGTGAAACTTTAGTGACCCATTAAACACCCCCTCATACACCTGGGTAAGTAGAATTTTGCAGATTATTTTAACTATTAGATTATGTTAGCCTGCAGAGAGTCACTTTTGATGAAGGAGTTTTTAGTAAAGATTTAAGAAATTCCAAACTGGCAGCTTCATTTGCCTTGAATCTACTAAAACCACTCAATTCACCTTGGTACTCAGTGCCTCTGAAAAATGAAGTCATTTATTTAGGTGTCTAAATATGAATTTAGACGCATAACTGTAAGCACCCAAGTTTGAACGTTTTAACCAGTGTTTCATCAAAATCTTCCTCTGGCTTTCCTTTTAGCCCGTGGACTTACTGTGAATACAATGTCACAGAATACTGGGTCAGCCCAGATGCTTAAGGAACACACTTAACATTTGCCTCCTGTTCTTTATGTTAAGATCCTAAGGGAAACCAAAAATCCTACACCTTGCAGAACTGTCATGAAAGATGCTACAAATATTTGTTTACCCATTGCAACTATGACTAGGATGGTAAGAAAATCTAAATGATATTTTATCTGCCAATCAAAAAGAGATGGCTGAATTTCAGGTAGTAGAAAATAGAATTTTGCATGGTTCTGTTTTAAAGTAATTATAATGGTCTGAAATGTCAGTCACAACCCAATACTAAACATACCATGTTAGCAATATGGTATGGCTGCTCTTTGTTTAATTGTAATTTATTTACATTGAGGTAGCAGCTAGTGGCCCCAGCCTGTAGCTGTGTGCTACACACCGTACAAACACAGAACAAAAAGATAGCCTCTATCCCGAAGACCTTACAGTACAAAATGAGACACAACAGATGGATACAACAGACAAACAGGGAGGGGGGCACAAGAAAAGAATGAGACAATTATTAACTGCTTATTGATTAAATAGAAGGGCATGTAGTTACACAAATGGGTAAGGCACAACACTTACTATTGTCCCAGGGCTGCAGTTACTTGCATGCTATTTTGTTTTGAACTCTTAAACATGAAAGAGTTGGTCACATTGTACCTCTTTGGGGCAGGGACCTTCTCTACGGTCTGTGTTTGTACAGTGCCTGGCCCAAGGGATCCTGGCTTTTCTGCACACCATAGTTCATCGTATCTGAAGGATGGAAAAACCAACTGAGGCCCTTTCTTATCCTGCAGAAAATTTTAAGTTACTGGTGTTGTGGTACGATCTGCTAGGCAACAAGGAGACAAAGTACTGTGAAAGGCAGAGAAAGAGGCACTCTTTGTCTCATAGAATCGTAGAATATCAGGGTTGGAAGGGACCTCAGGAGGTCATCTAGTCCAACCCCCTGCTCAAAGCAGGACCAATCCCCAACTAAATCATCCCAGCCAGGGCTTTGTCAAGCCTGACCTTAAAAACCTCTAAGGAAGGAGATTCCACCACCTCCCTAGGTAACCCATTCCAGTTCTTCACCACCCTCCTAGTTAAAAAGTTTTTCCGAATATCCAACCTAAACCTCCCCCCTGCAACTTGAGACCATTACTCCTTGTTCTGTCATCAGGTACCACTGAGAACAGTCTAGATCCATCCTCTTTGGAACCCCCTTTCAGGTAGTTGAAAGCAGCTATCAAATCCCCCCTCATTCTTCTCTTCTGCAGACTAAACAATCCCAGTTCCCTCAGCCTCTCCTCATAACTCATGTGCTCCAGCCCCCTAATCATTTTTGTTGCCCTCCGCTGGACTCTTTCCAATTTTTCCACATCCTTCTTGTAGTGTGGGGCCCAAAACTGGACACAGTGCTCCAGGTGAGGGCCTCACCAATGTCAAATAGAGGGGAACGATCATGTCCCTCGATCTGCTGGCAATGCCCCTACTTATAAAGCCCAAAATGCCGTTAGCCTTCTTGACAACAAGGACACACTGTCGACTCATATCCAGCTTCTCGTCCACTGTAACCCCTAGGTCCTTTTCTGCAGAACTGCTTCCTAGCCATTCGGTCCCTAGTCTGTAACAGTGCATGGGATTCTTCCGTCCTAAGTGCAGGACTCTGCACTTGTCCTTGTTGAACCTCATCGGGTTTCTTTTGGCCCAATCCTCTAATTTGTTTAGGTCCCTCTGTATCCTATCCCTACCCTCCAGCGTATCTACCACTCCTCACAGTTTAGTGTCAGTCTCCTCTCCTGAAAGAAGGGAGCCAAGTTTACAGCTCTTTGAACTAGTCCCTCTTTGCACCTCAATGGGATTAGGAGGGGAAAAACAAACAACAACAAAACAACCCAGGACAAACTCCAAGTAAAGGGGAGGGGAGAGGTGGGACAAGAAACAGGAAGGATCTAGACCAATGCTAAGTACCACCATGCAGTGACCCTGTATTGACTGCAGGTTCCGATGCCAGAAGATGCTTGGAGACAGCCTCCAGTGATTTTATATGCATATAGGATACAGTAAGAGAAGACATGGAGGAAAAAAGCAATAAACATAAAAAGGAGATGTTGATGCTAATGCTATTGATGGAGTGACAAGAAATAAGGGGATATAACAATACAATGTGAGCTGCAGGCCAGGGTAGATTTGCACAAAGCCTATAGGCAAGCGGCTGCAAACAGAGGGTTTCAAAGAGAGGAGTAACGTGGTCTAATTGTGCAGCAAGGAAATTAGTCTTAGCAGCTGTATTTTAAATGGAGGTGAATGAAATGGATATAAGGGAGGCAGGCCAGAGAGGATTTCACATAGTCAAGGTGATTTTTAAAGTATGTTGTGGAAGAGAAAGCATCAGCATGCGGCAACAGCCTAGGTGTGTGAGGAGAAGGATAGGGGAAAAGTGTCAAGGCGACGCCTGGGGGTGGGGGCTGGCAAGAAGGGTCATATGTCCCTCCCCAGATGATTGGGGGGGGGGGGGGAGAGCACATTCAGCAGGTAACCTCAGTGGCGAAAGGAGCAGGGACCGCCCCCAGCCTGGCCCCAGCCCCAGCCCTTCCATGCAGCTGTTTCTCCTGTCTGGGGTCTGTTGAACAGCTCCGCCAGAGGACAGGCCTGGGGGCGGGGCTAGGGGTGATATAGCCACGTTCTGCTCCTTTCGCTGCTGCGGTTCCCAGCGCAGCAGGAGGACAGAGGTTCCCCTCCTTCCCCCCAGGCAATGTGGGATGGGGAGGGGACAGGAAGAGCACGGGGGCCTGGGCTGGGGGTGAGGGGTCACGTGGGGAAGTCACATGCCCCCTTTTAGCTGGTGCCCCCCTTTGTGTCCCTCCCATGAGTCACCCAACAAGTCTGAGTGACAGAGAGGATCGTAGTATTGTCAATACCAGAAGCAGAGTTTCAGAAAGAAAAGTGAAGAGCGCGTTTTTTGCCAGATTAGGGTTGATCAGACAGCAAGACAACCAGAGAAGCAAAGGGTAAAAGAGTTACTGGCATAGTGATGATAGCTGAATCTGTGGAGGCGGATGTAGTCATCCAGGGATAATATCTGGGCAAATCAAGAAATGCCTGAATCCTCTCTTTGCAAGAAGAAACTGGTTCAAAACTAGTTCCAAGAGAAATGGTATAAAATAGTGCTGCAAAAAACCCCACATAAAAATATTCTCTCCATAAAAATCTAACGATCATACTGTTTCTAAAATTAGGGCAACCACTAAATGAAAGTTAACCTGAACAATAACTTTAGCTAAACTTCAGGTCACATGCATTAATATAATGAGATGAAGAATATGAAAAGGCCATTCATAATAGAATTCATGAAGTTAGGAATGCCATGCTTAGCTGCCTTATAAGATATAATTAATGATCCTATAAAGTACGAACTCACCCGGCCATCCACAAAACCGTTCTTTACATTGGGTAGGACAAGCAAGCTGCTGCTTCCACAACTACTGCCCTTTGAGAAGCTGAAAAGCCTTTTCCACATGCTGAGCTTTGAACCACTACCCAAATCAGAATGCTATATAACAGCTGGCAACCCAATACACATCTCTCATGATAGACTGGTTATTGGTGAAATGTTAAAGAAAAAGTCATTACCTCTTTCCTATTGCTTCTAATACCCTACATTCCTCTAGATTATTTATAATCCCCACTAAACCCATCCTCTGTTTATAGTCTTTTAACACAATAGAAAAATATAAACTATCTGGAGATCTGCCTTGTTTTGTACCACTCCCAGTCATTTGGTACAACAAAGGAAGTTCTCTCTCCATCAAACGGCCTGATCCCTCATGAAGCCCTGATGCTCAGATTCAAGGTTAAAGGATTAAGGCCTGAAGCACTGAGTACCAGAGGAAAGAAATCCAAATATCAAAAGAAACACAAAAATCAATCCTCTGCACCACAGGGGCAGTGTGAAGAACAAGTCAGCTGGGCTGAATCTAAAATTTTCTCTGTGTGGCTCTCAAAAATTAGCACTATTATAAATATAATGGGCAGTTTTGCAAAGACAAAGCACCCCTGGAAAACAACAGAGCTCAATTCAAAATATCATTACACTCTGGAAAGTTTTATGTCACCATAATTTTAGTTGCAAATGCATAAAGTCCACTTCAGAGAGAGAGAGGTCACATGACGTTATCCTTCTATGAAGTTTGTATATCTACAAGTGACAGAATGTAATATTTAGTACAGTTTGCTTTTTGCTTCAATTCTCTGCATGCTGAAGCGCAGCCAAGGTCACAGGAGGGAGGAAAAAGTGGGTTTAGCTTGGTGCAGCTGTGATCATGGCCAGAAATAGCAGGGTATGGAGGATTTCTTGCTTTGATTTTGTAATACCAATGGCTTTTGTTCTTAGTACTGCCCCATCAGTTCAGATTGTAAATGGCTTGATAGTTGCAAGGGTAGGTTCCAAATACAGCGAATTCAAAAGTACCTTCCAGAACTTTTTTGTTTTAATATGATCTGGCTCAACTTTTCCTACTGAAAACTCTTTGGGACACAAGAAAATATACAGTACATTAAAATATTAGTTACTTTAAGAACAATTTTTTAAAAATAAATAGCAATCTATATTAAAACTAATCAAGCCAGGCTTCAAAAGAGGATTGCAATTCATGGAGTGATCTACTAGCTTCTAATGTGTCCTCAAAAGGAGACAACTGCAGGTGTTCTGAAAAATGTCTTTCCCTGTTCCCAAGTGTCTGCACAGGAAAGAACGCCCAGAAAGCATGGTGAACAAACTTACAAGAGCTAGAGGGAAAACGAGAAATTTAGTCACACCACAAATTCCCAGAACATTTTCAATTTCAATATATGAAGCCGCAAAGCCACGCCAGGAGATTTACCATGCACTATCATTACACACTAACAGAACCAGGCCTTTGGAAAATTCACAAGTGGCTGGTTTTTACTGTATACAAATTACCAGTGACATCCAGTGACCCCTGATCCCACCCTCTTTCCACAAGTGTTCGCTAATTGCAAACTTATTTTACTTTTTGAAGACTACAGCTGTAAACCAAGTTAGCTCCATCTTTCCACTATGGGTACGTCTTCAGTACCCGCCGTATCGGCGGGTAGCAATCGATTTATCTGGGATCGATATATCGCGCCTCGTTAAGACGCGATATATCGATCCCCGAACGCGCTCACTGTCGACTCCGGAACTCCACCAGAGCGAGCGGCGGTAGCGCAGTCGACGGGGGAGCCGCGGCCGTCGATCCCGCGCCGTCTGGACCCCAGGTAATTCGATCCAAGATACTTCGACTTCAGCTACGCTATTCGCGTAGCTGAAGTTGCGTATCTTGGATCGATCCCCCCCCCAGTGTAGACCAGCCTTGAGACTGACTAAGCTGCCTCCCCCTACATCCTATGGGCGTGCCCACCCATAGGCTTCCTGTTCAGGCTAGTTTGGAGTGCTGAATATGGCATACGTCATCCTAAGAAGAGATCAGATACAGTTCAGATAAGAGCAGGATAGAAAACTGCTGTAGTTCAAAGTAAACCTGCGGTTATCAAAGAAACCAGTGCAAGTGGAAATGAAGCTTTAGACTCCCCGGACTAACAAACATTGTTGGCTGGTAAAAAAAAACAAAAAACCTCACAGAAATCTTGAAATAAACTTTTGGTCACCAACTATTTCTGCTATTCTTTAAGCCTCTCTGGGTATATCTACACTGCAAAAGAAAACACCTGCAACAGCGAGTCTCAAAGCCCAGGTTTATAGACTCGGGCTTGTGCTGTGGCGCTAAAAATAGACATTCCTGGTTTGGCTCTGAAACCTGGTGAAGGGGATGAGTCTCAGAGCCTGAGCAGGAACATCTACACTGCTGTTTTTAGTGCCGTAGCATGAGTCCGAGCCGGCAGATCCGGGCTCTGAGACTCGCTGATGTGGGTTTTGTTTTGTTTTGTTATTTTGCAGTGCAGCTGTACCCTGGCCTAGGTGGCCGTAATGAAGTACAAATGTGCAGAAAATTCAGTATATAGTCTCCTGTTATGTAACAATGGACTAGGGCAGATATCTGTTGGGGAGATGCTGTGGTTATATTTATTACTCAGAGATGTGTCTCTGCAGCTAATTCAGCATTTGCACTTCTCGCAGATACGTCAAGTACATTTTTATTGACCAAATAAGTTCTCTCTGAGTTTCCCAGCTGATTATGCTACCAACTTCAGTGTAAAATAATCTGCCACAGAGAGAGAAAGCCTGGGTGTTAAAATGGACACTAACAACCGGGCAAGCAGTTTCCAGCTACCCAAAGTAAAAAAGATTCTATAAGCCATTTGCAAGACCAGTTGATTTCTGTCTGTTTTAATGCTGTCAATCTGCCAGTTTTAAAAATATTCAGGAGGAGAAGAAAAAAAATCCTAGCCAGCTGCATTCAGTAAATGCATAAGTTGCCTAAGTGGCACATCGGGTTATTAAACGTACCTCTAGAGAGCAGGGAACAACTCATAAATGAATTGGAATTTGGTGGTCTTAGTCAAACCCTGAACATTCTGGCACGATTGGCAATTTCTTCTCTAGAGACTCCAGACTGGAATAGCAGGAGGTGATGCATGTCGTGATTGAGGAGAATTGACAGATGGCCCCAGGTGTGAAATAACAGGGGTGCTGCCGTTTGCTACTGAGATACACTGGCAAAGCTATGCTGATGGGAGTCCTTGAGGACTGGAAAAGCTGGGGGGCTGCAGGTTAGGACAGAAGTGTATTTGCATAATTGTGAGGTTTGATTTTTTTTTCAAAGAGTGTGTGAAATAAATCACATGCCTGGAACAGCAGGAAGGGCTGCAAGCCATTCTTTTGCATTTATAGATAATTGTCTTGAATATTTGGACACATCGGTATAGCTAGCACAAGATACATAACAATTCAAACAATCCTAAAAAAATAGAGTCAATAATACGTATTTAACAAGGAGCAAAGATAACTGTCACCTTCTCTCATAAAATAATAAAAAAGTTATACCGTAAACATAAAATCTTCTAAAAGACCCTTGATAGTGTTCCCTCCTGGAACTATCACCATAACAACGAACATTTCAATAGTGGGAAAGTGCTATTAAATTCTCCGTTTGATATTTCCAGCTAACTAAAAATATAAGAGGGAAAAACACACAAGGGTGAGATAGATCCACACACACAAATGAGAAAAGTGTTTGATGAAATAAGTGGTTGCAAATTACATCTGGAAAATCTCTAGTACTGGAGGGAAAAAATCCTGTAACAGGCACTGTCCATTCAAAGGGTGCCCTTATATAACAAACGTATTTGATACTAATTTTCTCAAATGTTCCTATATGAAACATGTTCAGGTGAGGGTTGAGGTAGGCTGGCAGAGTTGCGTGAAGTCCCAGAAATGGATTAGCAGAGGGTGCTATAGGGAAGAAAGGAACAAGGTGCATTGACAGAGATGCTGAAGGGACAAAGCAATACAACAGCAAGGAATGCTATAGGTTAGCATTTAAGCACGCAGAAGAGTTAAAAGGAGGGGTACTTGCACAGCATCTCACTGAACTATATCTGGCTCTAGTCAGAGCTATTAGACAGCCCTCATTTCCATGGTGTACTATATTCATATTCAGATCAAACAAAGGGGAAAGTGGTGGATTGTTTTAAAATTCCATTCTCCCCGATGCAGTTATCAGGAGTATGCACAAAAGCAGGTGCCATGTGAACAGATCCTCCTGAATGAGCAAGGAGTGGGTACTTGAGCATGTACAAGGCATCGGCACCTGAGAGATGGGAAATGCGTTTTAAAAAGCTGTTTTATGCTAATCAAATAGAGTAGGTTATGCTTTTATTTTTGAATATTTTAAAGCATCTTACACCCTGGGGCAGACTTGAAAAGAAATTCTACAAACCGAACTTGCCTCTAATTTTAGAAGTTATACATCTTTTGCTGAAGATCTATCCTGGACTCACCCATGTGCACACCAAGCTAGTGAAAACTATCCCCAATAAAGCCCTGCTCCCATGGCTGTGCCTGAGAGAACTGGAGATCCTGCAACGGCAGATACTGCAGCTGCCTAGAGATGGCCAATCTGTGTATCAGGAAAAGAGCATTCTTCCCAAGCGAGTCCCTCCTTCTGTTTACACCTGACAGTGAAGTGACAAATTCAGCATTACAAATTCGCATCAGGAGGATCCAAGCAGGCAGAGATGGGCAACATTTGTTGAAAGGCTTTGATAATTAGTTAAATGTAAAGGGTACTTATGGTAGAGGAAATGAAACACATATCCATTCAAAAGTTCGGTATATTTAAAGTGTTCCCCAGAGTCAAAGTTTCCCCTTCCACAAACAGGCAGATTGCCATGAATAGCTCAGACAGAAATCAAACTGCTCTATATTTGCTCTTGAAATCTTTTCTTCAAGTAGGTAAAAAATTATGCCCTACAGGAGATGACAAGATGCCTTTAAAGTACATACCTCATTTCTGACTACAATTACCTTTCGCTAGCTTGGCACAGCTGCATGCTCCTATTTGCTTTTGTTTTTCCATTAAGGGCTCGTCCATTATTTGTACCCATCCTATGAATGCCAATGATGCAGATTCCCTTGCCTATGATTCTCTCCACAGATAATAGAGAATAAATTGCAATTAGATTTTGGTAATTGTAGATAATTAACTCAAAATGAGCTGTTAATTATAAAAATCTATGTTTTTCAGTTCTTGATTGTATTATTTATTTTACTTGTAAATTCCAATGTCTCACTCGAGCAAGTTTAATATTTTAAATACTTTTGGCATTTTTTTTTAAAAATACCAAGAGAATTTTAAATTGAGCTTTGCTTATTTGAAAATTAAAATTACGTTTCGGGGAGGTTCCCTTGAGAAGCTCATCCAAACTGGAAGATAAACAGGGTTGGTTTTCCATTATGATTCTTAATAATATTTTCTACAGCAAAAAGCCTTTGGCATTTCAATACAACTGCCAGATTGCTCAGAAGAGAAAACAGTTCCCACCTTCCATTCCAGCCACACTCACGCGGCACCCTTTTCTGAGACTGAAAAAAAAATCACTTCTATATTCAAATGCATAAAGGAGACAAATGGACTTGTCTTCATAGCCTCTTCCAGCCTTACATTAGATTAAATTATTTAGGGAGCATTCATCTGGTAACCTTTGCAAAACTGAAGACTGAGTACAGGAAACAAACTTTCAGATGCCTTGCTGCCAAACTTTGGAACCAGCTGGCGTTGTGACTTGAGACTGCAGAAATGCATATTAACTTTGAAAAATTACTGTGGGTTTAATCAAGAGAATGAGAGAGAGAGAGAGAGAGAGAAAGGAAAAAACCTTATGAAATCTGGAACTCATTTTGTAAACAACGCAGTTTTTCTTCATTCCCCCCCTATATTAAGTAGACTTTGGCAGGTTTTAGCAACCTATTGCAAAAAGACCTGCAGATGTTCTAGGTTACATTTCTCCTTAAAGTGCAATGCTAGAATATATTTAACTAGATCTATTTTCTGACTCTCCTTTGCTACAGTGATCATGGAATCACATGGTTTTGTAAAAAAGGGAAAAAAATAAATGAGGATCACTTTTAGGACTCTCCTCATCTGTGGTGGTAACCTAAGTTTAAAATACAATAAATTCCACTGCCTGTTAACACAAAGGTGATTGGATAATCAGTAACTCATATAGCAGAAAGAACAAACTAGAGAGTCCGTGAGAAAGATATCTCACCCCACTTTTTTATTAATTTAGATGGAATACATGAGTCAAAAGAGTTGAAGGTATTGATATGACCCTGTCACTGTCCAACATTAAACAGTGGTAAACAAGGTTCAGGGTTTGGTGTACACACAGACCTCAGGTTGCTTAGTACCATGGCAAACACACTATTAAACATCCGTTATAACTTTTTATTAAAGATACAGAAAGAAGGAAAAACAGTTAAAGCATTTGAAATGCAAGGTATTAAGTAAGGTTTTCATTTTAACAACATCCTCATTCCATTTAGCAGGAGAGGGTCTTTAGAAGGAAAAAAACCCTTGCCTGATGGTCTCTTACAGGGTATTAAAGATGGGTGGAATCTCCTTCCCTAGAGGTTTTTAAGGCCCGGCTTGACAAAGCCCTGGCTGGGATGATTTAGTTGGGGATTGGTCCTGCTTTGAGCAGGGGGTTGGACTAGATGACCTCCTGAGGTCCCTTCCAACCCTGATATTCTATTATTCTATGGGAATAACTGTTCTTTTGGGTAAATGAAGTAGTTAGTTGGATACACTGGAGCTATTGTTGTTGCTGCTGTTGTTCAAGTCCAATCCTATTTCCTAGAAGGCATAACAAGACAAACAAAGGGGAAAGAAAAGAACAGCAAAGATAGAAAATACAGCAACTGTCCCTGGTGTTGAATGTCACTTGCAACCTCACTGCTGGAAAAACACAAACATAGCACATGGTCTTATTAGCTACTCCAAGACCTGGCAAACTTGTACCAGCATTGGGCTGTTTAGGGCATTCTTTATAGCGGCCTCTCTCTGGTCACAGACATACAGCAGTGTTACACAATATACAGTCTTGGCCAGACTCTTATTAAACAGAAAACAAAAAGAGAGGGATAGGAAAAAGAAGAAGTAAAGTGGGGAAGGAAAAGGACACACTGGGAGGGAATATGAGTGATAAAGTTTCACATCCCAAGTGGTGTTTAGCATTCATTAGGATGGAGAAGGTCCAGGCTCCTAAGAGATGGTGGGGGTGGCAGCCATGATGGTGAAGTTCGCTCCTTCCTGTTCTTTCAGTCAGCCAACATTGCAGGAGCCAGTTCTCACCACAAAGTCTTCTTCTGAGAAGGACCCCAAAAGAGAGTGAGGGGTTGAATATCCCATCCCCACATTATTTTGTCCACCAATTATGCCTAATTTCCAACACACCAATTTTGGTTCATTGATTTCCAGTCGTACACTATCCTTGTTTACACAGTCCTTGAATTATATCAGTGGGCTTTTTTGTTTGGACTAATTCAGCCTCTCTCTTTTTTCACCTTTCCCCATCAACATTTATTATAGTTCATTGCGACATTTTATGAACCTTTCACTCACTTCTCACTGTGGAGCTCACAATTAGGGTAAATGCGTAGGCCCAATTATTCCCCTACCACCCCATCCCCAACCAAGTGTGAAGAAAAGAAAATACAGAAGGAAATTAACACTAGGTCACCAGACAGAAAAACAAAACACATCAAAGCCAAGGTTGGTAAGCAAATTTCTCACTAGAAAGTCCTGCTGAGAGGGGGGTGGGAGCGGAGGGGAATTAGAACCGCAGAAAGCACACCTGCAATTTCTGGGCCAGCAGCAGGTGCTGCCTTCCTGGGTGCACACATTTACTTGGGTTCTGCTGCTTGCTGTTCATGATTTGCTGGGATGAGAAGAGGATTCATTGAGTCAGAGACTGCAGGGTTGGCTTGGGATAGAATCATAGAATATCAGGGTTGGAAGGGACCTCAGGAGGTCATCTAGTCCAACCCCCTGCTCAAAGCAGGACCTAATCCCAACTAGATCATCCCAGCCAGGGCTTTGTCAAGCCTGACCTTAAAAACCTCTAAGGAAGGAGATTCCACCACCTCCCTAGGTAACCCATTCCACCCTCCTAGTGAAAAAGTTTTTCCTAATATCCAATCTAAACCTCCCCCACTGCAACTTGAGACCATTACTCCTTGTTCTGTCATCTGGTACCACCGAGAACAGTCTAGAGCCATCCTCTTTGGAACACCCTTTCAGGTAGTTGAAAGCAGCTATCAAATCCCCCCTCATTCTTCCCTTCTGCAGACTAAACAATTCCAGTTCCCTCAGCCTCTCCTCATAACTCATGTGCTCCAGCCCCCTAATCATTTTTGTTGCCCTCCGCTGGCCTCTTTCCAATTTTTCCACATCCTTCTTGTAATGTGGGGCCCAAAACTGGACACAGTACTCCAGGTGAGGCCTCACCAATGTCGAATAGAGGGGAACGATCACGTCCCTCGATCTGCTGGCAATGCCCCTACTTATAAAGCCCAAAATGCCGTTAGCCTTCTTGACAACAAGGGCACACTGTCGACTCATATCCAGCTTCTCGTCCACTGTAACCCCTAGGTCCTTTTCTCAGAACTGCTTCCTAGCCATTCGGTCCCTAGTCTGTAACAGTGCATGGGATTCTTCCGTCCTAAATGCAGGACTCTGCACTTGTCCTTGTTGAACCTCATCAGGTTTCTTTTGGCCCAATCCTCTAATTTGTCTAGGTCCCTCTGTATCCTATCCCTACCCTCCAGCCTATCTACCACTCCTCCCAGTTTAGTGTCATCTGCAAACTTGCTGAGAGTGCAGTCCACGCCATCCTCCAGATCATTAATGAAGATATTGAACAAAACCGGCCCCAGGACCGACCCTTGGGGCACTCCGCTTGAAACCAGCTGCCAACTAGACATGGAGCCGTTGATCAGTACCCGTTGAGCCCGACGATCTAGCCAGCTTTCTATCCACCTTATAGTCCATTCATCCAGCCCATACTTCTTTAACTTGCTGGCAAGAATACTGTGGGAGACGGTATCAAAAGCTTTGCTAAAGTCAAGGAATAACACGTCCACTGCTTTCCCCTCATCCACAGACCCAGTTATCTCCTCATAGAAGGCAATTAGGTTAGTGAGGCATGACTTGCCCTTGGTGAATCCATGCTGACTGTTCCTGATCACTTTCCTCTCCTCTAACTGCTTCAGAATTGATTCCTTGAGGACCTGCTCCACGATTTTTCCAGGGACTGAGGTGAGGCTGACTGGCCTGTAGTTCCCCAGACCCTCCTTCTTCCCTTTTTTAAAGGTGGGCACTACATTAGCCTTTTTCCAGTCATCTGGGACCTCCCCCGATCGCCATGAGTTTTCAAAGATAATGGCCAATGGCTCTGCAATCATATCCGCCAACTCCTTTAGCACCCTCGGATGCAGCACATCCGGCCCCATGGACTTGTGCTCGTCCAGTTTTTCCAAATAGTCCCAAACCACTTCTTTCTCCACAGAGGGCTGGTCACCTTCTCCCCATACTGTGCTGCCCAGTGCAGCAGTCTGGAAGCTGACCTTGTTCGTGAAGACAGAGGCAAAAAAAGCATTGAGTACACTAGCTTTTTCCACATCCTCGGTCACTAGGTTGCCTCCCTCATTCAGTAAGGGGCCCACACTTTCCTTGACTTTCTTCTTTTTGCTAACATAACTGAAGAAACCCTTCTTGTTACTCTTAACATCTCTTGCTAGCTGCAACTCCAAGTGTGATTTGGCCTTCCTGATTTCACTCCTACATGCCTGACAATATTTTTATACTCCTCCCTGGTCATTTGTCCAATCTTCCACTTCTTGTAAGCTTCTTTTTTGCGTTTAAGATCAGCAAGGATTTCACTGTTTAGCCAAGCTGGTCACCTGCCATATTTACTATTCTTTCTACACATCAGGATTTTTTTCCCTGCAACCTCAATAAGGATTCTTTAAAATACAGCCAGCTCTCCTGGACTCCTTTCCCCCTCATGTTATTCTCCCAGGGGATCCTGCCCATCAGTTCCCTGAGGGAGTCAAAGTCTGCTTTTCTGAAGTTCAGGGTCTGTATTCTGCTGCTCTCCTTTCTTCCTTGTGTCAGGATCCTGAACTCGACCATCTCATGGTCACTGCCTCCCAGGTTCCCATCCACTTTTGCTTCCCCTACTAATTCTTCCCGGTTTGTGAGCAGCAGGTCTAGAAGAGCTCTGCCCCTAGTTGGTTCCTCAAGCACTTGCACCAGGAAATTGTCCCCTACACTTTCCAAAAACTTCCTGGATTGTCTGTGCACCGCTGTATTGCTCTCCCAGCAGATATCAGGGTGATTAAAGTCTCCCATGAGAACCAGGGCCTGCGATCTGGTAACTTGTGCTAGTTGCCGGAAGAAAGCCTCGTCCACCTCATCCCCCTGGTCTGGTGGTCTATAGCAGACTCCCACCACGACATCACCCTTGTTGTTCACACTTCTAAACTTAATCCAGAGACACTCAGGTTTTTCTGCAGTTTCATACCGGAGCTCTGAGCATTCATACTCCTCTCTTACATACAATGCAACTCCCCCACCTTTTCTGCCCTGCCTGAACAGTTTATATCCATCCATGACAGTACTCCAGTCATGTGAGTTATCCCACCAAGTCTCTGTTATTCCAATGACATCATAGTTCCTTGACTGTGCCAGGACTTCCAGTTCTCCCTGCTTGTTTCCCAGGCTTCTTGCATTTGTGTATAGGCACTTAAGATAACTTGCTGATTGTCCCGCTTTCTCAGTCTGAGACAGGAGTCCTCCCCTCTTGCACTCTCCTGCTCGTGCTTCCTCCCGGTATCCCATTTCCCCACTTACCTCAGGGCTTTGGTCTCCTTCCCCGGTGAACCTAGTTTAAAGCCCTCCTCACTAGGTTAGCCAGCCTGCTTGCGAAGATGTTCTTCCCTCTCTTCGTTAGGTGGAGCCCGTCTCTGCCTAGCACTCCTCCTTCTCGGAACACCATCCCATGGTCGAAGAATCCAAAGCCTTCTCTCCGACACCACCTGCGTAGCCATTCATTGACTTCCACAATTCGACAGTCTCTACCCAGGCCTTTTCCCTGCACAGGAAGGATGGACGAGAACACCACTTGTGCCTCAAACTCCTTTATCCTTCTTCCCAGAGCCACGTAGTCTGCAGTGATCCGCTCAAGGTCATTCTTGGCAGTATCATTGGTGCCCACGTGGAGAAGCAGGAAGGGGTAGCGATCCGAGGGCTTGATGAGTCTCGGCAGTCTCTCCGTCACATCGTGAATCCTAGCTCCTGGCAAGCAGCAGACCTCTCGGTTTTCTCAGTCGGGGCGGGGATGAGCCAACACACTGCTGAGCCTGAGTCTACCCTTATTAATCTACAATGTCTAGTCAATGTGTGGAGGTAGGAGGAGAGGACTGACTGCTAAGAAGACACTTCTGACACCTAGAGTTCTTGTCTAGCAGTTTGCTTTAGCACCCTAAACAGTGAGAGAGGTTTTCTTTTGCACTGAGAGGCCTGTATACTTTTTTATTCTCTCCTTCCTGCTTTGCTGAGAAGAGATCTTACACACAACCTTTGACCAACGCCTCAGGGCCAAAAGATATACAATGCCAAACTGACTAACCTCTGGCAGGACACTGCACTGTCAGTCAGGTCAGAGACCAGAGAGGGGAATTGTATCCGGGAACGGTTTTAGAAGCAAAAGAGATTTTCCTGCTTAGAATGGGAGTGAGGAAAGGCCAGGTGATCCAGAAGTGCCATTAAGATGGAGATGGACCACATGTGCCCTTGTAGACTTCCTCCAGTAACAGGGAAATGCCACAGCTATCTACAATTATTAATTATATGAGTTTCAGTAGTGTTTAGAGGCCCCAATTGAGATCAAGGTCCCATTGTGCTAGGCACTGTACAAACACCTAGCAAGGCAGTCCTTGGCCTGAACAGCTTACAATCTAAAAAGCCAAGACAACAAAGGATAGCATTATTTCTATTATAAAGATGAGGAACTGAGGCACAGAGAGACTCAGGGTCTATCTACACTGCATTAAAACACTCCTGGATGGCCTGTGTCAGATGGCTTGGGCTGCAGGGCTATAAAATTGCAGTGTAGACATACAGGCTCTGGGACCCCTTGATGGAGGAGGGTTCCAGAGTCTGGGCTCCAGCCTACAATTTTATAGCCCTGCAGCATGGTCCAAGGTCACACACAAAGTCAGCAACAGAGCAGAGAGCTGAAGCCAGCTCTCCCGAGTCTCTGTCAAGTGCTTTAACCACAAGACCATCCTTTCTTTTTGTTATGAATAAATTTGCTAGAGACCAATCTAGACTATTTCATGAGGTCGTTCCTGGTTAGCAGCATTTAACCCAAATCAAATAGAAGTACAGACCAAAAATATGCATGTGGCAGCCAACAACATCTTTTTGAGAAGGAAGAAAATACACCAACACTTAGAAGTACTTGCTAATGGTTAAAAGAAAATGAGAGAGATTACCTTAGCCCCATGCCAGTGCCATTCGTCATAAGGGTTGGTCCTCCTGGCCCGCCTGGTGCTTCATCAGTGACCACTTCTGAATCAAAAACTTGGCCCTTAAATCTGGAAAGGTGGAGTTAGTTAGCTTTACATCCTGGGGAAGCTATTGTAACTGCAGCCACCTCCACCCCCAACACACACAAAAGGGTGAACTCTGATCAGAGCACATTATACAGAGAAGCTTTCACAATACCTCTCCATTTTCTCCCTCACACCCCTCAGTTTTGGGGAAAATAGCTTCCACCTGCTGCCTTTGTTTCTGAGGGCTGTGGTTGACAAAAATTCTTTAATTCTACTGATTTCAAAGACTTGCTCTCTTGAGAAATATGAGAAAAACTATGAAAAATATTCATGCTTCGCCACACTAAGGGATGCCCTAGCACCTGGCAAGAGCTCAAGGGCGGCATGAAAGCTGCATAAAATATAGGAGATTGCAGCTGTTCTCCATCTTTAATATGGTGATGCAGTCCCAGGCAACTGCTGGTCTCAACAGATGATGTTCCTTCTTTATCTGAGTATCCTCTCCTTTGTTTGAATCAAGATAGAAAATAGCATGCAGGTAAGTTTCTCTTTCTATTATTATAAAGATCCAATTTCTGGCCCTCATGGATAGTAACAGAAAGGACCTTAAACCTGTCACTGAGCCAGGACTGAAGATGGCCCATTCTGCACCTCAAGCCAGTGTAATTTTGGGCTGCCAGTGTAATTAAACATACCTAGAGGAGTCTGTAGCATGGCAGTCACCCTGCTCCGGTTTGGAAGGGGTTAAAAAAACAGCCCCGGGAAAAGGCTGCCCCGGGGAGCCAATCACAAGAGGGCTTGAGGCAGCCAATCAGGGCCCGACTGGGCCAGTATAAGAAGGGCTCCTGGGGAAAAGGAAGTTAGTCTTGCTCCAGACTAGAGACAGGGGTACCTGGTAAAGACGGGGGTACCTTGGACAGAGCATACCGGGAAGGGGCAGGCTGAGCCGGGGAGCTCTGGCCTGGCGACCTCCCAGGCTGAGGCCTTGCGGCAAAGGCCTGAGGAGGTACTAGGGCTGCAGGAAGGCAGCCAAGGCAAGAAAAGGCAGCAGTTCCAACCCCCTTGCCAGTGATGAGTGGCCATTACAGACTGAAGTTTGCCCCTGAGAGAAGGAGCTAGATGACGACTGGCAGTAGCCACTGAGGCGAGGTGGGTATAGGGGGTTGGGGGTTCCCGTGGGAGGGGAAACCCAGAGTTTGGGGACACTGCCGTGGGGCAGCACCCCAAGGTAAGGGGCACCGGGGTCACAGAGGGACACGGGGCCAGAGGTGGTGGAGACAACAGGGGCAGATAACAGAGAGCGAGACACCGGCCCATAGAGGGCGCTCTGGAGCTGGATGAGCTAATTCCCGGATGGACCAGCAGGAGGCACCGTGCCGGTGAGTGCCCTGCCTTGCTACAGAGTCATTTCCCCCACCAATGAAATGCAGTCACCTCTGGTGTGAAAAGTGACAGGCAGAGCACATGGGATTGAAGAATACTGAGCCCATTTGAAACTACAGGAGGGAATTTAGGGAGACAGAAAGCAATTATGTTAGAATTGGGCCATGAAAAAAGGGCTAACTCCTGCCCTTGCAAAAAGATATATGGGCATTTTAAGAGCCACTAACTAGTGCAAGTGGTCAGGACCTTTTTTCCTTCTCATTTAAATGACGACACCTCTAGCACCTCAGAATGAGCCTAATCCAGCCCCGCAACAATTCTACCCATTGAGAGAGAGCCAAATAAATTAGCATTAGCTGGTTTTGTTTGTCTGTCTTTTACTATCCTCGTGATGGTAAAAGATGAGTGAATAGGTTAAGTTCCTTCCTTGGTGAGTCTGCCTGACAATTTAGCAAGGTGTATTTGAATGCTTAAGTAAACAAATCTTTGTCATCTGTAGACCTTAGAAGCAATTCTGTGGTTAGCAAGTAGACCAAAGAGGAGAATCACAAAGCTAAAACTAAAACAGGAAAGGGGACATTTGAGAAGGATACCTGTAAATATTAGGCATGTGCAGATATTTGATGTAGATAGTTCAATTGTATTTAACTCTAAAGAGATTGCAAGAAAACCTCTTACATTCAGATTGCTACAGTGTAGGTGCCTTATTTGAAGATGAGATGGCAAATGTACAAGCATCTGCACCTCTAGGAAGAGGTAATGGAAGATATTTTCAAGACTCAGACTATTCACTTATGGAACCTCCTCTGTACTTTTTTCTAGCAACTACAGCTTTGCAGAACTTGAAATCTTCTCGGGAGAAACTGGTTAAAATAGGTGCAATTACAGCAACAAGAATGACATCATTACAGAGATATTTAAAAGTCCTTTTGTTGGGCAGCCAATGCCTCTCAGAAGACTCTGAAAACATTCATTTTAAAAGCAACTCTGCCTGTGTCTCCTTTATATTCTACTTACTTTTTATTAGTGGGACATATGCATAGAAATAGGATATTTGAAGATTAAATGGTCAGTTTTCAGAATGGAGAGAAGTAAATAATGGTGTCTCCCAGGGGTCTGTACTGGGACAAATCCTGTTCAATATATTCATAAATGATCTGGAAAAAGGGGTAAACAGTGAGGTGGAAAAATTTGCAAATGATACAAAACTACTCAAGATAGTTAAGTCCAAAGCAGACTGCAAAGAGTTACAAAGGGGTCTAACAAAACTGGGTGACTGGGCAACAAAATGGCAGATGAAATTCAATGTTGATAAATGAAAAGTAATGTACACTGGAAAATATAATCCCAACCATACATATAAAAGGATGGGGTCTAAATTAGCTGTTACCACTCAAGAAAGAGATCTTGGAGTCATTGTAGAGAGTTCTCTGAAAACATCCACTCAGAGTGCAGCTGCAGTCAAAAAAGCGAACAGAACGTTGGGAATCATTAGGAAAGGGATAGATAAGACAGAACATATCATATTGCCTCTATATAAATCCATGGTACACCCACACCTTGAATACTGCGTGCAGATCTGGTCACCCTGTTTCAAAAAAAGATAGATTGGAATCGGAAGAGGTATAGAAAAGGGCAATACAAATGATTAGGGGTATGGAACAGCTTCCGTATGAGGAAAGATTACCAAGACTGGGACTTTTCAGCTTGGAAAAGAGATGACAAAGGGGAGATATGATAGAGGACTATAAAATCATGACTAGTGTAGAGAAAGTAAATAAGGAAGTGTTATTTACTCCTTCTAATAATACAAGAACTGGGGTCACCAAATGAAATTAATAGGCAGCAGGTTTAAAATAAACAAAAGGAAGTATTTCTTCACACAACACACAGTCAACCTATGGAACTCTTTGCAAGAGGATGTTGTGAAGGCCAAGACTATAACAGGGTTCAAAAAAGAACTAGATACGTTCATGGAGGATAGCCAATGGCTATTAGCCAGGATGGGCAGGAATACAAAACCATGCTCTGAAGTGTCCCTATCCTCTGTTTGCCAGAAGCTGGGAATGGGTGACAAGGCATGGATCACTTGATGATTCCCTGTTCTGCTCATTCCTTCTGAAGCACCTGGCATTGGCCACTGTTGGAAGACAGGATACCTGGCTAGATGGACCATTAGTCTGACCCTGTATGGCTTTTCTTATGTTCTTAAGAATACATCTGTTCCTACTTACTTCTCACCTGAAGTTATAAACTTTTGTGAACTCAGTCATTTCCAACTGTGATGAGATGCTTACCCCACACTTGCCTGGAAAGGGTTAATGCAGATGGGGAAGGGGGCTAATTAACCCAACAGGCCACAGCTGAGGGGAATCAGGTGGCCAAGTAAACCCAAAACTGAGTGAGGGAGCCCAACTGAGGAGGAATGATCTGGGCTGGGACTATAAAGACAGGAAATTGGAAATAGAGGGGGCTGATGGGAGAGTCTGCAGTCATTCCCTGAGAGAAGGGAGGTGCATTTGGGCTGGCAAACCCAGAGAGGGGAGGAATTTAGTCGGGGATAGCTTTGAGCAGGGGGTTGAACTAGATGACCTCCTGAGGTCCCTTCCAACCCTGATATTCTATGATTCTATGATGATTCTAAGCCAAGAAGGTAGGACAGGACTCAAGGAAAGACACTAAGGTCTAGAAGCGAATAGGCCTTGACTGCTGTCTACAGGGTCCCTGAGCCAGAATCCGGAGCAGAGGGTGGATCTGGGTTCCCCTGCCAACCATTAAGGGAGTGGCACTACGAGGAAGACTGCCTAGGACTGCTTGAGAGGAAAGACTTTCTGATCCTGGAAAGGGAAAACCATTTGGTGACCTGGCTGGAGGGCTAAGTCACAAAGGGGCACCTCATGGAGTGAGAGAGGGGGCCACAAACCAAGACAGAGAGGTGGAAAGACGGTGCGCAAACGTGGGAAGGGGCATCAACCTCACGAGCTATTCCCCAGAGTGACCAGGAGGAGGTGCCATCCTAGTGGTGAGTGGAGCGCCTTGTCACACCAACACACGGACAATTGTGACTGCCTCCGATCAAATAGGCATGTGAAAACTAACTAAATACAATTAAATTTTTGGATTGCACATTACATACAAAAGCAGCAGAGAAAGTTACTTAGCAGAGTACAGTTTATACAGGCAAAAAACTCCTTCAGCTATAATATTCCCTTTTAAAACTTGAAAAGCAGTTGTGGGGTTGGAGGGAAAGGAGAAAATACATGCGTGGGATGCAGATCATGTAATTCATAATCTTGTGGGATCCTCTTGTCAGTGACGCTTTTAAAATAATATCTACATCAAAGCTCTCATCAAATCCTCTTGCTGTTTCCTTTACAAGACTGCTAAACTCCATCCATTCCTCCCTCTCCCTTCCACTAAAATCCTTGTATTCAACTGAGTCATCTCTCCTCTTTCTAGGGCAACTTTCTCTTCTGTGGTTTCAATACATCTCCTCTATCCTCTCCCCGCTGCCAGTCTATATAAAATGTTGCTGCTAAATCTGTCTTCCCTTACCACCACTCTGTCAAACCCTTACACAAATATCTTTCAGGGCAAGCTCTCACCTTCTACATCAAGTGAAAGCATCTCATTTTCAGCTCACGACGCTACACAATTCTGACCCGCCTACATCGCTGTTCTTATTTCCTCCTCCCCACTAACCCTTCCACTGTTTAAGCACCTCCCATGCTTCACCCAACAACCTGTCTTGTATCTTCTTTCCACTTATTTCCGTGCCTTTTTTCATGGGGCCCCTCATTCTCTAGGGCCTCTCTTCTTTACCTCCCATAAAACAACCTCCCTGTTTAAACCCACTTTTTTTCAGGTAACCTTTCATCAAACACCACCCAGAATTCAAGACTGGACTCACAGAGACACAAAACCCCAACTGAATCGTCCAAATCTGATTTACGTCATAGTCCCTTGAGCAAAGAACCACATCTTCCCTTATGTCTGTACAGCTGAGTAAAGCATCAGCACTCAAGTCTATACACACAGCTCTCATTCCCCTCTACTACTCTTCCTGCTTCCTTTGTCTTATCTAGCACCTTTCTGCTCATTCTGTCTTTCTCCCACTCATGGTTTTGGCACCTTCTATGATGCTGTTCCTACACCTTGAACTCCTTGTTCTAGTCTTCTAATGCACTCTCTCCTCTTTCAAATCCCTCCTCAAAGATAATTTCTTCTATCAATTTCCCTATCTTATTCTAGGCCAACAGTCCTCACACTCTTCTTTACCTTAACTGTTGTCCCATGTCTAGTCTCGTGGTTATAGTATTGTCTAGTTTAAATTCCAAGTTCTTCAAGGCACAAAGGAGGTATTACTCTGTGTTTCTCAATGCTCCATGTAAGTGTTAGGTACCACAGAAATTCCTTATACACTAACAATTATCCTCTATCTATAAACCTCACAAACTCACCTACTGTAATCCAGCCTGGATTGGTGTAGCTGTTGCTGCTTCAGAAGTAGTTTTGCTTCCTGTTTAGCAAGCAATTGCTGGAGACGTTCCTTTTCAACTTCCAGCTCCATTTTCTGCAGCAGAAGCTGCTGTCTTCTTTCCTCAGACAGCCTTTTACTACGCTCTGTTTCTTTTGATCCAGAGTCCACACTGTCATTCATCCCAGAAACTCGAGAAAGCCTAGAGTAATCACAGGTTTCATGAAGCGGCCCAGAATGTCTTTTGGGTACATGGCTGACCTTTTGGCTATCCTGAATGTTCTCCAAGCTTCCTGGCTGCATACAAGCCCAATGACTCATTTGGTGAGGACAAGTGTTCTGAAATTCACTCATTCTTTGGCCCACATCAGGAGCCATTTGTGTGTGGTATGGGTCCCTTTCCTTTGCTGACAGCATCATATTGTTACATTTTCTGTGCAAGCCATTTTCCACTGGACATTCATTCAGAACCTCCTGTTGGTTGTAGTGGGTTGTGGTCCCATGAGCATGATTATTTCTACAGTGCGGAGGTACTGAAAACAGGGCTGGACTTCCAGACTGTGATGCTTTATTGTTCTTGTATAATGTTTGTGGTCTAACTATACTTAAATAAGAACCATCCAGTTCCAAAGGTGGTAGCTGGCATGGACTCTTCTTGTTGGACACCTACAATAAGAGAAACAAGCTATCATCTTTCAAAATTTAACATAGAATGTTAAATTGTATTGTTCCTTAGCAAAATTTGCTTCTCTTCATCAGTTCACAGAGTAAAGTTGTCATACCAGTACTCGGAGATTTGATGCATTGTGCTGATGGACATCTAGCAAGACTCATATAATGTTTATCAAAAGGCAGAGATAAGCCTGCTATCAAATCTACATTTCAATCAGTCTACACAAGTACAATAAATATGAAACTACTGTCTGCAGGATCCTCAGCATAAACAAGTAGCTTCAGAGTACCATGTAGTTGTGAGTATCTAGGGTTACATAAAATCAACTTGAAGAGTGGCAAAAAACATTAAATGTTAATGTATGAAAATGTTTAATTTTGAATGCCGAGCCAAAAAATCCATTCAGCCACTATAAATACTCTTTGATTGGCCATTACACAGCAGGAGATTTGATGTAAAACATTTCACCTTGCGCTGAATGGGATATTACTTACCGCCGGAAATTTGATGAGAGTTTTTGAAATGTCTTTACAGAAACACAGATAAAAACCGACCACTTTCCGTTAAAATATGGTTCTACTTCAAAAGCTGTCATTTAAATAAAAAAACATGTTTAAATTCAGCTATAAATGTAAGTGATTTTTCAATTAAGTTGGGCAAGCGATTATACTCTGATAAAACTCTGCAGAAAGAAAGCAGTTGTAATTCACATTTGTCATCCCAATGAAAAGTGAACTCGTAGTGGGTGTGTTATATTCATGGCTATTATGTAAGGGACATCAAAATCCTGCTTATATCCTGGCGTATCCTTGCACTGCGGTTTGTCTCGGCAGTTAAGCATTTGTGTTGCTGTGCACATCAGAACAGCAGTGAATCACGCACTCAGAGCTCTTTTCCTAGATGTGTGCGTTAATTTCAGTAACATATTGCATTTAAACTCTGTTTCGGCCCTCAGGCTCTTTGTCAAAGATTTAATTGTGTTTAATTGCAGAAGCCAGGTTTGTTAAAGATAAACAAACCACTTTAGCAGCAGCAAGCAAGCTGAAATTTGGTGGTCACTGATGGACAGAAAATTACAATTTGTATTCTTGTAACACACACAATGGATTAGCTGCTGTCCATATGCACTGGGAGACAATCTCTGCCCCAAAGAGCTTAGATTTAAGAATGTAAGCAACATACAAAGAGATGAAGAGGAATCTAATCCAACTATGTACAGTTTTTGTATGCATTATTTACATTCTTTATATAAACCAACATATCAACTCTATTTGACTGCCCCTCAGCTCCTTCATATTGAGTTTCTTGTAGGCCTCACAGAAAATAAAATAATGTAGATTATCCCCTAAATACTGATATTTGATTATTTTCAGTTTTCTTTTTACAAAAATTTACTCTTCACCGTATGGTTGAAAGCCGCACATGCCATGTTTTGCCCCATAAAACCCAATGAATTGGAGGCATCTGCATTAGTGTCAGCACTAAATGTGCAAGAAAAGTCTGATGCTACGACTGGGTGAAAAGTGCAGGACATTAAAATATTTCAGAAGTCAGAGGGGCCGGCAGGGCAACCTACCAGAATTCAACATGCTGCCAGAAGGCAATCAGGAGTTGTTCGTTATTATTTGTTTGGTGCCATCGCTGTGCATGATGATTTTACAGACAAATAAAAACACACTCCCATGTCCCAAGGACATAAGAACGGCTGTACTGGGTTAGACCAAAGGTCCATCTAGCCCAGTATCCTGTCTACTGACAGTGGCCAATGCCAAGTGCCCCAGAGGGAGTGAACCCAACAGGCAATGATCAAGTGATCTCTCTCCTGCCATCCATCTCCACCCTCTGACAAACAGAGGCTAGGGACACCATTCCTTACCCATCCTGGCTAATATCCATTAACGGACTTAACCTCCATGAATTTATCCAGTTCTCTTTTAAATGCTGTTATAGTCCTAGCCTTCACAACCTCCTCAGGCAAGGAGTTCCACAAGCTGAATGTGTGCTTCCTTTTATTTGTTTTAAACCTGCTGCCCATTAATTTCATTTGGTGGCCCCTAGTTCTTGTATTATGGGAACAAGTAAATAACTTTTCCTTATTTACTTTCTCTACATCACTCATGATTTTATATACCTCTATCATATCCCCCCTTAGTCTCCTCTTTTCCAAGCTGAAAAGTCCTTTATAATCTAAATTAGACACCACACAGAAAAGGATTTCTGGCAACAAATAAAAGATGGGGTGCAAGATGTTAAGGGATATAAGAGAAAAGACCATAAAATAATCCTGTAACTACGTTACACATCTGTTCATGGGAAATTCCGCGCAATTGCGGCGCAGCAGAAAAATGCGCCCCCACCCCAGCAGATTCCCTTTGCTTCCTTGCAGAAAATGGAGAAGCAAAGAGAAGCTGCACCAGTACTCACTCACCCCCTCCCCAGCAGCTGGACAGCTCGGACACATCTGTTTGGGAAGCTGTAGGGGGGAAGAGGTAAATCCCTGGTGGGAGGGGGGGTCTGGGGAGGCCCTGGCCACCCAGGGACGTTAGTCCCAGCTGGGGGGGTGGGAGATGGAGAACTCCCTCCCTCTTCCATCTGGGGCTGGGTCAGATCAAGCCCCAGAAACTTCCCCTGGCTGCAGGAAGCTCTGCACTGCGAGGGGGGCTGTTGAGTGTGGAGAGGTCTGAATACACAGGGGTTGGGCAGACAGGTGGAGCAGCTCCTTGTACAGTGACCCCTCCCCCCACCCACCCGGAATCCCCCCCACTGAGCCCCCTCCACATCAGGAGTCCCCTGCACACAGAAGTCCCCACTGAGCCCCCCAAACCTCACCCTGCTGAGCCTCACCCTCTGCATCAGGAGCCCCCCACATCCAGACCCCCACCCACTGAGCTCCAACCAGCTGCACCCTGACCCCCCCACTCCACCAAGCCCCACTCCTACAGCCCTCCCCACTGAGCCCTAACCACCTTCACCTGGACTCCCCTGCAGAGTCCCATTCCCCCTGCACCCCAAACCCCTCACCAACCCACTGTGCATCCAGATTCCGCCCTGGACCCAGACCCCGCACCAAGCTGCCCACACCCAGATGGTGCCACACCGAACCTTGGTACTCTTGAGGGAATTCTCCACCAAAAAATTAAAATTCTGCAAAGTTCTGTATATTTTAATTGTCAAAATAACACAAACACAATAACAATATAATCACACCATTTTCAATTATTTTGGTAATTTATTTCAAAATACTTGTCAGCAAATCATTTAAAATGGTATGATAATATTGTGTTATTTTGACAAATAAAACATGGAGAATTTTGCAGAATTTTAAAATATTGTGCACCGAATATTTAATTTTTTGGCATAGAATTCCCTCAGGAGTAACATCTCACTTCTCACCTTACCGAGTTTAGGGCACTCTTGGGGAAAAAGGACTGCAAGTTGGGTTGGTTCCCAAACTCCTCAGGACCAGGGCTGGGAGCGCATGCAGTTGCTCTCAAACAATCCCCCTGGCCATAGCTCTGAGGTTTTGATGAACCATATCCAACCCTCCTTAAGTCTTTAAGCCAAGTGGAAAAGGAAAAAAATAGGAGATCCCTAAAAATAAAATCCCTAAGAGTTCCTTATTTTACCAGTTTGTTTTATTGACTAAAGGGACCAAAGTTTGTTAAGAAATCTCAGCACATGAACAGGGATGGTATAAAATAATTGCCAGGAGCAGATTTAAGGATAAAGGCCCACACTGCAAATTAACTTCGTGACTGAGACTCGATTAAAAGTCCCTCGAGGCCCTAAAAGGGAGGTCCCAGTTAGCATTTGTTGACCCTGGTCACCATTAAATCTGCCCTGATGGTCTCAGAAATAGCACTGACATTTAAATACTTCATAACAAGCCAGAGAAACTTTACCGTTATTTCACAGTTACCATATGCTTGCGGGGGGCGGGGGATTCTCATTAATATCACGGAATGCAAGTAGTGTTTTTTAATTTCTCTAGAGGACAGAGGTTATAGTATTAGGTGGAAGTCTCGGTTCCAGTTTCACATGGCTTTAAAGGCCACTCAAGGTCAACCCTGTAAGATAAATTAACTAATTTTGGGTGGGATGGGCAGGGGGAATCAAGCAACAACTTGGCAAGTTATGTTATTTTCTGTTAATGCTTAAATTGAAAACTATAGCAGAATGGCACCAACCATTTAAAAATTAGAGTGACATCCACACCTGAGTTGGATTATCAGGGCAGGGCACACTATGAACAGCCTGTGATGGGCAGGACAAGGTGGCAAAGGGAAAGAGGAAGAGAATTCTAAGACACACTCACTACTGCATTGTGAACATGAGGAATTAGGTACTTTTATTAGATGAGTTTAAAACAGATATTGCCTGTGGAAGTCATGGCAGCCACACTGGGCTGTGATGGAACAGATGTGCTTCCCCATTTCGGGAGCTCTCCCGTTCTTTCTGTATGTTATTTAATGACATACCTTCCCTTAGCTAAAATGTAAACAAACAAAAGATAAACTGCTGCTTGTGATATATGGAGTTAATATGATTTTATCCAATGTGAAACTGCCACACAGAAATAAATATACACTAAAATCAGTTCACATAATTTTGTAAGAGCTAGAACGGAAAACGTGCGGAAGCACTATGAATCTCTTACTGTAATCCTTGTAATTTCTGCTGAGGGAGTCAGAATAAAGTATAAACAAATACTGAGCCCTACATATCACACACACACACACACACACGTTTCAGCTTACTCAAACAGTCTGCAATTTCTACAAAATTCTCTTAAAAACAAGTTGTGGATGTGCTCTACAGTAGCAATATACACACTGATACAGTGGGCATATTGTTATTTATGTTGTTTATGTGAAACAAGTAACATAAAAACAGATCTTACAGTCCCTATGTAAGTCAAATCTCCATTGACTTCAATGGGAGTTTTTTCCTATGTAAAACAGTATATTTTCCCCAAAGTAACTATTCTAGCGGTTTTATGATTGAAGAACAAACTAGTACCATCTATATATTTATACAGGTGAAATCCTGGACCCATCGACTTCCCCCAAAACTCCAATCGACTTCAATTTCACCTACAGTGCCTGTCTTTAATGAAATTAATCAATATGATACATTAGAAGACAAAGAAAAGAAACACACGGTGGGATATAATCATTACAGACTGTATCCTAAGCATGACTCCATAGGTGGGTTTTTAAAAGTTTTTTGAAATAGACAGAGGAGACTATTAATTGGGTAGAGTATGCAGAAAGGTGAAATGGACAGGTTACTAACCATGTGTAGTAACTATTGTTCTTCAAGATGTGTGCCCCTATTGGTGCTCCACTTCAGGTGTGCATGCGCCCCATGTACCTTCAATCAGAGATTTTCATTAGCTGTGTCCGTTCAACCTGCGAATGTGCCCTACACATCCTTGTGCCTTGCACTGAGGCTATGCAGGACTGTGCGGGTGAACTGCACTCAGTTTCTTCTCTATCGCTAAGTCCAACTAAGGAAACTCTGAAGCAGAGGGGCAAGAGGGTGGGTAGTTGAGTACTCATAGTGACCCACATCTCCAAGACCTACTGCACAAGGTGAGTAACCTTTCCTTCTTCAAGCAGTGTCCCTATGGGCACTCAATTTCACGTGACTTCTGAGCAGTATCCCCAGGAGGAGGTTGCTTCGGTATAGAGTCTAGTACAGAAGACAGAGCTGCTCACTGCTGTCTCAGATTTAGGGGCACAGACCAAGGAAAAGTGTTTGAAGAAAGTATGTATTGGAGACCACACAGCAGTCCTGCAGATTTCAGGTACTACTGTGTCCTTAATCATAAAATCATAGAATATTAGGGTTGGAAGAGACCTCAGGTGATCATTTAGTCCAATCCCCTGCTCAAAGCAGGACCAACACCAACTAAGACCAATTTAAGTAAGGCCATAGAAGTTGACTGTGACCTCATAGAGACAGCCAGAATCCTAGCAGGAGGCTAGGATTGTGTTGGCAATCTCACAGCAAGCGATAACACATCTCGAAATCCACCTTGATAGTCTCTGGGTAGAAATAGCGGACCCATTATATCTGTCTGCAATGAAGACAAATAACCTAGGAGACTTCCAGAACAGTTTGGTCCTATCTGTCATCTTAAGTATGGAAGGAAGCTTCCCATCCCAAGTTGCGTGGTGTTGGGGGAAATAAACCAGGTAACTGTATGGTCTGGTTCAGATGAAACTCGAATGATACCTGACACATTCCCTGGACAGTCTGGACTGTTGAACAGCTGTCTCCCCTTAATTCTCTAGTCTGGGGTGCCTTTTACACTGCTATGCTGTCAGAACATCCACTCCTGGCCTGCTCACACAGACTTCAGCCACCTTTTGGAGATATGAAGGGCCTGTATTACACATTTTCCCCAGCCCTCTGATTCTAAAAGTGATGAACAAGATCAGGCAGGACAAGGACAAGGTTATCCAGATAGTGCCTATGTGGCCAAGACAGGTGTGGTATCCTTACCTGTTTCAATTGTCTCCTTGTTCCATGCTTCCCTCATCTTCACTCTCAAGTGCTTCATCCCAACATAAAGATTCTTCTCCTCAAGATATGAGTCCTCGATGGTTTGTGGGCATAGAGTTTATCTGTTCAGTAGAGGTGTCCCGCACTGAACAGGACTCTGCAGTGTTACGAGTGGACAAGAACACTACTTCAAGCAGTTTATAACTGAAAGCTCTGATATTCCACTGCACTCCATTGTGACAGGGCATCGTCCTGTTCCCGACTCTTGCAAGGTGGTGTCACTGTTTCAGGATTTGCCAGCCCCCCCCCACCGAATCCAAGATCACCTCATTAATTGAAAGAGTGACTCTGATCGATGTTGCCAATTGAAGCGTATCCAATAACTTGTGTTGCAATTCCTTGACCTCTTTGAGTGGTATCTTAAAGGAGTCTGCCATGCACTTGATGTGGTCTTGGAATTGCTTAACGTCATCAGCCATAGACAGTGGAAGAGGCATTCCTGCTTCATCAGGAATGATGAGAAGGTAATGGTTTGAGAAGTAGTCTCCTCATCTGCTCTAGCTTCCTGTTCCTCAAATGTCTCCCCCTGCTGGGGAATGGTCTGAGGTGGTAGAGACTGTCTCCCCCCTTATCCTTGTCGGCTAGGTTCGGAGCTCTTGACCATTGCTGTTGGTAAGCAGCCAGGGAATCCCAATATGACCATTCCAGGGGGAGGGTCCATACAGGGAAGGGGTGGCACCCAGGGTTGCTCTCACCACTTGTGATGTCTTGTTCTGGATTCCTCTCTATCTCTGTGGCCCACACAGAAAGGATTCCTATAAGGGTGGTTAGGAGAGGCTGAATGGAAGTCCCCTTCCCCCTCCTCCTCAAAGAGCAGTGGAGAAGCCCCAGTTGATAATGGTGGTGAATTGGGTGGTACCAGTGATAAATGAGAGTCCAGAGACTGAACTACTCTCAGTACCAAGGGATCCTTGATGCCCATGATCAATGGAGACTGCGGTTCCTCCGCGACAGTTAAGTCCTTTGAGTACTGAATGGCATGTCGGTACCAATGGGATAACTTGTCTGGAAGTAGATGGTACTGAGGGTTAGAAGGCTCCAAGGAGGATGCCAGACATAGATGTTTCAATTTATATGGTACCAGTGGTAGGGGTGCATCTGATAGGGACCTGTTTGGAGGAATGTCCCTCCTTGCCGTCCCTGTCATGCTTGGTCCATCCTGAGGCTCGCTCAGAGCCGTGTTTGCTCTTGGAGGAGCTTCTTGGTTTTCTCTTGGAGGAGCTTCTGGTCCTGGCGGTACTGGAGGAACCTTCAGCCTCCACAGTATTGGATCTAGAAGTCGACAATTTTGAGACCATTGACTTAGCGGGAGACCAAGGTCTTTATGGAGCAGACTCCTTACGAGGTGAGTCAGAGACCCTCTTCTCGGGTCTTTTAAAGGACTATGAAGCCTTCTCCTTCTTGGGGGAGTATTGGGCCAATAGATCTGCCCAGCAATTGGTGTACTCTGATGAGCATTCGATCATCAGACGCCTCAACTTGATCTCTCAGTTCTCTCTGAACCTAGATTTCAGGGCTAAACAGAAGTTACACTCCTGGGGGATGTGCAACTCTCCTAGGCAACGGAGGCCCTTGAAGTGGTCAACAATAACCGGGATAGACTCGTGGCAAGTGAGACAACGTTTGAAGCCTGGAGAGCCAGGAATGCTCTCCCAAGGAAGGCAAGTCTCCCTGATGGGAGAAGCAGGGGGGAGGCATTCCTATCACTAAAAACTAAACTAACTAACAACTTATTAAGATAAACTAACACTAAGGAAAAGATTCTAATAGGACAAGGCACGCTGGAAGCAGACAGGCTACAGGTCCATCT
Organism: Emys orbicularis; assembly: GCF_028017835.1. Classification (NCBI taxonomy): domain Eukaryota; kingdom Metazoa; phylum Chordata; order Testudines; family Emydidae; genus Emys; species Emys orbicularis. The sequence continues at coordinate 6,060,991 of NC_088688.1, read as the reverse complement.
CAGGGCAAGGCAGTGGAGAAGGAAGTGGGGCCGATTCGTCTGCACAGCCTTAGACAGCCTTGGTGCGGGGCATGAGGATGTGTAGGGCACATGTTCGGGCCGAATGGACACTACTAACAAAAATCTCCAATCGAAGGCATATGCACACCTGAAGTGGAGCACCCATAGGGATACTACTTGAAGATGAAGAGAACCTTACAGACAGCCAAAACGAGTGCTGCTACGCAGGATGGTAGCTTGAAGAGTGCCACTGGCACACATTACTAACATAACTGACATACACTTTACATACAGATTCTGAAACTGGAATGAAATTAACAAGTACACTGCTGAAGTGCAAACCAGAAGAGACTCCAGCTCATACTCCACTCTCTCAGCTGTGCCAACTCTGCAGTGCTAGCAGGGATGAAAAGTAATAAACACTTATTTTTGTCACTAAAACAGAAATTATTCTAAACACGCCTCAGAAAACAGGTGTGGGGAAGAAACTGGTGCCATTTTAACAGTCTCTTTTTTAACTACAGACACAGTTTAACTACGGTATAAAGTCTTGTAAAGGAACTACTCTCTGAAATCGTTATTAAGAAAGAATTTCCCTAGAAGAATGTACAAAATGAAAGTTTTGAAATAAATGAGTAAGATCTACTGAAGTCCAGCTTTACCGTTTCTTTTCTTTTTATTGCACAATCTTTTATTAAAATCTCCATTACAAAAAGTCTAAGATGAATCATTATAAAGTGCTTTGATCGTATGATGATTGTCTGCATTAATACCTAGGATAGATAAGGGAGATAACTTAAAAGGTTAGTTGCCTATTTTCCTAGCTGGAGATAAGGTGCTGTGTTCCTCATGAATGATGGATGATTACAATTGCTATATTCAAGTGCATAATACAAATGGTCCATATTCAAAGAAATGATGTGTAGATGCTAGGAGGGCTGCATTTTTCATGTGTAATCCTATTGAACTCAGTGGGACTGCACAGGTGGGACTGAGACACAAATTGGCCACAAAGGTAGAGCTATGGATAGGCAATGATATATGACTGCAAAAGAACACCTCTGATGGTTTGTGGAACCCATCTATGTATGAATTCTAATTTGATTTCTTGAACTCTCTATGTATATGCCTTTTGGCTATCTTTTGCTGGAATCTTGCATCATACTGCTTGTGTTAAAGGGGCACTGGTACCGGGGTGTCTGCCTCTGAAGGAGACTGTCATTAAAGACCATCAACAACGGAATGGGACTTGCCTTGGTAGAACAATGTTAGGTAAAACCAGTTTCCCAAGTCTGGACTCCAGGTGGATGGTAACCGAACTGCAGAGCAACTGACGGAAGACCTTGATCAACTGGGGGGTAGGAGGGATGGTGACTTGAGGCTGATCAGAAGGATCCACAGCAGTGGGAACTGGAAGTTATAAAAGGCTGAGGGCTGGTCAGAGAGCAGCTTTCTCTCAACAACCAGAACAAGAAGAGAAAACTGAACTGGAGGAATGTGATCCAGCAGAGGAGACCTGGGAACCCCAGAAGACACCAACCAAGACCCAAAAAACCCACTCAAGAGTGGTGAGAACTCTGATGGAGAGAACTGTGTATAGCTGTTTCATTATTTTGCATGGATCTGTACATCTCTTGTGCTGTCTAAAATAAAGAGTGATTGGTATAGAAATTCTTTTGTAAAAAGTCTGTCTTATTGGCTTCAACTATCCCATGTCCTTGAAGGGTTAAACTATAAACCAGAGTACCCATGCAGATGGAGCTCTTGGGAAGTCATTGAGGAGTCTTGGGAGGTTCTGCACTGGTCTTGGGGCCTAGGTCAGCTTGACTGCAGGGTCTCACTTCTGAGAAGTGGTACCAGAGAGACAGTCTAGGCCTAGAGGTCAAAGAAAACACCCATGACTGGAACCTATGCAGAGCCAGACAGAAGGGAGTTTAAAAGCACATGGATCCAATATGTGTATCCAAACAGCAGCCTGGTGAATGTCCAGCAAGGGGGAGCTTGACTAGGTCTGTGACTATACATGTTCTATTTAAGCTACAACAAAAATATGCTGCAATTAACTTTGTTAGTTCTCTTTGCTAGCAGTGTTTGTACTGGAAAATCAGATGCACAAAAACCTGGACTCACAATGGCATTTGAGCCTTTGCTGGCAGGCTCCTTTAGCATTCATCGTTATTCACAACAAACATACTGCCCTCTCTCTAGCTTTGCAAGTACTGTATGCAACTAGTCTTCTCAAAAATGACATTATTGTTCTAAATGAGCCAACTGTCCTTAAGCTCGCTATTAAAGCAGTCATCAATAATACAGTGGTCCAAGAAAAAATAATACAAAACCAGGATTGAGAGCTAAAGATCCTTTTAAATTCAGTCTCTGAAGATATTGTGAGTAGAGTGCCTATTAAGCCACAATGCTAGCAATACAGGGCAATGTGATGTCTGACCATTAAAATTAAGCAAACATGTTTGCTTTGCAAAACACAACCATACAGAACCTGCTTGCATAATGGAAAATATGCCACCACACTAATCTTGACAGCACCAGGTCTAACTATTAACATTCAATGTGCTGCCAACATTATAAAAACAGAAAATCACAATCTTCTGACTTCAATTTTTTACTCCTGCCCTTTATTTTACTGAGGAATCAGTAGTTCAAGACCTAGATAAATATTTCAAAAACTATACTATTTGTGAGCAGAGCAGGTCACTACCATTTCCCAGTGCATTTGGAGTTCATGTGAAATAAGGGCAGCAGAACGATGAGCTGCATTTTTAACATAGGCATACACAGAATAGTTGTCTAGCTATAGAGAATGCGTAATGCAACATCTGCACTGTATGCTTTGCCAAAGCCCCATCCCAAATAAATGTAATGCATTTTCCCTAGTGCAATTAACTCTCAGACTCTGGCAGGTTTTGCTAGAAGATCATCAAGGTAGATTACCTTCCAGCATATGAACTAAATACTTACAGGTGTTATATCATCAGTTATTACTTACAAACTTCTGCATTTAACAAGACATCCAGGCAAATGAATGATCTAATTTATGAATTATTTATAAGAATTTCACAGCATGCTCCTGGCGTCATCCATGGCCTTTTCCAGGTCATATGACACCAATTAGAGCTGAATTTTAAATTATTCAATAACCTGAACTCTCTTGTCATTTAACATATAGATATCAATGCAGTAAACAAGTTAAGTCTAATGGGCCCTGGAGGTTTGCGTTCCTCCGCCCATCAGCAGCAGGGGCTTTGTGCTATTGCCGGAATAGAAAATAATAGAATGCAGCAGTCAAAAACATTTGCAAGGTTTTAATAAGTTCTTTTGGCTCCCTTAGGGATTTTAGCATAATTTACAAGCGCTGAATCTAAAACACATTAAAGTCCTTAGCAATGTGCTTTTAAACAAAATTAGGACAGACCAAAAAAAGTGGGTCTGTGACACTGACAATACAGAATAGGTCCCTAATTTGAACTGTAGTAAAACAGATAGTAGGTTGGATATGCTATTCACCACCTATTATCTTTTCCCTCTCTTACCTGGTATTCAAAACTAGCCCCAGAAGCAACCTATCTTTAAAGGTAAGACTATGGGGAGAAAGGGAAGAGTTCATATGATAACCATTAGTAAAGACATATACTTGACACTCCTCAGTCACTGACTATGACAGGAAGAGGAACCATTGCCCCATGCATGGGCTTCCTTTTGCACCTGTTCAAAGACTGCATTTTAATTGCACTTCAAGGATTTACATGCTTCCTGAGGTTCAAAGAGATAGCAGGAAGGACAGGTGGAGTGGGAAAGTCCTGTTGAAAATTAATCAGAATCTCGATGGTTATAGTTATTCAAATGAATGCCAGAATACAGAGTAATGATGGCTGTAACATGAGGATGTACCAAATAAGTGCAAACCCATCTATGCATAAAGGAGTAACCAAAGAAACTCTCTGGTTACTCCAGGGGAGATAGACCAACATATCTCACCTCTGTTCCATGGTGTTCCTAGCTCCACCCCAGCTGTAATTTCCCTTTTGGCCCCTGTTCATGAGTTATTCAATGGCACATGTGGCCGCGGGATAGGGTGGATTGGTATCTACCAGTATAGAAAAAGAAGAGCTGGAAAATCTCATAGAATATGTCCAAATAGTGAATCAAACTAGTTGTAAGGCATTTTGCTTTGGCTACCTTCCTAGGCCTGATTGCATCCATGTTCAAATCCTAGGCAGCATCTGATGATTGCACATTAAGCCCAGTAGCATGGAGCATGGGCAGCAAAATTTACTTTTCAGTAGATGGTAATGGTGTTAAATATGTGCAAATCTACTCCTGCAAGCTCACTTTTTTCATATTATCCTAAAAAAATAAAAAAACACATTTACACTTGGAATTTCAGATCTAGCATATTATGGGCTCCGGACCTTCTTACCTACTACTGGGCGCTTCAGAATTCAATCATAATTTGGTCCAAAGCTGTGCTCTCTGACCAAAACACAAGACAAAAGGGCAGATGCACCATGACCTCTCTAAATAGCCATTTTTACTGTGATTAAATAGAAACCAAACACCTCTGGGGATATGAGCAGACAGACGTTGCTGTGTGAAGGTTACTATTGCACTTGCCATTAAAACAGCAGTATTTGCCAGCACATACACATCTCAGTGATATCTGACATGAGTTTTCCCCAATGCAGAATTTTAAATGGCAACCACTGTACATTCAGAAAACCCACCTCGTCGAAAATTACAACTTGCTCCAAAAGGCAGGTGTCTCCCGCAGATTCCTTTGGATTTGGATACATGCTACAGACCGAGAGAGCTCTTTGCTGTGAATCAGAAGCTACCAGAAAGACGGAAGTCTTTTAAATAGCAACACGTGCACACACAGAAGGATTTTGTTTTAGAGAAACAGGTAAAAGTAGAAAGCTATTTAAATAAGAGAGAAATTCCACAAAGACAAAGCTGGAGAGAATCCCCCAGTTTAAAGAAAAAAATAAATAGGAAAGCTGTGCCCAAGTGAGTGCATTCTAGCAAAATGTCTTTGCAATAGAGCCAATCAGCATTTAGATTCGGTTAATGATCTTGTGTCTGGGAAATAATTCATAAAAAGTAAACAGCAGTTTTCATGTGGCTGCCCTTTTGATCTTACATTTGTAGGGAGTATCCTGAGGCTAGCTTTCGGCGCCCCTGTGGCTCCAGCTGATTGACCTCTATTCTGCTCCTCAAGTAGCGATTATGCCAAGGAATAACAACAAGAATTGCATGGAGGCAGACAGTTCAGTGTAATTCTGTTAAAGACAGGCTGACTCATTGTGCCAGTGTCAAAGAGTTTCACACAAGAAAAAGTAAAGCTTTTAAAGTGCACTTTTTATTTTGCAAAGATGCTAAAATACTTTGGAATGAGGATGGGACTAACTCATCAGAACTTGATTGCTAGGCAAAGGATAGTGTATGGGGGGGAAGGACCGTGCACAGCCCAGCCCTCTGTCCTTCTTGCTATCTCATTTTTTTATTTATTTAGCCCTCTGAGTATGGGCTAAGCAAAGGAAAAATGATAAAGCTCTTGCAACCAGTTAAATTGGAAACATGGTAGGTACTTCGCCTCCCTGTGGACTTTAAAGAAATGGTTACTGTGGTTCTTTGATACATGATACAGGCGTGTATTCCATTTAGGTGTGTGCGTACCCAGCTGGAGAATTTTGCCTAGCAGTACCCATAGGAGGCGGCGCTCACGCCTCGTGCTCATACAGCCAGGGGACGGGCTATGAGGCAGTGCTGCCCCGACTCCCCTCAGTTCCTTCCCACCAAACGCCCAGAGACTTGACTCCAGTGCAGAGGGGATATACGGTTAGGGTGACCAGATGGGGGAGGAGGGGTGCCCGCTGGCAGAGCAAAAAAAAAAAAAAAACAAACACCGATTTTATCGGAATGTCTGGTCACCCTATATACGGTGGGTCTTGGAATACATGTCTGCATCACATCTTGAAGAACCACACTTACAGTAAGTAACTGTTTCTTCTTCTTCTAGTAGATGTAGCCAGGTATTCCCCTGGGGTGACTCACAAGCAGAACACCACTCCTTGGTATGGGCTTCGCCTAAGCACAGCAAGCACCGCATCTGGGGATCGTTATTGGGGATCACTCCCCCATATAATGAACAATGTTTAAACCCCAGTGAGGTCATCACCAGGGAATTACTTAAACTACAGCTAACTAACACTAAATCGAACTAACACTATACAAGGGGTACTGATTAACTATATACAACTAGAAAAAAACTGCTAAGAAATAGAGAGGTTGTGAGGTTAGGAACGACACAGAGCTCTGACTCCAGCCATGGGTGGTAAGAAGGAACTGAGGGGTGCTGAGGCAGGGGGAGAGGCTATGAGCACGAGGCGCAAGCGTGGTCTCCTACGGGTGCTGCTAGGCAAAAATTCTCTGCACACACACCTACGCAGAATCCACAGCTGCATGCACTCGAAAAAGAAGTATATATGCTGTATTCCAGGAAAATGCTAATGGTTTTAATGCTCCGAAGTCTAAGTGACCAGGAACGTCTTCCTAAGATAAGAAGGGAGAAGGTAAAGGAGTGCCTGGAATCCAAAGTTGAACACTCCTGATGTGATACAAAACTGAAGACAGAATGCCAACTAAAAAACCCCAGTACTGTGATGACAGAAGCACAGGAAACATTTGCACACACTAGAAACTCTAAATAGTATAAGTGGATGTGTAGGTAGGAGGTGGTGAAGTGAGTTGTTGCAATGACGCTGCTCTGGATGAGTCTGAATGGCTAACAGGATAGCCTTTGCTGGATTGAGCTAGCAGAGTTCCACCACTGGTACACCCTTGGAGATGAAGACTCCAGAATTTAGCTCCTCCTCCAGTCTTTCCTTGTAAGTAGCTCATCAGTTAGTGCATACACCTATTTAATGAGACATTTGGCAGGCACTATGGCAATAGGAAACATTACATTACTTATCCAAATCAAGATTTTACTTCATGACTGATTTAAACAGGAAGAGAATGTATAAGTAATAGCTCCCGTTCAAAACTATCTACAAGCCTGTGAATGGAGCATGCAGACTTTTCTCTGGGGATGGCGGCATGTGCCTGTTTATTTTACGGGATGTAGGGTAACCTCTACTGCTGCATATACACACATAAAAATGCCAAGGTGTGTAAATATCTGAATGCACAAAACACATTTTCGATTGGCACTTCTTGATTATAATCAGTCCACAGCAGAGGCAGAAGCAGTCGCGAGATGTTTTAGACTGCATTGTGTATGCAGAATGCTGGATATTGCGACAACAGTATGAGCCAATATCAATAAGATTGATTAGCACGATGTGTATTTTGTGATGTCGCCTGAAAAAGTGACTGAGTGACTGGTGTACAGAGTGGTTTAAATGAATGGTTAGCAAGATCCAATACTCAAAGAGGATCACTGAAAAGAAAATCCATAACCTTAATTTACTTTATTTCTATAACCTGCACTGTGGGCTGACACTAGAAGTACAGGCATGATTAGGCAATGACCAGATTTGGCATCCCCATGGTAACACAGGCAGACGTAGGCACATTACCCCTGTGCCCAACCATCTTCTTAATATTGCACCGAAGGGGGTTGTATGTGGTCTCTGCCAAAAGCTAAGAACCAGCTGATTGTCATGGTTATTGTGAGATGTTTGTATTGGAAACAATTTTAGAGCTCTGTAATATGCAGGATATTATGCTCCAAATCTGTTGGGAGTGAAACCTAACACCTGAGGAGGGGGGTAATCTGCAAGCTGACCCAATCAACATGAAAACAATGAACATCTGTGGAGACCACCTATGTTTACTGCCTGGACTTGATGCAGGCCGGAGATTTACAAAGGCCAGTGAACCCCGGGAGAGTTCTCAGAACAGGGGCCCCCTGGGCTAAGAAACAATAGCGTGTGACTGTACATGAGAAGAAATGGCCCAAGTGGTTATCCATTACAGAGGAATGACTGTCAGCGGGAGTTGTCTCATGAACAGTGGATCCCAGCTCTCTGAATCGGACAAGCGCTGCAAGAACTAACCAGTAGTGAGAAATACCTTGCTACACAGGAAAGTAACTTGTTAAAACGTGTAGGCTATAGATTGTGGTTTTAACTGTAACCTTGGGTTTCCAAATCCTTATACTTGGTTTTATTTTAAACTTTACCTCAAACTCAATTAAATAAACTTCAGTCTGGTTTTACTAACAACCTAAGTGCCTTGTGCTAAGAAGAGTGTTGAACTGAGGTGAAACCAGTGAACTGGGGTCCACTGTTTCCATGGAGGCCAGGGATCGGTATACATTGCGGGTGATCAGAGGATAGAGAACTGAGCACTCGAGTGTAACAAAGTGGGGTGTGTAAACTGAGAGCCTGCAGAGGGAAAGAGCTGGGCTTGTGGAGCCCGGAGGGAGCACCAGTGCTGTCGGGAGCTGGTGGCTGGGGAGAGTTTCCCCTGGTGGGGCACGGACAGGGCTCCTCCCACTGTATGGTGGTAGTAATTCACCTTGGACTCCTTGGGTAACCATGAAAAGCATCACACCCATATTGCTCACTACTCACCTGCCACCAACCAACTGAACTCAACAATGCACCTGGCCCCTACTCTAAAATGGTGCCCGGTTTTAATTTTGTCATGTGTGACTAACGTCTCTAGTTCCCAGACACAGCTCAGGCACTGCAGTGCCACCTTTTGTTTCCATCTGTGGTCCAAAATCCTCTACACGGGCACATTTTGTGAGCATGTTGAAGGGGACAGCACAAAGGATTTGGCATGATGTAATTAGTTCAGGGACACAGACCTTTCAGAAGGCACCAGTGCCCATGACTCTTTTGGAAGCACGCACCAAAACTTCACAGTAAGAGAACAGTTAGGTACTAACTCGTTGGGCGTGTGAGAACTTTCTAAAGGCACAACTCGAGATGCAGCAACTTGGGTGGCTTTCTATCTATCTTTAAAGATGCCACTATGTTTTAGTACGGACTGAACTAATGTCCCAAGACTTGTTCTTAACACAGGTTGCCAAAGTCTGAAAAATCCATTCCTGAATTCAGAAGTTATTTCAGGCTAGATTTTAAATTGCATTTTAAATTATTTTTTATACCTTGTCACAAGAGTTGCACTGCAGCTGTTCTTGAGCTCAGGATTCAGTAGAGAATAATAATGCTTTGAGGAAGGGAATTTCAAAAGTGCTCCACACTGGTCTAATTCAGTTCCAATTGAAGTCAATGGTAAAACTCTGATTAACGCCATTGGGAGCAAAGTTAGACCACACTGCTGGGAGCAGTTGAAAAATTTCACCCTAAATTCCCATGCTGTCTCCCATATCCAGATCTCAAAGGGTTTTACAAACATTCATGAGTTTCGTCTCACAATACTGCTGTGAGATAAGGGGAGTTTTACCCCATTTTACAGATGGGAAAACTCAGACAGAAATAACAAGAGACTTCTCAAGATCATACATGAAGTCTGTAGCAGAGAAAGGGAATAACACCCTGGTCTCCCGATTCCCGACAAGTGACAGCTAAAGAAAGATGAAGGTGTGAGTGGCTAGAAGAACTGAGTGAGCAAGGAAGGAAGGAAAACCAACAGTTGCAGACCTCTAGAGAGCAAAAAGAACAGCAAACCAACTCTCATGTGTTCAGTCAGGTATTTAAAATGGGCTTGCTTTAATTAGCTAAAAATCTAATATAAATTATAACTGATTGTCTTGATCACAGAATATTCATATGAGGGGAGGTCGTGCAGCTGGCTATTTCCTGAGCAGACTTAAAGTAGAACAGATTCAGTTCTGCAAGACTGAACAGGAGTCCGTTTCCATGCTTCTCCTGAGATCGAAAAATGACTTGGCACCAGACTGTATGAGTGCAAGCCCCAGCTCGAAATACTTATGAAACAAGACAAACCTGTGGTGACTGTGAGTCAACTCATTAAAATCACTAAGGATTATTTAAAGTCCCAATGCCTGACATTCAGGTCCTTCATTAGTTTTTTTTTTTTTTTAATAATGACTTGGTAAAGAACTTACAGGCTCAAGCTGGAGATGGGGGGGTTTAACACCCCAGCTGATCATTAAGTGACCAGTAAAAGGGTTTCAGTGCTGCATGATATTTTTGGCATGACGTGTTAAATGTGATCAAATGGCAGCATTTCAGTGTCTATTCTTGAACTCTTCTTTCTGATGACAGAACAGTTGCGACGGTACAAGCCCAGCTTCCAGTCTGCATAATGACCAGAAGCAAACTAATCAGAGCTCTTGAATCAGTGTCTGTTTCATGATAGTAGATAAGATTAATAGTTTTGTGCTGATTTACCATTTCCTAGAGTAGCGTTAACACATTTACAGGGGAGGGATGTGTACTGTAAGAAGCATTCTTGGAAAAGGGCAAACCCAGAGTGTGGCTAACATAAGAACATAAGAATGGCCACAGTGGGTCAGACCAAAGGTACATCTAGCCCAGTATCCTGTCTTCCGACAGTGGCTAATGCCAGGTGCCCCAGAGGGAATGAACAGAGATAATACCATAAAAAAATCGGAGCCTTTGAGGAACTAGAGTCGCTGTGTAGCATTACATGTGTCAGAACATCGTAGGGTGCGTGGTTATTTTATGATAAGATTATCTAATGTTGATATCTCCCCAGAGTCACTGGTAATAAAAATATTGCCAAGTTACCAATTTTAATTACTGGATTTCTGAAGAAAATAGCATCAAATTCCGTGGGAAAAAGTCAACAATGTATAACCTGATTTTTCTGAAGGTGGCAAACACTTCAAAATCAAACTCGGGAACTGGAGAACTTTAAATATGAGGGTATGGAGTTCACCAGAGAGTTCTGAAATTGTTCACACTCCCCGCCCCAAGCACCAGTTGTCATGACACAGGATAGTTCAGTTTCACAAGATGTAGGAACAAGAATTCCTCAAGTCTAGTTTCCTGTCTACATCAGAAGCCCATATCTGATGCCTCAGAAAAAAGCATTTAAAAATAAATCCATGGTACCTCGATATGTAGTCAACTGTGAAATGGTGCACGAGAGGGAAATCCCTTCCTTCCCCTGAGGTGATGCGCTTACTCTCCAAAGCATAGCATTTTATTACTCTTATTTCAGCATGCATGTTTACAATTATTAATGTCCATAACACTATCCACCAGAATGAGCAACCTTCACCATAACAGTTACCAAGAGGGAAGTCTATAGGCTTTTTCCTGGATGCGGTTTCTGCTTGACAATCTCTTCAGAGCCTTCCACTGCCTTGGCAAAGAACTAGCCTTAAGCTGACAGCACTGGCAGCCAGTAATTTCCCTAGAAATACAAGACCCACAATCAACTTTCCATACTTGTGAAGCTACCTATGTACATATCACAGAATCATAGAATATTAGGATATCTTTTTCCCACTAGTCAATGCACAATAGCTAAATGACTACAGGCTAGTTATCTTCACAGACTCCAGTTGTAGATCAGGAATTTCAATTTCAAAAGGAGATACTCAGCATAGACTATAAGAAATTGTCTCCAAAAATAAGATCTTGTCAGGAGCAAATAAAGTAACACTAAACACAAGAGGAAGAAACCTCAAACATGAGACCTGTGCCAACTTCAAAAACCTCTCCTTGCCATAATAAAGGTTTGGACAACAATAAAATTGCAACCATAATGATGGACACAGTTAGCAAACTTATACCCCACAGTCTGACCCTGACTTTTTAATCAAACCTCATTATGATCTAGTTAAAGGAGCCAAGGATACAGAACTGTCTTAACATGGTTTTAAGATTCATTTTCCTGGTGGACACAGGAACAAACAGTTGTGCCTTAATCATGTTGGAACTGGATGCTCTTACATGGTTGTAATTTTAGCATACATGGAACCGGAGAATAAAAGAGGGTTAGGCAACTTTAAAAAGCAGTTAGTGATTAAGGAAAAACTTAGTTTGAAAACCCAATGAAATTCTTCTGCTTATGCACATCAGACATTGTATAGATGTACACACACAAATACAGTCTGTATTTCTCTTCCCTTGTTCTTTTACTATTAAAGATAGCTAGATGAAAACTAAATCTGCATTTCTCCAGAGTTCACCTGTGCCTACTGTTTATTTCTCACCTGAAGTCATACTCCTGACATCATAATCATTTTCACTGCCACAATTTGAGAGGATTATGGCCAGGCAGGGACTAAACTGTGGGAGCAGATGAATTCTTAGGAAGCAAAGAGCCTGTTTTCATGCAAATGTCCTTCATAATAGAGAACAAATAACAAAGAAAAAGAAAATACAGAAAACATAAGATACCAGATGCAGCACTCTTTCCAAATACAGTGCTTCCCCAAAGTTCCCTTTGAGGCATCAGATGCTGTTTAAAGACTGTCTACAAAATCATTATTTTTTAAAAGAAAATTGTTTATTTACTGGTTGGTTAAAAAAAAAAATCCTCTCTCTTCTTTATCTTAGAGCCATGTAATAATACATAGCACTTCCAGAGCACTTTTAATCTTCAAAATGGATTATAAACATTACTCTTCAGCATTCCGGTGTGGTAGTTAAGTATTATTATCCCCATTCTACAGATGGGGAAATTTAGGCAAAGAAGTTAAGGAGCTTGCCCAAAACCACAGAGGGAGTCAGTGCCAGAGTTGGGATCTCAGTTCCCCTACCACTAGAGACCATGATACCTCCCCCACCCCCTCTTCTCTATTGTTTAGTGAATATCTGGTCCAAATTTCAGAACAGCTGACCACCTGCAGTTCCTGTTAAAGTCAGTGAGGTCTACTGGTGCGCAGCACCTCTGAAGAAGCAAACTAACTGTGTGCATTATGTAACTATTCATTTAGAAATGCGACCTTTTGAAAATGCATCGTGGTTGAAACGGAACGTCAGCTTTCCTTCTAACATGAATCAAAATTACAGTTGAGATGCAAAACAATAAGGGTCCTTTATGTAAGCAGACATCAATGCAACTAGCTATAGTGCAGCCACTATTACTGTGATACCCACAGCAAACAGACATACCATTTCTGGGCTCTCCTTTTATTCAGTCTCCAAGTAAGTAATGCTAGCCCTTGGCACATTCTGCCCACGGCTGCTATAGCTACACTGGCTCAATTCCGTGCTCAATTTTCAGCACAGGTGCAAGTGCCAATGTAAGCATGGCTCGGGCTTTTCCAGCAGTACTTGACGACACAGCGTTCAGGACACTTGAGCTCTGTCCACACTAGTGATTGCACTGGTGCCAAAGATCTGCCATTATATTTGGTAGTGTAAATGTAGCCAGAGCCTGCAGCTCATGAAACAATTATATCACTGCCACGTTCCGGGGTGCAAATCAGACCAATGGAGATTATTTCACCACCTGCCCTGTAACCCTGGGTGCCTTAAATGCTCTGCTGCTGGGGCTCACAGCCCAGACATCAACAGCAAGCAGACAAGCATGCAGTTCCCCGAACATGTGTGCACTGCGCAGCCCTGGTTCTGTACTCTGACCTCAGCAGCCTGCCTACAACATAACAGCCACACCCTGTTTTCCACCAGACTCGGTTACTACTTGCAGGGCGACCCCAACACATCTCCAGGCCCGAATTTCCCCCAAACCATCTGCACTGAAGTGTTCAGCCCTCTCCTAGAACACTCAGAGAATTAATCACGTCCATTGCTCCTTTAAAGAGACAAAAGCATAGCTTATAACTTTAACTAGCATTAACAATCACTTCAGTGCAAATACAGCACTGGGTTGGTTTAGATTAAAAGTAAAACAAATTTATTCAATCAAAAAGTGACAGGTTTTAAGTGAGTTCAAATACAAAGGATAAAGACAAAATGGTTGCAAACAAATAAAAGTAAAATAGGCTTCCTTGTACCTAAGACTTAACTCAACAAGCTACTGCCTGGGTTCAAGGTAGATTTCATACCAATCTTTTTTCTTCCCAGCCATGGCTGACTCTCCCCCAGTCAGGACCTTCCACAAAAGTACAAAGTGCTGGTTTCCCTTGTTTTCCTGGATGAAAGATCTTTGCCTAAGCAAGTTTCTCACCTATGTTCAGTTCCTAGAGACCTCAACCCCCTGGGCGGATGGACTCATTTTTTCTCACCTTGCAATAGCTCTGGCCCCTTGTGTCTCCCCAGTGATGGATGCCAAGATGGATTCTTTTTTCTTCTTCTATCTTCCCAAACTCACTGTTTTGTCCCCAGACTCAGGATAACCTCATGCTGTTCTTCCCTTCCAGAGGACTTCCCATCTCCCTGCGGATCTGTAGGTAAATGGGGCTTCCATTGTTTTTGGTCACACCTTAATTTCATTGGAGACAAGCAGCTAGCTGCCCTTCCTCCTGTCTGGGAGAAACACTGTTTCTCCCTTTGTTTGGTCACAGACTTTAAAGCATAATCATCAGAGCGTATTCATAATCCCTCATATAGTGTTAATACATACATTTTACAATGATGCTAATCACCAGTTGTCATTAGCTTTCAGAAAAGACCCTACTTTTACAATACAGTAATGTTGTTTACAATCAGTTCATTCAATTGCTTATCATTTGAGGTTCAGACCCCGCAACAGGACATCTCCCCCACTTGCTCGGTTGATGACTTTTTGTTTACCTGTTATGTAAATGTACCTTCATTGTCTCTGCCTGACGGCCAGGCTGGTCAGACAAACACACACAAGCCACACACGCTCCTCTGTCCAGGGCAAACTGGGCTTATGTATTGCTCACCAAACACATTTTGAGAACATAATTCTAAGCACATATTCATAACTCTTTGTATGCACCCATATATAGATCATTCAAGAATATTAGTGATCAGTGAGTTATTAGTTTTCCAATGATATCTTACAAGACACCTTTTAGATACAAATTATGACAACAGTGTTTCAGGTGTATTAAGCATGTCTGGTCCGACAAGAGTTGCTGACACAGAGTAGTGAACTACAAATGGGCTTCTATGTCACAATTACCTGCTTGTACTCCTTCATAATGCCCTGGATCCCAATCCAGCATTCTGATGAGGAATTTGGAACAACCATTGCAGAAAGTGCTCCAACTATATATCTCAGAGACTTGAGTTAAAGAGTTATCAAATAACCCAGGACATGACATCCTACTCTTCAGAATAACTCTCCCATTACTTCTTGAATGGGCAAATGCCTAAATGTCTCCAGCTGTTCACTGTTTGGGAGTATTCTGCGTCTCTTGTGTATATCCACAGAAGGGACACACAGCACTTGACAATCCTTTAAGGCATCTTCCATCTGGATGAAGGCAAACAGAAGTCTTTACCAACGATCGTGACTACAAGGAAGAGACAATGTAACAGCCTGATGTATGGCTCCCAGACATTGCTAGACTGAGTCAGTCTGTAGAGATGTTAAGGGCTCCAGGACCCAGCCACAGTTCAGTAAGAGAAAAAGCATGCTACTTTGTTTACAAGACCCCATGTTTTGAGATCAGGCCCCATATCTTCCAGTGCTTATTAGCTTTTAAATACCTCATCTCAAAGTCATGCGGGTCTCCATCCAGGAGTATGCCTTAGGAACGTGTGCAGTTGCTAGAGAGAAATACAGACTCTTTTGTTAGGCCTTGATCATAACTCCAGAGGTTATAGCAAAACAGCTCACATATCTACAATATATCAATGGCACATGTATTGTCTTGAAATAGATGCCTTATTCATTTAAGATATGTTCTTGGAGCACCCTTTTAAGCGTTACCTTTATAGCCTACCTGATAAAACAAAAATGTTTTACTTCTGATAGT
Source organism: Emys orbicularis (assembly GCF_028017835.1). Taxonomy (NCBI): domain Eukaryota; kingdom Metazoa; phylum Chordata; order Testudines; family Emydidae; genus Emys; species Emys orbicularis. The sequence continues at coordinate 6,045,204 of NC_088688.1, read as the reverse complement.
CTTACGGGGGATAGCTCAGTGGTTTGAGCATTGACCTGCTAAACCCAGGGTTGAGAGTTCAATCCCTGAAGGGGCCGTTTAGGGATCTGGGGCAAAAATCTGTCTGGGGATTGGTCCTACTTTGAGCAGGGGGTTGGACTAGATGACCTCCTGAGCAGGGCTGCCCAGAGGATTCAGGGGGCCTGGGGCAAAGCAATTTCGGGGGACCCTTCCGTAAAAAAAAAAAGTTGCAATACTATAGAATACTATATTCTCGTGGGGCCTCCTGGGGGGCCTGGGACAAATTGCCCCACTTGCCCCCCCTCTGGGCAGCCCTGCTCCTGAGGTCCCTTCCAACCCTGATAGTCTACGATTCTATGATGTACTACTACTAAGACAAACTCATACTACTTTCAGTAAGCAACTATGGATATCTATGAATAACCCAAAGAAAGTTATTTGCAGAAAATACGTTTCAATTGGTACTTTCCATTAGTATTATGAAAACAGAGAATGACTGGTTATTAGCAACCACTCCCTATGTGTACATAGCAAACTGACAATTAAATGCCTTATGGTAGTTATTGAACACCCGATCCATTCTAAAAATGAAAGTAACACACAGGAAGGGGGAGGCTGAGGTCACAGCAGGCAAATGGGAATTAGGAGACTTCAGTTTTATTGGCTCTGTGCTTCCACTTCCCATCTTTAATATGGGGTATCAATACTTCAACCTTTTTAAGTTCTCAGAAAATTAATTCTGTGCTCAGAATAAGCACTCAAATTTTATGCTGGATTCTTTCACATGCAGGAAAGTGATTGAATCCCTGTTTTAAGTACAAAAGTCAGCTCAACCTTAACTACAAAACTGCAACCAATACTTCCATAATTCTTTGGCTGAAGGGTGAGAGATACATTCAGAATATTACTCTTTGAGGAATCCAGGCTACATGGCCCTCAGATACTAGACCATAGAGATAGGTGCACTAGAAATAGATAGATACAAAACTGCCAAAATATTTTAACATGGAGGAGTGGGGACGGGGGACTATTAAGAAATAAACCTCTCTTACTGGAAGCTTAAACCACCAACTGTAATGGCCCTTTACTCAAAGTTAAAGGTGACACAAACACGTTTAGGAAGTCGATGACATAAGGGTGATTCAGCCACCCTTTCCAATGGTCTGAAGTATCAGCATTTCACACTTAGCGGACACTGCTATATGTTGTTAAAGGGGGGGAAGTCTTCTATGAAACAGTATGGCCAATGTGCCTGCCAACCAAAAATCCTTACTAGTATAAAAACGGATTGTGAAGCACAGCTTTAAATAAAGTTTGGAAGTGAAATGCTCTCAAGTGTCAGCTTGTGATTTCTGAAATTAGAGGTCAACTCTATTACCCCTGAATGCTTGACTTCTAAAATTCCTTAAAATACGGCACTTGCTTCCTATTTTCAGACACCTCATGTAGTTAAGCATACAGAGGCAATAAAGGTGTCTCTTCACCTGCTATCTGAAGCTTTATTTTTCTCACTTGTAAGTTACAACTGGGTTTAGTAACAGCACTCTTTGCCCATACATTTGAAATGCACTTTCATTTTCTATGTTGCAGAACTATATGGCTTAGTAAACACATGCAATTTAGATTCAAAATCATAGCTCTGGGCACTACACATTGAGAATTTTATATTAGTGAAAATTAATGCTATATATTTTTCCATATGCTTGAGCAATAAATTAAAAGACAAAGTATTACATCAATTGGGATTTTCTTAGCCTTCATTTAAAAAAAAAAACCATGCATACACAGCTGTAGTTCAGCTTCCTCTCAACTTTAAATAAGAACAACTTTTCAATTAATCAGAAACAACTGGCTAGAACTCTAGGCATCTTACTCTATGTATTGAAATGTGTGTGTGTTCAACTGCATCAATATCAAACTCTGAATTCTAGTCTCAGGATGTAAATACAGTTGGCATCCACGGGATAGTACTTTGCACTATTCATTTTCAAAGCTATGTACAAACATGAACTAATGTCCATAGCATTCCTGGAGGCAAGTAACCATTGCCTCCTTGTTACAAAGGGGTAAACTGAGGCAGGGGTTATGGTGATTAACTATGAGCCTGCATTGATAATGGTGCAGAGCTACACCACCTCTTGGAGAGCTCAGTTCTATCCTAAATTCCCTGGTGTGCAGGGGGAAACATATACACTTCATTATCCCTTTGGATGCAGCCTGTTCAGCTTGTGGGCTGGTATGGAAGGAGACTGGGGTCATGCCTCTTTCCTTTTTAGGAGTGATTTGCACTCCCTTGAGTTCTTTGAGAGAAGACTACTTCCCTCTACGTGGAGGGATGACTGACTTTCATGCAGGGTGTGCAGGGCTCTGGGCTCTTTGCACCCTCCCGCCTAGCGAACATGCCAAAGATAATCTGGTTTCAAGGCCACAGAACAAGTCAGTGGAAGATCTGTAATGAGAATCCTGGAGTTCCTGGCTCCTAGCCCCATCCTTAGCGCACTAGACATACTGCCTACCATAAAATTTTGGACATTTCTAAACAGGGGTAAGCATCCCTTTCCAAATAACAGAACCCAGATGTTGGGCATGGGAAAGGTATAAAGAATTAGAAAGGATTAAGCTGTTCCTAGATCATTCTGGTAACGCTCAGAATATGCCTCTACCATGCATCCAACATTGAGGTTTAGGGTGCATCATACTCAGGCAAGAGTAAAGTGACTACCAATGAGATCAGGAAGGGACTTCCCTTACCCAACTGGCTAAATGCATGATGGGAGATTGTTGTCTTCCCCGATGCAGCATGGCAAGTCCTGTGACTCTATTTTCCCTATTCTATCTGAGGTCACATATGTACTAGCAGGAGTTAAGCAAATGAATTCATGGAATTAGACCTCATAGATTTAAAAGTAAATAAAAACTACAGAAGTGATGACACAATTTCCAGTGATTTCAAGAAATTTGTCACCTGCTGATTCATAAGCAAAGATGATGGAGAATACTATCATACTGATTATTTATAAAATAGAGGCATAGGCAAATTGTAAACATTTTAGAACAAAATAATGTATTCTACTGATGTTCTAGAAAAGCAAGTACAAATCATACATAAGCCAATTTAAAGTGAAGGTTGAAATTTTTTTATTTTATTTTTTTACCTTGAGACAGCCAAACCCATAGAAATTTATTTTGCTTGGGTTTTTCCAGCCAGGGAATCTCTCTGGAACTGGAATAGAACTGAAGTCTTCCAATCCCATATGCCTTGATCTCTGTTTTGGAAGCCTTCATAAAATCACCTTTTTAAAAGTAACTTTCAATGTCTTTTCTCCATTGCAAAACAAATGTGCTAAATGCACCAAAATACAATTTTCACAGCACAAAGCATATTTATGAAATCTTCAACCTAATAAGCCGTGTTCCACTTTGGAACAGACTGTTGCCAATGGAACAGACTGTTGTCAATCAATCTGATAGATTTTAGGAGTAAATCTGCAGTGAACCTACATTGCTGTAAATTGGCTTACTTGAGTCATTTAAACAACTCAGTCTCATATCTTAAAAACATTAGAAGGAGAAAAATCATTTGATTTTCCCTCCTCCCACGTTAAGGCGCCTTGGGCAAGGGCTAAACATACAAAATCCACAGCTGTAGTAAAGCAACAGCACCCAAATAACTGATCAATCTGGAGTAGAAAAGAGACCCTCCCACACAAAACAATATAAAAAGATCTCAGCTAAAGTCTTGCAGGATTCTGGCATGCAGAGTAGTGACTAACCAAGGGGACAGGGTTCCAACACACAGAGGCTGTCAAGAACATCACCTCCCCTCTGCCTCCGCTTTTTTTCAAAGATTACCAAAGCACTTACACCTGCAACCTCGACACACTTTACTATAATGGTATTTGAGGAGAGCACTGCAGCAAGTGATGGCCCAGGAATAAGTGCCTGAATTTCTCTCACACCATATGCAGCACCACGCCCACAGACTTATGACCCCCCCCCCCCCCCCGCTGGGAGACAATTTTCAGCTGCCTTTCAGCAGCTCTCACAGCACTTCTTTGTAAATGCATGTTGCATTGCTCCTACGGACAACACCAATATGTCGTGAATCACCTCAGAGAATGAAGATATCGGCCTTAGGGCTTGAGTACAATGATATAATTAAAGTGCTTTTATGCACGGTTGCGGCGAAACCCCAGTTTTTAACACAATTTGTCCAGGCTAGAGCAAAAAATAGGAAAGAACACAAATCGCACCTTCTACCTGTCCACACTGACCAGCCAAACTACTAGGGTGACCAGGTGTCCCGATTTTATAGGGACAGTCCCAATATTTCGGGCTTTTTCTTATATAGGCACCAATTACCTCCCACCCTCTGTCCCGATTTTTCACATATGCCATCTGGTCACCCTACAAACTACAAGCCTGATCTGCGAGGCTTTGCGCTCCTTAAGGAAGGTGCTGTGTGCCCTCAGCTTACATTGACTCCAATGAAAGCCAAGAATGTTCAGCACCTGGCAGGATCAGGCCAAGTCCTATGGCAAATGAGTGTAGATGGAACTATGTTTACAATAAATTAATACAGGTCCTAACTCTGGTAAAAATGACGTGCACATGGAACCTAAGGCACTCAGTTTCTGAAATCAAAGCTTAGCCTTTCATGCAACAGTGTAATGCCCTAAGCAACAACCCACCAATCCAGCATTCTGTTATAAAGAGAGACACAATTTTTCTAACATCTCTGCATACTGAAAATCATGCTTTGTAGTTGCCAGAATAACTGTTCTCTGTTTGCATCCATCATCCTGCTCACACCAATTCTTTTTAGTAGACTCTGAAAAGGAAGATCTGCTGATTTATAGGTAGTATCAATGACAGCGGTATGAAAACTGAAAAATTACCTCTAAAACCTTCAAAGGGAAATGTTCAAATCTGTATTTCATGTCACTAAGTCTAAGACAGTGAGCTCAATATCAATGTTCTTTTAACACATTCCCATTAATACGAATGAAAGATAAAGCACAATTTTAGTAATTCAAATTAGTTTTTTAATGCATCAGACTGTCTTTAATAGGCTAGTTGATGTAGTAAATTACTAACAAAGTGGGGAGGAGCATAGTAGTCTACACATTTCCAAAGGTAAACCTCAAGAAGGGGGAGGAGTAATTAGAGTACCAGAAATGGGAGTGAAGTAATGAAATGGAGAAAGAGCAAGTTAAGGCTAAATATCAGAAGAGCTTCCTGACAGCAAAATGTATTAGCTTCTGGAATGATCTTCCACAAAGAGTGGCATAGCCCCGTTACCTGTAACCTTTAAAGCTGGACTAGACAAAATAGTAGAAAGGGTGCAGTAGGGAGTGATCCTGCATTGGCAAGGAGGGGACAAAATCAATGGCTCACCACCTTTTCCATACCGTGATCTCCTGTTACAACAGAAAAATGTGTTGAGACGGCTCTCCCATCTACCCATAAAAAAAAAGGAGGGTGGTCATGACCGCTGGGACCTGTTCACAATCCCTCCTGGGGGGATAGGGGGGTGTCACAACCCTAAGGTTAAGAACTCTCAGTCTAAATTATCCAACAGTTCTTTTCTCCATCTCTTACCTTTTTATATCAGCCCCCCCCCAAGCTTTAGTGAAGGGAAGTGGTGGCTATAAGGTAAAATCATCCACAACCACAGAGGTGACTGTGACACTGCACCCCATATTCTTCACAGTACACCTCTAACCCGATATAACGCTGTCCTCGGGAGCCAAAAAAATCTTACCGCGTTATAGGTGAAACCGCGTTATATTGAACTTGCTTTGATCCGCCGGAGCACGCAGCCCCGCCCGCCTGGAGCACTGCTTTACCGCGTTATATCCGAATTCGTGTTATATCGGGTCGCGTTATATCAGGGTAGAGGTGTAATATTATTATGATATGAGTATGACAATCAATGCATTTTATGCCAGATAAGTCATGTGAGGTGTCATTGAAAAGGGTATGATTTACTGAATATGATTATCCTATTTGTATGCATGTATCATTTTTGTATCTAAAGTTAGGAATATTGATTATATATCTGTACTACAAATGTGTTTACACCTGGGGAACGCCCACTAGGCAAAAGGCTCTGAGTCTAAGCTTATCTCCCACTGGGGGGCATTCCTGAGGATGCTACAGACAGCCTCCAACTCATGGCTGCTGTAACACCACAAGGACATGTGACCAGGTCACCTGGTGCTGGATTCCATGTTGGAATATCAGTGTTTTTTTCCCCCCACTGACTGCATGGGAACCAAGCTTTGAAACAAAGGGTTCCCACCATATTCAAAAGCTATTTAAGGCAAGGGAGTGACATCATTGTGGTTCTTCACTGACTCTCCACCCAGAGAGACTCTTGGAAACACCAAAGGAACAGAGACTGAACTGGGGGAAGTGCTGGACCCAGGCTAAAGGGATTTTTAGCCTGTGAATGGAACACCTGGGGATTTTAAGCTGTAAGCAAGTGCAGCTTGCTCCTTAAGAATCTGCAGCCTGCTTGTATCATCACTTAGGGTGAGGATCTGCTATTCATATCCAATCTCTTTAGTATATTAAGCTTAGATTGCATTTTTGTTTATTTGCTAGGTAATCTGCTTTGATCTGTTTGCTATCCCTTATAATCACTTATATCTTTTGTAGTTAATAAACTTGTTTTTGCTTTGTCTAAAACCAGTGTGTAGGGGTCATAACTCAGGGCAGAAAGTTGTTGTTGATCTCTCTCCACATTGAGGGAGGGGGCGAATTTCATGATCTTATACGTACAGTCCCCTATGCAGCTCAAGACCGCATAATTTTGGGTTTATACTCGAGGGGGCAGGGGGCATGCCTGAGTAGCTGGGAAGTTCCTTAGCTGGGGGCCTTCCCATGCAGAGCTGATCACAGTGTCTGCATGTGACTGCAGCTGGATCTGTCCCCACCTGTATGTGTGCTGGTGAACGTGCAGGCTGGAGCCTGGGAGAGGGCTTGGCAGGCTGGTCACAGCAGTACAGTGTAAAGGGAGCCTAGGTTAGTGGGTCGGGGGACTCAGTGGTACCCCCGTTCCAGGGGGTACCCCGGGGGGAACCCATCACAGTGATAAATATAGATGCAAAGAAGAAGACTTAAGAAGGAAAGAAAGTCTTCCTCTCTGCTTAAAGGGTTCAGATGAAAAACCGCAGCAAACAATATTCATAATATATGGTTTCTGCAGGCTGCAGAAATCATTCTGAGGTGCTATATACTGCAGGGCTTTATGACATTTTTTTGGCTGAGTTCATGATTGGGATGATTACATAAGCTGTTTATTACTTGCTGCAGCCTATGGAGCGCAAAAAATGAACTGGTCATTTAATTTAGACTACATTTGTACCAGATAGCAGAAAAAGCCCAACAACTCACTGAAGAATGAACAAGCATTAAAATGCTGCCACTGAGGAAACTGCACCATTTCATATACTGTTTTGCATGGGGAAAAGAAATACATTGGCACAGGACAATTAGTATGAAAATGCTTTTGAACTACTAACCTATGCACTAATGCCTAGCAATAGGAAAGTTTGTGTGTGCATGCATGGCTGAGTATAGGAGCTGTGGATGGGGGAACTGGTGGAGGGGGTGGGGGGAATGGCAATTGAGTTTCCATGTTTCCCCAAGTCTCAACTAGCACTAATCAAAATGAATTCATCTGAATGTCTGTAATGGCCAAAAATTTAAGTCACACACAGTCTGGCTGTCCAAATGAATAGTTAGGAAAGGGCTCTCATCAATCAGCATCATCTAGGAAGATTGGCACAATTTCAATAGGGATTGACAGAGTTCAGTGCCTGCCAGACTGATAAGCCAAGCCCCAAGCTGAAAATGTTCTGACTATTCATAATGACATTACAGTCTAGGGCCTCTGATTAATTAATTCAGGAACTAAAGCTTTCAGTTACTGTAAGAAGAGCATTTAAGGTAACTGTATTTCACCCCTCACAGTGTTTGATTACCATATCCTGCTTCTCTGCACTAACTCTGTACCATCTTTGTTACTGGAATGTCGTTAACATAATCATTATTTCTAGTGTTGCTGCTATACAGTGTGTAATGTACAGTGCAGTTTTTTCTTCCCCCTCAAGCAATTTACTTTCCTGCAAAAATAAATAAAACAATTGTAAATGCTCAGTGACTTGGAGTTGAGAGATTCTGCTAAATGAGCCTTCTTCAGTGCACAAAAAAAGCATTTGTCTTAATTGTTACAAACAGTGTTATCTGTCAGTGCTCTCCAGAAATCTCTCTGACCAACACCATAGGTTTCTGCCACAGAACAGCAATGCTGGCAATGTTGCTAGGCAGCACCCCTGTACATACTGACAATCACTTAAACAAATTAGAAAGGTTGATCATTTTATTGTTCGGAGAGAAGAAAATTCATTTTCATCAAGATAAGACCTTTCCAGCATTCTCAGACCTAAATCTGGTTAGGAAGGCCAGGTATCTGTTATCTTAATGTATTCCAATGAAGCAAAGATGGGTAACACAAGAACTACCCCTGAAGAAGCTGCACTGAAGTTAAGGGGGCTTATTTTATCCCCTCTTGTGGAGACATTTGACAAAGTCAGTCACATCATTCATTATTAACTGAGTTCTGACAGTGTGTGTGTGACCGTGTCCCACAGGCAGAATCATACAACTCTAAGCCAAGGAATCCCCAATCTAAGCTAGACTGCCAATATTGCCTACATGGTGGGCTAACACACCAGATGCAGGCTCAGTCCCCAAATGGCGCTGCTATTTATTTCTTTCAGTTTAGTTACTAAACACTATTTTTCTGTGGTGGATTACTAAAGAAAGGGGGGGAGGGATAGCTCAGTGGTTTGAGCATTAGCCTGCTAAACCCAGGGTTGTGAGTTCAATCCTTGAGGGGGCCATTTAGGGAACTAGGGTAAAAATCTGTCTGGGGATTGGTCCTGTTTTGAGCAGGGGGTTGGACTAGATGACCTCCTGAGGTCCCTTCCAACCCTGATATTCTATGATTCTATGAAAGGCTGTACGAGGAAGAATTTTAAAGAGACATGAGACAGAAACTTGGCAAACTAGGTGGAAGAGGTAGTCCCAGGCATAAGCAGCTGCAAAGATGAGAGTGGGAGGAGGTTGGTAAATTGACAACTTGCTTACTTTTAAAAGAACCAATTTATGTGTTTTTAGTGGGGTCCTACAGGGATCAGTTCTTGGCCCTACAATATTTAGCATTTTTATCAATGACCTGGAAGAAAACATAAAATCATCACTGATAAAGTTTTCAGATGACAAGAAAGAAGGTGATGGTGGGGGGCATGGTAAATAACAGAGGACAGGTCATTGATACAGAGCCACCTGGGCTGCTTGGTTCAAGCAAACAATATGTATTTTAATATGGCTCAACGTAAATGTATATACCTAGGAACAAAGAATGTAGACCACACTAACATGATGGGGGACTCTACCCTGGGAAGCAGGGACTGAAAAAGACTTGAGAATCCTGGTGGATAATCAGCTGAACATGAGCTCCCATACGACACCGTGGCCAAAAGAACTAATGCGATCCTTGGATGCATAAACAGGGAAATCTTGAGTAGGAGCAGAGAGGTTATTTTAGCTCTGTATTTGACACTGGTACAACTGCTGCTGAAATACTGTGTCCAGTTCTGGTGCCCACAATTCAAGAAGGATGTTGACATATTGGAGATGGTTCAGAGAAAAGCTACATGAATGGTTAAAGGATTAAAAAACTTGCCTTAAAGTGATAGACTCAGGGAGCTCAATCTATTTAGCTTAACAAAGAGAAGGTTAAGGGGTGATTTGATCACAGTCTATAAATACCTACCCAGGGAACAAAAATCTGATAATGGGCTCTTCAATCTAGCAGATGAAAGTCTAACAAGATCCAGTGGTTGGAAGCTGAAGCTGGACAAATGCAGACTGAAAATAAGGCACACATGTTTAACAGTGAGGGTAATTAACCTCTGGAACAATTTACCAAGGGTCGTGTTGGTTTTTTCATCAAATGGCAATTTTTAAATCAAGACTGGATGTTTTACTAAAAATCATTCCGGGGGAAGTTCTATGGTCTGTGTTATACAGGAAGTCAGACTAGACAATCACAATCATCCTTTCTGCCTTGGAATCTAAGACTCTATGCTCAGACTGGCATGTTTATGTGGACTTTGATTTGATCAAAATAAGCAGCTGCATGTGCCTACCCCTCGCCTCAGAGAAATGCACGAAGATTGATCATAGGAAAGAGAATGTCAGGCAAGAATAGGGAGAAAGATGGTGGGAAGTAATACCTAACGGTACTTCTCTACTTTTCACTTCCTGCTCTATACACAACTTCTTAGGCCTCAACCCTATTTCAGGGTAAACCCCACCTTCCCTGGTAAGGGCACACAAGGCACAGAATGAAGAGAATCTGCCATGGGGGGAGGGATAGCTCAGTGGTTTGAGCATTGGCCTGCTAAACCCAGGGTTGTAAGTTCAATCCTTGAGGGGGCCACTTAGGGATCTGGGGCAAAATCAGTACTTGGTCCTGCTAGTGAAGGCAGGGGGCTGGACTCGATGACCTTTCAAGGTCCCTTCCAGTTCTAGGAGATAGGATAGGATGGCTCCAGTATGCAGTAGCGCAAGTAGGCCACTGGAGCTGTGTAGTATTACTACATTCCCCTTGTGGGAATCTGCTTGGGAGCAGAATTTAAATTTAAGAAGGGACAGGGCCATGCTCACTGGAGTCACAAACTATGTGAATCTCCTGACCAGAGCCCTTTTAGAGTGGGGCACACTAAAGGCTGAGGCCGCTGCTATATTCCAAAGGGGGCAGTGACAGCCCTGTTGTGGCCGTGGGACTGCATGCAGTGTTGGCTTTGGATTGGGAAGGATTCCGGGTACAGTTCATCCCTCTCCACAGGGCCTTTATGCAAAGCCCATTATCTTACTCTATCACATGTCCTAATTTACTTCAGTTGGCCTTGAGAAGTTCTTGCAGCCTAATGCACAAAAGTAGGTGTCAGGAGACCTGGGTTCTATTCCCAGTTCTGCCAGACTTCTTGTTTGACCTTGGGCAAGTCACTTCCCCTCTCTGAGGCACAATTCACCATGTTTAAGGAGGGCATGCAATACCACCTATCTATCTCTAAGGGAGGATGCAAGACTTAATTCATCTTCGTTTGTAAGGCACACTGAGGTCTGGGGGTAGAAGGCAATATACTGGTGAGACTATTTATTTATTGCTAAGGAACAATGTCTGTGGTGTATAATCTACTAACTGGTCTGAATACAATGCACTATCCTAGTGCTTTTCGGGATTGTTTTGATTAAGGGTTTTGTTGGGTATTTCATCATACTCACAAAGATATATCGTTTTTATTGCTTTACGTCATTCAATTTACTGTTGATATTACCCTCAGTAAATTCCTGCAATCAAGCAACTCCATTTAACATTTGTAATTCAATAGCAAAACTGAAATAAGATACTTTTATTCCATATCTTTGGAATATAAGTGTCCATACGCTACATTTGCACTGAACAAGAAAAGATGCAAATTAAACTGATTCAGTTATTTCGGTGCAAGTTTGTGTGTGGGCCAGCCCTTACAGAACTAAGCAAAACCAAAATAAGTCACTGAAACTGAAATAAGAGTGTCTATACACGAACTTGCACCAGTTGCACTTACTTTAAGAACACACCTTTAGTTAAACCATTATAAGTCTGTGTGTCAACCACACATGAATATCTCATCTCCCCTTTTCCACACTGCCTTCAACACTATGCACTCCTGCTTTCCTAGTTCTTGGCACAGTCACCGCTATGAAAGCTGTATAAGTATGGCAAATTGACTAACAAGATCAGCAATCTTGTTCTTGAGTTGCTCGATAAGGTGTTAATGCATTCAGATGTATTTGCCTACATGACTTCATCCAAGAGACAAAAAATCTCGCTGGAGCCCCTTCTATTTTCAGTCCCTAATCTCTAAACCTTTATAACCTATATATGAAAAAAAAGATGAAAGGGAAGAAGAAAAAGAGATAATGATACACAATGTGAAGACAGCCAATCAGTCGGTAACTCCCTCCTCCCCCCCATACTCTCCACACACAATCAGCACCAGCTGTAGGCCAATTAAACTCAACAGTTCACAGGTGTTCACGGAAACGACTAACACAAAAGAAATTCTTACTTTAGAAATGTAATATTTAAAAGCTTTGAGGTGGAACCAAGAAAGATAAAAGCTAGAATTAAGTTTATTGCCACCTTGTGCTTCACTCTAATACAGGTTTTGAACAGGGCCTCCCACTGGTATTAAAAGTTGGATGAACATCTGCATTTAAAATATAGAAAACCAAGCACGTGAAGTGCTTTGAAAAAGCCAGTTCCGAGAATGGATGGGGGGGGGGTTGTATACGTTCATTTATTATTATAGTTGTATGGCAAAATGATACAATAGATTTGCCAAGTGGGCAATACACACTCAATTGTAAGTCAACATAATATGCTAGATTGCTTGGATGTTCATAAATATTTTTGGTGTCATTTTCCCTAAACATAACTCATTTCCCAAAATAACAATTTCTTTAAGTTTTAATGAGAACAAAACCATGGTAAGATCACATTGCTCTCTCTTACATTCAGATTAAAAACATGAAAAGAGGGATGGAAGCCAGTCCCCTGATAACTCTCTAGGTTCTCTTAAGCAGTGGGATGACGGTAACTGTTCAGCAAGTGAATTTTATCCCTCTAAATTGTGGCAAACCACAGTATCTATAAAGTGAATCTCTCTTTATGGTCCAATACCAGAATATGTATACAAATTAACATCCAAATGTCTTTAATTCCCATGATACGTCTATTAAACAGCAATTCTCCATAAGGCTGTTTAGCCAAACAGCAACCTAAAATGATCATATCTATAAGCTTTCCATAACTTATCACTCAGTTCCTATGAAAAGCCATTAATTTGGGTCTCTCTCTATCTTGGTCTCACAGGAAATATTCTGCAAAGGGATGCAATAAAAAAGTGATTTCTGTCATCATTTCATTAAAATTCCCAGTTAAATTTCTATCTGAACAGTGTACATAATATAAAAAACTCAGGGATCTTATTAATGGCGCTAATCCTTATAATATGGACTTTAAAAAATAATGAAGACCATTTCTTACTTGTAAGAATATTGTTCATTTTTCATTGCTATTAAAATTTAATCAGGGAGTTTTTAAAAATGTTTAAGTTTCATTACATTTCACCATTTTAAGAAAGGGAAGAAGCTACTGAATTCATGTGCAGTGATGCTGTCACTCTCATCTCTCTCTCATTGATATCTCAGTTTTAAATCATTTAACCTATCCACTGTTCAGTATACCCATTGGTAACCGTTTACTACTTACCTATCTCAAGAAAGGCTGAATATTTGTGAAGGGCTTCTGCTCCTTGGGTGAAAGAGGCTACAAGAGCAAAGCATTTCCTCTACTTCACTATATGCCTAGGCCAGTATTTTCAAACATAGGGGTCTAAATTTACGCCCCTGTCCACCATCAGCTTAGGAACTAAGGGCTAGATTTTAAGAACAACTCATGGAAAATAATGGGAGCTGCTGGGTACCGAGCACTTCTGAAACTCTGGACACTATACTTAGGTGGCTAAATGGAATTCCAGCTCTTTTGAAAGGCAAGCACCAATTCTGGATTCTTTCATGCTTTTGAAGATCTCTCTATAAATAAGTAGCTTGGTTTTCTGAAGTGCTGAGCATGCAGCAGCTCCCACTGACTTCCATAGGAACTTCTGGATGCTCAGCCCTTTGGAAAATCAGTCCACTTACACACGATGTTAAGAGACTAACTTTAAGGACCCACTCCGGAAAACCCTGTCCAAGTGCTCCTTTTTCTAACCACAAGAACTGACTGTTAACCAACCAATACACTTCATTTAAATCAAGTGAGTTAGCTATCTTATGGCAGCAATACATTGGATCAATTGATACTGACTAACCGAACGTAACTAAAGCAGAATTTTGAAACTGGTGAGCCTACATCATTGGGAGCAGTTTAGTCTCCACACCTTTTCTGATCAGGCCACTTATTCACATGCCTAACTTTAGATAACAATGTATGAATATTTTGGCCCATATTCCAATACCAACACAACATTACAAACTAGGGTTGCCAATTTTGGTTGGATGTATTCCTGAAGGTTTCATCACATTACGTAATCTTTAATTACAGATTAATCTTTAATTTTTGGAGACTCTAGGACAATCCTGAAGGTTTGGCAATGCCGTTACAGACTTACTGAAGAGACTGTCACAATAAAAATGTTAAATCTAAATGCAATGTCTCTTTGCTTGTTTGTTTCTTCTCCCCAACTTTTGTGACTTGAACAATAAAAGCTAAATAGAAATAAATGTGCCTATTTCATTTTCAGTGCTTCATACGTAACTCTACAAAATCCCAGGTGCAAAACACCGAAAGAGAAAGTTTATGGTTAAAATCCTGGCCCCACTGAAGTCAACTGGAGTTTTACCATTGACTTTAGCGGATTCAGAATTTCACCCTACATATTTAAAGTATGATTTCCAGTGGATTTTTTAAATCATGGAAATATTTCTATTAATTGTAATAAAAAAGATTTTAAAGTATACACGACACCTACATTACCCTGAAAGTATCCCTTTAAGAAGGTCTTGCTATTCAATTATAACCTTGCTGTTATGCTACAGGCCGTTTTTTATTTTTTTTTCTTTATGCAGAAGGTTTCATAAAAGGAATGTATTGATTTAAACTAGTGTCATTACTACTAATGCTCTGCTTAATTTTAAAGACATTAATATTGAACAGAATAATGTGTTCTATTAATAAACTTTCTGTTAAAATAACAAGCAAATTTATTGCATTTGGTTGTCCAAATAAACACTAAGATCACTTTCCATAACTCACCTTCTGCCTAAAACAAAGGCCAAAAATGAGACTTGATTTAAAAAAATTATATAACAATGAGAAATCTAATTTGAAAAATTAACCAATGGATTTTAATCTGATACATACATAATCAGACAAACACTGTAATCAGACATGTTTTGGTCTTATCTTTACTATACTTTTTACATAAAATTTCCACTACTACCACTGGCATCATGGTAAAAATGGAAGGAGTTCTAGTGTAGAAATGAAGCTGGTATTTTAACCATTGCATCACGTAGACCTGATCTAAACCTGGATGACTAAAACACCAGTGGCCAGTTTACATTAGCACTCCTATCATGGGTACTACCGGTGGAGCAGCAATGGTGATAGCAACAGTTTGAAAAAAGAAATTTAGACTCAGCCTTTGCTTAGTATTGTTAGCTTGCAAGAAAGAACAGAGATAAAAGCTTTGTAGTTTAGTGGTCAGAGTAATATAAAGCTGGATTGCCTGAATTCTATTCCTTGCTCTGCCAGTGATGTACTGCAGTGTTTTTCAACCTTTTTTGGGGCAAAGGCACACTTGTTTCATGAAAAAAATCACGAGGCACACCACCATTAGAAAATGTTAAAAAATTTAACTCTGTGCCTATATTGACTATATATAAAGTAATTCTCTTGAATAGGAATCAAATAAACACAAAGAAAGTATTTTATAATTACTTTATTATGAAATAGTAAGTAAACAGAAATATGAAAAATTATAAAATACTTTATTCAGTGCGCAACCTGGGCCTGTTTGGCTGAACACAAAGCTGATATTCTGAGCTATTTATAGTCCTTAACATCAGTGGTGGGATTCAAAAATTTTAGTAACCAGTTCCGACATTCAAGCATGGTTTAATATTTTTTTCCCACGGCACACCAGGCAACATCTCGCGGCACACTAGTGTGCCGCGGAACAGTGGTTGAAAAACACTGATGTACTGTATGACCTAATAAAAGGTTACATTCTCTCTATTCCTTATTTTGCCATATGGAAAATAGACACAATGCTTCACCTCAACAGGTGTTGTTGCAAGACTTAAGGAGAGAATGGAGGAACAGGATATTCGCTGATCACTGGCTCCAAAACCAACATGAGGGACGGTTTGTAGGTATTGACAACATTTGTATTAGTCTAACAACAAAATAGCTTCACATTCTGCAATTTTAGCTGCCATCAGTTTCTCTCAAACGCTCAAGCTAGAACAGGGGTAGGCAACCTATGGCACGTGTGCCGAAGGCGGCACGCAAGCTGATTTTCAGTGGCACTCACACTGCCCGGGTCCTGGCCACTGGTCCGGGGGGCTCTGCATTTTCATTTTATTTTAAATGAAGCTTCTTAAACATTTTAAAAACCTTATTTACTTTACATACAACAATAGTTTAGTGATATATTATAGACTTATAGAAAAACCTTCAAAAATGTTAAAATGTATTACTGGCACGCGAAACCTTAAATTAGAGTGAATAAATGAATACTCGGCACACCACTTCTGAATGGTTGCCGACCCCTGAGCTAGAAGATAATGCTTTAAAACCATTTTGAGGCAAGGATTTCAGATGGCATAAAGCATTTGCTTCTCATCTAACTCCAACAGTTCTCCAGATGAAGGTCACCAAGATTATATGGGAACTGAAGCATGCAAAAAAGCAAGATACACCTCTACCCCGATATAACGCGAATTCGGATATAACGCAGTAAAGCAGCGCTCGGGGGGGAGGGGGCTGCGCGCTCCAGAGGATCAAAGCAAGTTCGATATAACGCGGTTTCACCTATAACGCGGTAAGATTTTTTGGCTCCCGAGGACAGCGTTATATCGGGGTAGAGGTGTAGTTAGCAGACGAGCAGGACCTGCTAGGGCCAGCAATAACTGCTAGTTGCTATTGACAGTTGGTAACAGATAGGCAGGCAGTGAGCTACATTGTGAAAATATTGCAGGTTATCACTCTGAACCGCCCTTCCTCAACCATCTCCACCCACACATTTGTCTCATTCACATGCTGTATCTTGTGATTATCCTGAAGATAGGCAGGTGCCGTGATCATGTTTGTGCAGCATTTAGCAAAATGGGTCCTGGATCCCTAATAGGGGCTTCTAGCTGCTACAGTAATACAAATAAATAGTAGTAGTAATGGAAATCTGTTAGCCTCTGAATTTCACTAATGTTTTAGAATGTCCATTTCCCCCCTCCATTTTTGCTTTGTCATAGGAATGCCCCCTTTGAAACTGTATCTTTTCCTTATAACTTTGTACCGTGCCTAACACAACGGGGCTAGAGCCTGGAAGCACTACTGCAATACAAGTAAATATTAATTATATTTTATCCCCTGCCTCTTCTGCCCACATCAGCTGCTTGGGCTGCAAAAAGCTGCTCTGTGGTTACTCACACCCAGTTACAGGCTACACTTCATGTCTTGATAGATAGACTATTTGAAAGTGTTAAAAATAATTATAGGATGGCATCATGCATTTTTATATTTCATTAAAATTACATGGGTGTTCCTGACTTACAAAAAATCCCATCAACAGTAACACAAAGAACCCACACCTGCACAATCCTCAAATCCTGGTTTGCTTCTAAAGCCTAAAAAGGAATAATTCTGCTCCACATCTACTATACCCATGAGCATACCACCATGTAAGAGTCCAGCTCAAACCTTCCACAGTATAAAAAGGATCTTCTTCTATTTCATAGGAGCTGGCAAACTGGGCTTGCAAGACTATCACACAAAATACTAAATACTCATAACTACATGGAGGATTTTATTATCTCCTGACTAAAGAAACACATTTTGAAATGTTTTACAAGTATTCACAAGAATTATTGCCCTCTCTCATTATCAAGCAAAAGAGACCTCCCATTGATCCATTTTGGAATATTTTTACTACCCTTTACATTAAGTTACTATGTCCCACTGAAGAACCACCCTGTATCTTAAGCACCAACTGGCCTGTCCTCAAAAGCAGCACATATTATATTGAAATGCCCTCTCTTTTCATAAACTTGTATCTATCCCATTTTGAAATAGTGCATCCAGCCATACTGGTTAGATAAATGTCTATCAGGGATGGTCTAGACAGTATTTGGTCCTGCCATGCGGGCAGGGGACTGGACTCGATGACCTCTCGAGGTCCCTTCCAGTCCTAGAATCTATGAAAAAAACCTAGAAAATGGATAATGTTCACTGTAGAGGAAGGAGATATGCTTACAGAAAGTACATTGTTGAGTTTCCTCCAAATTTGAGAGCAGTATCAATTCTGGAACTTACACATCCTTTCTTACCAAACATTATGACCACTTACAGACAATCTCTTCAATATCTATAACACTTAGAGAAGATTACCCTCTCAGGGAAACAATAACCTGGATGAACTCTTCTTCTCCTGAGAGCGTCTACTGAGATAGTATTATCATATTCCATAAACACCACCTTCCAACACACACAGGTATATCACCTCTCTGTTTGCCTCTTTCTCTACTTCTACTCCTACTCCGAGGACCTCGTCCACCCAGTTTGCTCTGATTTAATTTCCACATAATGATTTACGTAAGAAACAAACAGCAACAATGAATACTCAGAAGTAAGGTTCATAATTACCTTGTGTATTATGATGCAACTGTCTGTGGTCTTTTCTTATTTACAGACATTCCCTATCCTCTCAATATGCCAAATGAATTATCTGTGTGCAATCAAGTATTCTTATTGCACCAGAATACTCATTCATTTCTTAGAATAAGCAAACTAAGGAACAGAGATTATGGATCAGATGCTAAAAGGTGCTGAGAAGCCTCAATTCTCCCTAAATTTGAACTTGCCCTTGGGTGAGTCACAAAGACTTGTAGCCTACTAAATATTGAACATCACTGTATGGAGGGACATGACTTCAGTGGAAATTGAGGGTGCACAGCACCTCATGTAGGTGCTCAGCATGTTGCAGGGTCAGGCCTTGTGTGACTTTCCAAAATCACAAAGAAATCTGTGGTACATCTAAGAATGGAACTTCACTTTTCCTCCATTCTGTTACAAGTTAAACAGTGACTAATGAAGCTTCTTTGGATTGAATTTAAAAGTGAACTACAAAACAAAACTGGAAAATGAGATAAGCGCAGTTTTCTGTGTGGCATGCTCCCACTTCTCAGGCTGTTAGGGACACTCAGCACAGAAGTAAGTTACCTTGCTTTTTCAAAACTCCCCTATGAATCCATTTGGTAATACTGGTTCAATGAAGAGACCCCAGAATACATTGCTCTGTGTTGTCATTGATTGCATGGGTTATAATGAGTCCTCTGTATGCAAACTGATGCACAGATACTTGCTGGGATCCAGGAACTCTGATCGTTTTCTGAAGTTCTGACCAACGGGAATGAAGCACAGCTCAGAAGCAATAATCTGGCTAATCTAATGGCCCTCCCCAGCATTTCAGTAGTTTGTCATTTGCACGAGAGCTTCTTATGGTTATTTTATATCCCACACGTAAGAAAAATAACAGCTCTGATTCACCAGGATGTTACTCCACTGTAATTGCCCTGACTTCAAAGGAGTTACCCTGGCACAAAGCTGGAGTAATGTCATTGTGAATCAGGCCCGACCATTCTTCCTACTTATCTAATGGTTTTCATGCATAGATCTCAAAGACCTTTAGAAGGGTGGGTGGGTAAGGATTATTAACCTCATTTCACAGATGGATGGATTGAGACACATTGAGGTTAAGTGTCTTACCAAAGGTCATGCAGTGAATCGGAGGCAGATTTGGAAAAGAACTCAGTTCTACTGCCTCCCAGCTGCTCTAATAGAGTGCATCCCCTTAACAGGAGAAAATTGTAAATGTAAATCAATGGAGGTCACGGAAAACTTTTTACCTGCAGATTTCAGGTTTAGGTAATCATCCTTTCCGGAAGCATTGAGGAGACTGAAGGAGTGAATGTGTGGTAGTCCTTACACAAGAATAAGGCATTAAAGGAAGAAAGGAGGGGGACATTTTGCTCAGGATGCCATGTAACAAGACTGCAGCGACAAATCATTACTCCCAGAACACAGCTCAAGGAAATGTAATACTGCCATTTTCCAAATGCTTGGTTATAAAACCTTTCATACATACGATATTTAAAACCATGAATTACCTTTGAGAATGTATCCAAACGCCTAACAGTATCAAGTCATGGTAACAGTTATCTGTTTATAGGTCAGGAGGGCAGTAAATTATTGCGACGGAAAGCAGTAAAGTCTGCATTGTGTCTAGTTGTGCTGTTTAACAGGTTGGAGTGAAAAGCAGGCGATGCATGGAAACTTCAGGTTTTTATAGCTACTGCCTCAATCTGTATTCACTTATATAAAGATGTCACATTTTTAAACATTTAAAAGTCAAATTGTCTGGAGAATAGATTCATATAAAATTTATTTTCAGAAACTGATATTTAGCCTACTGCTATCAGAGTTGATTGCTCTTATGTGTAAGCTTTATTCAAGTTTCCACAGGTTTGAAAATACAAGGACTGACATTTCAGATCCCATACTCAAGTGTGTCATTATCAAGGAACTGAAATGGGAACATTTCCACTTTCTCACGAATACTCAGTTAGGGTGTTAGGGTGATGGCCACACTAACTGCTTTTGAATTTTTTCTGAAACTGCTAAACATGGCATGTACTTTAACATAGGCAGGGAGGAAGAAAAATCATGTTTGCAGAAGAGAAATCTAGGTTGGTATGTTTCTGGCACTACATAGCTTGAGAATTAACTAGTTTCCAAATTGTGCCAGAAAGCTATTTGTAAGTGGCTAATGGATAAAGATAACCATACTGCTGATTTATATTTCTTACCTTAATTTACTCTGCTTATGTCAAAGATGTTTGTCATGCCTTGGACTGCCAGACAAATCAGGGGCTAACTTGTTCAGTCAATTCTTTAAGAATTATCATTTCAGTCTTCATTGAGTTATTAAAGCCATGGAAATACAACACTAATGAGACAGCAATGATGGAAGATGTCAGAAACCTATTAACTACAGCCTTTTAGGAAGCAACTGCAAATAAAGGCTCAAACTAAGGTTAGAAATATAAATCACTAAGTGATATTCCATAAGAACACCTAATATTTTCATAGTAAATTTCACCCCAAAAGATTCTAAAGTGCTTTAGCAAACATATAATGTAAGCTCTTTGGGGCTGTGACTGCCTTTGTAAAGCACCTAGTAAATGGAGCCCTGGCCCTTGACTAGGGCTTCTAGGCATGATGGTAATAGAAATAAATAATATACAGGCACTAATTTATCTTACCATTTAAATGCAGCCAACCCTGGGATAGTGTGTGACAGTTTAACAGTGCACAGAAAAATTATACAACAGTTGTAGGAGAGGAAGAGAAGAAAAATATTGAAATGTCAGGAAGAGTTTTGGTAGACAGAGTGTAACTGAAATTTGGCAGGCGTATGGGAGTTTAATGGCTCTATTGTTTGTGTAAAGTTATATGGTAAATGTAGTGATCCCGAAGGACATTTCGCTGTTTCCAGCCACTAACTATGGGATTAGTTCACTGACTCAGAACAAAGAATGTAATTTATTGATGTCACCAACACTACTTTCTGACAGATTTGGGAGGCAGGGGAGAGTTCTCTCCATCCAGGAAATAAAAGCCAATGGGTTTTATTGGGTTCCCCCCAAAACACACACTCTTAGGAACTTAACAATGATGTTGGAAGTATTTACATAATATTAATTTGGGGGGGGGGATGTTATTAGAAATATTAGGCACTAATTTCAATCTGTTAATGAAAACTATTTAGAGCAAAATTAAAAGGGAACCAATGGGAATATCAAGACTCTTGTTATGCCTCTTAGGCAGCATGACACCTGTCTGCTCCTTCAGACAGATTTAAGCTCATGGGTCCACTACTAGTAGCTACAAAAGTAGAAGAAGAAGAATTAAAGGAAGAATCATAGAATCAAAGCACTGGAAGGGACCTTGATAGGTCATCCAGTCCAGTCCCCTGCATTCATGGCAGGACTAAGTATTATCTAGACCATTCCTGACAGGTCTTAAAAATGTCCAATGATGGAGATTCCAAAATCTCCCTAGGCAATTTATTCCAGTGCTTAACCACTCTGATAGTTAGGAAGTTTTTCCTAATGTCCAACATAAACCTCCCTTGCTGCAATTTAAGCCCATTGCTTCTTGTCCTATCCTCAGAGGTTAAGAACAACATTTTTTCTCCCTCCTCCTTGTAACAACCTTTTACGTACTTGAAAACTGTTATCATGTCCCCTCTACAATAACTAAAATAATCACAGATTTTAATGCAAGCCGGTTGGTCAGACATGAGAAATGACGCAGTCATAGTTCCAACCATCCACACAGGGAAAAGACAGTTACCTTTTCCGTAACTGGTGTTCTTCGAGATGTGTTGCTCACGTCTATTCCACAATAGGTGTGTGTGCTCGCTACGTTCACCGGTGCCGGAAGTTTTCCCCCTACCATTACCCATAGGGGAATGCCCCTAGTGACCCCTGGAGTGGCGCCTCCATGGAGCGGTATAAAAGGCGCTGTGCACTCCCCCCACCCTCAGTTCCTTCTTGACAGACAACTCCGACAGAGGGGAAGGAGGACAGGATGTGGAATAGACATGACATCTTTTCTTCTTTGAGTGATTGCTCATGTGTATTCCATAATAGGTGATTCCAAGCTATATCTGTTGGAGGTGGGTAGGAGTTCACAAATTCTCGGGACGGAGCACAGCCCTGCCAAACCCAGCGTCGTCCCTGGTCTGGGAGACGATCGCATAATGCAAGGTGAACGTGTGAACTGAAGACCATGTGGCAGCCCTGCAAATGTCCTGAATGGGGACATAGGCTAAAAAGGCAGCCGACGAGTCGAGTGTGCCCTCACAATTGATGGTGGAAATCGGCCGACCCTTCTTATAAGCGGTCTTGTATTTTGAATGGGTGGCCTGAGCGGGAGTCTGCTGCGGCTTGAACTTAGGTTTAGCCGGAGCCAGAACAGACACCCAGAGTCTGGAGAGTCGTGCGGGAGGCTTTCAGGCCATGCAGCTTTGTATCCGTTTATTCCGCAAACAGAGCTTTGCCGTCAAACAGGAGGTCCTGCAGGGAGGTCTGCGCCTCACTGGACAGCCCAGAGAGCAGGAGCTATGATGCCTTTCTCATGGACACCATGAACCATGCGGCCATGTCCACTACATCCGAAGCTGGCTGCAGGTACCCGCTGTGCCCTCCTCCACCAGCGCTTTGAACTCCTTCCTGTCGCGCTCCTGGAAGGAGTCCTTGAACTTGGGCAGGGATCCCCACAGATTGAACTCATACTGGCCCAGGAGAGCCTGGTGGTTCGCCACCCATAACTGGAAGCTCAAGGACGAATAAATTTTTCTTCCAAATGAGTCCAGCCTCCTTGAATCTTTATTTTTCGGGGTAGGGGCTGGTTGATCTTGCCGTTCCCTGTGGTTGACTGACTCGACCACCAGGGAGTTAGGAGCAGGGTGGGTGTATAAGTATTCATGCCCCTTTGCGGGTACAAAATACTTGCATTCCGCTCTCTTAAGAGTTGGGGGCCAATGAGGCTGGGGTTTGCTACAGGGCATTTGAAATTTTCGCCACCCCTTCGTGAGAGGCAAGGCCACCCTGCCCGGTGCTGAGGACGACAGTACATTAAACAGGGAGTCCGAGGGCTCCTCCATCTCCTCTGCCTGGAGGTGGAGGCTTGATGCCACCCTTTTTAAGAGTTCTTGATGAGCCCTAAAGTCATCCTGCGGGACGGAGGGAGGAGGGGCCGTAATCACCTCATCCGGGGAGGGCGAGGAGGCTGGCACGGTACTTTATGTGTCCACTGGCACCAGAGGGTCCACCACCTGGTCGGTCTCCGGGCACAGTGCCGAGGATGTATGTCCCACTGACTCCTTCCTCGGAGGTCTGGAAAGGGAGGCCGATGGTCCTTCTGAGGCTCCGGCCACCGAGCGACCCCCACCGGGGGCCGTGTCGGGGGCCACGGTGCCCACTGGTACCATTGGGCCAGCCACGGGGCCCAGTGCCACTGCACCTGCTGTGGCACTGGTGGAGCCGGCTGTTCGGCCTGGCCCATCGATGGACGACTACGAAGGGAGGCCGGGCTGACATATGACCTGCTGCTGTGCCTGAACCGGGAGGAGCAGCGGAGCCGGGAGCGATGCCAACCACGGGACCGCAATCCCAACGTGGAGGACCGGTACCGTCAGTAACAGCTGCTCCATGATCGGCTCCGTTGGGTGGACCCGTGACGACGAGACAATGGC
This sequence comes from Emys orbicularis, assembly GCF_028017835.1. NCBI lineage: Eukaryota > Metazoa > Chordata > Testudines > Emydidae > Emys > Emys orbicularis. The sequence goes on along the minus strand of NC_088688.1, from coordinate 6,020,974 downwards.
GATCAACGCCCGGGGCTGCAGAGGCGGTGCCGTGGCGGGGTCCTGGAGTGGGATGACGAACGGGAATGACGTCGACGTTTTCGCCGTGATCAGCTGCGATAGCCCCTCCAAGACGAGGACCTTTGGCGTTGTCTGCCTTGGTCCCGTCGGTGTTTGCTCCTCGAGGCAAAGTAGTGCCGAGAGTTTCGGTCAGACGGAACCCAACCAGACAGCCTGGTGGGCGTCGAGGGCGATCCACGTGGACTTTGCCCTGAACGGCTGCTGGGCGGCGAACGGCATCGGGAACATTCCCTCGACCGAGACCGGTACCAAGCCGGGGGTGACTGCGGAGATCCCAGCGGCGGCTTGCCTTTGGAGCATGGGGCTGACATCGGCGTTGCTCCTGGTACTGGCATGGACATAACATCCCGGGCCTCCTGCAAGGCCTCCTGTGTGGAGAGCATCCGAATATCCGGGGAGGCCTGCTCCAAATGAGCCGGGCTACTCCGCTCGACTTGAGTCGGAGGCCTAGCGGCCGGTGGGAATCGAGGACTGCCCAACATGGGTCTAACCTCTGTCCTGGGTTTACTCCAGTGCCACAGCGAAGAAGGCCTCTTCCTAGCCTCCTTGGCGTGCCCAGTGGACGGGGAGCGGTGCCAACTAGTCGATGGCGCCGAAGGGTCACTGCGCACCGACACCGTGGTGCCCGGTGCCGACTCGGAGCGGCACGCCAGAGCCGGGGTCAGCACCAACTCCATCAGAATAGCCCGGAGCCTAACGTCTCTTTCTCTCTTGTTCCGAGGCTTAAATGACTTGCAAATCTTGCAGTGATCGCTGAGATGGATTTCCCCCAAACAGTGTAAACAGTCTGCGTGCGGATCACTCACTGGCATAAATCACCTACAAGTGTCGCACGACTTAAAACCCGGGGCACGAGACATGCCCCGGCCCGGGCGCTCTAGCTAAACAACTAACTAACTACAGGTACCATACACTGAACGAACAAGCAGTTTTGGGGACGAGCTACAGCAAAGCTGGAGCAGAGCAGTTCCAAAGCACCTTCACTGGCGGCAAGGAGGAACTGAGGGTGGGGGGAGCGCGCAGCGCCCCTTATACCGCACCATGGAGGCGTCACTCCAGGAGTCACTAGGCTGCTCCCCTACGGGTACTGCTAGGGGAAAAACTTCTAGCACCAGTGCACGTGGCAAGCACACACACCTATTGTGGAATATACACATGAACAATCACTCGAAGAAGAAAAATGAGTTCCTACTTGGTGCTTTGGATTCTTCGTCTGAAGATAAAAATAAAAATATATGGAGATATACCTATCTCATAGAACTGGAAGGGACCCTGAAAGGTCATTGAGTCGAGTCCAGCCCCCTGCCTTCACTAGCAGGACCAAGTACTGATTTTGCCCCAGATCCCTAAGTGGCCCCCTCAAGGATTGAACTCACAACCCTGGGTTTCATAGGCCAATGCTCAAACCACTGAGCTATCCCTCCCCACATAATACTGTCTGCAAGCTGTTGAAGATACCATCCAACCATCCAGAGAAAAGTATGATAAGGAGGTCTTTGCCATTTGATCAGATAACGCAAACAAAGTATAGATGATAGGAATTCAGGAACAGGCACAGGAGTTTAGCACACCATTTAAACCTCATTGAGAAAGCAGTAATACCTAAGAGTTCTAAAGCATTCCTGTCACAGATGTTCAAAAAAGTTCTAGTTATCATCAGCCGCATGATTGGTTGATTAAAAAAGGGGAAGGACTGATGCCTTAGCTTTCCAATAACACTTGGTAAGATTGAGTCTCTGTTTTCATCATGCTACCATAAAACTTTCCTGAAATTTGCACACTGAGCACAGGGATGACTGATCAAAACATAGCACATATTTTAAACAAGGGATTCTAATGAGGCACTAAATTCACAACAGCATTTGAAAGAGTTCAGAGAGAGAGAGAGAGACTTGTTTGAGTACAGGTTGCTGACACTACTGTCCCAATCTCAGGGGAAATCTGGCTTGATCTAATTAACACCAAAATGGAACCACACAAGGCCAAAAATTGAAAAACAAATCAGAAGAGTTCTGGAAACTTTCTACGACTTATGCAGCATAATTGATCCCAAATGAAAAGGTCATAGGTTTAGCCCAGAACAGACTGAAAGGTCTAAAACATGGTTGATGGAAATGGTATTCCTGAATTCCTTCCTTCTCCTCCAACATTTAAAAGCAAAGATCCAGATTTCTACCCAAAATCTGTGTTAGCTAAGGAGGTCTTGTCAATTTGTTGTATTAAGAAAGTAGAAAATTGTTTTTCACAATTTCACTTCCCTAAGACGAATGAATTCAGAATTTTAAACTATTTTTAAAAGACCTGCACATCTGTCCAGCCAGTTCAGCATCTATCAACCATATTTCAATCTCAGAGTGGGTTGGCTGAAATTTCACAATAGGCTAGGTGCTGAGAAAAGCTGGTAAAATCTGTGGTATATAAGGGCAGATTCAACAGAATGGACAGTCTAACTTGTTGGTAGAGTGGAGACTCATTTATTTTGTTCTTGTGTTTTTATTTTAGATAGTATGAGATCCTTTTATGTCTGAGGAATGTCTGAGGAATAAATATACCTACAAATTGAATCACATAGTATGTATTTTGTTTCATTTCATAAAGTCTCGAGTTTTTCACCTGGGCTTTCTCAATGTTTTTTTCCCGCTCAGTCGGGGAAAAACATAACTACAAGCAGCATTTGGCTTGTTCCTAGAGAACTCCCTTTCAAACACGGACACAGTAGAACCCAGCTTTACTTGCAATAAATATCTGAAACGGACAGCTAGACATAGTATGGTTGTTGGCATAGAAGGATAATGATTAGGGCTGTCAAGAGATTAAAAAAATTAATCGCAATTAATCGCACTGTTAAACAATAATAGAATACCATTTATTTAAATATTTTGGATGTTTTCTACATTTTCAAATATATTGATTTCCATTACAACACAGAATACAAAGTGTACAGTGCTCACTTTATTTTTGATTACAAATATTTGCACTGTAAAAAACAAAAGAAATAGTATATTTCAATTCACCTAATACAAGTTCTGTAGTGCAATCTCTTTATAATGAAAGTTGAACTTACAAATGTAGAATTATGTACAAAAAATAATTGGATTCAAAAATAAAACAATGTAAAACTTTAGAACCTACAAGCCCACTCAGTCCTACTTCAGCCAATCGCTCAGACAAACAAGTTTGGTTACAATTTGCAGGAAATAATGCTGCCCATGTCTTGTTTACAATGTCACCTAAAAGTGAGAACAGGCGTTCGCATGGCACTGATGTAGCCAGCTATGATGTTGCACGCCATAATGCTTTATAGAAATATGCTTATGAGTGTAAATATGACATAACTGGAATATGCTTTATGCTAGATATGCCATAACATATCTTTGCAAAGGTTATGTTCTACCGCATGTATTCATCCTATTCGTATACATGTATCATTTTTATATCTGATGTTATGAGCGTTGGCTCTACGCTTATATTTAAAGTGTTTGCTGTAGCAAGCACCTAAGGCAGATTTGGGCAACATAGCGTGAAGGGGTTATTCAAGAAATTGGGAGTACATGGCTAACAATGGACCTTGATAGACGCCAATCCACATCTGAGCTTTCCTGGGAACGTTCGGGCTAAACTGTGGGCAATGGCGTCAGCCTGTAGAGAACTGAGTCATGCATGGACATGTGACTTGCCCAGGTGATTCCAAAACTCCATCTTGTAGCTGTGATTCTGCATAGGAAAACACAAGGGGTTTCCACCCACAAGAGAGACTATATAAGGCCCCGGGAAACCCCTCCATTTTGTCTTCAGCTGGCTCAGAAGATAGCCCCTCCACCCCAAAGAGATGTCTGAAAGAAACTGGAAGGACAGTAACTACAGGGGTGTGAGTGATTGCTGGACCCAGACTAGGCGGAAGTCTAGTCTGTAAAAGAAGTTTATGGGAACATCTCTGAGGGTGAGATTTACCTGCATTTAGTTTCTTACTGTATTAGGCTTAGACTTGCGTGTTTTATTTTATTTTGCTTGGTAACTTACTTTGTTCTGTCTGTTATTACTTGGAACCACTTAAATCCTACTTTTTATATTTGATAAAATCACTTTTTACTTATTAATTAACCCAGAGCAAGTATTAATTCCTGCGGGAGCAAACAGCTATGCATCTCTCTCTATCAATGTTATAGAGGGCGAACAATTTATGAGTTTACCCTGTATAAGCTTTTTACAGAGTAAAAAGGATTTATTTGGGGTTTGGATCCAATTGGGAACTGGTTATCTGGGTGTTGGAGACAGGAGGACTTCTTAAGCTGTTTTCAGTTAAGCCTGCAGCTTTTGGGGGACGTGGTTCAGACCTGGGTCCGTGTTTGTAGCAGGCTTGCATGTCTGGCACAACCAGGCAAGGTACTGAAGTCCCAAGCTGTCAGGGAAAACAGGCTCAAAGGTAGTCCCAGCACATCAGGTGGCACTTCACAGGGGGGTTTCTGTGACCCAACCCATCAGACCAGCATCGCAAGATATTTACATGCCAGATGCGCTAAAGATTCATATGTTCCTTCATGCTTCAACCACCATTCCAGAAGACATGCGTCCATGCTGATGACGGGTTCTGCTCGATAACAATCCAAAGCAGAGTGGACCGACATGTTCATTTTCATCATCTGAGTCAGATACCACCAGCAGAAGGTTGGTTTTCCTTTTTGGTGGTTCAGGTTCTGTAGTTTCTGCATCAGAGTGTTGCTCTTTTAAGTCACCTGAAAGCATGCACCACACCTCATCCCTCTCAGATTTTGGAAGGCATTTCAGATTCTTAAACCTTGGGTTGAGTGCTGTATCTAGTCTTAGAAATCTCACATTGGTACCTTCTTTGCATTTTGTCAAATCTGCTGTGAAAGAGTTCTTAAAATGAACATGTGCTGGGTCATCACCTGAAACTGCTAAAACATTAAATATATGGCAGAATGTGGGTAAAACAGAACAGGAGACATACAATTTTCCCCCAAGGACTTCAGTTACAAATTTAATTAACGCATTATTTTTTTAACAAGCATTATCAGCATAGAAACATGTCCTCTGGAATGGCGGCTGAAGCATGAAGAGGCATATGAATGTTTAGAATATCTGGCACATAAATATCTTGCAACACCGGCTACAAAAGTGCCATGAGAACGCATGTTCTCACTTTCAGGTGACACTGTAAATAAAAAGCAGTCAGCAGTATTTCCCGTAAATGTAAACAAACTTGTTTGTCTTAACAATTGACTGAACAAGAAGTAGGACTGAGTGGACTTGTAGGCTCTAAAGTGTTACATTGTTTTGTTTTTGAATGCAGTTATGTAACAAAAAAAAAATCTACATTTTGTAAATTACACTTTCACGATAAAGAGATTGCACTACAGTACTTGTATGATGTGAATTGAAAAATACTCTCTTGTTTATGTTTACAGTGCAAATATTTGTAATAAAAATAATAATATAAAGTGAGCACTGTGCACTTTTTATTCTGTGTGATAATAGAAATCAATATATTTGAACATGTAGAAAAACATCCAAAAATATTTAATAAATTTCAATTGGGATTCTATTGTTTAACAGTGAGATTAATCATGATTAATATAATCTTTGCACTTACATAGCACTTTTGCATCCACTGAGCTTAAAGTGCTTTACAAAAGGGCAACATCATCTCCATTTTATAGATGGGAAAACTGAGGCACGGAGAGGTTAAATAACTTGACAGCAAGACACTGAAAGAACCAGAATTAGATCAGAGTTCTCCTGGTTCCATTGAATTTATGCAATCCACTAGACCACTGTGTCTGCATGAATGTTGAAAACCATTAACCATAAATTCAAGTCCTATTAATGATATTCCTTGTGTAAGAAATGTAATAAATATTTAAACATTTGTACTTGGGTGTCTGGGTTTACTCTTTCAAGAGGAACACTAACATGGAACTTCTTCTAGATATAGCCTACGTTTTGTTTTTTTTAAAGCCTCTGAGAATAGGCAATAGGCATACAGAGAATCAGTGGATTTCATCCTTCTGCAGCAGTATCTGCAACGTTTGAGGAGTCTGCAAAAGAATTCAGTAAACTGGCACAGCGTTTTTCTGTTAAGGTTTAGGAAATTTAAATATTTTGTCTCTCAATCAAAGTACTGTAAACTCGAATCTGTTTTACATACATGTCAGTTCCAGTGTGAATGCTGAATTTGGGCTGTACGTTTGTGTTTTCACTCAGTTGGTTTGAAAATATTGAATTTACACAGTTTGCAAATCTGTAAGTATTTATACCTGGCTGGTTTGTTGATCGGGGTCAACATTTTGAAAAAGGTAGATCGACTGCTACCAAGAAGTGTTGCAGTCTAGAGATCCTAAAAAAAAAGAAAGTTACCTACCCGTTAGTAGCTAGAGATCTTTGAGATGTGTTGTCTACATGTGTCCCACTTCTGATAATAGTAATAGTAATAGTAATAGGATGAAGAGTAATAGTAATAGGATGAAATTTAATAGTGAGAAGTGTAAGGTGATGCATTTAGGGATGACTAACAAGAATTTTAGTTATAAGCTGGGGACGCATAGGTTGGAAGTGACGGAGGAGGAGAAGGACCTCGGAGTCCTGGTTGATCACAGGATGACTATGAGTCGGCAATGTGACGTGGCCGTGAAAAAAGCTAATGCGGTCTTGGGATGCATTAGGCGAGGTATTTCTAGTAGGGATAAGGAGGTGCTGCTTCCATTATACAAGGCACTGGTGAGACCTCATTTGGAGTACTGTGTGCAGTTCTGGTCTCTCATGTTTAAAAAGGATGAACTCAAACTGGAACAGGTACAGAGAAGGGCCACTAGGATGATCCGAGGAATGGAAAACCTGTCGTATGAAAGGAGACTCGAGGAGCTCGGTTTGTTTACCCTAACCAAAAGAAGGCTGAGGGGGGATATGATTGCTCTCTTTAAATATATCAGAGGGATAAATACCAGGGAGGGAGAGGAATTATTTCAGCTTAGTACTAATGCGGACACGAGAACAAATGGATATAAACTGGCCGTCGGGAAGTTTAGGCTTGAAATTAGACGACGGTTTCTAACCGTCAGAGGGGTGAAGTTCTGGAACAGCCTTCCGAGAGAAACAGTGGGGGCGAAAGACCTCTCTGGCTTTAAGATTAAGCTTGATAAGTTTATGGAGGGGATGGTTTGATGGGATAATGTAATTTTAGTCAATAGGTCAATAACGTGCCATCGCTGGTAATTAGTATCAATGGTCAATGTGGGTCTGGCTGGAGAATCTTGCCCGCATGCTCGGGGTTCTGCTGATCGCCATATTTGGGGTCGGGAAGGAATTTTCCTCCAGGGTAGATTGGCAGAGGCCCTAGAGGTTTTTCGCCTTCCTCCGCAGCATGGGGCAGGGGTCGCTTGCTGGAGGTTTCTCTGCGACTTGAAGTCTTTAAATCATGATTTGGGGACTTCAACAGCTGAGTCAAGGGAGAGAATTATTCCAGGAGTGGGTGGGTCAGCTTTTGTGGCCTGCATCATGCGGGAGGTCAGACTAGATGATCATAATGGTCCCTTCTGACCTTAAAGTCTATGAGTCTATGAGTCTATGATGTGCATGGGCCCCATATGCCCGAGATTGGAACACTTGAGCCAGCAGCGTCTATTGGCTGCACCTTGTGTCCTTCATGCCCCGGAGCTGGGCAGAGCAACCAACTGACCCTCCATTCCTTCACAACCATCAATGCCATATTAATAGACTCTACAGTAGTGGGGAAAGGAGGGTGACACGTAGACGACACATCTCAAGAGTTAGTCTACATGTAGTCCATTTCTGGTGACTCAAGCACCGTACAAACATCAGAGGAGGGTACTGTGAGTCTAATCAACACGAATTGCAACAAAGTCCTGCAGAAAAGAGCATCCAAGCGAGATGCCTCTAGAATACAGTATTGCCTACTAAAAGCATGTACACTACCCCATGTAGCAGCATTACTTATGACAGTTAGAGAAATATCCCTGAGGCCACAGAAGCTGTCTGTGCCCTGGTATAATGTGATCTAATCTGCCCCGGGAGTTCTAAATTAGCTCTCTCATACACTAACTTAATGCAACTGACACCCACTTGAAAATTCTCTGGGTTGAAATTGCTTGACCCCTAGATCTTTCAGCAATAGAAATAAATAACCTATGTGATAACCTAAATAGTTTTGTTCTATTTTTATAATAAATTAGAACCCTGAGGACATCTAATGTGGGTAATGCTGCTTCAGCCTTAGACAAATGAGGCTCTGGGAAGAATTGAGGGTCGGTTGGTTGCTCCGCCCAGCTTAAAACTGTTGGTACAGAGGCTCAAGGCCACAAAGGGTGCACATGCAGCCAACAGACATTGCTGGCTAAAGTGTTCTGATTTCTGGCATACGCACACCAGAAGTGGAACAGATGTAGGCAAACACTTGAAGAGTAGTTGTTGTTTTTTTACTGGCATACTGGTAGTCCCAAGAGACCCCCACTGAGATCAGGGTCCCATTCCATAGATACTAAGGCTAGAAGGGACCATGGTGATCATCTAGTCTGACCTCCTGTAGAATACAGGCTGTAGAACTTCTCCAAAATAAGTCCTAGAACAGATCTTTTAGAAAAACATCCAAACTTGATTTTACAATGGTCAGTGATGGAGAATCCACCATGACCCATGGTAAGTTGTTACAATGGTTAATTACTCTCATTGTTGTAAATGTATGCCCTATTTCCAGTCTGGTTTTTTTCTAGCTTCAATGTCCATTTTGCTAGTCATTGCGCAAATACATAGTAAAAGTTCGCCTCTGCCCCCCAAAAAACTTACAGTCTCAATAGAAAAGACAGACAAGGGATGGGAGAAAGGATATTTTAATCCTATTTTACAGATGGGGAAGTGAAGCACAGGGTCAGTAAGGGACTTGCCCAGGGTCACACAAGAAAGACTGTGGCAAATCCAAATTGAGCCCAATGCCTTAACTGAGCTAGTAGGGATGAGTTTGAAGAGCTTAGCGTTTCCTGTCACACCTTCTTCTGATCGATCTTTGCATTTTAGTTTGTTTGTGTATTTGGTTGTCGTGGTAATAGAATCTTGTTGTTGCTATTGCAACTGAGTTAGATTATTAGGGGATAGCTCAGCCAGTTTGGGCTAGGTTTTGTTTAGTTCAGTGGGTGGCAATAAATGGCTGGTTGTAAGGTTTACAGTTCTCTGTGTCTCCAGTGATTTCTTCCTAAAACTGCTACCCCCAAGGATATTACAGTTTGGTCCTCCTGGATTTGTGTCACCCTCTGGCCCTTCTGTGGCTCTGCTCAAGAAGTAGGCTGCAACCTTCTCCATACCCTTCATTGATTCAGAGGATGTCACGTTCACCTTTATCTGCTTCCTTTCAGCCTACAGTTCCGTTCCCTTTGAGAAAACTAGTCAGTAATTTCCCCAGCTATAACAGTCAAAGCTCAATTCACTTTAAATAAAGCAGTATTTATTGGCAATGTGTGGAACGGAGAAGAAAAAGTCATAAAAAAGGATTGTTAGATAATATACATCTCATATATAGATGCTACTAAAAGCACCTTCAGGCTAGCCCTAAATTTAAGTTAAAGAAAAATCCAAGTTACCTAAATGCCACCAAACTCATCACTACTCCTAATATTGACTTAAGTTAAGCCCTTGTCTCTTCCTGGCTACTTCCCTTCCCAAATTATCTGATACCTTTGGGTCCACTTCAGATTATAGTAGTTCTTAATTTATTGTCCCGATCCATGTTTATCTTTCAGATGGGCTCATCCATTGTTCCAGTACAGCTGGGTAAACAACAAAATAAATTCTATCATGCAGGTTTGCCTCCCAGCATTCAAAACCCTTTGCATATTTTTTTTTCTTTAATCAAGCTAAACAATGCTTTTAAAGGTGACCTGTGAAAAGGGGGGAAAAAGAGCTTGGTTTGTGCAGACTGACCCCCCTCCACCCACCCACAGCTTTTTCAAGGAAATAACCCAGATGACAGAACTTTGAAAGGTTACCTTTGTTAAGGCAGAGGATGACAGATGTGGACAAGAGCTTTAGCCATAGAGATGAAAAGAAAGCAGGATCTTTGGTCTTTTCTGGGAAGGTTTCAGAGTGGTAGCCATGTTAAGTCTGTATCAGCAAAAACAACGAGGAGTCCTTGTGGCACCTTAGGGCTGGTCTACACTGGGGGGGGGGGGGGCGGATCGATCTAAGATACACAACTTCAGAAGTCGAAGTATCTTAGATCGATTTACTTCAGGTCCTCGCGGCGCGGATCAACGGCCGTGGCTCCCCCGTCGACTCCGCTACCGCCTCTCGCTCAGGTGGAGTTCCGGAGTTGACGGGAAGCTCGTTCAGGGATTACTACCCGCCGATCCGGCGGGTAGTGAAGACATACCCTTAGAGACTAACACATTTATTTGGGCATAAGCTTTCATGGGCTTTGTGAAGTGAAGTGGGTTTTAGCCCAAATAAATGTGTTAGTCTTTAAGGTGCCCCAAGGACTCCTCATTGTTTTTTTCTGGGAAGGGAGTTCTTCAGTTTTTATTTTAAAACTACAAGGAATATCGTATCAGTAACATTTAAGATGAACCAGTGATTTATTTATTTTTTAAATAAAATCTAGTCTCCAAAAAGGAATGCTAATCTTGTTAGATCATATACTTTCCATGCCAGAGACTATGTCTTCATATGTGTTTGTACAGCACTTTGTTAAATAGCACCTTGCTCTTAACGGGGAACTCTGGGTGCTAAACAACAGATAAACTAATACAGAACACACAAGAACAAGGAGGAGTAGATGCCCCTTTGGAATTTGTTGGGATTTGGAATTCACTCTCTGTTAGGTTTTCCTTGCTGCTGCTTAGCTAGGGCAGAACCCAAGCTGAAAACAGAGAATCTGGTGAACAAGGATCTTCTTGAGCCAAGGGAATCAACAGATGTCTTGATAATCTTATACAAAGAAGAAATAAAAGCAGCCAGCTGTACTTGCAAATAAAAAGATTAATATGAAACAGGCAGAGCCATGGCTAAAGATATTATCCTCCCTTCAACAGAAGATCAAGAATTCCATTCCAGTAAAAGTTCAGCCTTCAGTCCAGCTCTTGAGAGTCAAGTCCTACTCAAAGCTGTGGAACATTTCCACAATTTCATCAGCCACATACTTGCCAACGTAAATTGGATTCTTTCCACTGTTTGAGATGGCAGTGAAGCAGGGTATAATTAGGTCAGACCTGATTACCTAGAACAACGGCAATTTTCTTTACATCTCCGTGTAAAGCTTCTTGAAATGGCAAAGGATGAACAGTGGGGAGCAGCAGAAAGATGTCCAAAATAGTTTTTGATAGAGATTTAACTATGTTTTAATATGGATGGCATTTTCTATTAATATCAGGGCAGAAACCTATTGTTCAGTAGACCTCTTCACTTCCTTTACACAAAAGCTATCTCTTTGCATCTGTCTGACTCTTCTTTACTGAGCACTTTAATAGTCACTTTACAATTAATGCTTCTTTTTATGGGGTGGTGGAAAGTAAACCAATTTTAATTCAGCTTCTAGGTATTGAATTTATTATAAAAAAGTTATGTACTTAAAACTCCTCTAATGAAACCAGAGGCATCATGAGATATTAACCTAGAGTTAATGCTAAGAAGGCCAGTTTGAATAATTCAATTCATGTCACCTTAAGTATCTTTTCAAATGGAATTAACTTTATCTCACAAAAAAAGATGCTTCATGTTCCAGTTACTGATTATTGACTCCACAAAAGTTCTGTCTTAAATCATTTCACCACCATTTTCCCAACAATTTCAGTCTACCACTACCAGGATATTATATTTTGAGGGTTGGCTTCTGTTTAAAGGACCCTACTACTAAGCCGAGATTATGAACAACAGCAATTCCGAGGTCACGAAAGGATGACAAGATGCAGGCAAACTAAACGTAACCCAAAGTAGTAGCATTAGTTCAACGTGGATAAGAATCAGAGCTGCATTTCAGTACCAGATGCAATAGTATTGTAACTTCTGCAGTCATTTGGTTGCTACACAACTATCCATTTCTTTTCTTGACAGTGTGAGAAAATTTGGTAACACTTCAGCGTGCCTCATTCTCTTTTGCTACTCCACATTCCTAATACTCCCATATGCATCCGAAGAAGTGGGTTGTAGCCCACGAAAGCTTATGCTCTAATAAATTTGTTAGTCTCTAAGGTGCCACAAGTACTCCTGTTATTTTTGAGGATACAGACTAACACGGCTGCTACTCTGAAACATTCCTAATACTGAAATCTGCTTTTGGATACTGAAAGGTGACCTGGCAATGACAGTCCAAGTCTGCAGAGAATGGGCAGCCTTATCAGTATTAATCCACATAAAAATAAGGAAGGAAGAACAGAAAGGTAAACAGCAGAAGATGCCATGATGATGGGTGTGGCATGAGATCACAAGTCAAATAAAAAAAAAAGTTAGATTAAAAATGGGAGGAAGAGAAGAACAGAGACAAGAGAGTTCTAACTAGACCACATTAGAGGCATTCTTTACAAAGTGTAATTGGGTGTCCTCCCATGTGGTTCTGCAGGGCAGAGAAGAGAAAAGGTTACCTGTATGTAACTGTTCTTTGAGTGTCACCTCTGATTATTCACACTTGTGGGATTGGTACCTTGGCAGCTCAAACTACAGGTGCCAATTCCACAAGTGAGTACAGACAGCAGTTACAAAAAGAAGGAAATGTTATCTACCTCTGTGTAACAAACCAGGAGGGTTATAGTTGGGTAGCAAGCCAATAACTGAAGCTCTTACAGTCTTGTTTGATGTATCCAGGCTTTCCCGAGCTCAATCAAAATAAACAAAACAGAAAAAAGTTCCCCATGGTTGGCGATTTAAAGAGAACTCAGGAAAGATTAAAATTTAAAAATGGTCTGGACAAACTGGAGAAATGGTCTGAAGTAAATAGGAGGAAATTCAACAAGGACAAATGCAAAGTACTCCATTCAGGAAGGAACACTCAGTTGCACACATACAAAATGGGAAATGACTGCCTAGGAAGGAGTTTGGATCACAAGCTAAATATGAGTCAACAGTGTAACACTGTTGCAAAAAAAGCAAACATCATTCTGGGATGTATTAGCAGGAGTGTTGTAAGCAAGACACAAGAGGTAATTCTTCTGCTCTACTCCAGGCTGATTAGGCCTCAACTGGAGTACTGTGTTTAGTTCTGGGTGCCACATTTTGGGGAAAATGTGAACAAATTGGAGAGAGTCCAGAGAAGAACAAAAAAAGTGATTAAACATCTAGAAAACATGACCTATGAGGGAAGATAGAAAAAATTGGGTTTGTTTAGTCTAGAGAAGAGAAGACAGAGGGGGACATAATTACATAAAAGGTTGTTACAAGGAAGATGGAGAAAAATTGTTCTTGTTAACCTCTGAGAAGCAATGGGCTTAAATTGCAGCAAGGATGATTTAGGTTGGACATTAGGAAAAACTTCGTAACTCTCAGGGTGGTTAAGCACTGGAATAAATTGCCCAGGGAGGTTATAGAATCTCCGTCATTGGCGATTTTTAAAAGCAGATTAGACAAACACCTGTCAGGAATGGTTAATACTTAGTCCTGCTTGGAGTGCATGAGATTGGATTAGAAGAGCTCTCCAGGTTCCTTCCAGTCCTACAATTCTATGATTCTATAAGGCTTTCTTCAGCCTAAACAATATAAAAACAAAGGACAGGGAAAGACCCTCCTGGATTAATTCTAGTCCACAAGTAACTCCATTATATAATCCTGTTCATAAATTTATCAAGCTCCATCTTAAACTGATTCAGTTCTTTGCCCCCACTACTCCTATTGGAAGGCTGTTCCAGAACCCCCTCCCCCAACACAAATGTCACCGAGAAGACTGGCTTTCTGTGGCCTAGAGTTTAAGAGCAGTAAAAAGTAATTTTAAATCAGACCAAAGGAGGGCTCTTTACCTGTCATTTCCTTCTTCCTCCATGTGGCAACTGGCTCTGATTATCAATTCCAACTTCACTCTATAGGACACAGCTGGGGAATTACTGCATTCACTACAGAGAACTTTGCCCTGCTACCCTGACACTTAGAATATGCAGCTCTAGTCAGAAAAAGCACATTGACTCTCTTTGCCAACCCCTGAACACGGATTAACATGCTGGGTCACCCCCTGTTTCTGGTGTTCTCTCAATATAACTTGCTCCTCTGTGAGGATTAGGGTAGGTAAATCACAATGCTGAATTGTCTACCAGGTTCTGGGCAACTGTAAGGAAAGTGCTCATGACCAATCAGATGACCTTCAACTAGTTAAATTACGTAGAGATGCTATTCAATGCCTTCGTAGTCCACATAGCTAAATGGTCTCCCAAACTTTAACACTTAGGCTATGTCTACACTGCAGTTAACCCAGGCTCTTACCTGGGTTTTAGCCTTAACCCCCCTTCTGACTACATAAAAAACCTCTAGCCCAGGTTTAAAGGTGCTTTAAATATACAGGCTAGTTTACCTGGCTGGTGGTGTAGGTTAGGAAACAAGGCTTAAACTTGGCCTGGAACCCACACACTTTGCAATAAGGACACAGGCTAAATCACTCGAGTCCTCCAGTCTTCTTTCTTTAATCTCCTGGACCCTCAGGTGCATCCATCAGTTTCTGCCATTTATTTCAATCGTGTGCTGATCTGTTCAGGCTGCTGAGTGTCACGCTGATGGGTTTGGCTTCTCTATTCTTCTGCGTAATGTTTCTCTAGGTCACCCTCTTTTTCTCTTTCCAGGCGTGTCCATATTATCACTTGCTCTGGAAGACGTGTTGGCGGCATCCATAAAGCGTGTCTCAGCCCAAAGACCCATTATATATGCCCCCCGTGATAAATGAGGGGGGGGGGGGGCGTGGCTCCCTTTTGTGGACACCCAGCCAGCCAGTTAGCTACAGAATCCCTCTTGGTAGCTGTTCTCTACTTGCTTTACCTGTAAAGGGTTAAAAAGTCTGACTGCATGCGTAGGTAAAGGGAAGTGAATGGGCACTTGACCAAAAGAGCCAATGGGAGGGCTAGAACTTTTTAAAATTGGGAAAAACTTCCATTTGTCTGTTGTTGTTCTCCGGGGAAGAGGGGAACAGGGCAGCAGTTATGCTATGAGAAGCTGAAGGCCAGGTATGAAAATCATCAGAATCATACCTAGAAATTGCTTATTTGGAAACCCAGATATGTAAGTAGATCAGAAAATGTGTAGGAAGATGCAATTAGGTTTATTTTGTTTATTTCTTATGGCTTTTGGACTCTGTGCTAACCCCAAATGCTTTTGTTTTGCTTGTAACCTTTAAGCTGGACCTCAAGAAGGTTATTCTTGATATTTAATTTGTATAAGTGGGTTTTTAAAATCTAGCAAAAGTCTATGTTCCAGATGTATTTTCTTTCTTTTTGTTTTTAATAAAATTTACTTTTTTTAAGAACAGGATTGAATTGTTGGTGTCCTAGGAGGTTTGTGCAATGTTGTTTAATTAGCTAGTGGCAATGGCTGATTTCCTTTGTTTTCTTTCTCAGCTCTTCCCCGGAGGGGGGGTGAAAGGGCTTGAGGGTACCCCACAGGAAGGAATTCCCAAGTGCTCTCTCCTGAGTTCTCAAAAGGGGAGAGGGTTTGCACTTGGGTGCTGGCAGCATCTACCCATCCAAGGTCAGAGAGAAGCTGTGACCTTGGGAGTTTAATACCAGCCTGGAGTGGCCAGTATTAATTTTTAGAATCCTTGCGGGCCCCCAACTTCTGCACTCAAAGTGCCAGAGTGGGGAATCAGCCTTGACACCCCCCACATACAGGTGAGTGCAGAAATAATGAGGGCACCGTAATGTGGGTATGGCTTTGCAGTGGGGATGGTCACACCCAGGCCAGGCTACCCCAGGTGCTCAGACCTAGGTACCAACCACCTGTGTTAACTGTGTAGAGTAGACATAGTTGCAGAGAGAAAAGGAGAGAGAAGCATGGCTAGACTGCAACCAGTAGGAGTTCACAGAAGAGGAGCTCAATACCTTGAGGTTCACAGAAGTTTGACCGAGAAGTGTCAGCAGAGCTAAAATTAGAAAGCAGCCAGCAATGAAGAGGCCTCATCTTAAATAGGTAAAAGAGTTGCTGCCATTAAAATGGGATGAAAGGAGGGCAAATGGGACAAGCAAGTTGGAAGGTCTCAATGCACCACATTTCAGACACTGGAGTTGGAGTCAGTCCCAGTCATGACTCCATGATGGTCCTTGGCACCAAACTATTCGTCAAAATGAGCACTAGATGCTGCACTGATATGTGCTGATGCACCAATTCTTGAGGTGATGCTTTTTTACTTATGTCTGTCTTTACATTTTGGCATAGAAGCTATGGTGGATGACCTGATACCAGGTATTACCCAGGACCAAGAGCTAAAGGTATCTGTCTGTCTCTCAACTGGTTCAAGGTAAAAAAATCTCAAACATAACTCGCCTCACCCCAAACACAGCTGGCACTGCCAGGCTGGTCTGTGTTGAACTACTGAGAGAGCTTCAACTTGGCTTTTTCAAATTCCCCAGTGAAGTGCAGGTATGAGAGAGAATAGCAGGACCAGAAGTTCTCAGGCAAGATTTGCTAATCTTAAGAACGCCACACCAGACAAAGATACACAAGATTTTAAATGTGGCAGAACACAAAAATTTCTATCAATATTTATAAAACCCAAACCTCACCAGCAGGACATTGTATACAACAGGAAACTGAAGGGGAAAGTCAGTTCCTCTTTCTAAATACAAAGTTAAGTGCTCTTACACACTTATTAAAAAGAAAAGCCAAACACCACTCACCAAGATAGACTTTATCAATAGCTAGCTGAGTCTGTGTAGTTTTGTTAGAATGTAAGCTCCACGAAGCACAGTGTGCCATCTTCTGGGTTTTCTACAGTGCTGAGATCATTGCCAGCACATATGATAATAGAAGCCCCTAGCAGATGCTTCAAGGCTCAAGACCTAAAAGCTATACCACTAGGCTCATGTGAGACACCAAGAGTGGAGATCTGCAGAGGCAATTTTTTTTGAAGAAGAAGAGTAGATAAGAATAACATTGGTCAGAGCCATTATCTTCATCCTGGCAAAAGGATCAGCTATCAGCAGGTACATAAATCAAATAACTAGCTATCAGCAAATCTCTAATAGCAAGGTCTTTAGCTACTTTCCGGTTTCAGCATACGGGAACCTTAGACCACTTAACCACTTAGGTAGGACATACAGCATCTCAACCAATATTTTCTATTTTAACTTTATGTGCAATTAGTAGTTGTTTTATGAAGGTTCAAAAAGAGATGGACTCCCTGATAGACAGGAAAAGTTCTTATCAGCCAAGCTCACCTGCTTCCATCTCTTTTTCACTCACTGAAAATTATGCTGGAAATTTAAAAGGCTATTTCTAAAACGATAGCAAATTCTCTATGAAGCACACGTTGTCCAAAAGGGCTCAAGGAAGGCAACAGCACCCCTTACCTTTTCCCTTAGACTGCAAAGAAAGGGATTCCTCACAGCTCCCACCGCAGTACAGTTGAATCAATGAACTTGACCTGATTTACTGATCCAAGGGTTGCTTTAAGTAATAATTTCTTACCTCCAGTCCATGTATTAGGGAAAAGGGCCATGGAAATGCCAATCACAGAATAGTGCAAGAACATTTATATACCATAAGACAACACATTACAGTTACAGCTCTGACAGCAAGTGAAAGGGTGTTTCAGTGGGATCGGCAATATAGTAATTAAAGAAATGGTGAGGGGAGAGAGCTTACCTGCTGCTCCTTCAGCTTGGCAGCACCAAGCTCTGAGAGAGAGACAGTCAGCTTTTCTTGCTGTTCAGATAGATACTTCTGATATAGGCTCAGGAGTTCCTGGCATTCTCTGTATTGCTGCTGCAGAGGTAAGACAGCAAGTTAAGGGGAAAAAAATATTCCGTATTGAAAAGTTAAAATCTAACAAATACCAAATTTATTCTGTGTAAATCTGTTTTGGTCCTGTGGTAACTGAAGCCATAAAATGCACAGTTCAGAGAAAGACACACCATGTGTGCATGGAGTGTGTGTGGGGGCGGGAGGGTGGAGATGGATGGTTACTATGGATGTGCCTGAAGGGAAATGAAAAGACCAAGAACAAGTGCAATCTTATCCCCCACCCATAAGACAGAGACGAACCTTCACCAAATTTACAAACACCTGAAGGGGAGGAGTACAGGAGGTAGGTTATGACATTTCAGTTAGCGCAGTTACAGCCCTCTTTGCATATGTGGTCCTATTTGTATTCAGCTAAGGAAGATAGTGCCAATGCTTTAATTATTAATAGCCAACTCGGTAAATATTCCACTTTTTAAGTACAGCTATGGATTTGATGCCCACATACTCAATTTGAACTACTGGTGGATCATAAACACAGCCACAGTTGCAGGACTACAGGCCTTTCAGAGACCAGCAATGATTTTTGGATTGTTATCTGTAGAAGCAGCAAACTGTGGTATTTGCAAGGATATTAGCAATAGTGTCCGGCCTTGCTTGCAGCACTGAAATTCCAAAAGGAGATAAATCTGCTCTTCACCTGTCATTGTGTAATTCCCTCCCTTGCTCATTTAGCATGGTAAACCATTTATGCTTCCCCCTCATTCCACCCCTCCCCGATTTCAATTATGCATGCGGATGGGATAAGGGCTCAATGTCCAAAGAGATTACTCTGAATAAATACTTTAATAACAAGTCATCACAATTAAGGTAGGGAACAAAAACTTCTTCAAATATATAAAATGGTGTTGAGTTACAGATTTCCTTAACATTTTTATGATCTAATCATCACTTCTGGGCAAATTCGTGTTGCAATCATTTTTGCCAATCATGGCTGCATAAATAACTCACCGCTTTGTTATTCCCCGTTACGATCCTTTTAAAAAAAATTTTTTTTAAAAGAGCTAAAAATGGGATGAGCAAAGCTTTTTGGGGAGGGAGCAGAAGGGAGGTGATTAAGATCTAATGCTAAAGTAATAAGGAGAGCTTCTAAAACACCTTTGCTCAGCATCTTGAGATAAAGGAGGGTACAAACAATGGTCTAAACAAGCTAATTGCTTTTACTAGTCAATCCATCTGAAGCCTGAGCAGTTTTACATTTCTGTGCATTTTGTCAGACAGCACCAAAAGGCTGAAGTGATTTGTGGGGGTCTCAGGAGTCTCTGCCAGCTATGATGTATATAAAAGGAATTTTTTATTCCGGCTGTAACCGTAGGCAGTAATGTTTATAGTAGGTGAACATATTAGCCTGGACGCAGGGCATGAATTTTACTGTAGAAAAAGCCAGTACATTTATACGGCCTAAGAGTTAAATGTCAGTATTTGAAGACAAATTATAGGCAAATTCATTTAAACCCATGTTATGTGGCAGAATATAAAAACAGACAGTCCTATCTTTATCAAATTTTTATGTCTCTCTTAATTCACTCTGCTTCCAACAGCCCCTCCCTCATACAACAGGACTTTACCCCACTATCTGCCTATTGCTGTTCCCTATCGATGTGGGTGAGTGGAATGTATACCCTAATGGGCTTTTGGGGTACACACATAGTGGGGGCATATCTATTCTTGTTCTTGCCAGTGCATTACACATAGTTCTGTATTTCAGACATGAAAATTATACAGTATGAGAGTCACACCCAAAGAAACTAATACAGTGGGAATGCATTACACCAGAGGGTCCCAAACTCTGCTCCATGGGCCACAGGCAACCTTGAAGCACTTGCTGTGCACGTGATGATGTCTCTTCTTGCTTCTAGCTGCTCAATTTAATTAAAAGAGTGCTGAAAACATGACTTGCTTCCCTAACATTACTTCTACACGTCAGCAATGGCTGGCATTGTCGAAAGGATATTGTGCGTTCACAAATGGGAGGGGTGATGCATGTGCATGAATGGGAGGAGAAAAGTCCATGAGACTTTTTCCCTTTTTAAATATGGTTCACATTGTGACAGTGGCTAGGAATCCTTGCATTAGAAGATAAAACCTTGTTCATTCACACAATACTAGAGACATTCATTGTGAAGTAACGAGTAAGCAATCAAACAGAAAAGGTATAATATATCAGTGTTCTCTGTTCATTCATTTAGACAAATGTAGCTTAGTTTTAGCTATGATGATACTTCTTACTAAGCTAGTTCATTTACTGCAGTATAATTTTCTAAGATGCAAGCCTTACTATGAGATATTACTCTTCCACTCTATTAAATCTTTACTAAACATGGGGAAAGAGCACCTTACTTTGTAGGAATTAACAAGATTCTATGCCATACACAAATGCAAATAGGACCTACACCATTTAATTGGGAATGATACAATGATGATGAGGAGGAGGCGGCTGTGAGTACCTATATAGACACACAGGCTGATCAAATACTTTCACAATCTGCTTTGAAGAAACTCACAAATTTCATGGGGGGTGGGGGGAAATAAATCTATAGGACTACAAATCCTAGGATTGAAACATAGCTAAATGCTCAAATAAGATCACATCTCTTTAAGAGTTCAAGAGTCCAAATACTGGATTAACAAGATATTAATTATCTGATTAGAGCTGTTTAGGATTTCACTGAACTGTATTCTCATTTGTTGCACAAAAAATTAACACTTGAATTACTGTAATTTGTTACGCACAAAAAAGTTTGTTAATGCAGTATTAAGCTTGTACACTAACAAGAGAATCATGAGAAGTCAGGAAATGCAAAGGTTCAGGTTTTAACAGCAATATTAATTCATCATGCTGCATATCCTGTCTATTTTATAGGATTCATTTAGAGAAACAATAGATTAAAGTCACAGATACAGAGTTCATTTATGGCTCTTAGAAGCAAAAACCTGTCTTTGAGAGGTTTGTCTTGGAGAACCGGGATTGCCCAAGCAGCAGGTGCTAGTAGCATTATGCTTGTGGAGGCCAGAAGCAGACATACTTCCAGGGGCACAAGGGGTGGTGAGTAAAGTGGGTAATATGGTGGCCGTTAATGTATGCTCCTCCCCAGCACTGCCTTTCAGCTGCAAACTGACATACAGGGTTGGGGCAGGACCATGGCTACCGTCTACCACTCCAACTTGCCCCCTCTGGGGCATTTAGGATTGTTGGCAGTACTAGCAGAGTTTAGAAGTATACGCAGCTGTATTATACCTACCAGTTTCCCAGTAGTCAGAGAGTCAAGGGCCCTCCCCACAGCATCCTTAGGAAAAAATAATAGCAAATACCACACATCTACACGGTAGGCATGTTAACATTTGCTTGACTTTTTGTAATGTTCACAGTGCAAACTGTAATGTTGCAACAACACAGTGTTTCTCTCCCCCCTCCCCCCGGCACCCCCTCTCCATTTAATTTCCTAACATTTGGTTTGTTTGTTTTTAATTGAAAACCTGGGGGTTCTACCAGGGGCTCCCCCAGAAATTTTTCACATAGTACGCACAACTGAACCACTAGTTTAACTTCACATGGAGCCACCAAGGTCTGGCCCGGCCGCCCCTCCGTCAAGAGGCCAAATTTCAGTGAGTGGCAATGCGACTTGGTGTACGAGGTTGCAGCTCCACTCAGGTTTGGCACAATGGCCTATCCGTCATGATGGAAGGGCTACTGGGCCAAATTTCAGCCACTCAGTTTGGGGGCCCAAGGCAAACTACCCCTTCCGCAGGTGGTGCTGCCCTTGCCAATGGTATGCACCACACATATGGTGTATACAGCTGTCATAAATATAAAGAAAAGGGTAGCATAAAATCCCTCCTTGGCAGCTGTACTGAATTACTTTACCTGTAAGGGATTAAGTAGCTCAAATCACCTAGTTGGCACCTGACCAGAAGGACCAATGAGGAAAGAAGATACTTTCAAATCGGGGGGGTGGGGGGGGAGGAGAGAGAATTTGTTTGTGGCTCTCTTTGTTTGTTCCCTCTCCGGACGGAGGGAGAGACCAAGCAGGTACAACATCTCCTGAAAAACATACCTGGAGTGATCCATCTAAAATTACAGAAATTGTAAGTAAGGCAAGGAAATGCGTTAGGTTATCTTTTGTTTTGACTTGTGAATTTTCCTATGCTGCAAAGGTAGTTTTATTCCTGTTTTTGTAACTGTGAAGCTGAGTCCAGAGGGGAGTCCTCTGTGTTTTAAATCTTTTTATTACCCTGTAAAGTTACCTTCCATTCTGATTTTGCAGGTGTGATTCTTTTACTTTTTCTTTAAAATAAAGTTCTTCTTTTAAGAACCTGATTGATTTTCAGTGTCCTAAAGACAAAGGGTTGGTATATTATTCTCAAGCCTTCCCAGGAAAGGGGGAGAAGGCACTTGGGGGGATATTTTGGGGGAATAGGGATTCCAAGTGACCCTTCCCTGAATTTTTCTGTAAAACACTTGGTGGTGGCAGCAATACCGTCCAAGGACAAGGAAAGCAATTTGTGCCTTGGGGAAGTTTTAACCTAAGTTGGTAAAATATAAGCTATGGGGGTCTTTCATGCAGGTCCCCACATCTGTACCCCAGAGTTCAGAGTGAGGGGGGGAACCCTGACAACTATGGGCACCACTGGGTTCTTTGGCTTACAGAGCCTACTTCCTCCAGTAGCTTCGCTAGTAAAGCTTTTCATTTCTGCATATTCACCTGTGTAACACTGAAAAACAATCAACCGGTGCATCTTTCTCTAACCGTACTCACTGCTTTACAACTTGATAGAATTCCAAACATGTTCCCTAATCTGCTAATCTAGAACATTTTCATATTTAGCCAAGCAGGGACCTCACAACAAGGACCAGTTACTTGCCAAAGTTTCAAAGTTCAATCTTTTCTGAATTATTCCCCTGAGGGCGGGAGGGAGGGAGGAAGGGGGGGGAGGGGAAATAAGCACAAGGAATTTTTATTTAAAACATAAATTCTCACCCTTTGTTGTTCAAAATGATATTTCTTGCCTCAAATTTGTAAAGAGACGAAGCCTTAAAACAGAACAAGCATGAGAAGTTTCAGTCCCAAAAGGACATTTTCAAGAGGCTATTATCAAGGGAAGATAGAATTTCAAATGACATTGTTTTACAATCATAAACCAATGACAAGGGGCCCAGTTATCTACCTTGGGTATTTATATGGCCCCCATCACCATAGTACCAAGCACCTCACCGTCTTTAATGTATTTATCCTCACAACACCTCTGTGAGGTAAGGCAGGGGTCTTACCCCATTGTACAGATGGCAAACTGAGGCACAAAGAGAGTAAGCAATGTGCCCAAGATGACAAAGGATATCTGTGGCAGACTGTGTTTCAGACTACTACTCTAACCACTGGACCTTCCTTATTCACAAGCCCATGTCATTTTGATCCTCTGCATGTAGATCTCCACCCTGTTTTAGAAAGTGGGAGTCAACCCATCCTGTCCTCCATGCAGCCCCTCACCCTGTGGAGGATTCTCTGCAGGTCCAGAGATTATTATGGGAAGAAGAAAAAGTGGAGTGAATCTGGGAAAGGAGACATATCATAAGAAATATATCATAAGTTATTAAAATATAAATAAAAGTTGACAATAGGCTACAGTATGTGCATGACTGCTCTATCTTTTCAAATGGTAGGGGCGTGCAGGCATTAGGGCCTGTGATCTTCGCAGGGCGTGGGGGAGGCTTGTCAGCGCATGTATCTTTTGCATGGGCTAGTACATTTTTCAATCCCTGCCAATGGACAGATATCCAGGAAAATCAGGACTAGTTATCGCCCTTGACGGCAGTCTCAGCACAGAAGACAAAGACTGACACAGAGTGAACTCCCTTCACTCCTAGGGGTGTTCCCGCCAAGTCAGAGAGGAAGAAGATTGGTGCAGGTACAGGGGTTGTAGAACTTTTCACTGCCACTAGGCTGCTGCAGCTGTTCTGTGACAAAGAAAGGTCTTCAGTCTGGCACTCTACACCAGCACTAACCTAGGACCTCCTGTTGCACTGGCATGCACCATTGCCTTTGAATGTTCATGCTTTAGGCCTGGTCCACACTAACCCCCCACTTCGGACTAAGGTACGCAAACTCAGCTACGTTAATAATGTAGCTGAATTCAAAGTACCTTAGTCCGAACTTACCGCGGGTCCAGACGCGGCAAGCAGGCTCCCCCGTCGATGCCGCGTACTCCTCTCGCCAAGCTGGAGTACCGGCGTCGACGGCGAGCACTTCCGGGATCGATCCGGGATCGATTTATCGCGTCTAGACAAGACACGATAAATCGATCCCAGAAGATCGATTGCCTGCCGCCGAACCAGGAAGTAAGTGTAGACGTACCCTTAGAAACGGCCTATGACTGACTCAGATGCTTCAGAGTAAGAAATTTTGTCACCAGGCCAGTCAAACCTGTCTCTGGACATTTACATGTGGTCCAACCCAGTGAATTCAGTGTACGCTCTCTGAACAATACTATAAAAAAGTTGTTTGTAAGGCTTAAATTACATTTAAAAGTTTAAGGCTTATTATAATAGCAAAAAAATCACAAGATAAGCAGGGGTTCACGAACAGTCTTCGGGAACACTGATGACCCATCATCAGCTGTTCGCCTAAGTTCAAAGTAAATTTAATTAAAAGTGACCTGGATCTGAATTATTTTTTTAATTAAATCATCCAAGCACAACTTTTTTCGATATATTGACACAGTGGGTGATCAAAGCTTTACTTTCTCTTTCTGAAGCAGTACAATATATCCTATCCTGTATATCGATAGGAGTAAAAACTACATCATTCCTTAAGAAAAGAAACGATATAGATGCCACTCCCATCTCCACCTGCAGGCTCTCCCTTCTTCCTGATCAAGAACAAACCAAGAACCAACGTGATGTGGCTTCATCCACTCACACATGAAAAGCCATATGCACAATACTAGCAGTTTATTTTTTATGAACAAGCATGTTGTAAGAACATTAAAATCTACACCAAAGTGTTCTAAGATTCTAAGCAAGGGTAAGGCTGTGTCTAAATTGCACTACAGTGGGTGTGAATTCCAGAGTGCACCAAAATGTTGCACTTTTCCCCCTGTGGTTACTGCTGGCAAGAACTAAAAGCTGCCTAGTTGCATTAACATAGTCTTCCTTCAAACTGGACTATGTTAACAGAAACTAGGTACTTTTTAGTTCACACCAGCAAGGTCCACACAAGGCAGTAAGAGCGCAAATTGTGGTACACTCTGCAATTCCCCACTCCCCCACATAGTCCACAATGCAGCACAATGTAGATAAGACCTAAATTTAATTAGAAGATCACACTGCTCTTTAACGATTCAGTTTATTATACAAGTTGTATTTGAAATATATGCACTACACACACTTATATCCTCCTCCGGCCCCCTGTTCAGTCCACCTCAGAACGACAGGAACAATATGAATGCATTGCCACAAAGCAGTGTCTGGCCACAACACATGCTTCTTGGGCCTTCAAAGTTACACCACAAAAAATGTGGTTTGAACCTATGTGAATTATTGTTCTGTGAAAAGGTGAAGCCTGGTAACTTCCACGTAGCTTTATTACCTAAATTCTGAAGATGCCGTGAAGACTGAAGTTAATAAAATGTTTTATGAACAACTTCACTTCAGTGGTTCTTATATAACTGAGCTTATGTGGACTGTCTGGCACAATCAGGTTAAGAAGCTGCTAGGGACATTTCTGCACATCCATTTTTCAATGTATTAAAAAGGTTCTGGGGCAGGCGTGAATGCTGGTGCAAGAGTATTCAGTTCAAGTCACAACTTCCTTGAGATCTTCAGGAAACAAGTATTTGAAAGCACTCCGAAGGAGCAAGGTAAGTATAATAATATAGTGCTATGCTCTCAAATGTGAAGCACAAGAGACATGTTTTCATTCACACTTGAATATTTTAATGCTATTAAGCAGTAGCTAGTAAATTAATCCAAGATGCAAGAGTAAAAGAGGAAGACACACAAGGAAAAAGGTCACAATGCCCACAAAAGTTAAGAATCACACTCCTGTTTCAAGCATCATCATTATGTTATTGAATGATATACCTCTCATATAAAGGAACTGCTAATACATTCCCATTCTGTTTGAAGGGAAATTAAATTTACATTCTTTGGGAATATGGTATCATAATTAGTTCATGACTTGATTACACTTTGAAGTGAGCCAAGACTGCATATGGCGCATACAAATTAGTTAAGTTATGGTTACCTACCTTAAGCAAAAGCTACAGCATTCAGAACAAAGTTAGGGACTAGGCTAGGGTAGTCCTTTTGAGCTTTCAGACAGCATATGTACGATATCAGATTCAAATCTCTTCTGTTCCCATCTGGCATCAATAAGTCCAGAGTAACTTAAACATGCAGTTTCCTTTCTGTCTCCACCCATACCACCTGCACAGTAATTGTTAAAATTGATTTTTAAAAAGCAATGACAAGCACTAAACTTCCTATACTGGTCAAAGTACCAATATGATTTATTTCTACAAATAAGATGAAAATTACAGGAGCTCCAGTGACAGATCTACATGAGCTAGTATTCGCAGCTACCAAGCCACTTTATTCTGCTGAGCTGATGGCTTTCCTGAGTATACCTTTAAAATAAATTTGAAAACACTGAGATAATACAATACAGTGTAGGGCATCTGAAACCTGGTCAAACCAAAGGTCACTACAGCAAGACTAAAGGAACAGACTAAGGCCTGGTCTACACTACGACTTTAATTCGGATTTAGCTGCTTTAATTCGAATTAACGCTTGACCCGTCCACACAACGAAGCCATTTAATTCGAATTAAAGAGCCCTTTAATTCGATTTCTGTACTCCTCCTCGACGAGAGAAGTAGCGTCAAAATCGGTATTGTTAATCCGAATTAAGGTTAGTGTGGCCGCAATTCGATGTTATTGGCAATTCAATGTTATTGGCTACCCACAATGCAACGCTCTGGAAATCGATGCTACTACGGTAGCTTGGACGCACACCACCGAATTAATGGTGCCTAGTGTGGCCGAATACATTCGAATTTATAAAATCGGTTTCCTAAATTCGAATTATATAAATTCGGATTAATCCCGTAGTGTAGACATACCCTCTGAGCTTTCAAAGTTAAAATTAATTCCTCATGGTATGTGAACACCCTATTAACCCACAGAAGTCAAGTTATTTTACCTCAAAGTTCTTACTACAGACCAATGAGTTTCTTAATCTGAAAAATCAGAAACTTCAGTAGGTAGTTTGCTCAAGCAAGGAGCTCAGAATTGGGCCCTTATGTCTTAAAAATTATCATTGCTGGATGTGCCAGCTAGACAGCTTGCCGTCAGTGGGTTCCTGCCCAAAGGTGGGTAAAGACACAGCACACCACTTTTCATTCCATGTGAAATGCACCCATGCTCCAGCACCCATATAATAAGCATGAATAAAAATAAACACAAAAAAATTAAAACTGCTCACACAACTTTCCCCCTGGGGAGAGGGAGAGAGAAAGAATGAATCACACACAACAGATACTAGTTAAGTTGCTTAATGCACAAGTAAAAGGTGCTCAGATATCACGGTGATAGACACAATATAAGAACTGAATAAACAGAATACACACAATACAAAACATTATTCTTTATAAGCAATTGCTAGCTCCGGCATATGCAGCAATAGGGCTTTATTCGTGGTTTAAAAATTGTGATAGTATAGAATGCTCAAACAAGGGCCAGAAAAGAGAGAGAGAAATGAGATTGCACCTGGATTCATTAAGGAAGCTTTGCCAAAATCCATGTTGATTTTAGAATATACAAATTTCCTTTAGCATTTCCTTGGGTGGTGCAGCCATTATCTGAGTTGAGTGGATGCAGTTTCTCTTGGAAATGGTCAAGAACTGTATTACTTATGCATTTGTCCATCGTATGATCCTTCTGATGGGGAGCCTTAAGGATTTAGTAGTACATGATTTCTCCCCAGTAATACTCACAGCATCTGTGAAGGGCTGCACATATTTAATCGTGTGCAGTAAAAAAGTAAACTCAACCTGTGCTGTATTGGAAGAATGCAAAGCCAAAGAGAGTACTACACCTCCCACCACAACCAAAAAAAAAAACCTACAAAAAACCATGCTGTTTTTTCCTTTTACATATTTAGAGTGCAAAATTAAAACAAATAAAAGGAACACTGCATAATTTAGCTGTCATTTTCTATCAAATTGCTCATAATTGTAACCATAAAATGATAATATTCTACCATATGTGCATCTGCAAAGATGACAAAAGCACTGGTCAGCTCCACAGAGAAGAAAAATAAACCTAACGCTCCCCCTAGTGGTCATTGATGGGGATTGCAATAGCCTAACATTTTATAGAGCCACAGCATTCTTTCTAAATTTAAGAAGAGAGTAACTGTCAAACCTGGAGGTTAATTTTGTCATATAGAAGGGTCTAACAATTCATTATGAAACATGCAAGTCAACTGTGTAATCCTACTGATACCATTCTTCCTAAACTGAGTCCCCTTTATACACGTTCATTCATGGTATTACATAAAATACCTCTCTAGAAATGCTCGGTGTTTATTTAGAGACCTTTGTGAGAATTTAAAAACCTTTTATAGTAGCAACTGTTACTGTTTCCATTAAAGCTATTAGTCAGACCAATACTACTTGACATGCAAACAGCTGTGTTCTTTTCTCTAATTTGACAACAGACCTCCTTTAAGGAGTCTGAGAGGAAAAAAGGTGGTTTTAGCCTGTGGAGAAAATGTGGTATCTTATATAGCAGAGGGATGCTCATCCTGTTCCATCAAGGCACACTAATGGGAGTTATTTAACAGGATAAAGTATGAACTCGGTGGCAGCTGTTTGGAGGACAGGGTGGGGGACTATCAGGAAATGAGAAAGACACCAGGGCTGTAAAACCTGAACTGACTCAAGGCAGAGCTACAGGACCGCCATCTGAATTAAAAAGCATGCATATTAAATTAAAAGGGCGGCTGCTTTGCAGAGAATGAGAATGTAAGATCACAAAACAACAGCTCATTTTATAACGAAGCTAACCAGGTTTGGTCCTGGTTAGTATCGGAATGGGTGACCACCAGGGAATACATAGTGCTCTAAGTCTTGTTGCTTCCTTGTGAAAAACAATCATCACTCTTCACAATTTTATATATTTGATGCCTCTGGCTGAAACCTTCTCTTCTGGACCTCAAATAGGAATAATATTAAGAGACAAGCAGATCCTCCTTAAACCACGTGGCAGCTCCACTACGCTCAGATACAAAGGTTTTCAGTTCAATTCCTTGCTGCGACTGAGTCCTCAACAATCAGGATAAATCTTTTGTTTGTTGTCACTTTCCTCAGTTGCCTGTTTGCAGCTTGCATTGCCTACATCAGGCTTGGCTAGTGTGACTTCTTTTTGAATGCACTTAAAGCAGCGGCAAATAGTTTAAGTGTATCATTCCCCATCAGTAAAATGGGCATCTGAGCCCCCCTATGTCTTGTGATCCTTGGATGAAAAACACTAAGGCTTGTTGCTGGACAAGGATGGGGAGAAAGAAAAGCTCAATATGCCAGGAAGGCTTGCCCTTCTTGTGGTACTGTTTGCACTGGTGAAATAACAGCCTGCATGCTGTTCTCATTATAACTATACAGAATCATAGATCATTCTAGCTAATTTTGTTTTTCCTTTTAGAACTATTGCTATTTTGACAGCTTTTCTAACCTTGTTAGAACACAATCTGCTAGCGACACTGTTGATGAGGGAAATGCAAGGCGCTCTCTTCTGAAAGGCAGTCGAGGTCAAATCAACAAATTCTGTACAAGTATTATTACTAATTTTAATTTTTTTTTAAACAAAAATCTCGTGTGGCAGAGAGTCATTTTTCTGTCATGTGTATCAGCTGCATCTCTGTAATTTAGATGCGTATTTCAGAAGGACAAAGGCTTCAGAAAGTTAGTGCTTTCTTCTAGAAACTGGCCTTAAATGCACCACACTGAGAAGTGCTGGTTACACTGAACTGAAGCCAACGAAGAAAAGATTTAATAACAGTCTCATTATAAGGTTCATTGTTGTAGGACTACTTAATATACAAGATTAACACATCTTATCTCCCAGTTTCACTGAAACCTATTATACCCCTCATTAATACATGCACATTGCTACATCATTTACAAAGCCAAGCTCTCAAACAGTATTGTATGAAAGAGGGCGTGTTCTGCTGCTTTTACTAGTGCTATTCTCTCTCCAAGCAACCACTGTGCACTAATATGAACCCTATGGCTCAGAATGCAAGACTTTGTTTAGAGAAACTATGCAGTTCTCTTTAGAGCTGAGAATTAAAAAGACAACTTGTTTTCCTTCACTCGGATTTAGCTATCTGTATTTCAGTTCCTCTAGTTCCAGATCGAGAAGGGGACACACCATTCCACTAGCTAGGCACAGACAAGCAGAACCATTGCCACCAAAATCTGAAGACATTCTGGTGTTCTCTGTTCCCTTGTGATTCAAGATTACTGAAGAGATTAAATTAAAGAAACAGAACAAAGAACCATGATTAATCATGTCAACAAAACTTCTAGAAATATTCTCTCTCTAGTAGGGCCCAGAAATAGATCTCTCACACACAAGCACGCACGCACACCCTTGAGTGCTAAATACAAAACAGAAGCCCTAAACTCACAAATGTTCACCTGCAAACGTTAAGTGGGAGGATCTCCAAACTAGTGTACCTCAAGTACAGACACTACGTTTAGATAGGAAAAAACATTTCCCCCCTCCTACACCTTCACCTCCAGTATGGAATGAAGGGACTAATAATTCCCCTCCACCAGAAAAACAGAAGTACAAGGAGGGATCACGTGGCCAACACCATCTACTAACTTCCAAACACTAGTATTTGGACTGTACGCTCAAGACAGAAATTGCCTTTTGTTAGTACAGCACCTAAAACAATGGGACCCAGATAGTTACAGGGGCTTTGGGGCATTCACACAATGCAATAAAGAAAGAAAATTAGTTCCACAGTAAAACTCTTGCAGGAAGCTGAGTGCTGGAAAGAGTCTTTTCTAAGGGGGAAAAAAAATCTACAGCCTCTAATATACCTTGGAAGTGAATGGTGTCTGACAAATGAACTAAATTCCCACCCAGCCCCCACCCCACGCTTGACCTCTCCAAAGCCACATTATCCAATGACAGGGGTTCTAAATTGAAGTGAAGTACTGGGATTTGTAATGTCCCCAAGGATAGCTGGCTTAGTCTATGCAGCATCTAGTTTAGAGCCATCCAGGGGTCACCCAGATAACGCTTCATAGATTATCCTGTCAGAAGGGAAGGCATAAACTTGGTTAAGAGCTAACTGGAAAGCATCCATGGGTTAGACTGACCTCTGGGAATCTAGTGCACAACTCACAAAAAACTTTCCACTGTTCCATTGTGAAGATGCTTACCTCTGGCTAACCCCAGCTTTGTATCAGCAAATCAAGTGCCTTAGAAAAAAAGAAGTTATTTACCTGTACAGTAACTGATGTTCTTTGAGATGTGTAGTTTTTATATATTCATATATATATATTCATATATATTCCACATTAGGAGAATGCACATCCACTCTGCATGCATCAGAGAATTATCTAGTCAACAGTACCTATCAGAGCGGCACATGCGCCCTTCCTTTTCTTCATGTGCTTTGCGAGGGTATAAAGGATGGAGCCACCCCACTACATTGCATTCCTTAACCACTGCGGGGATGGTGGGTGGGCTGTGGAACATGTAGATGGACTACACATCTCAAAGAACATTAGTTAGTATACAGGAAAGTCACCTCTCGAGTGCTAGTCTGTATACATATTCCACATTGGGGGACTCCCTAGCAATAGCCCCACAGGGAGTGGGTATGAGGAGTCTCTGTAAATACGGATTGCAACACAGATCTTCCAAATCTTGCATCGTCCCTGCCCTGCCTAATGCACAGTGCTTCGTAAATGTGCATATGAATGACCAGGTTGCTGCTCTGCAAAGCCCTGAATTGGGAGGCTCACTAGAGAGGCCACAGAGGTGAACTGCACCCTGATGAAGCGAGCACCTACATGCCTGCTAGCTGGTAACATGACTTGATGCATTGGGTAATCCAGTTTGATATTTTCTGCATAGACACAGCTTCTCCTTTTACTGTTTCTGTGTAAGCCAGAAACAGCATGGGCAATTTCTGTAAGGATTGTGTTCCATCCAGGTAGAACAATATGGCTCTGCATACTTGGTGAAGACGGAGGGCACTGTAGGAAGCACAAAGGGCCAGACTCAATACTGCTAGTATTTCTTGTTCAACTCAAACCTCAGGAAGCACTTGCATTACGGTTGTATCGTGACATGGAAATGCATATCCTTGGGGTTGAGGGCAACCTTCTGGTCCAGGGAAGGAGCAATGAAGGTGAACTTGAGCTTCTTGGATAGAGGTGTTGAGGGCTTTGAGGTCTAATATCAGGTAAGCCCACCCTTTTTCTTGGGAGTGAGGAAGTACTTTAAATACAATCCCCACCCCCTCTCTCCCACTTCTACAGTGCACATAGCAAGAGACTGCACTTCTTGTTGAAGCGGAATCTCATGAGAGGGGTCCCTGAAGAGGGACAGAGAAGATGTGAGGGGACAGAGTGGAAAGAGGGAGAGGAACTGAATGGCAGAGTCTCTCTGGACCACCTCCAAAATCCAACAGTCTGAGATTGCCAAAAGGCACGTCCTCAATTGTTTTCTGTAATTCTTTTGGTATGCCTGTCAAAGTCAGCCAGGAAGAACTGCATATCATGACTGCGGTGGCCACTGCTCAGGAGGCTAAGTCCACCGTATCCAAGGCCACTTGTGGTGCAGTTCTGGCCACCACATAACCTTCCACCAGACAGTCTGAAAATCATCCCTATAACCTTAAAGAAGTTTAGCAATAAAAGGTGGTAAGGCACATCAGTTGACATGGTAATATGTTGCCAAGACTGCCTTGTAGTTCAAGATCCTCATTTGGAGACTCAAAGTGGAATAGGATTTTCAGTCTGGCAGATCAAGCCACATGGACTCTGTCTTTAGGGGTCAATTTCTGGCTGCCCTGGCAAGTTTTTTCATAGGTTGCCATCACCAGCAGGGATTCTGATACCAGGTGCAAATCAAACTCCTGGTACCTGGTAGCCTGGACCTAGTATGGTCTATCTGCCTTTTTGGACACTGGTTTCAGTGACACCAGTATCTGCAACAGGGCATTTGTGGATTGTAACAGCCCCTTGTAGTGGGGCGGCTGCCCCACTCCATTAAAGAGGTGTTAAAAGCCTGCCCTTGGAAAGGGCCAGGGCTGACAGAAAAGCCTAGGCTGATTGGGGAAACAGCCACAGCGGGGGCCACGCCCCAATCAGGCCACAGCTGGCCCTATAAAAGGACTGTGAACCAGGAGCTCAAGGACACACGCTCTCTCTAGCTTTAGAGAGAGAAGGACCTGGCTGCCTGGGAGCTGAGAAGGGTACCTAGGGTGGAGCAATGCTGGGGAAGGGCAGAGGGAGCTGGGGAGCTCCAGCCTAGTAAAACCCCAGGCTGCAGGCCTCGCCAAAAGCATACAAAAGGTACTGGGGCTGCAGAGGGGCAGCCCAGAGATAGGCGGAGGCAGCTGGTCCAACCCCCCTTGCCGATGATGAGGCGTTTATAGACTGCAGTCTGCCCCAGGGAGTGGGGGCTAGATGGTGACTGGCAGTAGCCATTGAAGCAAGGTGGGGATAGAGGGCTGGGGGTTCCTCTGGGTGGGGAGACCCAGATTGTGGGTTGCTGCTGGGGGCAGAACCCTGAAGTAGAGGGCCACCGGGGTCCGGGAGGGACACGGGGGCCAGCGGCAGGCGAGACACCCCGGCCTGCAGAGGGTGCTCCAGGCTGGAAGAGCTAATTCCCAGGACGACCAGCAGGAGGCGCCGCACCGGTGAGTAGTCACCGCCACACCCCTCATTGATCAGGATCGCTACATGTCCGGGTATTGACATGTGTAAACTACTGAGGACCTTGCATGGTGTGTTGCACACCTCATCAGTTGGTTTCTCCAAGGTTGCTGCCTACTCATGAGGGCCTGGAATGTTTGCAGTCCTCAAAGGTAGAAGCTGACTTGTCACAAGCCAGGACATCATCCAACAATGACAAAGTAATGGCTGCTACCATCTGTTGTTCAGCAGGGACCTGCTGGATGAGAGCAGTGTGCTCCTGAATAGTGCTGGGGACGTGTCCAGGTGCTGGTGCTGTTGTGTGACAGTCCAAGCCATGAGCACAGTGGGGAGGCTGGTCTTGGGTTGCACTGAGGTTGGTATCAA
Source organism: Emys orbicularis (assembly GCF_028017835.1). Lineage (NCBI taxonomy): Eukaryota > Metazoa > Chordata > Testudines > Emydidae > Emys > Emys orbicularis. The sequence goes on along the minus strand of NC_088688.1, from coordinate 5,986,652 downwards.
AGTCAGACTTCTGCCTGGTACTGCAGCAGATGGCAGCTTCTCTGTTTGCCTCAGTACCGAAGAGGCTAGAATGACCGTGGACTTACTGGCCTGGGCCTCTATCATGGCCGATTCTGCTTGGCTTGTACCAACTTTGGTGCTCAGGGTACTTTTTCTAAGTTTTGAGGCACCTTTAATAGCCAACAGTCTGGTAGTCTTCTGGAGCCTCAAAGTGGATGTGGAGAGGGTGATGTTCGCCTTTTCTCCTTAGAAGACTTGCAGTCAAGAGCCTGATCTATCTCAGTGCTTTTCAGACGAGGAAGGCACCGGCCTCAGAGACCCTTCCGCCAGTTTGGAGGTTGAGGATGGGGCAGTCTTCAACAGCCTCCTGTATTTCAAGGGCCTGCACGCCTGCAGACTGACCTCATCACCTGCTCTGTAAGGAAAACCCTCAGGAGCACCAGGTCCCTTTTGAGAAGCACCTGAAATTTCACAGCACTCCAGGACATGTCCTTCACCGAGGCAAAACAGACACCTCATGTGTTCATCATTCAGAAGCATGACTGCCTCACAGGGCAGAAAGTTCTGAAAGCCCAAGTATTTGCCATGGTCAGACACTGAGGCTGGCACTGCCAGCGACTGCAGAGGGAGAAGAGCCTTTGTTCCCCTGGGGCATCCCAAAGACCTAACTAAATACTTGAAACTACTAATTAAATCATTGCTGGAGGAAAAATTCTGAAGAGAGTTGCTCAGACGTACCACAGGTGATAGAGAAGAAACTGGGTGTGGCAGAACAGCTCTGCTTTTTATACCATGGAGAAGTTCATGAGAAAGGGACAGGCACATATGCCACCCCGACAGGTAATGCTGACTAAAAAATCCTGTGACACATGTGCATTGGATATGTATTCAGGTATTGTCAGAGCATATTACCACTACTGTGATGGATAACCTCCCAATACAGCCACAGGGCTTGCCAGGACTCTCAATTCAAAGAGTATGTGTAGGGAAGGTTTGGCATAACTGGGGGGAGGGGCAAAGGAACCACCCTCCTGCAACAGAGAGATTGGCAACAATACCGTTCCCCATTCTTGTATGAACATTCCCTTGAGAAGGTATTAATCTTCAGACCACTATTTCAGGAAGCCCTGTACTCCCGGAGATGGTGGTTTTGACATGTAGATTCTGAAGCACCCTTTCAAAAAAGTAAGCGTAGCCAAAGGGAGTTCACACTGAGACCGCCACTTACAGAAAAGGAGGCCTTCAGACAGTTGACTGCAGCTCTCTCAATGGGCTAGCATCTGAGTAAGTGCAAGATATTCCTCTTGGGCTTAATTGCAAGGTCCAAGACTTAAAAAGGTAGAAAAAACAGTGTACTGTTTGGGACAGTTGGTGCTGGAAAGATATTATTATCAGCTAGTGTACCAAGTACAATAATACCAAGAGGCCATCTTCACAAAGAAAAGCCCAAACCCTCCAACATTCAATTGGTGAATACATGGATGACTGCTGTCAGTGGGAACAGAATAAAGTCCTCTAAAAATTAAAGATCCTCAATGACAAATGTGGGGGAAGCATAGAGAGAACTGTTCAAGCAGGTGTGCTACAGGCTTAATATACACCAAAAAAATGGTAACAAGATTCTCATGGTGACCACATGGTATTATCCCCATTTTATAGATGGGAGGGTACAAAGAAGACACTGACTTGCCTAATGCTACAGAGGGAGTCAAGGAATTGAATCCAGGTCTCTGAAGTCCCAGTCAAATGCCTTAACCATAAAACCTTCCTTGTACTCCCAGAAGTGATCCTGGAGTAGCTAGATCCATGGCTGCAGTGCCTTGGTGAGCTCAAGAGTTCCCAGGTGGAATGGACAAAAGGAACCTGCAGGGAAGTCACAGTACGTTCCTTTCCTTTTCTCTTCTGAGGCTCTGGCTCCATCATAGATATGGTGAGAGAGAAAAAGGGAAGAGATGTGTCAAAAACAAAATTAAAGCACTAACTGCACAATGCACATGCCTCTAAAGTGAGTAGGAACAGAAGGTACCAAACCATGTTCAGATCTGACTGGTAGCACTGCTCTCAGTCAGTGCTAGCAAGGGAGGCATGTCACTTCAGTAAAGACCAACGGAAATGAAGGCAGTAAATGCCACTGTAAGTATTTTAAATGATGTGTGTGTCTGTGTGTATTGTGGAGCAGGACAGGACAAGCCGGTTTAACAGAATATGTGGAGATTTTTCTCCCCAAGTCTGCAAAGCTTTAAAATTAGCACTCTGTGTTTACTTGTTCTTTTAATGCCTGCATTTATTAAGGAGCAAAATAACCATGTCTCTGAAATGCCAAAACAATATGGATCCATAAATAATGTTCCATTCCTATTTGTACCTAATCTAAATATTTATGTAGTAATTTACCAGTAAAAGATGCAAACTGTTTTTTAAAATGTTACATTGTATTAAAGGTTAACCACATGACATGTTTTATTATGAGGCTTTAAATGACATTGAAGACCAATGTCTTGGACGAGTTCCAATGGAAGCTTCGTAGTTGAAATGGACACAGGCAGGTCCTCATATTCACTTTTCACAAAGATAAATGTGGAAGTTCAGACCTTTCTCCGTGCTATTTCAGTCTGCCTGGCCATAGACCAAACAAGCCAGGAGTGCATTGATTTACAGAGTGAAGGCTATCTTCGCAACCAGAAGGGCTAGAAACAGATATATTAGTCAAACTTGGCTCTCACACAGAGCAATAATGTAAAGTTTCACTCAGAAAGGATACCTTCACCAAAATTAGGACAAGTCAAAATAGGAGTAGTGTACATAAGAGCATTTGGAATTGAGCTTTAATTCTTTTGTTATAAAGATGCTGCGCTTAAGAATAGAAAAATTCCTGCTAGCTACCAAAAAAAAAAGCATAGAATCATCTCTCATAGTTATGACACTTGGTGGCTATATTTCTCTAATGACCCCACCCCTCCAGCAATGTCCGCCCTAGCTTCCCGTCACCTAATGCATTAAATTCAAGCCCCTTCTCCTCACTTTTATGGTCATATAAATCCAGGTCCCATCTTTGCCGCTGCTCTAGAGTCGTACTATACACCTACGATCTCCCTATGCTCCTTACTGTTCCCTCTGTCTCCTCCTCCCCCCCTCCGCCTTCTACTCCTGCTGCCCCCTGCACTGGAGATAGTTTCCAACTTCTTCTCTGCCATACAAATTCACTCTCCTTCAACTCTCTTCTTAAAGCCCACTACTTCCAGAAACCCTGCCTCCAAGTCTCCTCAGCAATCATCTCTATACATTCCCAACCAGAACCGTTTTCTCAAGTTGTCCCTATCTTCAGCAGTAAAACCTTTGGGTTAGGACCTTGCTCACACAGGTTTAAATCCAGAGTAATTCCAATAACTTCAGTGGAGTTACTCCAAAGTTACACTCATCTGAACAAGATCAGAATTATTTTTCTAAAGTGCTTGGGACCTATTAGCATGTCTCTCTGTGCCTCAGTTTCCCTGTTTGGAAAATGGGGATATAATACCTATTTCACAAGCGTATTGGGAGGTTAATGTTTGTCAGTGCTTTGAAGACAAAGACCTAAGTATTATCATCACAAATTAAAGCTCCTATCTTGGAATCCACCAAGGCTACATGCACAGCTTTAACAAATACACCTCTACCCCGATATAACGCTGTCGTCGGGAGCCAAAAAATCTTATCGCGTTATAGGTGAAACCGCGTTATATCGAACTTGCTTTGATCCACCGGAGTGTGCAGCCCCACCCCCCTGGAGCGCTGCTTTATCGTGTTATATCCAAATTCATGTTATATCGGGCCACGTTATATCGGGGTAGAGGTGTAACTTAGTTTTTAAATGCTTTTCCAACAGCCGCAAATTCCAGCAGGGAGAATAAACAATATGAACAATGATTAGTGAATACTGCCCACGTATGTTACATTTCCCTTAACAGAGTTAAAGCACATCTGCTCCCAAGTTGGGAAAGGCTGGTTTTCCAGATATAACTAGTCAGATACAGCATGAAGAGATGTATTAATGTCCCTTGCTTCAGTGAGAGACAAAGTACACAGGCTTACTGATGGAATCTGCATTTTTGGTTTTCATTTGTTCTGCTTGGGTAACCTTACCAGACTGAGAAAACACATTTCAAAGCATTACTATTTTGAATACCATTGTTCAGTCAGACTATCTTTTTCTCCACTTAGCCATCTCTAGATCAAAGAAAACTTGGAAGCGGAATTTAACTTTCTATCTCAGAGTGGAAACATTTATCCTTAAAATGTAATAAAATTTCTCATCTCAACGATACACAGAAGTACTCGGAATGTATTACACATGATCAATGCTGCAATGAGGTGTAGAATACTAGTGCAAACACAGTTAATCTGTATGCATGGTATCGTTAAATATGTTGTTGGAGTTAAGTGCCTTTCACAGAAAAGAATCATTGCAATTATCACTGGTGTTAGCAGTTCTCTAAAATACCAAAGTTTACTTTTTGTTATAAGAACTATTCAAGGAAGCTGCCATGCTACAAACATTTCTCTAGTACGGATCACAATGTTCCACTTTCTTACCGTTACTAAATGTACAGCCTGCAGGGAATAAACAAGTAGCCCTAACCCAATGGTAATGGAATGCATTAACAACCCATTTACACATCAGTCCTCGTTTTTTTGTTTTTTTTCTTCAAAACCACCTTAGTTCCACCTTCTCTATTTATGACTAGGTCACAGAACTGACCACTAACTTGGAAACAAGGATGAAACTGGGATCATCTCCAAAGAAAGCTAACTCGGTGCTAAGTTAAGCTTCAGTGGGGTGAGCCAGACCACTGCTCAATTGCTCTTTTCCTTTCTCTGCCTCCTAGAACATAACCTAGACCTCTAAATATCGGTAACTACTATTCTAATCAGTGACATGCAAAACCTATATGTGAACCTAATTATTCTGTGCTATATCATCCATGCAACAAAGGTGACTAAAAACCCAACTGATTACAACCATTGCATCTCCCACATCTACTGCCTTTTCTTTTCTTGCCTTTCACCAAGAAGGGTGATAGGCCTGTCTATTTGATCTCCCATATTTTACCCTGTGCCTTCTAGATCTTACAACCTGGCACATATACTGTCTCTACAAAATATCCCTAGTACTTATAATGCAAAACACTTTATGACACATCTAGCTCTGGGAGAAGAGAAAATGAAGCATGAAATAAGAAATATACTAGCAGAACAATATTCATTGACACTGATAAGTCTGTATACTACTGCACAGGGGAAGTGTTAGTGTTTTGCCTTTTTTTTTTTTTTTTTAAATACATTTTGTCCAGCCTTTCTGGTGTCATCGTTCGTGTAGCCCCTCGTTCCTTTTCTCATGTGTCACGTAGCCTGGGTACCAAATTTGTCAAATGCTGCACAAATACATCTAGCAGAACAGTTTTATACCCAATCACTCAAATGACAATCATAAAAAGCTGCTGAACGTGTTTTCCTACATCTTTAGCTGGTCTTTTATGGCTATCTGAAATGTGCCTGATTTTTCTAAAGGTTCTTTTTGCCTCCCGCTGCAACCAGATCGACTCTTAGCAGCAGCTGTGTAGCTTACACATAAAACTTCTGTGATTTTTTTTTCTCTATTACGAGAGTCAAGGTATTATAAATATATGGTCATTAAAGCCCTGTTGCAAGGAACTTAACCCCTAAGAGAATGCACCAATTGGTCTCAGCATTGATTTCAACTGAAAAGGCTTGAGAATTGACTCTTTGAACTACTTTTACAATCTCAAGTTCATTCTATGGCCAAAAAGAAAGTCAATGTTTGGCACTGCATTGCAAATGTTGACACTATCCCCCAACCTCATAATCAATCTTAAAACATGCAGCAGACTATCAAATACATAGCTTTCAAAAAGCTTAGGGAGCGAAGAGCTACAAAGAAGAGCTTGAGAAAGGACATGTAGGATGAAAGCTACTGTATTACTTGAATTCTACATTTCTGGCTTCAATCTGGAATCTTTGTGGTGGTAATTTTTGATGTTAATGTAAAATAATCCTAAAAAACACTGCCCGAGTCTGTCAAAGGGGAAAGCCAAGAATGACTAATTGGATTTCTTCAAACAGCTAGTATTGTCTCAAGCAGTAGAAGCAATGCCACATATATCCCTTAAAGTTTCCTTAGGCTCACTGCAAAGCTTCCTTCTTTTTTCTTGAGGGACATCCACACTGCTGAGCCTCGGAAAAATTAGTTTACATCCAGAATTGAAAAGTGGTGAATGGAAGTGACCAAGAGGGATCATAGCATCTAAAGCACTGAAAATTGGTTAGTTATTTCCTTGCAATCAAATGCCATCAACTAACATGTTCTAGAAGTTCAGTGTAGGTGAGGCAGTATATACTTAACCATGTGCTAAACTGGTCATGCCTAGGCTTGTGTTAGGTAGCATATTTTAAAACACACCTTTAAACTCTAATCTAGACAATGCCTCATTTGTGCGAGTGGTATTTTAAAAAACCCTAGCACAACAGAGACAGATAATGGCGGAACACTAAACATGTTAATGTCGGATGACAATGAAATAGTACTGAGGGAAAGTAAAAGTACACCTCTACCCCGATATAACGCTGTCCTCGGGAGCCAAAAAAGCTTACCGCGTTATAGGTGAAACCGCGTTATATCGAACTTGCTTTGATCCGCTGGAGCGCGCAGCCCCACCCCCCCCAGAGCGCTGCTTTACCGCGTTATATCCGAATTCATGTTATATCGGGTCAAGTTATATCAGGGTAGAGGTGTAAGTAAAAATATTTCCCGTCACAGACTTTAGACCTTCAACACAAAACAGGAACTGACCAAATGAAAGTAATTTTGTTGAGCAAAACATGGATATCACGGTCTTGTATCTGGCAGGGAAGTAAGAGAGCACCATGCTCTGCAGATCAGGCTACTGATGCTCCATAAGGGAGCATTCACATCAGCAGTTGGCAGGAAGGGGAGGGAGGGCAAGCTATACCTGCAAATCAGCAAACCTAGGACCCAGGGGACCACACAGTCCCAATCAGCTGTCTCATGACCTCTCAAACTCAAGGGAGCCCTAAATCCATATCTTGTGTCATCTTCTTCCCACGGCACGATTTTTACCCTTACTTACTCACTTATTTTCTAGACAATCAGTCCCTTCTTCATTTATAATGGGAGGGAAGGAGGGAAAACAAGACAGCGTAGGGTGGCTTACACATGGAAATCTTGGGGAAAGCCATTATATGCTTAACTGAGAAAGGTTTAAATCTTTTATTACTGATTTGCTTGAATAATACATCAGGCTTACTCTAATGTAATGTGCAACATGGAATACCCACTCCTGATTTACCCAAGAACTCTGTTGTTGAGAATTGTTTAATGTAAAAACCATATGAAAATAAGTTATAAAAAAGCCAAGAGAATCTCAGTAATTTTAAGACTCATTACCTACAGGTACAGTACAGTTCTGACCGTGGTGATGGCTGAAGCATTGGGAACATACAGTGCAAAGAAATAAATGTCTTTAAATGGCTGAGCTTATCTCAGCTTTTTATTTTCCCTTTTATTGGTTGGAGGAAAGGTATTTACAACAATACTTTTATTCCTCCTAGAATCTATCTTGACCTTTTTGGAAGGGGAGAATTTGATATTTCACAGATTCTAAACCACTATCAGTATCAAAGCAGCAGAGTTTAATATTCAAGATAATTTTGGCTAACATAATCTGTAGTGATACATGTTACAGCAGTGTAATTCAACTGTACATTTCAAAGCACCAAAAGGGTCAGAAAGAATTTTTCAATATCTTGCCACAACCTCATTTATAGAGTATGCCACAAGTGGCCAGTAGCACTGTTTTCAACTTCCTTTGAAGCATCAGGGATAGGCTACTGCTAGCAATAAGATCCTAGACTTGAAGGACTATTGTCCAATATGATACTGTACAGTTTTCTTTTGTTCCAAAGACCCATGCAAAGTATTAGTTACAAAATACTTTCAAATATTAATTTATTTTGGGAACATAGTGCATCATCTTTCAGCCAGAGGTATTTCCAGTGGTTTAGTATCCATCAACAACTACTTCATCTACCATGGAGAAGCAGTCACCCCAGGCTGAAACATGGCAGCAGTTTAACAATTTCTTGAACCTATGTTTTAAACTACTGTAGCAGTAATAAAATGAGTTGATTTGGTTGGAAGTAGTTGGCATTTTGGTAAATTGCACAAGTACACCTCTACCCCGATATAATGTGACCCGATATAACATGAATTAGGATATAACGCGGTAAAGCAGCGCTCCGGGGGGCTGGGGGGGCGGGACTGCGCACTCCGGTGGATCAAAGCAAGTTCGATATAACGCGGTTTCACCTATAACACAGTAAGATTTTTTGGCTCCCAAGGACAGCATTATATTGGAGTAGACGTGTAGTGGAATTGTGACTTTAAAATAATCATGCCCAACAGCATAGCTACATCTGAAGATGTAAGGTCCTAAAATCCAATGTTTTCTGCTCTCAAAGGTGTGTGAGTAAAAACTCTTGAATCAGTAAAGCCAACGTTTTTAATGTATTTACAATATTCACCTTTAATATTAAGTAATTTATTCATGTTTCTCAATAAATAACAAGGAAATAAAGCCACTGTTTTTATACAATTTCTTTCAAGAATATATATATATATATATACATACACACACATAAAGGACTGTATGTGTATGCAGATGTACAGTATATTCTATGCATAAAATGTACCTTCCACATGAGTAATTCAGGATAGTTAGTTCAAGGTATACCCTAAGAAATGCCATTTTTTTCTTAAACTTTAAAAAAAAAAAAATACTGAGTGTTTTATTCCCAGATATGGCAACTGGAGTGGAACCTGTATTTGGCAGCAGACGTCTGCCCCGGTAGAAAAATCTTGCATATCTCACCATATTAATAATTACTTGGATTTAGTGCTGAGAGAGAGAGAGCACTGACTAACTATTTTAAAATAATCTCTCACACCACAAACAATATGCATTAATCACAGCTAAAATGCTGCAACTTGTTGTAGGAAGTAGTAGTGCTAGAGCTGAATTTAAACACACAATCTACATCTTTCTAAATGAGCTGGAATCTATTCTAGACTGTAAAAGAACTGCAATCTTAACCACACAATATGTATATTTTTTCCCTTGATTGCGCCTACTTGTTTTTTCAAGGGCATTCCCATTAGGAACAAACACTTCTCTATCCTCTCTCCCCCCTTATAGCACAGTGAAAATAATCATATCAAGGGAAACTTATTACTGTTTCCAAATTGTGTCTGGCTCTCAGCAGGCACACTCTCCAGGCAACAGTTTTGCTGCTACATTATGACTAATTTTTTTTTCAGATGACACTTTGTACTGTAGGTAGAGAGAAAAAGAAAGAGATGTGTGATTTGGGATGAGATAAACCCTCCTGAGCCAAGTGAAACAGCAATATCTCCTCTCTCTCTCTGCACCCTCTTGCAAAAAACAAATTTTAATTTTCGTGTTAGAGAGCAATTTCATAGTGTACTGTACACACACAAGTATGTGCACAAATTCACTTTGTAAAAGAAGGTAAAGCTTGCAGTTTCCTCTGATTTTGGATCTCTCAGTTACTTCATGTGAGCAGAAAGTGTCCAAGTTCGGAAAAAAACGTTATCTAATTTCTGGCTAGCTGGACAAAGCACACACTGTCCAATGCTGCCACCTGCTGTCTAAATATAAAAACAATGAAGCGCTGGCTGCAAAAACTGACATTCAAAAGTATTAGCTAGACTGTCTGCTCCTGGACGACCACTTTGGAAAGAATAACGCTTGGGTTCCATTTGGATCTATATTTTAGGGTTTTCCCTTATCCTCACCAAAACTTTTTTTAATTGTTACTACTAAATGAAACATGAAGTCATTCCCACCAGAAAGGAACCCTAACAACATGAAGGGCAGAGACCGTACGTTTTAAAATTAATTCAAACTAAGGCCTTTGATCCTGTCTTGAGATCCACAAGCACAAACCCTTGTGGGATTCCTCCTGGGCAAAAAGGCCAGGAGTCAAGGGTTTAGACTAACAGATCCTGGCATAATTTAATACAGTGGTCACCAACCGGTCGATCGCAATATTTGGTGGTGCAGTGTGGCTGCCGCTAAGGCAGACTCCCTGCCTACCCTGGCCCCACGCCGCTCCCGGAAGCATCCAGCGCAGCCCCGCGGCCGGGGAGGCAGGGGTCTCCCTCCGCGCACTGCTCCTGCCTGCAAGCACCGCCCCGCAGCTCCCACTGGCCGGGAGAGCTGCAGGGGTGGTGTTTGCAGAGAGGGGTAGCAGACGGAGCCACGTGCCCCCTGCCCATCCCCCAGGGGCCACAGGGGTGCGTTGGCCCCTTCCGGGAGTGGTGTGGGGCCAGGGTAGGCAGGGAGCCTGCCTTAGCCCTCCTGCGCCTGCCGCTGACCGGGAGCCACAGGAGGTAAGTGCTGCCTGGCGGGAGGCCGCACCCCAACCCTCATCCCTGAGCCCCCTCCTGGAGCCACTATCCAAACCCCCTCCTGCACCCCAACACCCAGCCCTGTGCCCCCTCCCAGAGCCAGCACCCAATACCCCCTTCTGCACCCCAAGCTCCAGCCCTGACCCCCCTCCCAGAGCCAACACCCTGTACCCCCTCCTGCACCCCAACACTCTGCTCCAGCCTGGAGCCCCCTCCTGCACCCAAACTCCCTCCCAGAGCCCGCACCCTCCACCCCCTGGTGCACCCCTACAGTGTGCTCCAGCCTGGATCCCCCTCCTGTACCCAAACTCCCTCCTAGAGCTTGCACCCCTCACCCCCTCCTGCACCTCAACCCCCTGCCCCCGGCTCAGCCCAGAGTCCCCTCCCACACTGAGAACTCCTTGGCCCCAGCCCAGAGCCCACACACACCCCCAAACCCGTGCCCCAGCCTGGTGAAAGTGTGTGAGGGTGCCGAGAACGAGCGACCGGGGGGGGGGGGAATGGAGTGAGCAGGGCGGGGCTTTGCGGAAGGAGCAGGTCCTCAGGGAAGGGGCAGGGTAGATCCTGGGTTGCCCTTAGATTCAAAAAGTGATCTTGGGTGTAAAAAGGTTGGAGACCACTGATTTAATAGCACAGGATTTAAGATACAGTATAGTTTCGTCATAAAAATAATTTTAGCTATTTAAAAGGCAATGTGTATACACACATCTCACACAGAGAACTACATTAAAGTCAGTAGGCTGAAAAATTAGCCTCAATATCAAGCTAAGGGCCTCTTCTGGATATAATACTTTTCTAAATAATCCTTCCCCAGTTATGGAGAAATAGGAAAGATGCACACGGCTTAGAACAAGCAAAGGACATATAATTCTTCCATCAGGTTGCATAAAGAGAACTGTCGGATGATGTGTTTTTGATGTTTCTGGGGTCAGGACAAAAGTCACGACTATGCCCCAGAACTAGATCAGCACAGGAAACTCCATTACTTTGTGCATAAGAGAGTGTTTGCTGCACTGCAGAACCATCAGGTCCTGCCCTTTAACCTGCAGATGTAACCACCACTGCTCTTAGAGCCATCTGTGTGAAGGCCTGGTGCATCCACGCTACGCTCTGGCCTCCCCAGTACCTATCTGCTGGATCCCTTAACTTTCCACTATGAGGAGGCTCACAGGGCATTTTTATTAATTATTTGCATTACAGTAGTGCCTAAGAACACCAGCTGAGATTGGTAGCCCATTGTGCTAGACTATACAAACATCAAGTAAGATCTTATGCACCTTGTCCCTGTAGGTTTGAGACACAGAGTGGTGGGGGGAGAGGGTGCATGACATTGACATTGGCTCTCCTGTAGTCCCACCCCCTTCCAACTCCCCTCCTCACAGAACCCTTTCTGTGAGGTTGGGGCAAAGTGGTTGATCCCACAGAGCCACAGGCTGTTGGCCCCTTCCCTGTCCCCACCAGCCCCTGGAGAGAGACATTGCATCTCCCCCCTTTCTGTTCATGTATGTGACAAGCCAGCCCATAAGGCTTTCAAGATAAAAATCATAGAGTTACTGAAACTTCTAGGTCTTAGAACTGTGGGCTTGAAAGGAAACAAGAACATGATTAGCCTGAGAAGGGCTAATAAACATTCCCTTGACATGTAAGTGTTTAGATCTCTGGCTAATGCTTATATTGCTTTTGCAGGGCATTTTTTCCTCGTCAATAGAATAGTTATAAATAAAAAAGTATCCCTCCAAAAATCCTTTGGGGCAACCAAGGTTAACATTTTAGAACAAAAAATCAGAACTCTCGAGGAAAAATATCCTGAACAGAAGAAGAAAGTAAGAACTATAGTTGGAAGACCAACTTTTTAAAATGACTTACGCAGCTAGTTTCACAGTAGGGACTCCACAAAGCTTGTTGAGAACTACAAGCTTTGAAGCGGCAAAATCCTCTTCGAAGCTTGGCTCCAAGCAACTTTTGCTTGTAAGTTTTTACTCTTTTGTGCTGCAACTTGCAAGAGAAAGTTACTAGTAAGCCTGCAGCACTTCTGATAAAAAATAAAGGTCCCAGCTTTAGCTCCAGCTTCAAAAATAAAAATAAAGAAATGCTTTGTGCCGGGGCTTTTACTCCTCTCTGGGGATGGGAGGTGGAGGAGGGGCTTCATAAAGACAGGTAAAAACTTTGTAAGCAACTGAAACTCTGCAAAATTAGTGAGAGTCCCTTGCAATTCTGAGCCCCTATCTCTTGTGACTAGCAAGAGCTCTAGGTTTCTCTCCTCCAGTCTGTCTTCCTCCAAAAATGTGCTGAGCACAGTCACTAAGGACCTCCACCTAGCCAAGTCGAAAGGGGCCTTTCTGAGTTGTTCCCTTTGATCTGCCTGCTCCTTTCAGCACAGCAGAACACTTTGCCTCTGCATTCACACTTCCCTAGGCTGCTAGAAGTGTGAACTCCTGATTCTCCCCCTGCCTTGCTGATCTCTCCTTCGGTAGTTCCCCATCCCCTCCTCTCAACATATTACCTCTCTAGTTTGAATCACAGAATCATAGAATATCAGGGTTGGAAGGGACCTCAGGAGGTCATCTAGTCCAACCCCCTGCTCAAAGCAGGACCAATTCCCAACTAAATCATCCCAGCCAGGGCTTTGTCAAGCCGGGCCTTAAAAACCTCCAAGGAAGGAGACTCCACCACCTCCCTAGGTAACGCATTCCAGTGCTTCACCACCCTCCTAGTGAAATAGTGTTTCCTAATATCCAACCTAGACCTCCCCCACTGCAACTTGAGACCATTGCTCCTTGTTCTGTCATCTGCCACCATTGAGAACAGCCGAGTTCCATCCTCTTTGGAACCCCCCTTCAGGTAGTTGAAGGCTGCTATCAAATCCCCCCTCATTCTTCTCTTCTGGAGACTAAACAATCCCAGTTCCCTCAGCCTCTCCTCATAAGTCATGCGCTCCAGACCCCTAATCATTTTTGTTGCCCTCCGCTGGACTCTCCAATTTTTCCACATCCTTCTTGCTCCCTTTGTTGTCCTCTTCCCTTTCACGGAAACTTGATCTGCTCCAATAGTTCCAATTCTAACCTTCTATGGTGGCAAAAATACATCCTCTAGCTGTGTGGTCTCACTATCTTCTCTTGGAGGCCCTACCAGCAGGTCTCACACAAAGTCTCCAAAACGGAACTTGTAATCTCTCTCCACCACCTCCTTTACCTGTCATGATCACTTCCGGCTCACAACTTTCCCTTCTCCCATCGCCATATCCATTCCCTTGGTAAATCCAGTCACGTCTTCCTCTTTATCAACACCAAAATTCATTCTTTCCTCGCTATTCTCAGTGCTAAAACCTTTGTTCATGCTTTTTGTCATGTCTCATTGTCATTATTTATTAGCACATAGGAGTCCCAGTCACAGACCAGGATCCCATGATGCTAGGAACTGTATGAACATAAAGAAACAAGGATCTTTGCTCCAAAGAGCTTACCATCTACATAGGCTTTTCTCCAATTTGCCCAATTCTCATCTCTGCCATATTCATTCTATCATAATAGCAACTGTTAAAGTCACCTTGATCTCTGACAAAGACTCCATCCCATCCCTGAATTCCTTCACTGGCTTCAAGTATTTTACTGAAGAAAATTCCTTGTCGTCACCTTCAATGCCTTAAATAAATAATCTTGACCCCCACCCCCATCTCTGTTCTCACTTCCTCCTATCCCCTGCTCACTTCCTACATTCCGCCCAGTCTTCTCTCCATTATTCTGACACCCACACAGTTTTAAGTCTTCATTCACCCTCCCCTTTACACTTCAAACAGTCTCCCATTACTTATATAAGTGCCCCATTCTCCTCCTTCAAACCTCTCCTTTCCAGGAATCATTACTACCTTGCCCTTTTTATTAACTATCTTCCCACATTCTCCTTCCACTGAACTACTGTTACTGGTGTAGCTCTGTCTTTGGTTATCTCAGGGCATGGCTACACTTGCAGATGTAGAGCGCTGGGAGTTAAGCCAGCCTTCAGAGACCGCAGCAGGGAAAACGTTGCCGAGTGTTTACATTCTCAGCTGGAAGCGCACTGGCGTGGCCACATTAGCAGCTCTTGCAACGCCACAAAGAGCAGTGCATTGTGGTAGCTACCCCAGCGTTCAAGTGGCTGCAACATGCTTTTCAAATGTGTGGGGGGGGAGGGGGGGAGTGGAGTGTGTATGTGGGGGGGAGAAAGAGTGGGTTTTTGGGGGTGCTGAGAGCAGGCTGTTTTGTAAGTTCAGAAGACCCCCCTCCCCCCACCTCTCTCTCACACACTCACAGCAAGCAACATTCCACAGGAATGGCTTGCTTCGTCCCGGAGCAGATAAGCATGCCGGCTGTCAGAAACGGAGCTTTGAAAGGGGATATCCGCATTCCCACAGCCGATTCCAAAACAATAACGCCTCATTCACACTGATGCTGGGGCATTTCAGCCAAGGCACAATAAGCGTTATGCTTCTCGTGGGGGAGGATTACCAGGAGCGCTCCAGCTGCAGAGTCCAGGCGCTTTAAAGAGTTAGGGCGCCTGGGGCTGCTTTAATGTGCTCTAACTTGCAAGTGTAGCCAAGCCCTTAGATTGTAAGGTCTTTGGGCAGGTCTTTTATACTTGTAAAGCACTGTCTGAACGTATGGCGCTATAACAGGTAAACAATTGATTCAACAGTGGAGAGAAAGTCTCAGGTAAGTTGGACCCAGACACAATACAGAACTTTAGAAAAACACCAACACCTCAAATTAAATCTGAGAGAAAACAAGAAGCCAGTAAGAGCATGGAGATCTCTGATGTACTGTGTTTAACACAGCAATAAGCAGGCAGCAGTGTTCTGTACTAACAGAAGGTTCCAGATAAATTCCAAATAGGGGGTGCAATAATCAAGTTGGGAAACTTAATCTGAATAAAAAATGTATCGGTTTCTTCTGTGGCCAGTCCTGGTGATGATTATAATTTTCAAAGACCAGACAAACCCTTCCCTCCTCTCCATAATGCATACAATAAACTATATCCTAAAAATGAGCAGGCAGGTAACAAGTCGGGAGCGCAACTGGCTAGGAGTTGTGCACACCCTATTATTTTTGCTAGCACAGCTCCTCCTCTCTCCACCCTCGACCCAGCCCGCTTGTTTCCCTCATCTATTTGTGTCTTGTCTTTTAGAAGTGTAAGCTGAGTGGGTCAGAGACTCATTTTCTATATCAGTACCACACCTAGCACAATGGAGCCCCAATCTGGTTGGCCACTAGGCACTACTGCAATATAGAAGTTCATATATTGTTCATAATAAAGTTCAATAATTCATTTCAAGAGGAGAGCGGTGCTATTGCATTCCCAAGACAGAAACAAAATGGCAAAATAAACAATACCGCACCTCTTGCACCATGACTGATGACTATCCACTACTGCTCTCCTCATTATAAATAAGAAACTTTACAACCAATACAAAGTATGCCTCTCAGGATCTGACAGGTCCAAGGGAACAGAGACATCCATGCAGATGCCAACTTGGCCCAGCCTATAAGAAAATCAAGCTTGCCCACAAATAGCATAGATTGGTCCCATACAATATGTGCTAACTACTTGTGCTAAACAATCTGTTCCACCTTGCATTTTTCTGTGACGCTGGGAGTACCTTTCCCAGACCTGAAGAAGAGCTCTGTGTGGCTCAAAAGCTTCTCTTTCTCACCAACATAAATTGGTCCAATAAAAGATATTACCTCACCCACCTTGTCTAATATACTGCAACCGACACAGCTACAAGTGCACTGCATGGTCATGTCTTTGTCATTCCTTAGCCAAGATACACACAGGTAGTTCTTAATCTTGCCTCCTTTTCAATCCATCCAGCTTTCTAATAATTTTGTGGCTCTTCTCTTCACTCCTTCCAATTTCTCAGTTACTTCCTAGGAATCTGGAGCCCAGAACTGCACAAAGTAGTCAAGGGGTGGTCGCCCCAGAGCTAACTAGAGAGGCATTATCTCCTGACTTCATGAAGGGATGCCTCCACAGACAGCCAAAAAAATTGCACTTGTCTATTTGCAACCACATCACACTGCAGACTCGCATCTTATTGCTGACTAATGCCATCCCTACATCTCTTTCAGCATTACTGCTTCTGAGGTATGCCTTTTCAACTGAGTAGTCTTCATGCATTCTGCCATGTGGCTCCCTCTGCCAGGAACTCCCTCCCTGGTTTGGTCTTTCATAAAGAGTTGTTGGGGGTGGGGGGGAAGAGGTTCATAACACATCCTTCTTCCAAGAGGCCTACAAGCCCTAGAATTTGTTTATAAGTATTACCAAAGGGTATTCTTTTAAATGAAGAAGTAACAAGATTTGTAATTAACACCACTACCATTTCTCACATCCCTGCCCTGTCTTTCACCTCTGATATCTACTTAGATTATAAACTCTTCAGGATTCTCACCTGTTTGTGAAGTACTTAACACATTTTTGGCTGCATATGAAAATAAGACTACATGATGCAGTTTGGATTATTTACATCTTTCCAAATTTAGTCCAATTGTTATTATTCTCTATGTTTTTATGCTCTAGGTACTTAAAGGAGGATCTCGATTTCTCAGGAGGGCTGAGACACGTGACTTATGAGGAGAGGCTGGGGTAACTGGGCTTATTTAGTCTGCAGAAGAGAAGAGTGAGGAGGGATTTGATAGCAGCCTTCAACTACCAGAAGGGGGGTTCCAAAGAGGATGGAGCTCGGCTGTTTTCAGTGGTGGCAGATGACAGAACAAGGAGCAATGGTCTCAAGTTGCCGTGGGGGAGGTCTAGGTTGGATATTAGGAAAAACTATTTCACTAGGAGGGTGGTGAAGCACTGGAATGGGTTACCTAGGGAAGTGGTGGAATCTCCATCCTTAGAGGTTTTTAAGGTCCGGCTTGACAAAACCCTGGATGGGATGATTTAGTTGGGGTTGGTCCTGCTTTGAGCAGGGGATTGTCTATATGACCTCCTGAGGTCTCTTCCAACCCTAATCTTCTATGATTCTATTACCTGTTTTATATGGTGGAATAGATATGAATAACCACTACCAAGTTCCGCATACACACATAACTGTGTGTGCTTGGTAGGCAACCATGAAAGAATGTTTTACACATACTTTTGTTGAGTTTACTGCAATGTAAAACCAACCCCTGTTTGAAGAGAGCATTTTCTTTACACCAACATTAATACAGGACTCACACTCAGTAATGAAATGTGGATGATACTAGCCTGTATAAAAAAGCAAAAGAACAGAGATAACATTCTCAGGGTATGTCTACACTACGAGAGTAGTTCGATTTTACTTAAATCGAATATGTGGAATCGATATTACAAAGTCGAACGTGTGTGTCCACACTAAGGACAGTAATTCGACTTTGTGAGTCCACACTAACGGGGCAAGCATCGACATTGGAAGCGGTGCACTGTGGGCAGCTATCCCACAGTTCCCGCAGTCCCCGCTGCCCATTGGAATTCTGGGTCGAGCCCCCAATGCCTTCTGGGGAAAAAAATGTGTCGAGGGTGGTTTTGGGTAACTGTCGTCATCCAACCGTCACCACCGCCCTCCCTCCCTGAAAGCGCCGGCGGGAAATCAGTTCGCGCACTTTTCTGGTCAGTGACAGTCCGAACGCCACAGCACTGCGAGCATGGAGCCCGCTGCGACCATCGCTGCAGTTATGGCCGTTGTCAACACCTCGCAGCTTATCATCCACCTTTCCCAGAGGCAGATGCTGCGAAATCGGGCGAGGAGGCTACGGCAGCGCGGTGAGGACCTGAAGTCTGAGAGTGGCACAGACCTGTCACAAAGCACGGGACCCCGCGCCGAGGACATCATGGTGGCAATGGGTCATGTTGATGTTGTGGAACGGCGATTCTGGGCCCGGGAAACAAGCACGGACTGGTGGGACCGCATAGTGCTGCAGGTCTGGGATGAATCACAGTGGCTGCGAAACTTTCGCATGCGTAAGGGAACTTTCCTTGAACTTTGTGAGTTGCTGTCCCCTGCCCTGAAGCGCAAGGACACCCGGATGCGAGCAGCCCTGACTGTCCAGATGCGAGTGGCCATAGCCCTCTGGAAGCTTGCAACGCCGGACAGCTACCGGTCAGTCGTGAACCACTTTGGCGTGGGCAAATCTACCGTGGGGGTTGTTGTGATGCAAGTAGCCAACGCAATCGTTGAGCTACTGCTCTCAAAGGTAGTGACCCTGGGAAACGTGGAGGTCATCATAGATGGCTTCGCCGCGATGGGATTCCCAAACTGCGGTGGGGCTATAGATGGAACTCACATCCCTATCCTGGGACCGGACCACCAGGCCAGCCAGTACATTAACCGAAAGGGCTACTTTTCAATGGTGCTGCAAGCACTGGTGGACCATAGGGGACGTTTTACAAACATCAACGTCGGATGGCCGGGCAAGGTTCATGACGCTCGTGTTTTCAGGAACTCAGGTTTTTTAGACGGCTGCAGGAAGGTATTTACTTCCCGGACCACAAAATAACTCTTGGGGATGTGGAGATGCCTATAGTCATCCTCGGGGACCCAGCCTACCCGCTAATGCCCTGGCTCATGAAGCCCTATACAGGCGCCCTGGACACTGAAAAAGAACTCTTCAACTACCAGCTGAGCAAGTGCAGAATGGTGGTGGAGTGTGCTTTTGGACGTCTCAAGGGGAGATGGAGAAGCTTACTGACTCGCTCTGATCTCAGCGAAACCAATATCCCCATTGTTATAGCAGCTTGCTGTGTGCTCCACAATCTCTGTGAGAGCAAGGGGGAGACCTTTATGGCGGGGTGGGAGTTTGAGGCAAATAGCCTGGCTTCTGATTACGCCCAGCCAGACAGCCGGGCGATTAGAAGAGCCCAGCGGGACGCGCTGTGCATCCGGGAGGCTTTGAAAGCTAGGTTCCTGAGTGAGCAGGGTAACCTGTGACTATTAAGTTTGTTTACAGAAAAGCTGAACCTGCCCCCGTTTCTTTACCCAGTAAATGTTCACTATCCTCTCCAGTTACATACCCCGTTCACCCCCTTCCACACGTTTAAAAATAAAATCACTTGAAATTTGTTAATGAACACCGTTTTCTTTATTACTGTTTTCGCGGGAAAGTGTTGAACCTGGGACGCAAACTGTGGTGGGGAGCGGGTGTAGTGTAGTGATGCAAAGGACGCTTCTAAACTCCAGGAATGACAGGCTCCGCACTGGTGGACTGGTTGTTTCAACGGAGCCTGCCACCCCTCCTGTTCGGGACTCTGTGTGTGGGGGCTATGTGACTTTGTGGCAGGGGGAGGACGGTTACAGATCCCCTGCTGCGTGGCTCTGTGATCCAGGATAAGGACCGCTGCATAAGATCTCTAACCGCCCTCCCCCGCCACAGAACATGAAAACCACCTCCCAGACTGACCAGGGTAACCAGTGAATGCAATGTGTGTGTGCCCTGCTGCTGAACCTGCCCCCGCGTCTGTACCCTGGTAAAGGTGACTGTCCTGTCCAATTACCAACCCCCTTCCCCCCCTTCAAACAGACTCTCCTCTAAAAGAACATGATGGAAACAGTAATTAACAGAAACGTATTTTTTATTAGCAACTACACATGAAACTGGGACGGGGGCTTGGGTGAGGCGGGAAGGAAAGGACTTATCAAATTTTGGGGAATGAGAGCCTTCTGGTACTTGAGCAGTCTGCAGGGGTGGAGTGAGAGTTTCCACGGACTCTGCCGCCCCTCCTTCTCGGGACTTTGGGTGAGGGGGGTACGGGACTTTGTGGCGGGGGAGGGCGGTTAGAGATAGACTGCAGCGGGGCTCTGTCCTCCTGCCTCCGGTCCTGCAGAACATCCACAAGGCGCCGGAGTGTGTCCGTTTGCTCCCTCATTAGTCCAAGCAGCGTTTGAGTCGCCTGCTGGTCTTCCTGCCGCCACCTCTCCTCCCGTTCCATGTGTGATCGGTGCATTTGGGACAAGTTCTCCCTCCACTGGGTCTGCTGGGCTGCCTGGGCTTGGGAGCAGCCCATAAGTTCCGAGAACATGTCCTCCCGTGTCCTCTTCTTCCTACGCCTAATCTGCGCTAGCCTCTGGGACTGTGATGCCAGGGTAGTTTGGGAGACAGTCGCAGCTGTGGGATGGGAAAAAGGGAGTGAATTCCTCAGAAAGATAAATTTTTGGTTGAACAAAGAACATAGTCTTTCTCTGCGAACAAGACCATGCACAGCACCTATCACATGCGCACTCAGGACAAGGTCGAATTTTCGGCCTTCGCATTCAGTGCCTGGGGTCTTGCAGTGCAGATCAGACAAGCGGGACAGGACAGCGGAATTTGGGTAACAGGCTGACATGGTAAGCCGTACACTTGTGGCTGCTTAAAACTTTAATAGCAGCACTGGCCTCCTTTCACGTTCAAAGCAATGCCAGTCCCTGCTGCCAGCAATCCGGCAAGCATGAACTCTGCCCCTGTCCCACCCCCTCGCGGCTGTCCCAGGGAAAGATCCCTGTATGCTGCTCCTCTCCCGCCTCCACCGCGTGGCTCTAAACCGCCGGTTACAGTTCTGTAAAGGAACAGGCAAGCAGTCCCAATACTAACATTCCCCTACCTAATTCAAAGCAGGTCACCATGAGCGACATCACTCTGATGAGGATTTCAGAGACGGAGAAAGAATGGATGCTTCGGGAAAGCCTGCAAAGACCAGGGCCGTATGCCGCCATGCTCTGCAAGGCTATGATCCCCGAGTACTTGCTTGTCTCCTGGCGCGGAAACGTTTCCTACCACGGAGGACCCAATAAGGCTGCTCTCCCCAGGAACCTGATGCAAAGGCTTTCCAACTACCTCCAGGAGAGCTTCGTGGAGATGTCCCAGGAGGATTTCTGCTCTATCCCCGGACATATAGACCGGATTTTACTGTAGCTGCACTGGCAGGGACTAAACAGTAGAGCGCCTAGGGCAAAACAATCATGCTAAACCGGACATGGTTAGATTTTTTTTCAGTAGTTGCACTGCCAAGGACTGAAACGTGAAGCGCCTAGGGCAAAGTAATCATGAAAAACCCATTGTTAATATTGTTAATATTCCTGTTCTGTTAAAAATAAATGTTTACATGTTTAAAACACTTACTAACTGATCCTTCCCCTGATTCTGTGTCCGGGTTAACGCCTGGGGACGGTTGGTAGGGGATCTCTGTAAGGGTGATTAAGAGATCCTGGCTGTCGGGGAAATCAGCGTTGTAAGCGCTGTCGACTGCCTCGTCCTCCTCATCTCCTTCCTCATCTTCCCCGTCCGCTAACATGTGCGAGGAACCGGCCGTCGACAATATCCCATCCTCAGAGTCCACGGTCAGTGGTGGGGTAGTGGTGGCGGCCGCACCTAGGATGGAATGCAGTGCCTCGTAGAAACGGGATGTCTGGGGCTGGGATCCGGAGCGTCCGTTTGCCTCTTTGGTCTTCTGGTAGCCTTGTCTCAGCTCCTTGATTTTCACGCGGCACTGCGTTGCATCCCGGCTGTATCCTCTCTCTGCCATGGCTTTAGAGATCTTCTCGTAGATCTTTGCATTCCGTCTTTTCGATCGCAGCTCGGAAAGCACGGACTCATTGCCCCACACAGCGATCAGATCCAAGACTTCCCAATCAGTCCATGCTGGGGCCCTCTTTCTATTCTGAGATTGCACGGCCATCTCTGCTGGATAGCTCTGCATCGTTGCCAGTGCTGCTGAGCTCGCCACGATGTCCAAACAGGAAATGAGATTCAAACTGCCCAGACAGGAAAAGGAATTCAAATTTTCCCGGGGCTTTTCCTGTGTGGCTGGTCAGAGCATCCGAGCTCGGACTGCTGTCCAGAGCGTCAACAGAGTGGTGCACTGTGGGATAGCTCCCGGAGCTATTACCATCGATTTCCATCCACACCTAGCCTAATTCGACATGGCCATGTCGAATTTAGCGCTACTCCCCTCGTTGGGGAGGAGTACAGAAGTCGAATTTAAGAGACCTCTATGTCGAACTAAATAGCTTCGTGGTGTGGACGGGTGCAGAGTTAATTCGATGTAACGGTGCTAAATTCGACATAAACTCCTAGTGTAGACCAGGCCTCAGAAAGAACAGCTTCAGCTCAAGACTACTACACTCTCAGTCCAAGTCAGTCACTATGGGAATTTAGGCTCCAGCAAATTACTGGGATATTTGGTTCAAAGGATCCAAGGAAAGATGGAAATTAAATTGTGACGTGTATGCATTTATTAGCAGATCCCAAAAATGTCTCTGCCATCTTTGGCTTCCATGATGCAGCAGAGGACTATAAAGAATGTTCTTTGAAGTTACAGAAAGAGTAATTACTAATACTCCACCTTGACTGATCTTCTTAAAGAC
Source organism: Emys orbicularis (assembly GCF_028017835.1). NCBI lineage: Eukaryota > Metazoa > Chordata > Testudines > Emydidae > Emys > Emys orbicularis. The sequence continues at coordinate 5,963,811 of NC_088688.1, read as the reverse complement.
CATATGCAGAGGGAAGGAAGGCAAAGTGCAGGAGCCTCTAAAAGGTGCATTTAATAGAGAGCGAGAGGAGATCCATCATGGGTGGTGCTTTTTCTGGATACCTGCAGCAAAATACCTTGAATTTTCCTCTTGAAACGAACAAACTTACACAGTCTGTTGACTATTTCGGTCTATAAATTATTGGATAAAATGCCCATTAAAAGAACCTTAAGTGTCCCAAGCAGACCAGTCTCCTGCTCTACCAGTCTGGATATTTTCTTTCAGGGAAGAAAGAATAGGGTATTTCTTTCAGGGAAGGAAGTCTGGTTTTAGCCAACATAACAGGAGTATGTTTTCCCTGAACAAGTATCTTATTTCTGATGCAATCTGGCTTCTTAGTTAGACATATGTAAAGATACGCAAAGATTCTGATCCCACAAGAATTCTACATTCCTCTGGAGTTCTTAAAACTTCCAGAGTGCACTTTGACAGCCAGCTTTTCCATTCCATTTATATTTAGTTTTAATTCCCCCTTCCGAAGGCAGATTTGTCGTGAAACCTAGTACACCCAAGTCATCAGCATCGTCTTGGAGCAGACTTCACCTTAAACCATTAGTCTACCCAGGGAGTGGCAAGCGTATTTGACCTGAGTCTGCCAAATGTTGGTGTCCAAATAGCTATGCAGATAGACTGCTAACAATAAGAACATAAGCATACACTTGGGCTCACATCCGGGTAGAATTCTTGTATCCTCAGTAAAAACTGGATTTCCTGCTGAAGATTGGCCACGATCCTTATCTTCCCGAGGTTTTTTTGTGTGTGACAAAGGCTTTTCCCCATTAGAGCAAGCCAAAAAGTTTATTCAATTACTTCCCGCAGGAGCAACTCAGGTGCAGGAGGAGAAAATAAGGCAGAAGTTCTAGGACTTTCCCGGTCTTCTCCACCTGAGCAAACTTCTGTGGTCCTCTCTTATGAACCACAAAGGACGTCAAGGAGGTTGTCAGGGAAGGAAGACTGGGTTGTCAGGCCACTCCTCGTGCACAGGGTAGTGGACGTGGTCTGCTTGCTATGCCTGTTGTCCTCTTGGACTAGAGAGAAGGACCAAGGCCATTAACTGCATGGAACAATGTCCTCTGCTGCATAATCATAGCAAGAGAAGAAATCTGTAAATCCTACATCAACAGAGAAAGTAAAAAGGCCATAAACTGCTCTCAAAATTGTTACACATATACCCTTGCCAATCTTCCTTCCTTCCAAAAGATGAAGAAATACAACATATCTATCAGGAATTTTACATACAGAAAAATACTTCAGTTAGTAGTAGGCAGATCACAGATAGAAGCATTGATCATTTTGAGATTTATACATGCAAGCAAAAGCATGTTCCAAAACATAGTAAAAAAACAAGTCATGTCACCATAATACCCATAACCACAAGGCATGACCAAACCATCCTGTGTAATCAATATGGGTATTAATAAGTACAGAAACTTGTACTATACTTACAAAACCAAAATGCTTATTAAGAGAAAACAGTTTTTTCCTCAATTTGTTTTTTTTTTTTTTAAGAAATGTATGTCCTTAAAAATATTTTTAGATCCTCAAGCCCCCATTATATGTATATAGTTCAACAGTATAGACAGGAACCCCAAAAAGCAATGTCTCTCATGGACCTTTCAACCGAAACAAAGTTACCCCAAACTGAACAGGAGCAAATCAGACTCCACAACATACGTGACTTCCCTGCATGTTTTGCAGCAACAAAATTTACTGTGGCTATCTAGATAGAAAATGAAGAAAACTCTTTCCTCAGCCGCCCTCTCTACCGTAAAATGGGTTCTAATCCTAGCTCTGACACAACCTTCTTCTGACATGTTGGGCAAATTACTTAATCTCTTTAATCTCCATGACATAATCTTTGAAGAAACGATAGTAATACTTTCCCAATTTACCGGGGTAAGGATATAATTCATTAACATTTGTAAAGCTCTTTGAAATCCTGGGATGGAAGGAGCTATAGGACTGCAAATACATCGTTATTTTAACTCTCTAAACCAGTTTTTCAGTGAGCATCAGCAATGGATAAAATAGCTATATGGAAATGGAAATCAGATGACAAATTGAAGATTATGGAATGGCATGATCACAGATTTTGTTAAAGCTTTTTTATGCAATATGTAAATTCAGACAACTTTGAGTTGACGGTGTCTCTCCAACAATATAAACTAGTGAAACTGACTAGTCAATTAGTGAAGCTTAAATTACATTTCTTTTTTTTTTTTCAGTTTTAGTAATCCAACATATTTTTTTAACACAGACAAGAAAATTTGTCATTTATATACCATTTTTAACTTTACACTCTCTGATAGAATAAAAATACATTGCACATACAAATCAATGCTTGGCATTCTCCCTAAAGCAAAGTAGGTAGGCACTGATGACAACTGAAAAACTTTGCACTGCTTCTTTGAGCCAAAACAAAGCTGGTAGGTCTAACTTTAGGCTACTAACCTTAACACTAGCTCTTTTAGATAATAATTTAGTTTTCTCTTCATAGTTTAACTGACAAATGCAGATTTTTATAGAGCAATATTACAGCATTAACAAGTCTCTTAGAAACTTTGGCTAGTTTTTATGTACAGGATAAAACTATTGTTTTGACAACATCTAGAAAATTAAGTGATGAATCAGGTTGCTTTTACTACTCATCTTTGGTAAAAAGAAGTTGCGCGAAAAAGAACATAAAAATGGTAGGTACGATTTAATATCCATAATTTCATGTTTATGTATACTTGTCCAGATCACAAAAAAGTGATAGCAAAAAATAAATCAATATGACCTGTATAACCAGGATATTATGGAGAAAAGGTCTATTTTCAGGATGGTCCCAGGGAAATTATTAAAACTAGTTATAGAAATTAAAGATTTGTGAAGGTGCCTTTCTACAATGACATGCCTAGAATTATTGCTATAAAATATATTTGCAGAATATAAAGTCTTGTATATCCTCAAGCATTTCAGGAAGATATTCTGAAGTGGTCTCTCTCAAAACTTTTAATAGTTTTTCTGTCACTTTTAAGGCAATAGAACACAAGAACGGACATACTGGGTCAGACCAATTCTCCATCCAGCCCAGTATCATGTCTTCTGACATTGGCCAACGCCAGCTGCTTCAGAGGGAATGAACAGAACTGGTAATAATCAAGTGATCCATCCCCTGTCGTCCATTCCCAGCTTCTGGCAAACAGAAACTAGGGACACTTCAAAGCATGGTTTTGCATCCCTGCTTATCCGGGCTAATAGCCATTGATGGACCTATCCTCCATGAACTTATTTCTTTTTTGAACCCTGTTATAGTTTTGGACTTCACAACATCCTCTGGCAAAGAGTTCCACTGGCTAACTGTGCATTGTGTGAAGAAATATTTCCTTTTGTTTGTTTTAGACCTGCTGCCTATTCATTTCATTTGGTGACCCCTAGTTCTTGTGTTATTAGGAGGAGTAAATAACACTTCCTTATTTACTTTCTCCACACTAATCATGATTTTATAGACCGCTTTCATATCCCCCCTCAGTCGTCTCTTTTCCAAGCTGAAAAGTCCCAGTCTTATTAATCTCTCCTCATATGGAAGCTGTACCATATCCCTAATCATTTTTGTTGCCATTTTCTGTACCTTTTCCAATTCAAATATATCTTTTTGAGATGGGGCGACCACATCTGCACGCAGTATTCAAGGTGTGGGCGTACCATGGATTTATATAGAGGCAAAATGATATTTTCTGTTTTATTATCTATCCCTTTCTTGATGATTCCCAACATTCTGTTCGCTTTTTTGACGTCCGCTGCACATTGCGCGGATGTTTTCAGAGAACTATCCACAATGACTCCAAGATCTCCTTTTTGAGTGGTAACAGCTAATTTAGACCCCATTGTTTTATATGTATAGTTCGGATTATGCTTTCCAATGTGCGCTACTTTGCATTTATCAACATTGAATTTTATCTGTCATTTTGTTGCCCAGTCACCCAGTTTTGGGAGATCCCTTTGTAACTTTTCGCAGTCTGCTTTGGATTTAATAACTATCTTGAGTGGTCTTGTATCATCTGCAAATTTTGCCACCTCACTGTTTACCCCTTTTTCCAGATCATTTATGAATATGTTAAATAGTATTGGTCCCAGTATAGACCCCAGGGAACCCACTATTTACCACTCTCCATTCTGAAAACTAACCATTTATTCCTATCCTTGTTTCCTACCTTTTAATCAGTTACCAAACCGTGAGAGGATCTTCCCTCTTATTCCATGATAGCTTACTTTGCTTAAGAGCCTTTGGTGAGGGACCTTGTCAAAGGCTTTCTGAAAATTTAAGTACACTATATCCACTGGATCACCTGTGTCCACGTGCTTGTTGACCCCCTCAAATAATTCTAGTAGACTATATTAGGGTTTTCAGCTTCATTGACATACATAAAAACTAAGGTAAAATAAACGCGAAAGCTTAATTCACTGTTAAGGGTCACAGTAAAAGAAAGTAACAAAGTGAGGATATGCAAAAACTACTGTTTCAATAGCAATGTTATGGTATGTGCAGCGCAACTGGAGTATGTTGTATGGCATATATTTTAGTACAAAAATATATTAAACTATACAGTTATAAATAATAGAACCTTCCACAAATGTGTAATACAGCAGAGCTAACGTTACAAGCCAATAAATAAAAACCCAGTTTAAATTGCTTTAAACCCTCTAAACACTTACAGCAGCTTAACTTGCAAGCTCCTTCTTCCAGGGATTTTCGGTTTACAGAGCCTGTAAATTAATTTAATCAACTAGCTACAGCCACGTTCTCCATGTCTATCTTTAAGCAAACAGCTAACAACTTAAAGTTTTGTATTAACATACTTAGTCCCATATTTTTAAATGCTCCCATCTTTTCTTAAAAACCATTTTCCCCCACCAAGCTTCCCATTAAGAACACTTTAAAACATGCCAAGCCTAACATTTTAAAGTTCAACCATTTGAGTTATACCCATGACAAGAATGTAGGTGGACAGAACTGCTTTTAAAACTTCTTCATAACTCCAAAACAAGTGAAGAGATTTTGCTTAAGCTTTCCAAAATACATGAATACTTTTGAAAGTTGAATGTGTAGAAAACAATGGTGTTATAAACTATTTGAAAAGATTAATTACAGCGTGTTATCTACCTGTAACTGGAGTTCATCAAGATGAAGTTCTGCGTATTCCCACTTCGGAATCAAGGCACTTGTGCCGCAACCCACCGGTTCCAAAATGCACCACAGTCCACCCTCGGAGTAGAAATGTGCAGAGGCCACTTGAAGAAATGAAGGTTACTCACCTGTAACTAGAGTACTTTGAAATCAGCCTCTGACCATTCACTCTCTTAAGACACACTCATGGTGCAGCTTGGAACTGATAGCTCACAGTGCAGGCACCTTGATTCCACCTGAAGAATAGATGTTTTGCCCCCATCAAAAAGGGAGAGAAGCGGGTGAAGGCTCTCTCTCGCTCTCTCATTCAAAATACTGACCGCTAGTTTTTAAAATAGGTTCTGAAGTAGTAATTCAGGCTCAATCCTGCGAGGTGGTGTGCGCCTTCAACTCCCACGGATTGTAATGATAATCATGGCAATGTGGGAAGCCAGCTACACACATTGTTCCCATATACACACAATAGCCATGGATGAATTCAATGCACTTTCAGGTACGCACAGAAGTCTTTTGCAAGCCACTTTTATACCCTCAATAAATGGATGCAAGTGGAAGCTTCTCAGTTTTCAACTGTGACAGTCACAGGTAAGCCTCTGGATTTCAAGGCACTACTTAAAATGATTTTGGCCATGGCCCTCAATGATGGATAATACAACTGCTGCAGCAATCCATTCATAACATAGGTAGATAAGTTAAATCCCTTTATTTTTCCAATCAGAAGTCTGAAGTCAAACCAATCCTTTTAAATTTAGCTTTAAATGTATAGCCTGTTTAACCTCCAACCACCTCCAACCCAGCCCCTTTTATTGTTCTCGTGATGAAATCTAGAATCTCACAAGGAGGCTAAATTTGGAACTCAAGCATTTTAGTTAGGTCACCTGCAACAGACTGACTACTATCCAAGATAAATCATATTTGTTATTTAAAGAAAGTTAAGCTGTTCCCAGCACACCACCATCTCCTAGATCAGGAGTCGGCAACCTTTCAGAAGTGGTGTGCCGAGTCTTCATTTATTCACTCTGATTTAAGGTTTCGTGTGCCAGAAGGTCTCTTTCTATAAGTCTATAATTTATAACTAAACTATTGTTCTATGTAAAGTAAATAAGGTTTTTAAAATGTTTAAGAAGCTTCATTTAAAATTAAATTAAAATGCAGAGCCCCACGGACTGGTAGCCAGGACCTGGGCAGTTTGAGTGCCACTGAAAATCAGCTCGCGTGCCGCCTTTGACATGCGTGCCATAGGTTGCCTACCGCTGTCCTAGATGCTACTGCAATGCAAATAATAATAATAGCAATTCATTATAATTAAATATCTGAAAAAAGAAAAAAAAGAAAAAAAAAAACACAGCAATTAAGAACTATGGAAATCACAAGATAACATTACAGGGATTGTTTGGGCAACAACCTTCACACCTAATTCACACATGGAAACCGTTAAACAGAAACAATACAATGATCAGCGCCCTAAAAACCTTTACTCTGCACCTATAGTCATGGTACTATTTTAAGGGGAAATTCAAACCTCCATTGAAGTAGTAGTTTTATTTTAATGTGTTTTGGAGCAAGTCCTTATATGCCTTTTTAATATTGGAAATTTGGATAATTGAATTGTTGGGATATTTGAACTCAGCACTGTTCACACTGTATCTTTGACTCTGATATTTATCTAATTAGGAGAACATGAAATTACTTTCCTCATGAGGATAGACTGCCATTTAGATGCATTTAGGCAATGCAGTGATGTCAGCTATAGAGAAGTCAGAGATACTATAGATTATGTTCAGATAAACTCTGAATTATCAAACTACCTTTGAAATGGAGACTCGTTTACAATTTTATGAAAATTCCAACATAATATATAACTGTATGAATATGAATAAGATATTAAAGTTTATATGTATACTTCTGATGGCAGAGTTAAGGTTGTTAAGATTGACAGGCTGATGACGACGATGGTCACTGGTCTGCATATGTGAACCAGGTGTTAAAGTTGATATTGGAATTGTTTATGTAAACATAGCTTGTACTTCCCTTAGTTTTTATGGTATGCTGGAGTTTGATTTTGATTTGCGTTGAAGTTTTATTTTTCAGGTTTTTGTTTAGTTTCTGTTTTGGTTTTTTGTTTGTCTGAAGCGGCATGTATTTGGAGGATTTTTTTTTTTTTTTTTGTTATTTTACAGATTTTTTTCCTCTTGAATTGCACTTAGCAACTTTAATATTTTTTCTTTTGTTTTTTCTTGCAAACCTCTCATTTAATAAATATTTTACAATGCAACTTTGCATTAAATACACTATGTATTGCCAGAAAGGATTAACCAGACAATCAAATAGAATATAACCAATTAAAATTTTAATTGTGGGCCTGATTTACACTACCCAGGAAATGGCTCAATGCACAAATGTGCACCTACTTTGCACATTCACAACTGGATCTATGTACACAAACTGCATGCATACTTTTGGCTAGATGCAGATATCCAGACATTTGCACATGTAGTTGTGCATGTGCTAAGCATGCACACAATCCATGCCTACTTAGGTAAAGAAAACCATTAATGTATGCATGCAGTGTTGCAGCCAGGTTGATCCCAGGCTATTGGAGAAACAAGATGGGTGAAGTAATATCTTTTCTGGACCAACTTCTATTGGTGAAAGATGAGCTTTTGAGCTACACAGAGCTTACACATGACCTGAGGAAGAGCTCTGGGTAAGTTCAAAAGTTTCTCTCTCTTACCAACCTTTTACTCAATGTTATATGCTAAGATTCCAGTTTAAGGTCTGGAGTCCTTAGCTACATAGAATATCAGGGTTGGAAGAGACCTCAGGAGGTCATATAGTCAATCCCCTGCTCAAAGCAGGACCAACACCCACTAAATCATCCCAGCCAGGGCTTTGTCAAGCCAGGCCTTAAAAACCTCTAAGGATGGAGATTCCACCACCTCTCTAGGTAACCCATTTCAGTGCTTCACCACCCTCCTAGTGAAATAGTGTTTCCTAATATCCACCGTAGACCTCCTCCACTTCAACTTCAATAGGGGGGAGGGATAGCTCAGTGGTTTGAGCATTGGCCTGCTAAACCCAGGGTTGTGAGTTCAATCCTTGAGGGGGCCACTTGGGGATCTGGGGCAAAATCAGTACTTGGTCCTGCTAGTGAAGGCAGGGGGCTGGACTCGATGACCTTTCAAGGTCCCTTCCAGTTCTAGGAGATGGGATATCTCCATTAAAAAAAAAAAAAAAAAAAAAAACTTGAGACCATTGCTCCTTGTTCTGTCATCTGCCACCACTGAACAGCCAAGCTACATCCTCTTTGGAACCTCCCTTCAGGTACTTGAAAGCAGCTATCAAATCTCCCCTCATTCTTCTCTTCTGTAGACTAAATAACTCCAGTTCCCTCAACCTCTCCTCGTAAGTCATGTGCCCCAGCCCCCTAATCATTTTCATTGCCATCCGCTGGACTCTCTCCAATTTGTCCATATCCCTTCTGTAGTGGGGGCCCCAAAACTGGACGCAATACCCCAGGTGTGGCCTCAACAGTGCCGAGTAGAGGGGAATAATCATTTCCCTCGATCTGCTGGCAATACTCCTACTAATACAGCCCAATATGCCGTTGGCCTCCTTGGCAACAAGGACACACTGCTGACTCATATCCAGCTTCTCGTCCACTGTAATCCACAGGTCTTTTTCTGCAGAACTGCTGCTTAGCCAGTTGATCCCCAGCCTGTAGCAGTGTATGGGATTCTTCCTTCCTAAGTGCAAGACTCTGTCCTTGTTGAACCTCATCAGATTTCTTTTGGCCCAATCCTCCAATTTGTCTAGGTCACTCTGGACCCTATCCCTACCCTCCAGCGTATCTACCTCTTCCCCCAGCTTAGTGTCATCTGTGAACTTGCTGAGGGTGCAATTAATCCCATCATCCAGATCATTAATAAAGATGTTGAACAAAACTGTCCCCAGGACCGACCCTTGGGGCATTCCGCTTGGTACATACTCAAGCTCCTTCCATAAAAATAAGTAAATCTTAAAAAGTCAGTGAAGGAAAAACGCTGGAACATAATCCCTTTCAATTCTCTGGCCTGTGTTATTTCAGAAGGTTAAACTAGTGATCATAGTGGCCTTAAAATCCATTAATCAGTTTCAGAATGGAAGGGTGAGGGGTTGGTTCAAATCTATATAACTGAACCCAGCTCCATCAATTTGGTTCTGGCTGGATCTAAAAACTAGAAAAGAATATTTTTCAGGTCTGGTTCTGATGCAGCCAAAGTCTCATGTGAACAGCTAGTTTTGTGATATTTCAGTCATTTTGACAGCAGTCATGTAAAAACAGTTTGTAAAATCTCAGAGCCACTGAAACCAGCAAAGCTGGTGCTAGTGTGAGGCTCAAACCACGTCTGGCTAAAATACCAAAACCCCATGCAAGGAAGGGGTGCATTAAAGACAAAGAGTTAAGGCTCAGATCTTGTGGTGAACAGGAATTAATCAGCAGACAGCCCTTACTAATCAATAGTCAGCAAAGATGAAACAGAGAAACTTTTCTTGAACATGAAAAATAAAAACACAATGCCAGCAGAAGTCACGCATAGCAATGTGCAAACATAAGGTCATCTAGAAACAGTCTTTTTCACATCATATCCCCTACCGTGAAGAAATTAAAAGAAAAAGTGAACGTTGCACTACTGTGCTAGCTGCATTACTCAAATTCATTGCAATCTATGTTGTATTGTTTTCACTTCATTTAGCCACTTTTCTGAGTTTTTCCTTTTTCTGGATCTAGCATACCAGTTATCAGAAATGTGTGTATGCAAGTCGAACAACAACTTCTCCTGTGAATCTCCAGCAACCCACTGATACTTTTCAAGGTTTTCTTAAAGCATCTTCTACAATTATTTTACAGTAGAACACCAGAGTTACGAACTGACCGGTCAACCACAAACCTTATTTGGAACTGGAAGTATGCAATCAGGCAGTAGCAGAGACAAAAGAAAGCAAATACAGTACAGTGTTAAAGGTGAACTACTAAAAAAAATAAAGGGGAAGTTTAAGGAAGTAAGGAAACTGTTTCTGTACGTGTTTCATTTAAATTCAGATGGTTAAAAGGAACATTTTTCTTCTGCATAGTAAAGTTTCAAAGCTGTATTAACTCAATGTTCAGTTGAGAACTTTTGAAAGAACCATATCATTTTTTGTTCAGAGTTATGAACATTTCAGTTACAAACAACCCCCATTCCTGAGGTGTTCATAACTCTGAGGTTCTACTGTACTCCATAGCTTCCTCTATTCACTCACACAATAAGACCAACATGGTTTTGTTCCGAGTGACACCCGCTGTTTAACTGATTCATACTTTCTAAAAATACTACTATTCTCTATTGTCCAAATGTCACAGGGAATATTAAATAAGTTTAGTTAATCAAGAGAATTTTCCTCTTCAATTAAATAGAGACAGGTGGTGGACATAAACCCTGTTTTGAATAATGGGGGTTCAGTTAATTGAGATTTTATTGAAATGCACTCCACTGAACCAAAAGCCAACTGTCAGATGGTATGGAAATGTCATTAGTCATGTTATTGCAAAAGTTTGTGTGATTAAATTTACAACAGGTTGCAGATTACTCTAAAGATGTAGGTAGATTAGGGTGTTTTTCATAGTATTAAATTTCAAACAGTATAAAGTACTATAGTAATTAAGAAAAATCAAGGTTAATTATTTGATCGGGTACTATCTATAGATCCTGCCGGTCTCACATGAAGCTGCATTAGCTCTGCTATATGACTATTTCAATTGAATCTCTCCATTCTAAACCAGGAAAGGAAAAATCCACTGCTGTCTTCTGCAAGTTAATTTAAACTGTAGGGAAGAACTGCAACATCCATAATACTCAATTAAATGGTTGCCAAAATATATTATTTTTGTTTAAATATGAAAATAGTCAACAAGAATCTCTGCATGAGTCAAGCAGCAGTTTAACTGCCCAAGTTTTATTGTACTAGAACACAAAGGGCTTCAGAAGAAAAGGTCACTTACCTTGTACAAACAACGATGAAGTGGATTTTAGCCCCCGAAAGCTTATGCCCAAATAAATGTGTTAGTCTCTAAAGTGCCACAAGTACTCCTCGTTGTTTTGCTGATACAGACTAACACAACTACCACTCTGAAACCTGTTACCTTGTGCGGTTCAAGATGCGTGTTCTTACAGGTTCTCCACTTCAGGACATGCACATGCCTGTGCATACTTGATCGGAGATTTTCGTCAGTGGAGTCCTCGATATCCTTGACCTTCAGTGCCACGGTAATGGGGCAGGGTAGTGGACCCCTCACTGCTCCAGTTCCTTCTTAAACACAAAGTCCAGCAAGAAGACTCCGAGGCGGAGGGAAAGTAGGGCAGATAGTAGAGCACCCAGAGGAGGACATCTCAAAGAACTCCAGTTACTGTACAAGGTAAGTAACCTGTCCTTTCTCTTTGAGTAGTGTCCCTACAGGTGCTCTACTTAAGGAGATTCCCAAGCAGCACTGAATTACGAAGGAGCGTGCCGAGAAGGTGGATTCAGTATGGACCATAAAACAGCATCACTGAAAGCAGCGTCAGCTCCGGAAGGAGGCACAAGAGCATAGTGCCAGAAACATGTGTGCACCAAAGACCACATGACTGCCCTACAGTTGTCTGAGACAGGTATGTTTTTCAGTAGGGCCACAAAGGTAGACTGAGCCCTGGTGGAATGTGCAATCAACCTGGGCCAGGGACAAACGCTCAAGGCTTCATAACAGGTTAAGATGCATCCTGAAACCCATTTGGACAATCTGTGGATGGAGATCTGATGCTCTTTCATCCATTCTGCAATTAAGATGAAAAGGGCTTAGTCCTGTCAAGTTACAAGGCGAGAGCTCTTTTTACGTCCATTGTACATAGGCTCACTTTTTCTCTTGAAGAGTGATGCTTTGGATAAAACATTAATAAGTAAATCTCCTGAATAATGTGGAACTCCGAAGAAACTTTAGATAGGAAGTGAGGGTGAGGATGTACTGTCACCTTGTCACAATACAACAAGGTGTATGGTGGGTCAGCCATGAAAGCTTCTAGCTGGTTGAAGTGATGGCTATGAGATCTTGAGCAACAAATGGTGGAATGAACAGCTCCCCCAAATTGAGCAAATAAAAACAGGAAGGGTAAAAACAGCCACAGTGAACAAAATTGTGCTAAATAGCAGAAACTCAAAGAAACTCGAAGAAAAAAATATAAAATATAGAAGGAAGAAGAAAAAATAAGAGACAAAGTAACAAACTGCGTAGCTAGCTACAGCAGACACCATAACACTCCACCTCAAGCCACAGACAGCTGAGAAGAAACCGGAGTGGTGGCGATCCCCCCGGCCTCCCCTCAGCAATCTCCCCTCTCCCCATATCCTCGCAACTGAGCAAAAGGGTATCTAGGGCGCAGGCGTGGACCCACAGACAGTGTCGATGAAAATCTCCAATCATGGGTTCACAGACACACCCAGAAGTGGAGCACCCATAAAGACACTATTGAAGAAGAAACCATGGTTGTCTGTGCAGACAACATTGAAATGCACTGGGCTGGGAATCTGAGTCTATCACTATCACTGAAGATGCATTTAGGACAACTGCTTATGCATATGGATTACTCCAAATAAAGTAAGTATGTTAATGTAAAATTGTTAGTGTGCTGAAAATTCAGGGAAAAGACTTTAACAAGGTGGTAAGTCACACTTTGACAAAACACAGATAACAAACAGCACTAACTCTTCTGCACTGTTGCATTCAACAGCTAGAAAACTGACATCAATTTCTATGCACTTAAACAAATTACCAGCAATTAAAGCTATGTTAAGCTATCCTTATTAATGGGTACCCTTCTCTACAACCATAAACTGTGCCCAAAAAGTATAGAACACATGGCTTTTTTTAATGCGGATTTAAATATGACATGCATTTCCCTAGTTTTTCCCCAATGTAAATTGTTAAGTAATAAGACTTCTAATGTACATATAAACAAAAGAAATTCAATAATCAGTTAAGCATTTAGATACAAAATAAAACTCAGCAGAATTTTATGGGTAGAGAAACTCAATTCACCAAAACTGGAGTAATTTATGTACGAGACACAAAGTCAACAATATAAAGCTGAGGTTGGGATAATATATATATATATATATATATATATATATATATATATATATATATATATATATATATATATATATATATACACACATACACAAACACACAAGAAGAAAGGTTTCCGTTTCATCCTGAAAAGCATAAATACCTCTTCCTATTGAACCATACATTTTATTTCTATAAACCAACAATTTTCTCAGAGGTATTTAACTTTTATGGAGATCCTGCATTTTTTTAATAGGAAATACATTCTATGTCCCTAGCAGTCTGTTTCCCTTATACCGTCCTTGACACTTACAGAGATGGGCTGGAAGCACTTGTGTATTTCAAGTTTGTCAGTTGGTCTCCCGTTTCTTTTCTGCCTTTCCTTCTTTCAAGTATTTTCCTGACTCTATTCTCATCAATATTTTGTTAATGTGCATCTGTGTGCACTCAGTAATGTAAAATATATGTACAGCATACATATTACATACTCATATATAGTTATGAGACTATAAGGGTCTTAACATGTCAAACCAAATTAAACTCACATTTTTAAAGCTAACTTTCCATTTTCTCCCAGCCTGAGGTGCGCAAGCATTTAACAGGAGTCTCACCACCATTCAGGATTTTAATCAAAAACGGAAATTAAGAAAAAAAGTTAAGCAGGTTATCGGGGAAAAAATGAGATGATCTATTAGGTCCCGTCTACACTAGAGAAATTTACCCTTCTAAAAAACATTTTGTCTCCCCAGCACATTTGTAAATTGCCACGTGTCCACACAAAAATGCTCCAGATATCACTTGAACTATATTTGCTTAAGTCCAAAAAACATTTCAGTCTGCATGGTGTTAATGGCAGTGTAGATGAAGGCTATAGGCCAGTGTAATTACACCAACTGCTTACTCACAGTGCACCAATGGCTTTTTTGAAATTTCCCAGAATCTACTGTTTCTAGGAGTTGTGCCAAAAAGTAGGGGATAGGAACCTGGAGGGCATTGTGACTGCTGCACTTTGGATCACCACAAGTGAGGAAACAGAGCAAAACCTTGACGTGCTCCGAATTTGTATCAGCAATGGATGCACTTAACCATTTGTGCTTAAACTGGCTCAGTTAGAAACAGTTCAAATTCCAGAAACATTGTGGGAAACCTGTTTTTTGAAGACTACTCTCACATAATCAGAGTTTTCTTACATTTTCTTACACCGGGGAATTAGAATTTTGCAGGACACCTCACACATCATTTCTGCTTAAGTGAAATATACTGCATCCAATAGACTACCATGATAAACTGTAGGAAAACTGACATTATGGCAATACAGTCTATGCCTCTATTAAATGTACAGAACAAAGAGTCAACTGAGGTTTAAATAAAAGATAAAAGCACTACGTAGTTGTAACAGGAGTCTAATGTCTGTCAGCAAGTCTGCTCCTAGCCACCGGTGGAGGGAGTTCCACACTTGTAGAGGAACCGTGACCGTCTGTCCAAGGTGTCTTTGACTGGAGAACAGGGTATTCTGAGCCAACCCAGGAAGACAGCACTGCTTCGTAGGAGTGGCCTTGAACAGCCCGTCATTGATGGATGGGAAAGACTAGTATCCTCTCTTGTTGGAGGTAAACAGACACTATTGCCAGGACCTTTGGCGCCAAGGAAAGCACTCAGTATTGAAAATGATCCTGATGTATAGTGAAGCATAGCTATTTCCTGCACAATGGGTGTATCATTATATAGAAATAGACATCTTATAGGTCAAGTGATGAAAACCCATCCCCTTTCTCCAGTGAAAGAATTACAGCTGCCAGTCACCATCTTGAACTTTTGAGACTACAAACTGGTTTAGAAGTCTTAGATCTAAGATTGGTCTCCACCCTCTGTCCCTCTTTGGCACAAGGAAATACTTTGAGTAAAACCCTCTGGTCCTTGTGAGGAGGAGGGACCAGCTCTATTGCTCCGAATCAAAGGAGAGAATTCACTTCTTATCTCAATAAAAGCTCATAAGAATAGTCCCTAAAGAGGGACAGAGAAGGGCGGTGGAAGTGAGGGAGTGATGGAAAGCTCCTTCATCCTCTTCAATGTCATCCAATGGAGGAGCGCCTGCAGAAAAAGGTGAAAAGTCCTACGGTACTGGAAGACGGTGGTCTGGAGATTGGGGTCTCTGTACTAAGAGATGAAGAGCGAGGACCCTGGTTCATGTGTTACAGACAGGTTCTTCGTATATCTGAAATCTTTTGATACCAAGTAGGAGATCCGTACTGACGCAGTAGCTGAACCACAACAGTATCGCAGACAGAGGGCGTAATGACGTAGGTGTCAAAGGTGTCTGGCACCTTAGCTTGCTTGGTACTAAGGGTACCAAATGGTACTGACAACGGGGCTAAGTCCCACAGTGCCAGTCCGGAGTGCTTACGCTTGCCCTCCTTGTCCCTGGCACAGGGTACTGAGGCTCTGTCAGAGCTGTCTCTCTCCTTTGAGCTCTAGAACGTTCCGGCCTCACTGTACTAGAGTAAGAATCCTTTGTCTCAACAGTACCAAGTCAACAGGTCCAGGCTTCGGAAACTGCAGATCTCATAGGGGACCTGAGCTTTTCCAGAGCTGTCTCCTTAAGATAAAAGTCCGTGCTCCTCTTTTTGGAAGTCTTCCTTGAAACCTCAAAACTTTTTCCCTTCTTAGGGGAAGGCTGCATTGAAGTTAAAGGTGCACTGGGATCTGTCCAGAGACAGATATACGAGGGGGTCTCCTGACCTGACTCGCAGAAGTTGGTTGAAGGGAACATTCCATCATCCACAGTCTTAGTTTATCTCCCTGTTCTTCCTTGCCTTGGACTTGAGTGCCTGGCAGAAGTTGCACTTCTGGTATATCTAGGACTCCCCCAAGCAACGGACACATTTAGAGTGGTCATTGCAATCAGGTATAGCTTCTCGGCAGGAGAGAGAGCATTTGAAACCTGGTGAGCCAGGTACGTCCTGCTACGACAAATAAGTCTCCCTGGAGGGAGGGGGGGGAGGGACGGGGAGAGAGAGAAGCAAAATAATCCTCTCACTACTTTTCTCTCACTAACTAACTATAGCTATCACTAACAACTAACTATCCTAACTAATCCAGGGGTTCTCAAAGTGTGGGCCGTGACCCCCAAATGGGTCGCAACTGCATTTTGATGGGGTCGCCAGGGCAGAAAGCCCCAGCCTGGAGGTCCACGGGCGAAGGGAGGCTGAAGCCCCAGCCAGCCTGAATCTCCAGAGGCAGCTGATGCCTCAGTCCACAACTCTGCAGAGGCCTAGGGGCTGAAGCCTGTGCCTAAGGCCCCCCCAGGCAGGACTTCAAGCCCAAGCAGATTTGTTTGGCGTTGACCCCAGTGCCTGCGGTTCTGCAACTGCCCTGCCTGTGCTCAGGCACCTGTGTTTACTTGGCAGCCCACTCAGCACATGTTGTGTTGAAACCATTTTGAAAAGTTGCTGAATGTTTACAATGGACTGTTTTCTGAAGAAAAGTGAAGGAAAGGGGAGTACTGAAGAGGAGTCGATTCCCACTTGCAGCAAAAGGGTGGACGAGGATCCAAACAGCAGTAAAAAGCCAAGAAATGGCAAATACCATCCAAAATATTTGGAATATGGATTTACATGGACTGGTTTTCAGGAGGATCCACAGCCACAGTTTGAGGTATGTGGCGAAGTTCTGGCAAAGGAGAGCTTAAAACTATCTAAAATGTTGTGGCACTTGCAGACACGACACAGTTCTCTTCAACCAAAACCACTTGATTTTTTTCCGCGAAAGCTGGGAGAGCTAAAGGGCCAGAAAACAGTATTGAGAATGGCAGCCAAAGCAAATGCGAGAGCCCTTGAGGCATCTTTTGCTGTGTCATACTGAATAGCTAAAACTGGGATACCACACACTATTGGAGAAACGTTTTTCTACCATGTGCCAAGAAAGTATTTTCGATTATGATGGGGCAAGGTACAGCGACTCAACTTGATTCAATTCCCATCTCTAATGATACTCTTGCCAGGCGCATTCACAGTATGGCAAATGACGGGACTGAACAAGCGATAGCTTGATTTTGGCAAAGTCCCTTTTTTTCCATTCAACTTGACGAAACAAGAGATGTGTCGAGTGCTGCTCAGATGCTGGCGTACGTAACATTTAAGAATGACAACAAATGACAAAAAACTCCAAGAGAAATTTTTGTTCTGCAGGTCATTACCACAGCATGCTACAGGGGAACCGCTCTTGGCACTCTGGAATGCTTTTGTCTCTGATTCTGACTTGGAACGGCAGCACTGTGGAATTTGCAGTGACGGTGCTCATACAATGACTGGAAGAAACAGTCGGTTAGTCACCCGAGTGCAGGCGGTTGCACTGCAAGCAGTTTGGACTCTCTGTATCATACGCAGGCAAGCCCAAGTTGCAAAAACAATGCCACCTGTTCTAAAATAAGTTCTCAATGAAGCTGTTCACATAGTCAACTTCATCAAGAGTAGCGCAACAAGTGTAAGTTTGGAGTTTTGTGTAATGAGATGGGAGCTGAGCACTGTCAGTTACTTTACCAAACAGAAGTTCAGTGGCTGTCTTGGGGAAAGGTTCTCAATCATTTGTTTGAGCTCAGAGAGGAAGTGAGAATTTTTCTTTCAGACAAAGATTCCCCACTGGCTGAAAAGTTTGCAGATATCAAGTGGCTTGCTTTGCTAGCTTACCTGGCAGACATTTTTGAACGCCTACCTGTGTTGAATAGCTCACGTCAAGTACAAGATGCTTCTGACTTTTCTCTCACTGAGAAAATCAAAAGTTGGATCAAGGAACTTTCCTTGTGGTATGCTCATGTGGACAGTGGCAGTGTTGAAGCGTTTTGTTTACTGGATGTCTTTTTGGATGAAAATGCCTTACCAAAACATGACCTGCAATCCATCCTCATCAGCCACCTGAAAAGCCTTAAACTTCAGTTTCAGGAGTACTTCCCTGAAAGGAACTGGACAACAGAGTCGTGGATTCGAAATCCCTTTAATGCAGAAGCGGCTGCAAGTGTGGTTTTGTCACTTACACTGAAAGAAACATGAATGGGTCTTTCCTGTGATGAGACGTTGATGCTGAGATTTTCTGAACAACCTCTTGCGAACTTCTGGATTTCTGTGCGAGAAGAATATCCAGAGCTGTCATCTGCAGCTTTGAAAGCCCTCATGCCATTTTCCTACCTGTGTGAAGCCGGCTTTTCAGCACTGGCTTTACTGAAAAACAAATACAGGACCCGTCTCACTGTTGAAGATGACCTCCATCTTTACCTCAGCCACAAAAAGCCCCGCTTCAAGGATCTGTGTTTATCAATGCAAACTCACCCCTCCCATTAGGTGCATATTTATTTTTATTTTTTACTACTGGATATAAAGATTGACTTGTGAATTAAAATAGTTAGTGGCTACTTTTCATTGATACGGCCTTGTAATGCATTTTTTATTTAAAATACTAACTATTCTGAGTAACACAGGGCACTGGGGTCGTGTAGTAATTTTTCTTGTCAGAAGGGGGTCGTGGTGCAATGAAGTTTGAGAACCGCTCAACTAATCTAAACAAACAACACTCAAGGAGGACGTGCCAAGGCTCCGTCTCAGGTTGAGGCAGTTGAGAAGGAAACTGAGGGCTGTTCGCCTGCACATCCCTACATAGCTTCAGTGTTCAGCACAACAAGCCATAGGGTGCCTGCGCAGGCTGAATGGACACTGCTAATGGAAAAATCTCTGATCAAGGGCTCTAGAGGCTTATGCACACTGGAAGTGGAACATCCAAAGGGACACTACTCAAAGAAGGCAAAGTTTCCCCATTCTTGTGCCAAATTCAATACTACTGAATTAGCAAGCAGCAGTAAGAAGATAGATGAGGAACAGAAGGCAAGGATAGCAGAATAAAGAAGCAGCTTGCTGAACCCAGTCACTGAACATAACACACATTGATCTCCGAATTTAGCAAGTGAACGATTTTCTAGCCAGGACTACTTGTGTTGTCCTATTAATTTATATGGATCAGGGTTGTCACACTCCATCAGAACAGATCTGGATTGCAGGGATGGTAGGCATTTTCTGCATGCATTGCCTGTAGCATTCTGCACAGCACTAGACCTTACATGGACAAGGAGTGTGGTGGAGGGGGAAGTGGGGAGTCTGACACTATGCCCCATATTCTTCAGAGAGATACGGTTATGATATGATTATGGCATAACTACGATGTATTTTACGCAAGATGGGTCATGTGAGATATCATTGGAAAGGTTATGATTTACTGAATATGATTATCCTATTTGTATGCATGTATCATTTTTATGTCTGAAGTTAGGAATATTGTCTATGCATCTATTATAAATGTGTTTACACCTGGGGAACATCCACTAGACACAATGCAATCAGCCTGGATGGCCTGTTGGGAAGGGCCATTAGGGAAAACAATAGGTCTTTGAAGATGCTAATCATCTCCCACTGGGACGTCTTCCTGGGGACACTACAAACAGCCTCTGAGTTATGACTGCAGGGACATGTGACCAAGTCACCTGGTACTGGACTCCATGATAATACTAGGATTTTTCCTCTAACCGGGGTGGGACTCACACTGGGAGACAAAGGATTCCAGCCATATGCAAAAACTATTTAAGGCCGGGGAGTGACATCATCGAGGTTTGTTCTTCATTGACTCCTGCCCAAGAAAGAGGACTGCTAGAAACACCTGAGAACTAAAAGACTGGACTAGGGGAGAAGGCCTAGGCTAGAAGGGTGTCTAGCCTGTGAATGGAATATCTGAAGTTTTAAACTTCAAGCAAGTGCAGCTTGCCTTCAAGAATCTCTGCAATCTGCCTAAAACAACATTTAGGTTGAGAATTTGCTACTTATAGCCAGTTCCTTTAGTATATTAAGATTAGATTGCATGTTTGTTTTATTTGCTAGGTAATCTGCTTTGATCTGTTTACTATCCCTTATAATCACTTAAAATCTATCTTTTGAAGTTAATAAACTTGTTTTGTCTAAAACCAGTGTGGAAATCATAACTTGGGGCTGAAAGCTGTGCATCTCTCTCTCCACATTGAGGGAGGGGCGGAATTTTCATGAGCTTACGCTGTACAGTTCTCTGTGCAGCACAAAATGGTATAATTTTGGGTTTGCACATTCCAGAGGGGGGTGTGCACTTGAGTACTGGGCAGTTCCTTAGATGAGCCTTCCCATGCAAAGCTGATCTTAGCATCTGTGTGTATAGCTATAGTATATCTGGGTGTGTCCCTACCTGTATGTGTGCTGATAAAGTGCAGTCTGAAGCCTGAGGGAGGGCTTGGCTGGATTGCCTCTGCAATACATTGTAAAGGGAGCCTAGGCTGGTGGGACAGGTGGGCTCAGTGGTAAACCAGTCCCAGGTGGCACCCCGAGGGGGGGGGAACCCGTCACAGGGAGAAAGGTGACAGATTAGGGCAAGGTAGCAGTAAAACTGTTGCTTTTATGCTAGTCATGGTAATCTCAGCACACCAAATGCCTGATTTTAAGCCAAAGAGGCACTTCTTCTATAGTGTTTGCCACACAGTGAACCTGAGGAGACTAACAACTGAAACTGACTTCACTATCCAAGCTGAGACAAATACCCAAAGTCCACAGCACAGAGAGAAATAAATTGGATTTTAAAAATGTATTTAGTGCTATCTAAGGTGTTAACAGAATCACAGATAAAATTTTAATATGATTTTTAAATCAATGTTACCCCTTTAAGGCACCTTTAATATTATTAAATACTAATGAAACATGGCTTTTTCCTGGTTGCTCCAAACCAATATTTTCCCTCCAGTGAGCTACCAAACCACCCCTGTAAACCACAGCTTAAACACTGAAAGGATGAATGACCTTTAACTACAATGGCACAAATGTAATACATTACGTGTATTCCATATGTGTATCTACTGTAGGGTGGTACTAACAGAAGCAAGATAATGGCAAAATCTGCTCGTATGGAAACACAGAGCAGCAATATACTATCTAAATATTCTTAAGTTTAATAGGCTTGTGCCAGAGGATGTTAAACTGTCTGTATGTCAGGGAAACTCACAGGATACACATACTGTAAGTAAGTAGGGATTTGGGGTCTACCTTGCTTAGAGTAGAAGTCCCAGGCTAACTCGTAACTGGACTGAAAGGTTGAGGAAAAAAATAACTTCACATAGGTTCTTGATTAGTCTTTGGTATAATAATCATTGCAAAACTTCCTCACTATGCTCCATGAACTTCTAGATTTCATTTTTTTAGTCCCATAAAAATAAAAGCTTTGACACCAACCGAAAACAATTTCTCTCGGAGCATCTTAAGGAGTAAAGCCCTGTCAAAAGGGGTTGGAAAATGACATATGAAGCACTACTTACTAGAGCTGCAGGACACACTTTTGTTTGCCCTCAAAGTTGAAGTTTTATTGAAGACAAAGCGTTAACAACTTCAATTCAGTTTGCCAGCAATAAGTTAAGGATCAAACCTGTGAACCACATAACGTAAGCCCCTAGCAATACAAGAAGAGTTCAGTATTTTCTACATCTATTCCAAGCAGTAAGAAAAAAAACAGTGATTCTTTAAATAGAATATAAATTGCAGAACTTTCCATTCAACTTTTTTGTTAAATGTTAGCTGAGAAATTGTTTTTGTGTCAATTAAGAGAGACTAGTTTGAAATAAAGATGCTGATAGGAAACTGCCGCAAATTCTCTCTACTTGAGATGGACAAATGAATGTCCTGGGTAAAGACTGCACCCAAGCGAACATCTAAGGATGGCATTTGGCCATACTGAACTAATACAAACCTTACTAGTTCTTTCAGCACTTTCCCCCTTCTCACTGGTTTCTACTACATGAGTTTATTGTCAATTGTGCACTGAAGAGAATCCAACACTACAAAAATAGGTTTCTCAATCCCAAGAATGCAGACAAGGCTGCTAAATAAAAGGAAGTAATTCCCAAGTGTGAGGTTGTATGAGGTACAGACTGTAAGACCTTCTGCTCCATATTCAAGAACTCTCATCTTTCTGCCACCTTCAGTTATTTTGGGAAGCCTCTTTTGATCGCCAGGTTTGCTGCCAACATATGCCTTTTCTTAAAGGACTTAACTTACCCTGTAAGAGCCAATGCTTGCCAGTGTACCAGAAAAATCAACATAGGCATTATGGTGACTCTTAACTACTGAACACCATAAGGAGAAGTACTTATGGTAAGACTTGTCTCTGCCTCAAAGATCTTAACATATAATTTGGTAGAACACAAGGATTTGCTAAATGCAAACAATGAAAAATATCCCATAGCTGCACAGTAGCCCAGGCTTCTGACTGGCTTGATCCTGTTCTCTTCCGGAGCAAGATTCTTACTGCCAGGAAACCATTGGCAGGTAGCAACATCAGTGGTTGACTTGAGACACGAGAAACCATATGCTAAACATAGGTCCAACAATATATCTTCCTTCTCTGAATTCAGACCATTCACCCAACGTGATGTCTTAGAAGCACTACAGCAAAACCAAGCCACCACCTGCAACTCTGCCCCAGGCCCTTCTTGGCTAAACAGAAGTGAAAGCATATTGGATTCCTAACCAAGATATCCGACACCTCCTGCAAGGAAGAAATGCTAAAACCCCTTCTAAAGCATACTATGGTTTGACTGGAACTTAAACCTACCTCTGATGTAACTGACCTTTTCCAAACCAGCTAGAGACCCTGGGGAAAAGGAGGACCAAATCACTCCCCCAAAAACTTTCATAAATATGACTGTGGGATCAGTCTGGTGGTTGCACAGCAAAAGGGAACAGAAAAGCAAGAAATTAGGACCTAGTCAAGCTCTCCCTGAAGACACTCACCACATTGCTATATTTGGATCCAGACGCTGGATATGGTGTACTTCTAAATCCACTAAATCTGAGCAGGGTCCAGGCAGTCTCTAGCTTCTCAGGTTCACTCCTAGAGTGCAGAATCCCAGTCTGGTACTCCTTCTCGGAAGTGGGACCTCCATGGTTCAGCTGCCGTAGGCACCGAGACCAGTACTGAACTCTCCAACTCTCCATAGTAGACTAAGCACACACTTTCCCAGAGTTCCATTCTAGTCAGTACTCTGGTTTACAATTTAACCCTTCAAAGGAAATCAACTTCCTACACACACAGTCACGGTCTCTGCTTTCTCTATGAATAAAGAGATCCATTCAAAAACCTCCTTCCAGTGTCCTCACCACTCGAAGAGCCCTTTTGGTTTTTGGCCAGTCCTTCCAGAGTCCCAAGACCCTTTTCCTCCTGCTCAGCCTTCAAGTTCTCTCTCTCTCTGCCCCTGTAGCAAGCTTACTCCAGCTTGTTCAGGTCCAGTAGTCAAATGGTTGCCGTAGCTCAGAAAGCATGTATATTTTTTTAACAGCAGCCTCTTAATTTGTTCTCCTCCTCTGCTGTGGAATTTCCACTATTCCAACTCCCAACCCTACAGACAACCTGGGAGAACTAGCTTCCTTTAGCGTGGCCAATCTCTTTAGCATATTTATTCTTTTACCAGTGCAAAGTCACTCCATGTCAACACTTCTCTGGTTGTCCTACAGTTGCTTCCAGACAGGGCATGACATGGTCCTTGAAAATGGCTGATTCAATACACACTGAAGGTTATACACAGAGTACATGAGTTCATAAAATCAATTGAAATTCATAAATTGTACATAGTTTTTTTGTTGTGATGGTTTGGGAATCTAACTATAAGCCACCCTCCAATGATGGGGTAACACACAGAGCCTTGGCAAGTTTAATATGTCTACTTGCATTGGAACAGAGCAGCAAGGCCTCACGGAACATATACAGATACCTGAAGTGACAGCGGGACATCAGAGCCACATTCACTTGAGTTTTATTCCGAAATGTTAAGAGATAGGTGCTTTTGAAAATTTTACCCAAGTGACTTAGGAGCTTAAGTGCCTATTAAAATCAATGGAAACTTAGGAGAATAAGTCACTTAGGTGCTTTTGAAAATTATGCCTGATGTGGCTAAAAATAATATTTATGGGATAATATTTAGAATAAACAGGAGAGAGATCTCTCTCCTGAGATCTGAAACCTAAAACAAAGAAAGAACTCAAGCATAACTGGAAAAGTTCATGCCCCTTTAGGACCTTAACTCCTCTGTTCATAACTAGGGCCCTACCAAATTCATGGCTATGAAAAACGCATCACAGACCATGAAATCTGGCTATTGCAAAGGGGGTCAATGTATTGCCACGCTTACTTCTGCTCTGCCTTCAGAGCTGGGCTCCTGGCCAGCAGCCGCTGCTCTCTAGCTGCCCAGCTCTGAAGGCAGAGCTGACACCAGCAGCAGCACAGAAGTAAGGGTGAGAATATCATGACACCCCTATACTAGCTTTGCGATACCCTCCCACCACATACAGCTACATTTTGGGTCAGGACACCCACAGTTACAACACCATGAAATTTCAGATTTAAATACACCTCTACCCAGATATAACGCTGTCCTCGGGAGCCAAAAAATCTTACCGCATTATAGGTGAAACCGCGTTATATCGAACTTGCTTTGATCTGCCGGAGCGCGCAGCTCCGCCCCCCCAGAGTGCTGCTTTACCGCGTTATATCCAAATTCATGTTATATCGAGTCGCGTTATATCGGGGTAGAGGTGTATATGAAACCATGAAATTTAAGATTTTTAAAATCCTATTACCATGAAATTTACCCAAAAGGACCATGAATTTGGTAGGGCCCTATTCAGATAATCACTTTAGATAATCACTGACATATGGTTCTATCCTGAGATGTGACTATGTAAAAACAGGAACTTCCTACCCCACTGATCTCTTCCTTGTCTGTATTCAAACTCAGACCTGCTGGTGATAGTTACTCCCGAGCACGTTTACTACTTTTTTTACTCATTTTAGTACAATGATCTGTCAGTGGCTAGGATCAAACCTGGGACCTCTGAAGCTTAATACATGAACCTCTACTACCTGAGCTAAGGCAGCTCTCTTAAATAAGACTGTCCCATGCTCATCAATTGATAGCTGGTCTAGTCACCACTAGAGGGGGGAAGACTGCCACATCAAACAAGCATGGATTACATATTTCTCCTGGCTGGGGAAGCACATCCTGAGCTTTAGAGATGTCCCAGTTGAAATCCTGGACAAACCCTGCCCCCCAATGCTGACAGACTCTAGGTGTCAGCAGCTGGGATAAACCCTGGGACCTCTGGATTGTAAAGCAGGAGTTATGATATTTAAATCTACCTGAGCCAAGACACACTTCTCTCTTAGCCAAGCCTGTAGCAGGTCATCAATCTCTAGCTGGTCTAATCACCCCTAGAACAGGACAGAGTGCCAAACCAAGCAGGCATAGGTTACACAGGCAGTTAAGAGGACATGTGAGATGTATTGTGCACCACCAGAATTGCTTACTAAGCTTCAATAACTTACACCTGTACAAACCCTCTGAAAATAAATCACACAGGTTTTCTTGAATTTCTAATTGGGACTGCAGAACCTTATCTCCAGCCATTCATGAGAAGACAGCTGGTCTTTTCAGAGTCCAGGTTCAGTTTTCACGAGTAGTAGTTAGAAAACCTATTTTTACTTGTAAGAAAAGCACATTACAGATGGAAATCCACGAGTGACAAACATGCAACCCTACAGTGCCATTTTTACAGAATCAAATTTCACAGTAGAGCTGCACACCTTATATAAACATCAGCTAACAAGCATGTGGCTTCATCTCTCCATGTGCACACCCATCTACCAGAAATGAAGCAGTACTGAGACAATGGGAAGCCTCCCTTACTGCAGACCGTAGAAAGAAGATGAGAGTTACTGGGGTAGTCATTTTTTCCCTTTGCTGGAGGTAGATGAATGAGAGAGTAGTTTCGGCTTGGCAATTAAGCCCAAGCATAAAAATCATCTGGCTGGCTTAAAATCATAGTGTGGGATGACAACACAGCATACCAACTTTCGTTTTTTCTGCACCTGCATTAGCACAGACAGGCTGCAGCCCCGTGTAGACAGCCTTCCCTTTTGATTCCCTGGCTTTTAAAAATGGGAGTGTTTGAGTGAGTTTTGATAGCTGTGATTGTTCTATAATGTTTTATTCTCAATACTCGGTATATACATTCTTCAGCTAGTTCATTTTTAAAACACTTTAGCAGTTAAACTGTCACACTTATGCACAATCTGACACCTTAGAGTCATAGTTTGAATATTTCAGTTCTATTACTTTTAATTCTGTGCCAGTTAATCATATTTTATTTAAGGCAAAATGTTAATCTTCTGATTTTAAAAATCATAGTACTTTACCTTTTTATGGCTGCATATTAAAATAAGGATACTTGCCAATTACCTAGAGCCCTTTTTCCAGAATTAAAATGATAAATTGACAACAGGTCAGCTCAGAATCTCTGCAGTCCTACAGTCTCTTTTGCATGCTGCAAATGACCTCTTCACACTTCCCAGTACTCTAGCTGAAATTAACAGCTAAACTTGTCAATGTACAGCCCACTTGGTAGGATGATCTGACTTTAATTCTGGAACCAAAGCTTAAACAGAAGTATCTGGGCTCCAAAGAGCCAGCTCTAATAAACCGGCTGCAACTGTTAGCTCAAAAGAGTAGTTACTTGATTTGCAGCTCAGAATCGGGGGTTCTTTGGAAGTCTATTTTGAGGATAGTGTGAAAAGAACAGAACTGAAGTGGATTAGTATTTTGGGTTTTCTTTTTTTTTCTAACTGTACTTTTATGCTGCCAAAAAACAGTTGCCACAGTACTTAGCATGGTTGTAGTGCTCAGATCCCTTTACAGAATCAGGTCCTATATTGCAAGCACTTCCAGACAGGGGTCTTGTCTCCATGCTTGTCTGCAAAGCAACCAGCAAATTATTCACTGTATATAAATAATAGACGTTCTCACAAGTCCAGAACCAATCAGTGTATGTCACTCACTACAACCATCATAGTTTGCCCACATGGCTCCTTATCAGGACCGTAGCAACAAAGAACGTGGCCCCCTCCGAACGGTGGCCCCCTCCGAACATATGTCCGGGCGGGGCCCCTTACAATGCAGAAACTGGAATGCGGTATTTATTTTGCCACTTTTAGGGGCCCCCTTCCTTTCGGGGCCCCCTCCGGTCGGAGGGTACGGAGGGCGCTCGCTACGCCTCTGCTCCTTATACATAAAATACCTCTTCCCTTCCAGTTCACCAACCCACCACCCCATCGGTGTTCAGTTCCTTCCTTGAGAATCACTTCTTCCACGAAATCCACAAGAAGGGAGACAGTTTTGTATAAAAAACAAGGATAAGGACAAATCTGTTTGATGTATTATCTTCTTTGATCTTCCCTGTATCCTAGCTTTTTTGTTTGAGTTTTTGGGGGTTGTGGAATTTCTGTGTGTGTGTACTGTATAGGGCCTAGCACATGATTTGTTAAGAACCAGCACTGAATAAAAATAATATACAAATATTAATCATCACTGTGCCCTGGAAAGTAGGTAATACTATCCACATCTGTGGAAGAAGGAAATGAATGAAGGAGCTGGATGAGCGAGCGTCTCAGACGGGTGATTAAGAAAAAACAGAAAGCGTACAAGGAGTGGAAGATGGGAGGGATCAGCAAAGAAACCTACCTTATTGAGGTCAGAGCATGTAGAGATGGAGTGAGAAAGGCCAAAAGCCGTGTAGAGTTGGAACTTGCGAGGGGAATTAAAACCAATAGTAAGAGGTTTTATAGCCATATAAATAGGAAGAAAACAAAGAAAGAAGAAGTGGGACCGCTTAAGACTGTAGATGGAGTGGAGCTTAAGGATAATCTAGGCATGGCACAATATCTAAACGAGTATTTTGCATCGGTCTTTAATGAGGCTAATGAAGGACTCAGGAATAGTGGCAGCGTGACGGATGGGAATAAAGGAGGGGGGATTGACATTAACGTATCCGAGGTAGAAGCCAAACTCGAACAGCTTAACGGGACTAAATCGGGCGGACCGGATGATCTTCATCCGAGAATATTAAAGGAACTGGCGCGAGAAATTGCAAGCCCGTTAGCGATAATTTTTAATGAATCTGTAAACTCGGGGGTGGTACCGTTGGACTAGAGAATACCTAATGTGGTTCCTATTTTCAAGAAGGGGAAAAAAAGTGACCCAGGTAACTACAGGCCTGTTACTTTAACATCTATAATACGCAAGGTCTTGGAAAAAATTTTGAAGGAGAAAGAAGTTAAGGACCTTGAGGTCAATGGCAATTGGGACAAATTACAACACGGTTTTACGAAAGGTAGATCGTGCCAAACCAACCTGATCTCCTTCTTTGAGAAAGTAACAGATTTTTTAGATAAAGGAAATGCGGTGGATCTAATATACCTCGATTTCAGTAAAGCGTTTGATACGGTACCGCATGAGGAGTTATTGGTTAAATTGGAAAAGATGGGGATCGATATGAAAATCCAGAGGTGGATAAAGAACTGGTTAAAGGGGAGACTGCAGCGGGTCGTACTGAAAGGTGAACTGTCAGGTTGGAGGGAGGTTACCAGTGGAGTTCCTCAAGGTTCAGTTTTGGGTCCGATTTTATTTAATCTATTTATTACTGACCTCGGAACCGAATGTAGGAGTGGGCTGATAAAGTTTGCGGATGATACAAAGTTGGGAGGTATTGCCAATTCGAAGAAGGATCGGGATATCCTGCAGGGAGATTTGGATGACCTTGTAAACTGGAGTAATAGTAATAGGATGAAATTTAATAGTGAGAAGTGTAAGGTGATGCATTTAGGGATGACTAACAAGAATTTTAGTTATAAGCTGGGGACGCATCGGTTGGAAGTAACGGAAGAGGAGAAGGACCTCGGAGTCCTGGTTGATCGCAGGATGACTATGAGTGGGCAATGTGACGTGGCCGTGAAAAAAGCTAATGCGGTCCTGGGATGCATTAGGCGAGGTATTTCTAGTAGGGATAAGGAGGTGCTGGTTCCGTTATACAAGGCACTGGTGAGACCTCATTTGGAGTACTGTGTGCAGTTCTGGTCTCCCATGTTTAAAAAGGATGAATACAAACTGGAACGGGTACAGAGAAGGGCCACTAGGATGATCCGAGGAATGGAAAACCTGTCGTATGAAAGGAGACTCGAGGAGCTCGGTTTGTTTACCTTAACCAAAAGAAGGCTGAGGGGGGATATGATTGCTCTCTTTAAATATATCAGAGGGATAAATACCAGGGAGGGAGAGGAATTATTTCAGCTCAGTACTAATGTGGACACGAGAACAAATGGATATAAACTGGCCGTCGGGAAGTTTAGGCTTGAAATTAGACGAAGGTTTCTAACCATCAGAGGGGTGAAGTTCTGGAACAGCCTTCCGAGGGAAACAGTGGGGGCGAAAGACCTCTCTGGCTTTAAGATTAAGCTTGATAAGTTTATGGAGGGGATGGTTTGATGGGATAACGTGATTTCAGTCAATAGGTCAATAACGTGCCATCGCTGGTAATTAGTAACAATGGTCAATGATGGGATATTAAAAGTTACTACAGAGAACTTTTTTCCGGAGGGTCTGGCTGGAGAATCTTGCTCGCATGCTCGGGGTTCAGCTGATCGCCATATTTGGGGTCGGGAAGGAATTTTCCTCCAGGGTAGATTGGCAGAGGCCCTGGAGGTTTTTCGCCTTCCTCCGCAGCATGGGGCAGGGGTCGCTTGCTGGAGGATTCTCTGCAACTTGAAGTCTTTAAATCATGATTTGGGGACTTCAACAGCTGAGTCAAGGGAGAGAATTATTCCAGGAGTGCGTGGGTCAGCTTTTGTGGCCTGCATCATGCGGGAGGTCAGACTAGATGGTCATAATGGTCCCTTCTGACCTTAAAGTCTATGAGTCTATGAATTAAATTGCCCAGTGTCACACCAATAACTTAATGACAGAGCTTGAAATGGAACTCAGGAGTTGCTAGTTCCCACTCCTATGCTCATTCCATGAGGCCATGCTGCCTCCTAGCAATATCCTGCATAGCTGGATACTTATTTGTTCCTATCAACATAACTAAACACTATGGCTGTACCAAAGAGCACCTGCCATCATCTTTCAGAAGCATGGTTTCTAGACCCACAGTCAGTGCAGAGGTAGAGGAAGGGAGTTCACAAGGAACAAATATGGAGTGTTGTGTTTTGTTTTTAAAAGAGTAAAATAAAAAGAGTGATCTTTTACTCTGAAACTCCCCTCTCATCATTTAGTTATTGGCACTAGCCTGCCTACACTGTTATCTTCGCCTGCTTTTACTGTCTTAACTTTGGGCTTGACCCAATGCTCTTTGGGGCAGGAACTTTTCTTGTGTAAACATGTGACACCAATAATGTAATACATAATAAAAGGGTAACCACCACCTTTTAATTAGCCACAGCCCTTAAACTGGTGATTTCACCAACACCTACAGGATTATGACAACTTTGTGTTTTAAAAAAACCTAACAAATTGATGAGAGGATTCCGTGGACATTTCAGTTGTCTGGTCTTCTCTCCAGAAACTGACATCTTCTCCAATCCTGCAGCCTCTGTTCAATGGTGGTCAATTATAATTATTAAGAAAGTAAATCCAAGGCCTGGTGAAGTTTGTTTAAATTGATAACTTGCTTTATACATCAAAAGTGAGTTGATATACAAAGTAGTCCCCTTCGTGGGTACTATCTCCTCCATGAGGAAAATGCAATTCCCCACCCGAAGTAAGGTATTTGTAAAAACATTTTAGAGTGACTGCTAAGGTTGAGAATGAAGTTTTACTTCATACAGCTATTTAGAGTGAGACAAACTATATCTAAAAAGTGCAGATATGCTTTTTTTAATTTCCTTTGCACTTCAGGGAAGGGGGAGGGAAAAGCATCTCTGATTTGTATATTAAAGCACAAGCATCTGTCCTACTGATGATATTCTAGGGAAGCACATTAGCATAAAATTTAACGATGTCAAATAAGTGGATGTGAAATAGGGACTGCGTAAAGACACTATTTCCAAGCCTGACAGAAACATCACTGTTTAGAAATGCAAATGAAACCATTATGTTCAATAATTATATGAAAATATGAACAGTTCAGCATGTTTTCCAGCCCTGATGGCAGTTAATGGGATGTACGCTTATGTAAATAACTACTATTAAAGCTAATGCTGAAAAAAACTAATAAATTCATACTAAAGCAACTGATTTAGTACGCTTTTAAACCCCAGCAGTGCTCACTTATTAGAAAGGAGTGCATTCTTATGTTTAGAACTCATTACTGTTACAAGTCACTGCAACTCCATCAATTACCATGCATTAATGAAAATGGGACACATACAAAAAAAATTATTGCCTCTCAGCAGTTTTCTTTAAAGACAAAATATAGGGGTATTACCATCATGGGGCCTTGAGGGGAACTTATCAGCAACGTAATCTTTATTATTACAACTGTACTCCCTGTGCTATAACCTTGGGGGATTTTTTTGTCCCAAGAAGGGCTAACCTTATGTAAAACTTTTGACATATTTACAATGCAAGCAGCTGTGTTACCACCAATAAAAAAAGATTTTCACTATTAAAAAGGCATTTTTAAAAACTGAAATTTGCTCTAGTATGTTAGTTGAAAAACATGGACATGGAAAGAAAAATTATTATTTTCGAAGCCAAGACATGAAGGTGTAATGAAAACAGAATTAAGTGGCAAGGGCACAGATGGTAGAGTTCGGAGATACTCTTCTGCCTGGGTAAACTCCACCCCGAGTTTTACATTTGTACTTTTAATGACCTCCTGGAGAACACTGGAATTAACACTTCTCAGGAACACGGTGTATTTTTCTTTGGTTGGTTGCTCTATTTCCCTAATGTTTTTCAAAAAGTTGTTGACTTTCTTGTTCAAAACACCACAATTCTAGCTGGAAACAAAGTAATGTCAGCATAGCAAGGGGTAAGCTATAGAACCCCTCTGGAAATTAAAAGCTGAGATTTATCCAGTGTCTAACATTTCACAATTATCCCCTCTTTGTTTTCCAAGCATCCTCAGAAAATTAGATATTCTGGCACCCACTAGACGGTAATAAGCACACCAAAGCTGGAAATGTCTTCCCATTAGTTTGTATTGCCTCTCGCTATTTAAAATTAAGGCCAGACACTGAACAAGATCCCAGCCCTACAAATTACTGTATGTGAAAGGACTGCTGCACCCACGCAGAGCCCCACTGAAATCAAATGGTGCTTTATACTAGCAGAGCAATT
Organism: Emys orbicularis; assembly: GCF_028017835.1. Lineage (NCBI taxonomy): Eukaryota > Metazoa > Chordata > Testudines > Emydidae > Emys > Emys orbicularis. The sequence goes on along the minus strand of NC_088688.1, from coordinate 5,931,276 downwards.
CATCTGTGTTCAAAGCTGCATTCTAGTACCAAAGGTGGCTGTACAGGCTATGGATCTCTCACCATAAGTGCAAAGTCAACAAGACTACAGACTGACCTGTAGAATCCTACACTGTAGAAAGAGAAAAAAAACTTGGTAAGTTAAGTTAGTACGCAGCAAGGTGGGGTGTAAATCTACAGCACACTAGCTTGCCGTGTGGACCTTCAAAGAGTGGTAGGTCAAAGCATACTACAGATCTTTTAGTACACGGTAGCAGGGTCCACAGTTGCACAACAAGCTAGAGCATTGTAGATTTACACCCAAGTTTAGTGTGCTTAAAATCGCCATATACACAAGCCCTTATTCTTTTCATCTGGCATGAGCTAACAGGGAACAAGATTATCCTTGAGTACAGGCAGATCACACAGTCCACTCGATCAAAGTTAAATAAATATTACAATTCATTTCAGACAATGTTCTCTCCACTGTAAAGACAGAGAGAGGCAGTTCCTGTCCTGAGGAACTTACAATTTAAAAGACAAAAGACCAGACAAGAAGGCACTGAGAGAGACCAAGAGGATGACAGCATACAATAGCAAACTAATTTGTTCACCCCGTAAGGCTAACACGCACAGTAACAATTACGATCACTATGAAAAATGTTGGGGAAAAAACAGATCTCATTGCTTTCACTGAACCCCTCTGTCCTAAGGGAGAGGGGGGAAGTGTTTTGTCATCTAGACCATTAAAACTATTTCACAAGCAAAGGCCATTCTAAGGTTAAAAACAGTAAGACAAAATTGCTACTGATTAATAATAAAGCCATTCATTTTATTCTTCAAATCTAAAGTAATTACAAGCCAGAGTATGGCAAATGGATTTAGCTGAAGCCATTACGTCAGAAGACTCCTTTAAAGAAGAACAGTAATTTAAAACACTAAACTGAATAATGAACTCTCCTGAACAACAATTATTATGGGATTGATTTATTGAAAGTGCATTTAATCATGTAAGAAATGTTTAAACTTTCCAAAATAGTTCAGGGAGACTGCAACACCAATAGCAGAGTCAGCCTAGTGATCATTACAACTGAGGACCTAAAGCAGACAGGGAATTTATTGAGTTTGGAACAATAAAGTACGTCAATCTCTCTAAATCCACATTTCTAGTCAATTTGTTACAGTACAGACTTCAGCAATTAATCTCATTTACCATTTGTGCCTCCTTTTAGGAGGCCTCAATCTCTGTTTTCATGTGGGTCCAAGTGTTACCAAGTAGAATGTAACTCAGAGAAGATGTTCTGGGAGCTCACAGCTCTAAATCTAGCAATGTTTCACCTGAAAAGGTTCAGCAACATTAAAAGAATAGTTGGAACAATCCACCCAGGTAAGTAGCATGGTTAGTTTGCATACTTCTGTGGATAAGGTTTTCCAGAGTGGAATGAGTTTATCTGACCTATGTAGGCTTATTCTTTAGCGTGACTGCACATGACTTGGGATCTCACTGCTGCCCTGACAGCAAAGGGTCTATCTCAGATGATTTCAGACAATATCTATAGATGTCAAGTATCAAAGGGGCAGCCGTGTTAGTCTGGATCTGTAAAAGCAGCAAAGAGTCCCGTGGCACCTTATAGACTAACAGATGTATAGGAGCATGAGCTTTCGTGGATCCCACACGCATCCGAAGAAGTGGGTATTCACCCACGAAAGCTCATGCTCCTACAAGTCTGTTAGTCTATAACAGGGGTCGGTAACCTTTCAGAAGTGGGGTGCCGAGTCTTCATTTATTCACTCTAATTTAAGGTTTCGTGTGCCAGTAACACATTTTAACGTTTTTAGAAGGTCTCTTTCTATAAGTCTATAATATATAACTAAACTGTTGTTGTATGTAAAGTAAATAAGGTTTTTAAAATGTTTAAGAAGCTTCATTTAAAATTAAATTAAAATGCAGAGCCCCCCGGACCGGTGGCCAGGACCCAGACAGTGAGAGTGCCACTGAAAATCAGCTCGCATGCCGCCTTCGGCACGCGTGCCATAGGTTGCCTACCCCTGGTCTATAAGGTGCCACAGGACTCTTTGCTGCTTTTATCTATAGATGGGCGCACTCTGGATCTTGCTTTTGGTTCAGGATCAAAAACGGCTGGAGTAGGTGAATATTACACCTGTGCAAAATGCAACTCAGCTCCCGGCATGAAGACAGATTCCTGGTATCTCATCTGAGGAGTACTATACAGCCTGTGGGCAGCTACCAATGACTACAGGATGATGACTCATTGTCTTCAGCCATCAAAACAGTGGCTCAAAAATAGTCTAGTGTCAGCCTCAAGGATCACCTTAATATACGAATGGCCTGAAATGTGTAAGAACTCTGGGGCCAATGTTAAAAAGCAAGCAGCAGCCATCATTCGCCAAGGCAGACTCCATGAAGTCTTATGCCATGGCTTTTGGATGAGGGAGGGTTCCTCCTCCTGCATCGGAAGACAGCCAGCAAAACTGTCCCAAAAATTTCAGTCTGAATCCCAAAGCCATCAGCTCAGTTTCTCTCTTCCCAAAACCATACCCATACCCATAAATTTAAAAGGCAAATCACACAGACAAAATCTGTACCTGGAACGTTAACAAAGCTCCCACAGATTTCAACAGGGTGTTTTTTGACTAATGCTTTGAAATTTTACTCTAAAAATTCTGATTTATACATAGTTAAAGCTGATAGTCAGACTTTAAACTCCCCTGGTTAATCCTAAACATTGCAACACCAGTGACAGACAACGTGATCACCTTTTGTTCTAAAGCATTTATTTGCAGTCTATCAGCAAGAGGGGTTTAATTAAGACTAAACATTCAGCTTTAAATGAATTTACAGGCTTTGATATGTTTAAACACTTATTTTAATGTAGGTTGTGCCTGGTGTTAGTTTAGGAGTTCATAAAAATTTCAAAACGTATTATTTACCCAGTAGTCCTTGACTGATTCTTATACGTTTAAGAAGTTCCTAAATACATATAACAAGTTCCTAAATATATATATTATTTAACTGGTGCTGCCATTACGGTCTAGCATATAAATATTCAGGGACTTTTTAATTCGCTGAGCTTTTATCCAATAGACCATAATGGTTGCTTGGAAATATTTACTAGTGGCAAGCCAATATCATCACTAAGGGAAGGACCTTCAAAGACTGAGGCACTATGAATGACAGAGAATGCGGAGTTACTAATTTGTCATTGTTTCTGCTCTTCCCCCTTCTCTCCCCTCCCCCCCCCCGCATCATCTTCTCATCATCAAACACCTTATATCACTGTAGCATGTATCCATACATTAGAAAACAAGGAAACCAAAAAAAATATCAATCAGCACTGAACAGTATAAGTTATGGCTACTCAGTTCCCTTAAACTGAAAAACAGAAATGAGGGAAAAGTTATTAATTTCCAGTCATTCTGCAACAGTGGATTTGAACTTCAGTATTATTAAATCTAGACAAAGAGTAACAAAAACCTTGACATCAGGTTTTTCTCTGAGATACCTCTCTTTAAAGAATTTCTAATAACCAGTGGGGGAAATTCACTCTGAAGTGCTGAAAATGCATCCATTTATCAAATAAGCTCTGTAACATAGCTCAAAAAAGTGATTCAGGTTAGGGTGAGGTCCAATATTAGAGATTTCTTTTGAATTCCGGACAGTTAAAGTTACAGCCAAAGGCCAAGATTTTCAAAAATTGATGCCTGAAGTTACGTTTCTAACTCCTTATTTGATACATAAATAAGCAGCCTGACTTTCAGAAGTGCTGAGTACCCAGCAGCTCCCAGTGAACTCCTGCAAAAAGCAGTCCCTCTTCTGTTTCAGGTCTTTTCCTTCTTGCCTTTCATCTCTTTCCTGAAAGGCTAGACAGAGTGGGGGAAAGAGACGTGCAACTTAGGTATGAACTTTAGGAAGGAGAGCTAGAGGGCATGACTGTCAGAGGCATGTGCAAACTTGCACAGCTTATTCGCATGTGCACTTATCACAGCTGTGCACTCAAATCAGGTAATTTCATAAACAGTCATGTGCACCTCTGACCATTTCCTGTAGCAGTCACAAAGCATGCAAATTAGGAATGCAATTGCATGCACAAATATCTGACAACTAGGCCCCAAAACACAAAAAAATTATGTTGGGTTGGCAGAGGCTTCTGTGTAAGGGCTCCATCTTTATTATCCTCTGTTTCTTGTGCAACGCACAATTCTCTATATGGGATCATCCGAAACAGGGCTGGGGAAATGGAGGATAAAGGTCAATTTATTTTCCTTTTATCTTAAAAATGAAGGCGGAATCTATGAGATTTAGAGAAGCACAACACAGGGTGGGATCAGAAAATCTTCAACACCGATTCTTGCTCTTCCCACCAATTAAGTGAATGGCATTGAGCAAGTCACTTAACTTCTTTAGGATGTTCCTTTGGAAAATTGCTAATCCTACATTCCGGAGGTGTTGGGCAGATAATTTAGTGCTTTTCACACGAGAGCTATAGAAATGCATAGTTTTGTGATTATATTAGAAACCTTATTTCATTAAAGGTTTTTCAGATGATACCACATAAGAAGCGAATCTATTCATCCTTTGAGCAAGTTAATATTCTAGAATCTCACCTTTCCTAAAACAATGTTTCTATAACAATGTAATATTGATAGTAAAGTACTTGTTAAACTTTTGTGAAACCAGTCAGTAAGAAAAAATAGCCTTAAGCAGTTAGTGTTAAAAACCATAAACGCACACAGCACTAGAGATAAGTCTTACATTAGCTGAATTAATATTGACAAGGATTTGTTATGTAAACTTGACTGCTGCTTCAAATCAACAGATCATGTTCTGTCATAATTTGAGAGATGTAAAAAAATCCAGGTACACTCCCAATGTAAAAAAATTAACAGAGGTCTCTAGGGTTGATGGGCAAAAAATATTTTAAATAAAGGAGAAATGGAAAGGAGTAATTCAGTCTGGAAACTTAGCATCCACTAAGAAACCATTTTTTTCCTCCAAACACTGATCATTTGAGCAGGGAATAAGAGTTCTTGTCAAACAAATTTTCTTCCTACAGTCTAGAACCAGAAGAAGTTTCATTATACAAAGGTTCTTCCTCTCCCCTCCCCTACATTTGAGGAATGTTGATTCCAGTCCTCACCCTCACAAAAATCTTGAAGTTGGTTTGCCTCCATGTTTATGCCTTAGCATCATGAGAAGAAAAAGCAAATTTTATCTGCTGCAGCTGAGCCAGCAAGAGAGGCCACAGAGCAACAAACATTGGTTTAATAAGTATTGCAATAATAGTGCCACTTATTTCTTAATGACAGAATATTATTGTACATTTTTCAAAGGTGCCCATCGCTATAGGAGAAATAGTAGTCTTTAAAAAGATATTTATAATACAGAGGCTATCTCCCCAGTGTCTGGAAGTAGGTCATATTTGGGCCCTAAATTACTGATAGCAAGTATCTGCTTCATAGGACTTGAACATTTATCAGACTTCTATCTAAAAGATTACATCCAAGTCTCAAAGATCAGGGGAGAGGAGATGTTCCCCAACTGGGCCAGGAGCAGTGTCTTAGTGGGAAAATGAGGCCACCTCCTCCCCAGCTTTTGGAAGGAAAAAAAAAAAAGAGAGTTTGGCAAAGCTATAAGCAACTGAAAGGAGGGTTTAATAATGGGTAGTGCCAGACCACCTTAAAAATAGGTGGTGCTACCAGCCCTGACTACAATATTTGCCCTCTTATGATTGCGAACTTTATGTCTTACTCTGCCAATGATTCAGAGAGAGAACTGGGCAGGGCTGTCATCTGTTCAATTTTATTCACCAATGGAAAGTACTCAACTGAAATGTGTTTTCAAGCCTTGGCCACTAAGTACTTCCTCCAATACTAAGTACTAAACTACCTCGATATAACGCTGTCCTCGGGAGCCAAAAAAAAATCTTACCTCGTTATAGGTGAAACTGCGTTATATTGAACTTGCTTTGATCCACCGGAGTGCGCAGCCCCGCCCACCCGGAGCACTGCTTTACCGCGTTATATCCGAATTCGTGTTATATCGGGTCGCGTTATATCAAGGTACCGGTGTATGTAGAAAAAGCTTTTAGTCTCATGTTTTCAAAGGTTTTGATTTGTATAGTTCTCTAACCAAATAGTAGTGATCAGTCATGAGATTGGTTCGAACCAGATTCTAATAAAGACATAAGTCCATTTCTCCCTATTCTGAGAAACTGCTCAAAGCCCAATACAAAATTCTGTGTAACTCACTAATTCTGTGTAATTCAGTGTGAATTCCCCTTCAGCTTCTTGCATGCAACCCTGAGTCAAAATAGAATCTGGCTCATTTACACACCAGTGCTCGGACAGCCTGGTCCTCCAGAACTCCCTCTGAACTTCTACACCTTAGAATTGAGCCATTTAGTACATAGTAAAGTGCATCCTCATTGAACTAGTTATTGATTCTAAGAAAATAAAGACATTTCTCTATAAAGAGAAAGCCAAGATAATGTATAAGTTCCACAGTAGTTTCTTTCTGATATTCAAATTAACCCCAGGGAAGGCTGAAACTATAGTCGGTTTGATATTTGCCTCTAACAGACTAGAGAGATTAGCTTGCTATTGTAGGGCACTTCTAAGTGCTCAGCTGAATACAATGGTTTGTTAGTACAGAGCTAATTACATTAAGTTTTCTAAAAAAGAACAAGGTAGGTCAAATTTTGCGTCTACCAGCCTTCAGAGGTTCTCTTTAAATTATTATATTCCTGGTATCATCTATGCAAATAAATTCCCCGTGCATTTGAACACAACTTGAAGTGGTATCGCTTTACTTGTCAAATAACAAGAATTTGTATTCAACTTCAGTAAGTCTTTTAAACAGCTCCTAGGCACTGGAACAGACTTCAAGAGGTATGAAATTAACTGATCGGAGTTATGTGGAAGATTTTAAATCATTCATGTATGATGGATAACTGTTCCCATAGTTAAAATTATATTGTTTTAAATTATATCCTTGTTTTATGTTCATAGGTTTTATAGTTTTATATAGTGTAAAACTGCATGTATTAACAGTCTGCCATCTTTGCCAGACTTCTCCTGGAAAAGATGTTTATGATTGAACAATCCATTTCTGATAAAGGTTTTTTTTTAAAAAAGGGGTGGGGGGTATATTTCCTTCCCAATGACTAACAGTCATTAGCATTAATGGAAGTTACATGTACATATTCACCAATACAGATAATATTCCCCCAGAGCGTGAATCTCACTTAAATTCATAAGCATATTAAGACCCAAGAACTAGAACACTCTATCACAAAATCCTGACCCTACTGAAATCAATGCAAAAGTACAAACCATGGTCCCACTGAAGCCAAGTCTGAAGTTAGAATAGTCTTTGCAAATTTGTTGTATTTTGTGGCACAAACACGTGTCTTGATATTTCTCAGCAGCTACATCATAGTCAGCAAATCTTGTCAGCCTGTATATCATTCAGTACAGAGAACAGTTTCTTTTATCAAAATTAATGCCACTGTATTAATCAAACCCTCTCCTGTGTTCCCTGTTGGGATTGTTCGTTAGCCTTCTGAAGGTTTAAAGTAGAAAGGCAGACGTGTAAGAACGAGGATTTGGGCGATGGAATACAAGACAGACCAAGGCTCCAACGTATTTCAGAGGTCCCCTGTATGCTCAACCTAGTTATAAACCAAGGCCCTGATCCTGCAATCTGATCCATGCAGGCGGACCCCAGTGCATGGATCTGTGCAGATCACAGTCCAGCATTGGGACCCAAATGGGTTTTTCAATTTTTAATATAGGTCTAAACTGCATAATTTGGATCCATTACTCTTTTTTTAAAATGTTTGGTTCCATTCATACTACTTTGTGAACCTCTGCCAGTATGAGCTGGCCAAACCCCTGATCTTAAGGTTTATTTTATTTTAATGCCTTCAGTGTAAATTCTGTCTCTGGACACTGAAAGTAGTGGAAAGTCATATGAAAGGAGCTTTAGCCCTCAATTACAACCCTCTAACAGGATTAAGTGAAAAAATCTATAACCATATTTTAATGTAGAAACTCCTTATTGTCGTTTGTAGTTGACAAATATCTATTTCATAGCAAAACAACATCACAGGAACAGCTGGATGGCAGTTTCAAGCTCAAATGAACCAGCAGCACATGCTGACAAGTCATCTCTGATTGCTTTTGAATGGCAGCACATGCAGATTTATTCCCTGCTATAAATTAGAACAATTATTTCTCTGCAGTTCACTTGTTATTTCAGACAGTGAATCCCCCCACACATTGTGTTGTTGTTTTTTTTAAAAAGGATATCTTCCCTTTCCTTGATGATAAGTTCATTCTGCTCCTCTAGCTGTCTGATCTTCTTCTCAAATGACTCCTGTTCTGCTCTCAGTCGCTCCTCTGTCTCTTCCTTTTCCTCACTTACCCTGAAACGATTAGAGAGAGACCAATGGCCCTGTCAGAGCGAAATAAAATACATGACCACAACCACAGTGCCTAATTTCCAATCTTTCCAGGGAAACTTTATCCGGCACCAATCCACCTCCTCTGCCCGTAACCAATTTAGGCCTTCATCGGGCAATTTCCCCCAACTTTGAAGTGAAATATACATGTGACTTTATGCAAGAAAACTTTTCAAGTAGGTTAGTCTCATGGAGGGGCGGGGAAGAGGGCTCCATGTAAACTACCAAGCAAGGACCCAAAGCTTTGTGCAATTAGATCTATGCAGACTGACCCTTGTGACCATAATGGAGCCATACTGAGGTCCATACAAGAGTAAAGAGCCTACCCATACAGATCCAGTTGTAGGATCAGGGCCCAAGACAGAAAGTTTAAGAACATATTTCCATTTCTAATCTTACAAGCAAAACATTGTTTGTTTGCACATCTTTTCACCAAATAAAAAGTTTTATAGACACCAGATTTTCTTCTGCCAAATGCTTAGGTATTAATACATGAGCAATTGCTTGTGTCTTGGCCCTGAGGCCTTGTATCTTGTTGCTTGGTATAAATAACTGGACAGCAATTAAAACATGACAACATAAGCAAGGTTTGCAATGATACTTTATTTTTCATTCCAAAGCGAACTCCAAAGAGAAGGGGAAAACACCCAAATTATTCTGGCATCGTGTAGGCTGAAGATTATTACCCACAGACTATCCCCAAACAACTCCTACCTATGCTAAAAATGTGGCTTGGAACCCTTGGCTCTGTAAAAGCTCTCCAAAAAATGCTATTTGCTTCAGATGGATAAACAACATAAATAATGCTCTTCACTTCTGTAGTTCCTTTCGCTGAACGATCTCAAAGTGTTTTACCAATGTTCAGACCCACAGCTGCCATGAGGAAGATAACGGGATCGAATCGCAATGTGTAGAAAGGCCAAGAAACTGACGACGTTTCAGCTTACTTTACTTGGAGGAGGTGGTTTTGGGGCAAGAAGGAGGGCCTGTTCCTTGGGACATAGGTTGCCAGACTCACTGATGTCCCAAGATCTTCAGGGAAATCAGGAACAGGCTCTGTCATCCATGTAGCACCCCAATATGAGGCGTGAAGGTATTTCAACATTTCAGGGAGCAGCCACAAAAATGTTGATTGGGTCAGCATTCTCCAATACAGGAAAATCCACAGTGGGAGTGAGGCAAAATGCCATGGCCAGGAGACACCTGCCAGGCTCCAACCCCCCTCCAACTATAGCTCAAACAAAGATTGTACAGAATGAAAAGTAGCTACCTGACAGGGCTGATGCTAAAGCTCAAATCCCTGCTCTCCAAACCCAAGGCCAGAAAATAAAAGTATAAGGGGATGATTTGACCGTGTATGTACACCACCTTTACAGTGGGGCAATCTGAGGCTCCAGAGCTAACCATTAAGTGCCGTTTTTTATATCAACATAGCAAGAGATGACTGTGGTGTCAAACCATTCCAGCAACAAAGGGCCTATGCCCATTTTCTTGTCCTACACAATTCTACACAGTGATGGTGTTCACCAATCTAGATCCACCACAAGACTGGTTCACGTGGGGGATGCACACACCAGAGGAGGAATGCAATGAATGTGGAGAAAGCTACATGACCCTGAATCCACCCCCAGGTCCCATTAATATTTGTTCCTATGGCTGTGAATAAGTCAACATATGTTTGTCATCCAACCCTGCTCCCACAGAGAGCTCTAATGCAACTAGCTACAGGAGCAGCAAACATCACTTTAGGCTCAGGCTTTTGCAGCTCACCAGTATTAGTTTCTTCTTTCTGAACCTACAGCACTCATTTCAGCTGCAGTACCACACATGGCCTAGCTCCATACAGCCAGTAGTAGATACCTGCACTCCAAGGAGCATGTAGCTTTCCGGCAAGTAGGAAACAGGGAGGAGGAACCACAAAGCAAGAGAGGAGAAGAGAACAAACAATAGAAAGGAAAGCAACTATACACACAAATGAGACCAGGGGGGAGGGGGAGCAGAAGAGGTGATGAGAAAAGGAACAGAAGAGAAAAAAGGTGACAGCACTTGCAATGAGGGGACATAAAGGACGATGATCATCTGCTAATTGCCAGGGTGATGCTACACCAAAACAAGGTTGGACCAACTGATGCGAGCACAGGGCCACACTAATTTACCACAGAAGTATTCAAACTGGACAAAGCATTAGAAAATGCACTGTAGGGAATGATTCTGTATAGGCCAAAGAGGATAGGAACCAAATCGAATGGGTTTTGCCCATCTCTACATTCTGTGCTTTTTTTATTTGTATTGTCTGCATCGTGTTCATGTGCTGCACTGCACTTGGTATTTAACACACAGTACAATGCACAGGCAGTTCAGTCGTGCTCTTTGATACACGTTGCCACGTATCTTGTGCATTAAATGACAGAGCAGTAAGCGATGTCACAAGATACGTGGCAGTATATGCTTATGTACCACAAAGCAAGAGACAGTCCATAAAGAGCACATTAGGCCTGGTCTACACTAAGAGTTTAATTCGAATTTAGCAGCGTTAAATCAAATTAACCCTGCACCCGTCCACACAAAGAAGCCATTTATTTCGAAATAAAGGGCTCCTAAAATCGATTTCTGTACTCCTCCCCGACGAGCGGAGTAGCGCCAAAATCGATATTGTCATTTCGAATTAGGGTTAGTGTGGCCGCAATTCGATGGTATTGGCCTCCGGGAGCTATCCCACAGTGCACCATTGTGACCGCTCTGGACAGCAATCTGAAGTCGGATGCACTAGCCAGGTAGACAGGAAAAGCCCCGCGAATATTTGAATTTCATTTCCTGTTTGCCCAGCACGGGAGAGCATAGGTGACCACAGAGAGCTCATCAGCACAGATACCCATGCAGTCCGATAATCGAAAAAGAGCACCAGCATGGACCGTACGGGAGGTACTGGATCTGATCGCTATATGGGGAGAGGATTCAGTGCTAGCAGAACTTCGTTCGAAAAGACGAAATGCCAAAACTTTTGAAAAAATCTCCAAGGGCATGATGGAGAGAGGCCACAATAGGGACTCAGAGCAGTGCCGCGTGAAAGTCAAGGAGCTCAGACAAGCCTATCAGAAAACAAAGGAGGCAAACGGTCGCTCCGGGTCAGAGCCGCAGACATGCCGCTTCTACGCTGAGCTGCATGCAATTCTGGGGGGGCCGCCACCACTACCCAACCTCTGACCGTGGATACCGAGGCGGGGGTAATCTCATCAGCCACACCTGAGGATTCTGCGGACGGGGAAGAGGAGGAGGAGGACGAGCTTGCGGAGAGCACCCAGCACTCCGTTCTCCCCAACAGCCAGGATCTTTTTCTCAGCCTGACTGAAGTACCCTCCCAAGCCTCCCAAGCCAGTACCCAAGACCATGACCCCATGGAAGGGACCTCAGGTGAGTTTACCTTTTAAAATATAAAACATGGTTTAAAAGCAAGTGTTTTTTAATGATTAATTTCCCTGAGGACTTGGGATGCATTCGCGGCCAGTACAGCTACTGGAAAAGTCTGTTAACGTGTCTGGGGATGGAGCGGAAATCCTCCAGGGACATCTCCATGAAGCTCTCCTGGAGGTACTCCAAAAGCCTTTGCAGAAGGTTTCTGGGCAGTGCAGCCTTATTCCGTCCTCCATGGTAGGACACTTGACCACGCCATGCTAGTAGCAAGTAATCTGGTATCATTGCATGACAAAGCCTGGCAGCGTATGGTCCCGGTGTTTGCTGGCATTCAAGCAACATCCGTTCTTTATCTCGCTGTGTAATCCTCAGGACAGTGATATCGCTCATGCTAACCTGGTTGAAATACGGGAATTTAATTAAGGGGACAGAGGTGGCCGTTCCTACTGGGCTGTTTGCCTGTGGCTGAAAAGAAATCCTTCCTTGCAGTTAGCCAAGCGCGGGGGGAGGGAGGGAACACTGAGCTTTTCGCCTTTGGCTAGCAGGGATCTTCCCTGATACCTGCCACGCGGTGGGGGGAGGGGTACAGTGATCATCCCAGAGAATTGGATGGGGGGGGAGGGGTTAGTTTGTTTTCTGCTGCTGAAGGTTAACAGGAAAACCGCAGCAGTCAATGGGCTTTGCTTGGTATGTGGGAAAGGAGGGCGCAGAAGCCGAAAGACAATGGGTTACCATGGCCGCATGCAAGCCAAATTCTGTTACCCGGACCTGCGTCTGTGATCTCTAACACCAAAGCCACAGGCACTCAATATTAAGATGGAAAATGCGACCTTGTACTGAAATCACATGTGCTATGTAATGTGAATAGTGTTTTTCACCGTGAAAGAGTATAAGCATTGTTCTGTAAAATGTATCTTTTTAAAAACTTCTCTCCTTTTTTCCATCCCTCCAGCAGCTGCAAATTTTTCAAGCCTCCCTCCTCCGTCCCGAAGGCTATCTCAGATAAGGCGGTGGAGAAAGAGGACGCGAGACGAGATGTTCTCGGAAATAATGGAATGCACCCGCAATGAAAGAGCTCATTTGAATGAGTGGAAGGACACGGTATCTAAGTACAGGAAAGATGCCAGTGAACGTGAGGTCATGAGGGACGCTCGAGATGAGAGGTGGCAGGCTGCAACGCTGGGGCTGCTGCTTGATCAAACGGACATGCTCCGGCGTCTGGTGGAGCTTCAGGAACGGCAGCAGGATAACAGAGTGCCGCTGCAGCCGCTGTATAACCTCCCTCCCCCCTCACCATGTTCCATAGCCTCCTCACCCAGACGTGTAAGAACGCGGGGTGGGAGGCTCCGTGCACCCTCCCACTCCACCCCAGTGGACAGCCCAACCAAAAGGCTGACATTATATTGAATTTTTTCAGTGGCCTTTTCCTTCCCTCCTATCCTCCTCCCAAACCTCATCCGGGTTACCTTGTCGGTTCTCTCCCTATGTTTATAATCAATTAATAAAGAAGACATGATTTTTAAACAATAGTGACTTTATTTCCTTTAAAAGCAAGCTGTGATTTAAGGGGGGGGAGGGTGGTTTGCTTACAGGGAATGAGTCAATCAAGGGGGCGGGTTTTCAACAAACAGAACTTTCACACCGTAGCCTGGCCAGTCATGAAACTGGTTTTCAAAGCTTCTCTGATGCGCAGCGCTTCCTGGTGTGATCTTCTAATCGCCCTGGTGTCTGGCTGCGCATAATCAGCAGCCAGGCAATTTGCCTCAGCCTCCCACCCCGCCATAAAGGTCTCCCCCTTACTCTAACAGAGATTGTGGAGCACACAGCAAGCAGCAGTAACAATGGGGATATTGGTTTGGCTGAGGTCTGACCGAGTCAGTAACGAGCACCAGCGACCTTTTAAACGGCCAAATGCACATTCTACCACCATTCTGCCCTTGCTCAGCCTGTAGTTGAACAGCTCCTGACTCCTGTCCAGGCTGCCTGTGTATGGCTTCATGAGCCATGGCATTAAGGGGTAGGCTGGGTCCCCAAGGATAACTATAGGCATTTCAACATCCCCAACGGTTATTTTCTGGTCCGGGAAGTAAGTCCCTTGCTGCAGCCGTTTAAACAGAGTAGTGTTCCTGAAGACGCGAGCGTCATGAACCCTTCCCGGCCAGCCCACGTTGATGTTGGTGAAACGTCCCTTGTGATCCACAAGTGCTTGCAGCACCATTGAAAAGTACCCCTTTCGGTTTATGTACTGGGTACCCTGGTGCTCCGGTGCCAAGATAGGGATATGGGTTCCATCTATCGCCCCACCACAGTTAGGGAATCCCACTGCAGCAAAGCCATCCACTATGACCTGCACATTTCCCAGAGTCACTATCTTTCATAGCAGCAGCTCAGTGATTGCTTTGGCTACTTGCATCACAGCAGCCCCCACAGTAGATTTGCCCACTCCAAATTGATTCCCGACTGACCGGTAGCTGTCTGGCGTTGCATGCTTCCACAGGGCTATCGCCACTCGCTTCTCAGCTGTGAGGGCTGCTCTCATCTTGGTATTCTGGCGCTTCAGGGCAGGGGAAAGCAAGTCACAAAGTTCCATGAAAGTGCCCTTACGCATGCGAAAGTTTCGCAGCCACTGGGAATCGTCCCACACCTGCAACACTATGCGGTCCCACCAGTCTGTGCTTGTTTCCCGGGCCCAGAATCGGCGTTCCACGGCTATAACCTGCCCCATTAACAGCATGATCTCCAAAGCGCCGGGGCCTGCGGTTTGATAGAATTCCATGTCCATGTCCTCATCATTCTCGCCGCCGCGCTGCCGTAGCCTACTCCTCGCCGCCTGGTTTTGCAGATTCTGGTTCAGCATAAACTGCACGATAACGCGCGAGGTGTTTACAATGTTCATGACTGCTGTCTTGAGCTGAGTGGGCTCCATGCTTGCCGTGGTATGGCGTCTGCACTGTTCACCCAGGAAAAAGGCGTGAAACGGTTGTCTGCCATTGCTTCCCTGGAGAGGGGGGAGGATGTACCCACAACCACCCGCGACAACGTTTTTGGCCCCATCAGGCATTGGGATCTCAACCCAGAATTCCAATGGGCGGAGGAGACTGCGGGAACTATGGGATAGCTACCCACAGTGCAACGCTCCGGAAATCGATGCTAGCCCCGGTACATGGACGCACACCACCGAATTAATGTGCTTAGTGTGGCCGCATACATTCGACTTTATACAATCTGTTTCCAAAATTCGAATTATATAAATTCGGATTAATCCCATAGTGTAGACATACCCTTAGATACAGAAGACATTATTACTCACAAGAGGTAGCAAAAGGAAGTCAAGGAAAAGGAATACAAGTGCTCTGTCAGATTATGCTGGATTTATGTCACATCCCGTACAAGGCTCAATGAGATTATTACTTACTTATTGTACTGCCTTCCCTTGGAAATAACAAATGGTTTTTATTGGTATTGGGAAGGACTTTGCTGCCAAACTAAAAAAAACTTTAGAGGGGTAGCCGTGTTAGTCTGAATCTGTAAAAAGCAACAGAGGGTCCTGTGGCACCTTTAAGACTAACAGAAGTATTGGGAGCATAAGCTTTCATGGGTAAGAACCTCACTTCTTCAGATGCAAGTAATGGAAATCTCCAGAGGCAGGTATAAAAATAAAAATAAAAATATAAAAAATAAAAAACTTTATTCAGTTTGTGGTGTTTTGAAATAGGATTTTCACCAGTCTTTTCTTCTTACTGGGGTCAGAAAGACAGCTGAACCTGCAAAGGGCAACAACACTTCTATCATCCCACCTCCTAATATACATAGCTTCTGGACAATGTTGCCATTGTTCATACCAGAAAATGCATTATTACTGGCTGAGAACAAAGACAATAAACCAATAAAACAATTTCAAGGCTTACTGCTACAACTGCAATCTATCTTCTTGTGCAATTTACATTCAAACCCCTTGGCACAGGATACAAAAAACCTTTGCTCAAGATACCTGTTAAATTTAGCTCAGACTTGGTAACTTTACCAACTACATAAGGTCCTGCAAATTTTCTACTAAGGGTCTTGCAGAATGAAGGGGACCCTAAACCTTTGACTGCCAGAAACTGGTTCTGAATGACTGAGTCCTCAGTCATCCAGTACCAGCTAGGCCCTGGAGTTTTTATAGCATGTTGGTGGGGTTGAGGAGCCCTCCAGGAAACAATCTATGAGAATTTAAGCCGTGTCTATTCATCACTTCTGTCAAACCCTCTTATCTTGTGCTAGGTCAGGAGGTACCTTTTGGAATGTGTTCACATACTTACCCAGTGCCTAGTACTTCTTAGGAGTGCCTGTGTTTTAGCAATACTAGCAGTACCTTTGCTAAGTTCATGTACCAGACAGTAAACTTGTAAGCATCTGCTTTAATACATTGCCTGACTTTGGTTCACAGTCACAGGTCTTGCACCAGGCCCAGTGCTCCAGGCTCTCTTTCTCTCTACCACATATAGCAGGGGTAGGCAACCTATGGCATGTGTGCTAAAGGCGGCACGCAAGCTCATTTTCAGTGGCACTCACACTGCCTGGGTCCTGGCCACCGGTTCGGGGGGGTCTGCATTTTAATTTAATTTTAAATGAAGCTTCTTAAACATTTTAAAAACCTTATTTACTTTACAAACAACAATAGTTTAGTTATATTATTATAGACTTATAGAAAGAGACCTTCTAAAAACGTTAAAATGTATTACTGGCACGCAAAACCTTAAATTAGAGTGAATAAATGAAGACTCGGCACCCCACTTCTGAAAGGTTGCCGACCCCTGCCATATAGCATCTCTGGTTTTAGAGCCAAGGTATCCACGCCCAACAACCCAATCCACATGCTTGGTGAACCACACGGAGAAAGCAGATGAATATCTCAGACTCGGCTACCCTGTTTCCCCAGCTAGGAATCCTCATATCCCCTAACAAAGATGCAACAGGGGGAGGATTTCATCCTCAGGCTGTTCCTTAGCCCATAGGCACAGCAAACTCTCCATTCGGAGCTCCTTGGGGACATGAATTCCATTATACAGTATCTGCCGAGTCAGGCAAGGGCATTCTACATTCTGTGACAATGCTATGCACATACAGAAATGTTCTGTCACCCTTTTCAGGTGTGTATAGTAATGTACCTCCAGTTGGATGCAGACACTTCAATCTCATTTTGAGACGGCCAAACGGCCTCTGGACACTTGTGTCCGGGGGCACTATACCAGTGCTCTGCCTTTAACTGAAGATTTAATAAAGAGTGAGGGGCTCGATTTTCTAGGGGTGCCCTCTGTCAACTGAGAGAAGACAAACAGAAAGATCAGGTACTTGTCCTCCCAGTGCTGTGAGGAGTAGGACTGCTAATGAATGAATCTGCATGGTATATGCATCTTATTTGATACTTCTACTCACCCAAAATACAACTGAATTCCTTGGCTCCACACACAAACTGTGAGGGCAGGGAAGAAGAATTTGGGGGGTGAGTGTAAAGACAGGAATCAGCAAATCTTGCTACCACAGCTGTGAACTACCGCTTGGCGTCACACGTATCATATTCCTAGTGAGGATGCTCCCTATTCATGGAAGCTGTCCATCCTGGGAGTCCTCAAAGGATACAACCCCCATCCACTACGCCAGACATTGAAGGAGAGTACATAGGAACCTCTGAGTGTTTTTAAAACACCCATGGAGCAGCCAGCCCAATGATCATAGCCCACTTGCACTGTTCAGTACATAAAGCACTCTGGTAACTTAGCTATGACTAACCCCAGCTCTGAAATTCCTCAAGGAATTAACAATGAGCAGAGCCCCAGCTGGAACATGAAAAAAAAAAGCCACACGGTGCCTGCAAAACCTTTTGAATGTCTAGCATCAGTCACTATGGACAGCGGAGTGATGAGTCCATCCAGATTCTCTAGTTAACGTGAAGAGGGCATTGGATGTATTTAAAAGGCACATAAAGTACAGAAGATGTGACATAGCCGACAACAAACCAGTTTCATTTGGAACACCCAGTCCAGTTCATGACCCTTCACCTTAAGATGTAAAAAAGTTTGGATAGGTTCAGAAAAAGACAAAGAGATGACTAGGATTTACAAGTGACAGAAGAGTGCCAAAAGTATAATTATTTAGCTTCAAAAAGAAGATTAGAAGGGATCTGACTGAGTTCCTTCTTTCAACCCGGTCTTAAAATTCAATTTCATCAAGTCCCTAATTGGTAGTGTGTGGTCAACCCTTGAAATTCCCTGCAGCACAGGTTGGAAGCAAATACTGTAGCTGGAATTTTTCCAAAGGATAGGATAATATTATAGCTAACAACATTAGAACTTAGTCAAACTAAGGTAAAAATAATCCTCTTCCATGTTTCAGTATATTAGCTAATCTTCAGCAGAGTCTGGAAGGAATACACACACACTACTCCTACAGGAAATCTACACCACTGCACATATGCAGAATTTATGTCCCCCACATATTTCTTTGCTTCCCCGCAGAAAAATGACTTTCTGATGGGGAAGCAAAAGGAAGCCACAAGAGGAGTCATGTGACCCTCACCAGCAGTATGTTTTGGGTGCCCAGGGCAGTCGGCAGAGAGATAAATCGCTGTGTGGCAGGGGGCGGGACTGGGGAAGACCCCGCTAGTGGCTCCTATCCTGTACTGGGCTCAGCTGCTAGTCCTGGCTGGGCTGGGGAGAACGGGACTTCCTCTTCCTGTGCACGGCATCCGGGGCCAAGTCAGACCCACCCCCAGATTTCTCCCCCAGCTGTAGGAAGCTCTGCAAACTTCCCTCCCCCATGCTTCCTGCACCCATAACTCCTCAGCTGCAGGGGTAGAGATCACTGTACAGGGAGCTGCTCCCCCATCTGCCCAACCTCCGTGCATCCAGATCCCCTCATACCTAGACCCTCCCACTGAGACTCACCCCCTCATTCGCACCCAGAACCCCCTGACAAACCCCACTCCCCCTGCACCACCCTGATGAGCCACCCGCCCCGGGAACCCCACCGTACCGAGACCCAACCAGCTACACCTGGATCCCCACCCCACTGAGCCCCCCACACCCAGACAACTACTCTCACCTCGACCCCCCTGCAGAGCCCCATTGCAGCCAGAACCCCCCCAACAATCCCCTGTGTATCCAGATCCCCCCAGGATCCCTCCCTGAGCTGCCCGCACCCAGATTGTCCCACACAGAACCCTCTCAACCCACACCTGAATTCCCCCAAGCTAAGCCCCTCCACACTTGGATTCTGCCTTGCTGAGCCTGCCTGCCCATACCGGGTGCACCTGTTTCTGAAGTAGGCCTAGTTCTTGCACTGTGTCAGGGTTGGGTCCAGTCTCACTGCTGAGTCCGTGCCCCGGGGGGAGCCGCACAGTGATCTCCCACCTCTGTGCAGCCAGTGGCCTGTGCTCCCCAATGCCAAGCTGGAGCATCCACATTTATTTGAGAAATAAAATTTGCAGAATTTTGCAGATTTTTAAAATATTGTGTGCAGAGTTTTTTGGCACAGAATGCCCTCAGGAGTAACACTCACACACACACACACACACACACACACACACTTTCCCACATACAAAATTGCAAGGGTAAAGAGATGAAGACAATCTCCAGTTGCTCCACCAGTCATAAACCATTGCAGAAAAGTCAAGATACCCAATGAGATGGGTCAATAACTTGAGCTATTACAGCAAATCTTAGGTGAAATTCTGACCACTTGCATCAATGGAATTTCTGCCACTGACTTCAGTATGGCCAGGATTTTATCCCTTCCTTCAGTTTGTCTTGAGATGGGCAGTTATTGACCAAACAATTTCCATCCATGATCCTGTGATAAACGTGCAGGAATTATTCTCAGCTACCATGACATTTCCATGCATACAGTGTGGCACAATCAGGACTTCTGAAGTTCTCTCTGGCCAAATGAGGTTTTTATTTTATTATTATTATTATTATTATTGTTTACTGCAAATTCTATCTGGAAATTTTTCAGTATTTTGCTGGTTCTTTTGCTACTATGAAATATCAAATTATGGAGAGTTTTTTTAAAAAGCGAATGAGATGAGAGGCGTTAGAGTTTAACTTTCCTATCACTCTTGCAAAGGACTTTTAATTACATCCAATAAAAATATGATTAGGTTTAAAAATAAAAGAGAACTAAATATAAAATAATAGCGTTCCACTAATTTTACCTTTCCAAATTAATGTTGCTGCACTTTCTATTTTTCTTCAGAGAAATGTCAGGCAGAAATATCAATCTATCCTCAGGGAAAAATCAAAGCATCGGAGACTTTCAAAGAATCCCGTGTTTAAATGAGTTAGTGCATTGGAATTCAGTTGGGAGCAGTGTATTTTGAGTAACAATGTAATAGAGCATTTTTTCATTATTAGATTATACACCTATACATCAAACATTGGGGCCAGCATCTAGAATAGCTACAACATTTGACCATTTGTAAGCAGGCTTCAGTGCAATCTATTCTTCATTAGAGCCTTAACTAGACATTCTAACACATGGAGTAGTTAAAAATAAAGAGTTGGAAGTTTACTAAAAGACTGTATAGCAAAAATCTGTAACAAGTTATTAGGAGGAAAGTATTCCAGTGGATGATGAGAATAAATCAAGAGACAACATTCCTAGCTGCATCACTGATTTACTGGGTGACATCACTTCATCTCCATGCCTCAGTTTCTCTATCTGAGAAAACAAGGCTAATGATGCTTGCTCACTATTGCAAAGCATTTTGAAATCTATGGTTAAAAACAGCTGAAGAAGTATTTTTATAATTTGTAGGGACATATAAAAATGTTTAGGCAAAAATATGATTTCATATTTTGAACACCATTTTTCATCTCGAAGAATGCAAGAAATTTTACAAAGTGTTCTTTTCTTTGAAAAAAAAAAAAAATAGAATACTATGAAAAAATGCCAGAAGCCCAGTGAGAACACACAACTGAAACATACAATTAGGTACGGAGCAGATTCCAGGATAAACTTTCAAAGGGGGGGGTTGTTTTGTTTTTTAAATTGAAAAGAGTGTGACCTCTATTGTATTATGAAGTCTTTGACAGTGTAACTAGGATTTCCAAAAGAATGCATGCCCTATAATGAAGATTGTGTAAAAAATGGTGCACTTGTTCAAACAGTCAGGTAACTTATGCACATTTAAAGACCCACGCAGTATGTGTTTTAACCTGAAGTGTTAGTCGAGGGGATAAGATCTGCAGATTTTTTAAACTGTTTATTTAGAACCTGACTGTTCCCATTATAAAGTTTTATTTTTCCTAAATGAACTATCGATATTACCATCTGACAGAAAAATAAGCTTCCTAGGGAAAGTCAAGTGCCTGGGATTCACTAGCAACAGACCTCTCCACTGAGCACACGTGGCTGCTCAACATCAAGTAAAGGGATTATGATCGTCTCCGTATTATTCTTTAATATTTATGTTATGGTAGCAGCTTGAGGCTCAAATCGGGATTAAGGTGCAATGGTGCCTGGGGCAGTACAAACACATGGACCCTGCCCCAGAATGCTTACACAGCAAAAAAATCTGATTTTTTTTGTTTTGTTTAACCATCAAGAGCAAACAAGCAGGTACTCAATACAACTTTTTAAAGATTATAAGTATGCAATGCTGGTGATCATCACCAATTGCCTTTAATACATGGAAGAAACAAGGTACATCCTAAATTTCAGCGTAACGTAACATTACAAAGTGTTCTTTCCCTCCTTTTAAATGGAAACTAAAATAGGGTGACTCACTCAGTTCTTTCATTTCATTTTTCATCTTTGTGTGGTGAGGAGACTCAAATCTTTTTCAATCACAGGGGGGAGGGGGTTAAAACATGTAAGAGGGGACAGATTGCTTATTTACACTGTACAGTGATGGTCACATAAACACCACCCTATACCGGAAACCTACTGACTACTATACTTACCTACATGCCTCCAGCTTCCATCCAGGACACATCACACAATCCATTGTCTACAGCCAAGCCCTAAGATACAACCGCATTTGCTCCAATCCCTCAGACAGAGACACACACCTACAAGATCTTTATCAAGTTCTTAAAACTACAGTACCCACCTGGGGAAGTGAAGAAACAGATTGACAGGTACCCAGAAGTCACCTACTACAGGACAGGCCCAACAAAGAAAGTAACAGAACACCACTGGCCATCACATACAGCCCCCAGCTAAAACCTCTCCAGCACATCATCAACGATCTACAACCTATCTTGGAAAACAATCCCTCGCTCTCACAGACCTTGGGAGACAGGCCAGTCCTCGCTTACAGACAGCCCCCCCAACCTGAAGCAAATACTCACCAGCAACTACACACTACACCACAGAAACACTAACCCAGGAATCAATCCCTGTAACAAACCCCGTTGCCTTCTCTGTCCCCATATCTTCTCTAGCGACACCATCAGAGGACCCAACCACATGAGCCACACCATCAGGGGCTCATGCACCTGCACATCTACTAATGTGATATATGCCATCGTGTGCCAGCAATGCCCCTCTGCCATGTACATTGGCCAAACCAGGCAGTCTCTATGTAAAAGAATAAATGGATACAAATGAGACATCAGGAATGGTAACATACAAAAGCCAGTAGGAGAACACTTCAATCTCTCTGGACATTCTAGAACAGATTTAAAAGTAGCCATCCTGCAATGAGAAAACTTCAAAAACAGACTCCAAAGAGAAACTGCAGAGCTACAATTCATTTGCAAACTTAACACCTTTAATTTAACAAGCCTTTAATTTGGGCTTGAATAGGGACTGGGAGTGGCTGGCTCATTACAAAACCAATTTTCCCTGGCTACACTTGCGAGTTACAGCGCATTAAAGGAGCCCCAGGCGCACTAGCTCACGACCCGTCCACACTGGCAAGGCACATAGAGCGCTCTGACTCCGTGGCTAGAGCGCTCCTGGTACTCCACCTCAGCGAGTGGAATAACGTTTGATGCACCCCCGCTGGAGCACCCCAGCGTCAGTGTGAACGAGGTGTTGCATTACTGCGCTCTGATCAGCCTCCAGAAATGTCCCATAATCCCCTTAAGTCAAGTGGCCACTCTTGTCATTGTTTTGAATCGCTGTAGGAATGCGGATATGCCCTTTGAAAGCTCCGTTTCTGACAGCTGGCATGCTTATGTGCTCCGAGACAAAGCAACCAAGCAACCATTACTGTGGAATGCTGTGTGAGAGAGAGAGAAGTGGGGGGGGAGGGGGAGGTCTGCTGCTGTCTGAACTTACAAGATAGCATGCTGACATGCTCTCAGCCCCCCAAAAAACCACTCTCTCTCCCCCACACATACACACAACATACTCCATCACACTCCACCCCACCCCACCCCATTTGAAAAGCATGTTGCAGCCACTTGCATGCTGGGATAGCTACCACAATGCACTGCTCTCTGTGGCCCTTGCAAGAGCTGCTAATGTGGCCACACCAGTGCACTGTCAGCGTGGACAGACTACAGCGCTTTCCCTAGTGTGCGCTACAAAGGCTGGTTTAACTCAAAGCACTCTACATCTGCCAGTGTAGCCATGATCCTGTAACTAGCTCTGTGTGAACAGGCTCCTGCAATTTGCAGGATAAAGGCCTAATAGCTCAGTGCCGCCTATCATTTTTTTGGTCAAGGGGGGTAAAGGAACATTACTGGGTCTCCTCTTGCTCAAGTCTCTTCCAGCAAGAGCAATCACTTTATGCTTATGTCTATTTAATAAAGATGAAGTTCTAAGATGTCTGACATTAACTCAAAGAATGACTCTCCCTAAACATAATGCATTTTCCGGTGAAGCTTCTTCTCACCTGGCAAGTTCTTTAATTAAGTTGGCAATGCGTCTCTTGTCCTCGGGACATAAATCCTTTAAAGAAGCACTCTTCACTCCGCCTTCATTAGTGACCTGAAAAGTAAAATCTGCATTTTAAAATGCAATAGTTTATACACAACAAGTATTTCTGAAGCTATTAAAAATATTTCAGGATGTAATGGTTAGAAAATGATGCTAAACAAACTCAGACTGGAAGCGCGGTGCCTATTTTTAACTTTAAGGGTAATTAACCATTGGAACAATTTACCACATTTTGTGGTGGATTCTTCTAAAAAAGACATGCTCTAATTCAACCACAAGTTACTGGGCTCAATGTAGGGTTTGCTGGGTGAAGTTCTCTGGCTCGTGTTATGCAGGAGATTCAACCAGATAATCAAAATGGTTACTGGTGGCCTACAAATCGAGGATTATATTTGTATTGTGACTGCAGGAACTCATTGTGTGGCTAAACACAGGAGTCATAGAGAGCAACAGGACTGCAACATACAAGCAGTGATCAGGGCGATAACAGGATAGGAATCTTGTTCGCTCCATTGTGTTTTGTTTATTTAGAAACACACTAAACTGAGTTACCCCCACCCCACTAGCCAGTGTCAGTTCTTTTTTATTAGATTTAAAATCTACACTATACTCAACTGCTTCTCAACCACTGCCAATCCTGCCCCACAAACAAGATAATTTTTAAATCTAATCTACCATGCTTTCTTCTTCTTTGAGCCAGTCCACTCCTATATTTCACCTAAATAAATGGATGCATTTGGTACCCATGTCCACTAGAGGGCGTACACAGTTTATAGTTTATATGTAATGACAATAACAGTGATACTGTAAGAATCGACTTTTAATTAGGCTTGGACGGATTAGACTATTATTGGTAAATGTTGATTTCACTGTGCATATACAAACCAGTGAAAAAATATTTCCATCAATGATCAAAATTTACAGATAGGGAAGGAAAACATCATTTGAGAGCATACAGTTTGATTTAAGGGTATCTACACCTCTACCCCGATATAACGCTGTCCTCGGGAGCCAAAAAATCTTACTGCGTTATAGGTGAAACCGCGTTATATCGAACTTGCTTTGACCCGCCAGAGTACGCAGCTCCGCTCCCCCAGAGTGCTGCTTTACCACGTTATATCCGAATTCATGTTATATCGGGTCACGTTATATCGGGGCAGAGGTGTACTTTGTATATTGACATGTGAGGTTGACACTTTGTTTTAACAATTATAAAACATTCATTTTTTATTCTCAACATCTGCTGTCATTAAATAAGTATTGTCTTACCTGTACTTAATTTCTCACAACTGAATATTAAATTGTAAAAATCTAAATAAGTCCTTAAAAAGAGACAATATCTGTAAAAATTATATTAAAAAAAAAAATTGAATTCTGCAAAGCCTACATATAATTGTGGATATTTCCCTGGGTTCTTCCACTGAACTCTAAGTTTGGCCTTACTTAGTAAAAGAACAACTTTAAATAGCTAGTGATTTTATCCAAGGCCTGTGCCAGGCATTCTCATACTACAGAGATGAGCTCAGTATAAGAACCTACATGGAATACAAAGCGATCCAAAGAAGAGGTGGAGATTGAATTATTTTTAATCCAAATTATTTGCTCCAAGAATTTGGTAGTAATAAAACAGAAATCAAACTAAGTGGCAGTAATGGCAAATACTCAAGAATGTGTTTACAGTGTGCTAGATCTTTACATACATGTAATAAAACCTACAAGTTCCTATATGCTTGAGTAGAAGATTGGAGAGTTCTAAACTTTGATTATCATCAGATGATGTAGTCAGATCATATAACATTCTTTCGATTCTACTAGTATCTCAGGAGGATGTTAAACAGCGGCTACTAAAGTTAGACAATTTTAAGCCAGCAGACCCAGATAACTTGCATCCGAGAGTTTTAAAAGAGTTGCCCATGGGAGCTTGCTAGACTCTTAATGTTGATTTTCAATAAGTCTTGGAGCACTGGGAAAGTTCCAGAAGCCTGGAAGAAAGCTAATGTTGTGCCAATATTTAAAAAGGGTAACGGGATGACCCGGAAAATTATAGGTTTGTTAGTCTGACATCGATCCCAGAAGGATAATGGATGGCTGAAACAGGACTCGATTAATAAAGAACTAAAGGAGGGTAATATAATTAATGCCAATCAACATGGGTTTATTTTGAGAAAGAACCTGTCTAACTAAAAAAATTTTGAAGAGATTACAAGTTTGGTTGATACAGGTAATACTGTTGATGTAATATACCTAGACTTCTGTAAGGCATGACATTTTGACTGAAAACCAAAAAGGTATAAAAATAAAATGGCACACCTGGTCTCAAAATGTAACTGTAAACAGGGAATCACCATTGAATGGGTGAGTTTCTAATGGCATCCCACAGGGATTGGTTTTGGCCCTATGCTATTTAACACTTTTACTAATGACCTAGAAGAAAACAAAATCATCACTGATAAAGGCTGCAGATGACACAAAAATTGAAGTGGTAAATAATGAAGAGAACAGGTCACTGATTCAGAGCAATCGGGAATGCTCGGTAAGCTAGGCACAAGCAAAGAACATGCATTTTAATAAGGCTAATTGTAAATGTATAATCTGGGAACAAAGAATGTGGACCATACTTACAAGATGGGGAACTTTATCCTGGGAAGCAGTTAGTCTGAAAAAGATTTGGGGGTCATGGTGGATAACTAGCTGAACATGAGCTCCCGGTGTGACTATGTGGCCAAAAGGACTAACGTGATCCTTGGATGAATAAACATGGGAATTCTTGAGTAGGAGTACAGAGGTGGTTTGACCTCTGTATTTGGCACTGATGTGACCACTGCTGGAATATTGTGTCTAGTTCTGGGGCCCACAATTCAGGAAGAATGTAGATAAATTAGAGAGGGTTCAGAGAAGAGCCACAAGAATTATTCAAGGATTAGAAAACACGCTTTATAGTAACAGACTCAAGGAGCTCGATGGATTTTCATTAAAGAGAAGGTTAAGGGTTGAGTTGATTACAGACTATAAGTACCTACCTGGGGAAAAAATATTTAATAATAGGATCTCCAATCTAAGAGAAAAAGGTATAAAACAATCCAATGGCTGGAAGTTGAAACTAGACAAATTCAGACTGGAAAGAAGGCATGTATTTTTAACAAAACTATTTAACCATTGGAACAATTTACCAAGGGTCCGTGTTCCCTCTAAGCTGTGCAGTCGCGTGGCCGCACAGAAGTGAATCAAGTGCCACACACTTGATTAGCAGAGCCGCGCACATCCGGCAGCGTGTGTTCAGGTGTCCCTCCCCGAGCTACTCTGCAGCCACGTTGCTCCTACCCTCTGCCTTGGAGCCCCTGGTCAGCTGCTCCCGGGACCCTCCTGCTTGCTGTGCAGAACAAGGAGAGACGGGGAGCGCTGATATCAGGGTGTCCCCCTACCCATTTACCCCATCTCTGCAGAGCAGGGGAGGGGGGACAGGGTTCAGGAGCAGGAGAGCTGCCTGAAGGAGCCTTCTGATGAGTAAGTGCCTTAAAGAGACAGCACACGGTCTCTCAGACTTCCCCAGCAGCCCGCTCTTGCTCTCACGCGCGCGCGCACACACACACACACACACTCTCTGACACACTCACCTCCTAACACATACTTGTGTTGTTGTTGTTACTTCTTGGTACTCCCTGCAATGCACATATATTCTCTGTAATTTTATTCTTTCGAAGTGCTGTTATTTTAGTTTCTGGACTGGCCTATGCATTTCATAAATTTAATTCTTTGAATAGTGAGTTCTAAAATGCCTAGCCTGTCCTGGCTGGAGTAATTACCTCTATGGTAACTTTTTAAAAATATATATATTATCGTTTTTTGTTTCTACTGGTGGCACACATCACCTCGATATTGGTGCACATAACAAAATTCATTCCACACATGGATGGAAAAAATTACAGAGAACGTCGCCAAGCATCATGGTGGATTCCCCATCACTGACAATTTTTAAATCAAGATTGGATGTTTTTGCTAAAAAGATCTGCTCTCATTCAAAAGGAATCATTCTGGACAAGGTCTATGGCCTGTGCAATACAGGTCAGGCTAGATGATCCCAATGGTCCTTTCTGGCCTTGGAATCTAGACATCTATGAATTCTGAGTGTTACTAAGTGTACACCGTACTTAATAATCCTGCCCTCAAAGATCTCATAATTTAACTGGGGCAAATTTAATACAAAGTACAATACAGAATACCTGTTGAAAGTATGAAGCAAACAATAACAGTTTAACCTCCCTTCACAATGCTTCTCAGTAATGGGAGTTGAGTGTACACACCAAGGAGAAAACGTGCCCTTCAATCTTCAGTTTGTTTCAAACCAGTGTTCAAAAGCTAATAAAACGATTACTGTAAGTAGCCTAATAGAAAGATTGGCGATGATCTTATGCAGAGTTATGTTATTCTGTACCCTAAGCTTTAAAATGACCCTCATTCAAAGCTTTTCATTTTTATTTAAATTAAATATTTCCTTTGGTAGCACTTTGAGTTTCAGGCTGCAGGTTCCTTTGATCTGACTACTCCACAGTAGGGTTGCCAACCCTCCCAGTTTTGCAGGGAGTCTCCCGGAATCAGGCTCTATCTCCCAGAGGATACTGAAGCCAAACCGGGAGATTTTAGGCGCTAAAAGTCTGACGGCGCAGTGGGGCTTAGGCAGGCTCCCTACCTGCCCTGGCTTCACGCCGCTCCCGGAAGTAGCCAGCACATCCCTGCGGCCCCTGGGGGGGACAGGGGGGTCTCCATGCACTGCCCCAGACCCAAGCGCCGACTCCGCAGCTCACATTGGCCAGGAACTGTGGCCAATGGGAGCTACGGGGGCAGTGCTTGTGGGCAGGGGCAGAGCGTGGAGACCCCTGATTCCCCCTTCCCCCCCCCCCCGGCACCGCTGCCAGAGGGATGTGCTGGTTGCTTTTGGGAGCTGCCCAAGGTAAGCCCCGCCCGGTCAAAGCCCACACCCCTCGCTTCAGCCCCCTGCCCCAGCCCAGAGCCCGCAAGACAAACTCCCTCCCAGAGCCCGCACCCTCACCCCCCCACACACCCAAACTCCCTCCCAGAGCACGCACCCCGCACCCCCTCCTGCACCCAAATCCTCTGCCCCAGCCCAGAGCACCCTCCCAAACCCAAACTCCCTCACAGAGCTCGCACCCTGCACCCCAACTCCCTGCCTCAGCCTGGTGAAAGTGAGTGAGGGTGGGGGAGAGCGAGCAACAGAGGGAGGGGGATGGAGTGAGTGGGGGGAAGGGTCTTGGAGAAGGGACGGGATATGGGTGTGGCCTTGGGGAAGTGGCAGGGCAAGGATGTTTGAATTTGTGCGATTAGACAGCTGGCAACACTACTCCACGGCGTGGCACAGACCCTGAAGGTATCCCCCAAGCCCACATGAACCGCACTGCTCGTAGCGACACAGATGGATTTAGGGGATGAAAAGGCAGCCAGACAAGCTTGTCTTTGCACATTCATAGTCCACAGCTATTGACAAGTGATGCACGGTGGCCTCTCAGAGGCAGATTTGTACCTCAACACACATCAAGGTCCGGAATTCTTAACAATATAACTACACTTTAAAAAGGGAATGAGAAGGCCATTGTCTCCACACACCAAATGAAAATACAGGCCAAGTTCTACCCAGCTTTACATCTTGTCCAACCCTACTGAATCAGTCAGGGCAGAACGTGGCCTTAGACTAGTATTTTGCATTTATACAGCATCTTGAGCCCCAAAAATCCCAAAGCCCTTCACAAAATGTGCCCATACACCATCATATTTGTGGTGGAGAGAGGTAGTCAACCTCTTCACAACATCCAAGGGGAGGAGGAAGAAGAATTTTGGACAAGACCACCGGGGCAAATCCTGATTTATAAAAGTTACCATGGGATCTTCAATGTCTAGACGGTGGTGACAGGACCTTTGCTTTTCATGTCTCGTCCAAAAAGGCCTACATATAGCATCCACATGGTACTCCAGTCTGCTATGTGAATGATGAAAGACCAAGTCAGCTCTGCTAGGATTCATATTAGAGGGGAACAATTCATTTGCTTCAATGCAGTGTTCCGGCATCTCACCTCTGACTACTTATAACTGAAATATATCAAAGTAAAGGGGTCAGTTCTTCCTTCAATACTAAACGCCTCTGACACAATGGGCAGTGGCCATCATGACTCTAGGAGCAAAGAAACCTTGCAAAACTTCACCTGACTGTAGCAAGTAAAATATCATGAGATTTCTTTTTCCTTTATCATGGAAAGGGTAAGCCTGAACTGTTAAGTCTCCATAAGGATTCTGCAAGGCAAGACAACAAGAGAGCCCACTGTAAAAAGATTATGATCTAGTTTCCATCCCTCTTTATTATTATTTATATAGTGGTAAAATATAGAGGAGGCTGAATGGGGATCAAGACCGAACAGTGCTACAAGCTGTATAACACAACAAAAAGACAATTCCGCCCCAAACAATTCACAATCTAAGCATAAGATGAAAGACAAACATAGGGTGAGACTTATGGACAATACAAGAAGCAATGGGCACAGCACAGCATCTGCCTAACCGTTGTCAAGCATTCTGTAGAAACACAGCAGAGGAGAGTTTTAAGGAGGGATTTGAAGAACAAGCTGGCCTTGGGTGTGTTTATCAAGAGCAACTTCCATGTATAAGGGGAAGCATGGGAGAAAGCACCAAAGTGCTTGTTGGAAAACTGGGGAGTCAAGACTGGTATCATTGGCAGAGTGCAGGCAGGAGTCAAAAGCTCAAATGCCTAGAAGTAGTGATAAGTAGGGTGGGGATAGGCCACGAAGGGCCTTAAAAGCGAAAACAAGTAGTTATCATTAAGGCTATGATTTAGTCATGGAGGTTACGCCAGACCTCCGTGACTTCTAGGGCTTCAGGAGGAGGAGGCGGGACTGGAACAAGGACCCTGCAGACCCAGCCCCGTGGCTTCCTCCGGGGGCTGCAGACGGGCTGGGGGCTGCAGCTGGGGCTGTGCGCCGCAGCCCCCTGGTGTCCCAGGTTTGGTGGGGCTGCAGCTAGGGTCGCGCACCCCAGCCCAGCAGCTTTCACCAGAGGCTGCAGCTGGGGTCACATGCCCCCCTTGCGGCTTCCCAGGGCCATGTGTGTATTTGTCCCCCGCCACAGCGGCCAGGGCTTGGCAGGGGCTTCAGTCGGGTCATGCACCCCTGCCCCACAGCTGGGCCAGCTCTGGAGCAAGGGCTGAACGTCCCCCATGGCTGCGCCCCCCGCTGCAGCCACTGGGGTCGGGGCTATGCCCACTGCCATGGTGGGGGGCTTGGCCTGTCAGTCCCTCCCTCCCATGGGACTCCATTCCTTCCCCCTACCTAGCCCTGTCCACGGTTATTTTTAGTAAAGTAGCAAACAGGTCACGGGCTCTGCGAATTTTTGTTTATTGCCTGTGACCTGTTCATGACTTTTACTAAAAATAACCGTGAAAAAAATCTTAGCCGTAGTTATCATTTGATGTGGAAAAGAGGGAACCAGTAGAGGGATGCAAAGGGGAGGGAATGTGGTTGAAGCAGTGAGCCAGCAAAACAATCTCTGCAATAGCATTTGGAATGGACATAAGTGGGGCAAAGTGGCATTCGTTAAGGACACAGGAGGAGGGGGATGTAGTAGTCAAAACACAAGGCCAAGATGAGAGTTTTAGCTGTGTGGTAACAGGAATGCTGGATCTTAAAGATATTGTGCAGAAAGAAACAACAAGGTTTAGACAATTCGTGAATGTGTGGCTGTAGAGAGTAAAATAGAATGGCTAGATCCCAGACCTAAGTGACAGGGAGGATGGTAGTGACTGATAAAGGAGGCATTAAATAAAATATTACTAGTTTAGATAGCCATGATCAATGTTCCACAGGTGAACACATCTCACCATAGAGTTCTGAATGGTGAGGTCTATTAGACTATGAGATAGTCTCACAAGGAAGTCCCACTGCTTTGGAACTTGTCTTGCAATATACAGTAGGGGAATAGTGTGGGGAACAGTGTAGGTGACCTAGTAGGTCTTTAAACTTTTCTTATTTCCTATTTTAAATTAAAGAGATACTATTTCAGAAGTGAAACCAATTGACTAGATTGGATCACTATTTCCTCTGATGTCTTCTGGGTGCTTTGTAGCTTATTTCATAGCTAATCAAAGATCTACTGTACATAGAACTGTATGGGAATAACAAAACATGTTTAACACAGTCCAACTTGCACACCATTCGTATCAGTCATCAGTTTTAGTCTTTGCCCTGTCTTTAGACTGCAGGCCCCTCTCAGAAGGGACTTCATCTCTATTGCTGCCTGCTAGCCATCATGCAAGTTTGCAATGGTGTAAAAGTCAGTGATAAGTAATGATTAGCTACAACTTTTTCTACTATTTGTCTGAACTCTTCAGAATAAGAAAAGTTCATGCTTGCTGACCTGCTGCCCTGTTGGGTCTCCTGTGCTTTTAAATGGATCCATGGAAACAGAAGGAGCAGCTCCAGGGACCTTCAGCTTAGCTTCGCTTTTTCGACCCTTTACCACATGTCTTGTTCTTAAATTTCCTTCGGCAGAAATTCCTATAGAAGGAAGACAAACAGACGTTGAGAGGAGATTCTTAGTTTGCTCTTACAAGTCCCCCACACAAAATATTTAGTTGAATATGAAATGAGCCTAAAGAGAGATGGATAGCATTGGCTAGAGCCTATCACACACACTTCCAAATAAACTCTGCAAATGCTCCCAAAATAACCTATGGACTTGGACACACCTGCTAGTTCTGTCCTATGACTGCACAAACCAAAGCATAAACCAAAGGTCCTTCTGTAATAACACCGTAAATAAGGACTAACCAGGCATCATAAATAAGGCTAATGTCACCACCGCTCACGTGACATATTTTAATGTTTCACATTTTACAGATATTTAGTCTTGGAAGGATTCAATTTTTTAACTGGTAAATGTCGGTAAATGTCAATTTCACTGTACACACACACACACACACACACAAATGAAAAAATATTTCCATTGACAATAATAAAAACGTACAGAGGCAAAGTAAAAAAAAAAATGCTGCTTGAAAACTCAGAGTTCGATTTAGGGTATTTACTTTGTATATTTTGATATGTGATGTTGACAATTTGTGTTTTAACAATTATAAAACTAACTTTTCAAATCTCAGCATCTGTCATTAACTAGTGCCTGACCCCTCCATAATTACTCACAACTCTGAAAATTTATCAATAAAAATCTAAAAATGCTTAAAAATAAAAAGTGATATTATCCATCGAAATTATTTTAAAAAATAATTCTGCCAAGCCTACATATATATTGTTGCTGTATATTTTTGCCCAAGATTAATGCTGTTTGTTCCCCATGTCAAACTTATGGGTAACCACAATACCTGGCTCTTATCTGGGAGCTTTTCATCAGTACATCTCAAAATGCTTCACAATCTTTAATGTATTTATCCTCACAATACCCTTGAGAGGTAGGGAAGTGCCATTAACCCTACCTGAAAGATAGAGAACCAAGGCACAGAGAGGCTAAATGACTTGCCGAGGGCCACAAAGGAAGTCTGTAGCCGAACAAGGAACTCAACCCAGGCCTCCCAAGTCCTAGGTTAGCACCCTGACTACTGTGTGAACTCTATAGAGATTTTCACTATTGCTAACATTAGTTCAACTCCACTGCCAGTGGCTATGTAGTAAGCTCTGACAACTCCAACACAGACAAGGTCTTCAGTCTTTAGAACCCTAAGAACCAAATTTTTATCACTGTTTAGAGGTACCAGGAAGTTTTAAATATTTCTCACTTATATTAGCAAACTTGGTACATTTATTTTTTGGATGGAGATTTCAAAAGTGAATCTGTAATTAAAAAGAGAAAAGTTCTTTAGAAACTTTCCCATTCCCCTCTCCCATCCCACTCCTCACCCCCATTTAGAGGGGACAGAGTTCCTAAAGTTGTCTGATATTTTTTGGTTTGCATTATGAACTATTTCCACCGTAAATCCAGAAAGTTATCCTAAAATCATAACCTTTCCTTTCCAGGTCACAGACTGTTAGGCCCTGGCATCACCTGGGTTTGAACCATACTAGCTACAATCACATTCAGCCATGTTTTAAACTCAGCTGTAACATAGGCCCTCTACCTTGCATAACCAGGGTTTTATATATTGGGGGGGGGGGGGGGGGGGAAGGTCAACTGTGCTGGTCCAAACCTCGATCACATGGTTTCTCAATGCAGTTTGCAGCCCAATTCCGTAAACACACACATACCTTGCTCGTGTTATGTGTTACATGCATGTTTTTTAGGATCAGGCAAGGACACAACCTTGTTATACCTGTTTTAAGGCTCTGTGTTTGAAAACAGTTAATATGATTATAAATTCTGGGACAATTAATACCGCCATCTAAACTAAATGTACAACAGTTCCATCTTTTATTATAGATTGGATCGATCTGCATTTAATTTATCTCGCCCCAAACCTCGCTAAGAGATGTTCAAGCATTTAGAGATGTTCAAGTCTTTAACAGAGACACAATTAAGATTCAGCCTACACCACAGATTAGACAGAACTGTGCCGTACCACTACATCGGAATGAGTCCCTAAAACAATTCATCTTCTACTGTATACTTTTATAATCAGTGAGCCATAGATCCTCTACTATAATCCTTTATGTCCCAACACAAGCAGGCTCTATGTCTCATGTGCAACTGAAAAATACAAAACTGAAAAATCACGGCACTGTTTCACTTGACAAAGTGTCATTTACAACTATTAGGAAATCATACCTGGCACATACACCACTGGCTGTTCTTCATCAGAAACTGTACGCAATTTCATTAAAGGAAAACAAATCAAAGAGAAAAAAGTCCAAGCTGAGATCTACAAAAGAAATATGAAAATGCACCTTTAAATCTGTGATTTGCAAAAAAAATTGTTGACCCGATGCCTTTTATGGTTCTCCACCATTTAGAAAGCATCTATTGCAGGACAAACTTGACCAGAACAAAACATGAATGCCGACTTCGAAAGAAGTCACTTACTAACATATGCACTCTGTATGTACTAGCTTTCATCTAAAGATCATCTCAGAGGTCATCTTTACAAAAGATTCACAGGACCAGCCCCAGTTGCAACTCCAACTATTAAGGTAATGAAGCAACACAATATTTATTTGAATTTGACTAAGTTAACATTATATAAGGAATCTCTTGGGACAGACAGGGAAGGCAAATTGCTGAGACTTATTTTATGTAGTCCCACTGACACTGAACCACATACCACAACAGACTACACAGTGCATAAGGTATATGACTAAGACCATTAAGCTAAAAGGAAACAAAGATTTAAAAGGAAGTTGGTCATTCTCAGCTGATCTTTCCTCAAAGGATAGGTGAGAGTTGAATGTCTAGGGACTTTTCATGTATTTGTTTAGCCAGGAGATTGAGATTTGGTTTCAGGCAGTTATTTGTGAAGAAAGCTATTTCAGAAACGTTCAAATAACTGGTTGTCACAATCATAAATACAATTTACTATATCTAGCTCTCTAAAAGCACCTGGCACTGGACAACATATTATTTGTATTACAGTAGTGCCTACAAGGCCAAAATCCCTGCCCCACATAAATTAGGCTAGGTCCACACTACCCGCCCGATTCGGCGGGTAGAGATCGATCTTCTGGGATTGATTTATCGCGTCTCATCTGGACGCGATAAATCGATCCCAGAAGCGCTCCCCCGTCGACTGCGGAACTCCTGCTCGCCGAGAGGAGGAAGCGCTGTCGACGGGGGAGCTTGCCTGCGCCGCGTGGACCCGCAGTAAGTAAACTTAGTTCGATCTAGGAAACGTCGACTTCAGCTACGCTATTCTCGTAGCTGAAGTTGCGTTTCCTAGATCGATCCCCCGCCCCAGTGTGGACCAGCCCTAAGTCTAAAGATAAGAGCACAAAAAACAGCAGTATCCAGAGCAGGGTGTGGCCTTTACAGTCTCTTCTTTCAAGAGACAGTATGCCGTTTTGTTGTAGCAGTGTCAGTTCCAGGATATTAAAGAGACAAGGTGAGTGAGGTAACAGCTTTCATTGGACCAACTTCTGTTGGTGAGAGAGACAAGCTTTTGAGTTTTCACAGCGCTCTTCTTCGGGTCAGGTGTAAGCTTGTTTCTCACCAACAGAAGTTAGAACAATAAAAGACATTACCTCACCCACCTTGTCTCTTTAAAGAGACAGTGTCGGTAAACGGAGGTAAAGATGTTTGTTTGCAAAATAAATTATTAAGCCCACCTTTGATTGAAAGAATTGCAGGAGTCCAACTCGTGTCACTATTTACGCTGTTTACTTTTTTGCATTTTTCTTGTCATGGACAATGAAACTCAATTACATCAGTTCCTCAATTGTCTCACTTTCATGTTCTTTGGCTGCAATGTTTGGGGCTCAAATACTGCAGGGCAACGTTTACAAACCATCGTTCTCATTCCCAGACCTGAGGAAGAGCTCTGTGTACCTCGAAAGCTTGTCTCTCTCAACAGAAGTGGGTCCAATAAATGTTACCTCACCCACCTTGTCTCTCTAATATCCTGGGACCGACACAGCTACAACAACATGGGGGGAGGGATAGCTCAGTGGTTTGAGCATTGGCCTACTAAACCCAGGGTTGTGAGTTCAGTCCTTCAGGGGGCCACTTAGGGATCTGGGGCAAAATCAGTACTTGGTCCTGCTAGTGAAGGCAGAGGGGCTGGACTCGATGACCTTTCGGGGTCCCTTCCAGCTCTATGAGATAGGTATATCTCCATAACACCGCATTAAACTCTGCCCAGATAAACAATGACACTTGCAACTCACCGAGAGCTGTGCAAAATGGAGCCAATTGCACATACTGAATGCAATGGCCCACAGGGGAGACAAGAAGTCGCTGTCCTTATGTACCATCTTGATCCAAGAAGCCTCGGCTGGGATCAAGATGCCCATTGGACAACTTTTTCCCCACCATGCAGAGCTTAGACTAAAACAACAATTTCACGGCAACCACCAACATTTCTATAAAGCAGCAGTGCTGTGGCACTAGGTATGGTGCATGAGCCAACAAAACCACCTGCAAGGGCCATTCACTGTATTACAGAGCAGGAGCACCCTTCCAAGCTGAGACACCTCCCAGACTGTGTGCTCCCTACCAAATGTCCCCAGAACAGTTCATATCAACTCCCACTGAGATAACGCACAACCGTCTACATACGTGCCCACCCCCACTGCCAAGATGGGCTGAGATACTCCTCCAACTCCATCCATACATATGACAGGCTGGAAGAGGACACTCTTCCCAGCCCAGGACGATCCCTATATTTCCTCCCCATGAGATGAAACACGTCTTTACACACAAACATACACAATCTGCGTGCACCGCCCCCTGTGCAGAGGGCCCTCAGCCTCTATATCTCCTTCCTTAGGTACTTATACGGCCCTCATCACCATAGTAGCTGAGCACCTCACAATCTCTAATGTATTTATTCACACACACACACCAGTGTTATCCCCATTTTACACCCAGGGAACTGAGACACAGAGAACCTAAGTAACTTATCCACAGTTACCCAGGATGTTTGTGGCAGAGCAGGGAATCGAATCCAGGTCTCCCACAATCTAATGCCCTAACCACTGGACCATCCTACAGGTTGAGCCCTTAGCCCCCATGTCTCCTCCAGGCTCAGTTCCTCCCCCCCGCCCCCAACACCCCTGTTTCCTACAAGCACAGGCTCAGCCCGAACACCGAAGTCTCCTACAGGCTCAGCCCCCTCCCAACACCCCTGTCTCCTACAGGCTCAGCCCCACCCCACCCCCCAACACCCCTGTCTCCTACAGGCTCAGCCCCCTCCCAACACCCAAGTCTCCTACAGGCTCAGCCCCGCCCCCCAACACCCCTGTCTCCTACAGGCTCAGCCCCACCCCACCCCCCAACACCCCTGTCTCCTACAGGCTCAGCCCCACCCCACCCCCCAACACCCCTGTCTCCTACAGGCTCAGCCCCGCCCCCCAACACCCCTGTCTCCTACAGGCTCAGCCCCACCCCGCCCCCCAACACCCCTGTCTCCTACAGGCTCAGCCCCGCCCCCCAACACCCCTGTCTCCTACAGGCTCAGCCCCACCCCGCCCCCCAACACCCCTGTCTCCTACAGGCTCAGCCCCACCCCGCCCCCCAACACCCCTGTCTCCTACAGGCTCAGCCCCGCCCCCCAACACCCCTGTCTCCTACAGGCTCAGCCCCACCCCGCCCCCCAACACCCCTGTCTCCTACAGGCTCAGCCCCGCGCGGCCTCTGCTCTGGCCCCACGGCCCAGCCCCCGCCCGCTGCCGCCTAAGCGCTCCGCGAAGGATACTGTCCCTGCTCCAGTAAACGGCTCCTCCGGGCCCAGCGGCCACATCCGCCATCTTGAAACAACCGCCACTCCCAGAGTACCCCCGCCGCCCCCCAGCGCTCGCAGCCCATTGGCTCCCCGAGCCCAGCTTGGTCCTGCTACAGCCGAGCGGAGCCAAGACACGGGCGAGTCTGTGCTGTTACCCGGAAGAGCGGCGCATTCTGGGAGCTGTATTTCTCCCTACGTTCTGGCCCAGGGAAAGCCGCTCTCAGCGAACGCCAAATCCCAGGAGGCACCGCTCCCAACAGCCCGTCCGTCACCTAGGAAGGAAACTACAGCTCCCAGAGTTCCTCGCTGCGCAGCCTCCGGTACAGGGCGCGAGCGGGGACAAAGTCAGCTTCATTCCCCTCTCTCTGTCTAGGGGTTGAGCTGGGCAAGGGGCGTGCCGAGGATGGAGGACAAGCCCTACAGCAGCCTCAAGCCCTCTCTGGACAGGCTCACCCTGGGGGTCATCCGGATATTAGGTGAGCGAGGGACCGGCCGAGGGCCCAGAGCAGGCCTGGGTCGCCGCGTTGGCATGGAAACGGCCCTGGCGCGTTGGCAGGGAAACGGTGGCCGGGCTGGCATCGAAGTAGCCCTGCCATGGTGGCAATGACTTGGGGGTTGGTGGTGGGACTCACAGGCTGCCTACAAGCTCCATGGCAGATCCATGGGCACATGCCGCCTGCCAGCCACAATACCCACAGCCTCTTATTATTGGGGTCTAGCAAAACCCAGCTGGGGCCCTGGGGGGAGGGATAGCTCAGTGGTTTGGGCATTGGCCTGCTAAACCCAGGGTTGTGAGTTCAATCCTTGAGGGGGGCACTTAGGGATCTGGGGCAAAAATGTGTCTGGGGATTGGTCCTGCTTTGAGCAGGGGGTTGGACTAGATACCTCCTGAAGTCCCTTCCAACCCTGATCTTCTACGATTCTATGACACATAGCAACAGATGGGCCCTGCCCCTGCGAGCTCACGCTGACTTACATGCCTTATGTTTTAAACCCGAGAGCGGCCAGCTCTAAATGCCCTTAACTCCCAATGTGAGGCTGTGGCCAAAAAAGCTAATGTCATCCTGGGATGAACAAAGAGGGGGATCTCAAAGTGGAGTAGAGAAGTTATTCTACCTCTGCTGCAATACCGTGTCCAGTTCTGGTGCCCACAATTCAAGAAGGGATGTTGATAAATTGGAGAGGGGTCAGAAGAGCCATGAGAATGATTCGCGGATTGGAAAACCTGCCTTCTAGTGAGAGACTCAAAGAGGTCAACCTATTTAGCTTAACCTTCTCTTTAAGGGGTGACTTGATCACAGTTTGTAAGAACCTGTGTGGGGAACAGATATTTGATAACGGGCTCTTTAGTCTAGCAAAGGAAGGTGTAACGTGATCCAATGATTGGAAGTTGAAGCTAGACAAATTCAGACTGGAAACAAAGTGTAAATTTTTAGCAGTAAGGGTAACTAACCACTGGAATCATTTACTGGGGTTCTAATAGACTACCCATCACTGGAAACCTTTAAATCAAGATTGGATTTTCTAAAAGCTATGCTCTAGTTCAAATAGGAATTAATTCAGTGAAGTTGTTATACCAATAGAATAAAAACCAGCAGGATCTTATTAAGAGGGGTAAGGCAAAGATGCCACATTTATTGTAAATATAATGATAAAAAAAAGATGAAAGTAAACAACGTTGTTTGACCACTTATTCCTATCACTACTTATTCCTTATACACATGCATATATATAGAGATAGATAGATTCATTCACACAATCATTCATTCAAGTTCTGTGTAGGTGTTATAGTTACCAGCCTAGAAGTTGCTCATGCCAAGTTACTGGCCAGGTATCTTGGTCATGAGGATGGAGCCGAGTCCGTGTCAGGTGCACCTGATGCTCCTGGAGGTTGGCAGCAGAACCAGAGACTCCAAGTCCTCAGTCTTGAGAGTCCATTCTTATAGGAATTAATTCCTATGTTAGTCTATGGGAGCTGTTTCATTCTGCTGTTGCTGACTCAATCAGCAGATGGCACATTCCTGATGGCTCCATACTGTCCAAAGTTTGTGTTTCTCATCCTTCCAGGTGATGGGGTGGATCCCAGTTTTACCCTCCGGGGGTTGTCTGGTCGTCCACTTGACACATTCTTCGGCCGATGGATACTCCCTTTCTAGGCTGGCACTTCCCTAACCATTCATGTACATCAAGCATTCATCAACATACATTCCATATCTTAACCATATTTTAATTTACTGTCTCCACCACTTTCGGGGTGTGTGCTAATTCATTTGAGACTCCGGGCCCTTTAATCACAGAGGGTGGGGGTCTGTTCCTAGGAGCCGTTGCTGTTACAATGAAGTGAAAGTCACTTAATGGCTGGAGGCTCACAGCAGGGGTGGTAACCCTGTTCACTTCAAGAACAAAGTCAATTAACTTGTTTGTAAGTTTTACATAGTAATAAAGTATCTTTCACAGGACAGATACAATCAATGGTTTCTACAGACAGTAGCTTACAAGTTTTAACAGAAGACCCAAGAGATTTTTGTACTTGGTGAAACTGTTGGATTTTAAAGTGTGGGGGACAAATTATGGGGGGGTCACTGTCATTTGGGGGAATAACTGTTAGTACCTTCTTTAATATCTCTACAAAGTCCTCCACTGGCTGTAGACTCTATGAATTCCATGTCTGGGCAGAGCCATGGGTGCTGTATGAGAGGTCCAGTCAGGGAGCTAAATTTGTCCCTACCCCTGAAATGTAGCTTTGGGTGAGCTACAAGTCCCCCAGGCAGAGACAGTCCCCGCTGACTAACTGAACCTACAATACAGGGTGCACAGGAAGAAACTAGAAACCAGAAGGCAAAGAAAAAAGAACTGATTTTTTAAAAAATATGATTGGTTTAAAATCTCAATTTTTGAAAGCTTGGGGTTAGCAGTACTGGACACAGTGCATGGAACTGAGCTTAGAGGGGTTGGTTTTTTTCTTTAACTTTCTTTCTCACATGAGGTATACATGATTCTGACACGTATCTCTCATGAGTAATTGTTGTGGTAACTCTCGGCAGCTGTCTAGTATACTCACTCCTCCAGAAATTTTTCCTTGTCACATCATATCATGTCTAATTGGTGACCAAATCTGATTACTTGTGAGGGTATTCTGCACCAAAAACTTAAAAATTCCATGCACAATATTTCAAAATTCTGCAAATTTTATATCTCAAATCAATGTGGAGGCTCCAGCATGGCATTGGAGGGCACAGGCCACTGGCTGCACAGAGGTGGGAGATCACTGTGCAGCTTCCCCCCCCCCCCCCCCCCCCGGGACACGGACTCAGCGATGAGGCTGCACCCAGCCCTGACACAGCGCAAGGACCGGGCCTGTCCTAGAAACACCCCAGGACCCTACCCCTCCGTGCCAGGTGCACAGGTATGGGCAGGCAGGCTCAGAAAGGCAGGATCCCAGGGGGCTTAGTGTGGGGGGATGTGGGTGTGGGTTGAGAGAGTTCTGTGTGGGGCAATCTCTACCCCACCTCTAAACCATCTGGTTCTTTCATTCTGAAAGTCATCCTAGTTCTAGGGAATAGATCCTCCCCTCTTTTCTTTGTACTTGTCTGTGATTTGTGTTGTCATAAGCAGTGTGGTGCTACTTTTTCCACACTTTCAAGATTTTAATGTGGTTTCTTCGCTGAACACTAAAATTGCAACAATTTAACAAGGCAATCCTATTTTTTTTTTCCTGTAGGGAGTTTGTGTTATATACTTTTTGTAGCTAACCTTCAGATAACAAAGGATACTTGAATTCTGAAGATGCCTTATTCAGGGGCTAGCTCTGAAGGGCTCATCAAAGTCACAGATCATTATTCTGCATAAAATGGCACAAGAGCAGCGATGAGCCTTTTACCTCTGAGTTAGTGCAGGAGTTCTCAAACTGGGGGTCGGGACCCCTCAGGGGGTCGTGAGGTTATTACATGGGAGGTTGCGAGCTGTCAACCTCCACCCCAAACGCTGTTAAATATATAAAAAAGTGTTTTTAATTTATAAGGGGGGGTCACACTCAGAGGCTTGCTGTGTGAAAGGGGTCACCAGTAAAAAAGTTTGAGAGCCACTGAGTTAGTGGAACATTTTTACGGTGGGGAAGATGGTTATATTTCCTTAAAACTAGGCATGCTTGTTTTAAAGCTGTTGCACATACTGTCTGGGGGAGCTTACACAGGTAAATGCTGTGGTCCCCATTTTACAAATTGTCTTCCTTTTTGTGTCTCCTGTACAGAATTGCATACTAAGCTCCAACCTCTGTTGATACCTGCTGAAGACTGAGTTTTCACAGGTGTTACAGGGGTTATAATTAGAGGGCAGTGGGGTTTCACACCTGTCACTCAGGGCCTACTGTAGCCTGCAGAAACTATATGCCTGGTGGTGACACTTGGGAAGGAAACACCCTTGATTCATTCTCCAAAGCATTTGCAGGGATGGCAGTTAGAAAGAACCTAACAAAACTGTCCATTTTCTTGCTTGTAAACTAAACACGCTTGATTTGAAAATACAGAAAACATGGAACCCCAATGTGGTTTTTACAGTCACTTTTCAGCGCCGAACCACACTTTAATACATACAACACCCCGTGAGGAAAGAACTTCATTATTCACCCCATTTTACTGAGAACTTGTGACTTGACAAAGGCTAGAGGGGGAATCAGTAACAGAGCAAGAATTGTAATTTATAGTATGGGAATTCCCAACTCCCAACCTTGTGCTCAGACCATTTGATCAAGTCTCTCTTACAAAGTTTGTAGAGTTGTTTGGGAACCTTCCAGGTGAAAGGTGCTAAATAAATGGAAGAGATAGTTGTGATCCTGATTCAGAATATTTAAGTGGGAGACTTCTCTCCTGGATTTGTTCAGCTTTATCCATATCATTAGCCTAACGTGGTAGGCCTCTTGATTTCTTCCATCTGGATTCCAAGAAGGTGTCCATGGCAGATTTTTTCTTCTCCATGTTTAATGTTGCTCCCATCCATACTTATGCACATCTGTTAAGTGTGATTTTCAGTTTACCCATAGGATATTATTAATATAACATTCATGTTTTTAAGATACAGTTTCTTTTCCTTGTGATCTTGGATTTGGTATAGACCCCTTTAGAACTTGCAGTTCATTCATCACTTTACATCTTCCTGTGACTGATACAATATTGAATCTTCCACCATCCCAGTTGAGCCTTTGTGCAAGATGAATTAAACGTCCCCGCTGTTTTCTTTGATCATAGAAATAACAATTATGCCATTAATATGATCTGTGAACTTGTTATAAGACATGCAGAACTTAGAGATGGAAAAGGCTTGTCAGATCATGGGTTCTACATTATCACCCCTACAAATGCAGGATAGAATCCCCATTTAGAGGACGTATAGTCTAGCAAGAACTAACTTCACACACACACGACTATTTGAAATGAAACTGGGCAAAGGGGCAGAAAGCCTTCTGAAGGCAGCGGCCCTGCATTGGCCAGAGGGGATGAACTTCAATGGTGCAAACACCCCCCAAAAAATGTAACCCTCCAACAAAAAAAGCCCTCAGGATTAGGTCCATAGTCAGTCTCCTTATCTTTTTTCCATACAGCTAATGTTTATGTCCAGGATGTATCCATGAATATGGAATATACCACTTCAGATTAGAGTTATTGCTGTATATATGTTGTCCTTGAAAGCATCGGGTAATGTAGCGCAAACTCTTCTGACTAGCAACTCTGAACAGAAGTCAAACTTCCTTATATTGACTGCCACTGTCAAAGTGATAGAAAAACTCTGGATGACCCACCTGTTAGAATAGGGATGGGCAAACTACGGGCCGCAGGCCGGATCCAGCCGGCGAGCCGTTTTAACTCCAGCCCGCGAGCTACACCACGCGGCTCGGCGGCGCTCCAGCCGGGGCGCAGGGTCGGGGCTGCACCACACAGCTCAGCGGTGCTCCAGCCGGGGTGCTGGGTCGGGGCCGCACCACACGGCTTGGCAGCGCTCCAGCCGGGGCGCAGGGTCGGGGGCCGCACCACGCGGCTTGGCCCCACTCCAGACAGGGCACAGGGTCGGGGGCCGCACCACACAGCTCCCAGAAGTTGCGGCATGGCCCCGCTCTGGCTCCTACGCGCTCCAGCAGGCTCTGCAGGGGCAGTGCCTGTGGATGGGGCAGCGTGCAGAGCCGCCTGGCCATGCCCCCGTGTAGGAGCCGGAGAAGGGACATGCCACTGCTTCCAGGAGCCGCTTGAGGTAAGCGCCGCTCGGTGCCTGCACACCCTGACCCTCTCCCCATGCCCCAACCCACTTTCCCGGCCCTGATCCCCCTCCCACTCTCCAACCCCCTCAATCCCAGCTCGGAGCACCCTCCTGCACCCCAAACCTCTTATCCTCAGCCCCACCCCAGAGCCCGCACCCCAATTTTGTGAGCATTCATGGCCCGCCATGCAATTTCTATTCCCTGATGTGACCCTTGGGCCAAAAAGTTTGCCCACCCCCGTGCTAGAACAAAACGCCCAGTACTGTGGAAAGAAATATGACCAGAGCTATTTGGTGCCTTTCCTGTCTAGTGCACTGCGTTGTGTGTTGTCATAAAGTGATTGTAATGTGATTGACTGCTTTGGGATCGAATATTTTTTCCTTTTACACCAGAGCCAGTTTTTAAAGTGACAGTTTACCTTTATGTACTGTGTTTTTAATTCCTGTAGCAGGTAAGCAGTCTTTTTAGACCTGATCCAAAGCAATTTAAATCAGTGGGAATTTTTCATTGATTTCAATCAGCTTTGAATGAAGCCTTTGATTATTAAAATAATAATCTGAATAAATGCAAGGGGAA
Organism: Emys orbicularis; assembly: GCF_028017835.1. Lineage (NCBI taxonomy): Eukaryota > Metazoa > Chordata > Testudines > Emydidae > Emys > Emys orbicularis. The sequence continues at coordinate 5,886,315 of NC_088688.1, read as the reverse complement.
AGGTTCCACAGGCTCTCAGCCCCAGTGATGGCACTCTGTAGATATTGTATCTTACATTTATACTGTACCCTTCAGTCCAAAGGAGCCCAATATTTTTTTATAAATTCTGGACCTTTTGCTGCAAGTAGACCAGCCTGGAATCCCACTGGGATTCCAAAGAGGACTAAGGGTCTTCTCAAGCAGACCTCTTTGCAGGATCAGATCCTACATTCATAAAATAATCACTTAACTTGGTGATACTCAGACCTCAGAAGTTCAGGAGCCAAATTAGCGATCAACATTACCCAAAAGAGCCACAGTAGTGTGAATTCATTGTTTCATTTACTATATATATTCATATTAAAAGGAAAGTATTTCGTTTTTACATATATGTATTATTCTCACAGCAAAATGACTGACCAAGTATTAATATTTTATCAACTACAATTGGTTAATGACCGAGTAAAAGCACCCTAAGAACATAAGAATGGCCGTACTGGGTCAGACCAAAGGTCCATCTAGCCCAGTATCCTGTCTTCCGACAGTGGCCAATGCCAGGTGCCCCAGAGGGAGTGAACCTAACAGGTAATGATCAAGTGATCTTTCTCCTGCCATCCATCTCCATCCTCTGACAAACAGAGGCTAGGGACACCATTCCTTACCCATCCTGGCTAATAGCCATTAATGGACTTAACCTCCACGAATTTATCTAGTTCTCTTTTAAATGCTGTTATACTCCTAGCCTTCACAACCTCCTCAGGCAAGGAGTTCCACGGGTTGACTGTGCGCTGTGTGAAGAAGAACTTCCTTTCATTTGTTTTAAACCTGCTGCCCATTCATTTCATTTGGTGGCCCCTAGTTCTTATATTTTGGGAACAAGTAAATAACTTTTCCTTATTCACTTTCTCCACACCACTCATGATTTTATATACCTCTATCATATCCCCCCTTAGTCTCCTCTTTTCCAAGCTGAAAAGTCCTAGCCTCTTTAATCTCTCCTCATCTGGGACATGTTCCAAACCCCTAATCATTTTAGTTGCCCTTCTCTGAACCTTTTCTAATGCCAGTATATCTTTTTTGAGATGAGGAGACCACATCTATACGCAGTATTCAAGATGTGGGCGTACCATGGATTTATATAAGGGCAATCAAGATATTCTCTGTCTTATTCTCTGTCCCTTTTTTAATGATTCCTAACATCCTGTTTGCTTTTTTGACTGCCGCTGCACACTGCATGGACGTCTTCAGAGTTATCCACGATAACTCCAAGATCTCTTTCCTGATTAGTTGTAGCTAAATTAGCCCCCATCATATTGTATGTATAGTTGGGGTTATTTTTTCCAATGTGCATTACTTTACATTTATCCACATTAAATTTCATTTGCCATTTTGTTGCCCAATCACTTAGTTTTGTGAGATCTTTTTGAAGTTCTTGACAGTCTGCTTTGGTCTTAACTATCTTGAGCAGTTTAGTATCATCTGCAAACTTTGCCACCTCGCTGTTTACCCCTTTCTCCAGATCATTTATGAATAAGTTGAATAGAATTGGTCCTAGGACTGACCCTTGGGGAACACCACTAGTTACCCCTCTCCATTCTGAAAATGTACCATTTATTCCTACCCTTTGTTCCCTTCTTTTAACCAGTTCTCAGTCTATGAGAGGATCTTCCCTCTTATCTCATAACAGCTTAATTTACGTAAGAGCCTTTGGTGAGGGACCTTGTCAAAGACTTTCTGGAAATCTAAGTACACTATGTCCACTGGATCCTCCTTGTCCACATGTTTGTTGACCCCTTCAAAGAACTCTAATAGATTAGTAAGACATGATTTCCCTTTACAGAAACCATGTTGACTTTTGCCCAACAATTTATGTTCTTCTATGTGCCTGACAATTTTATTCTTTACTATTGTTTCAACTAATTTGCCCGGTACTGCCGTTAGACTTACCGGTCTGTAATTGCCGGGATCACCCTTAGAGCCCTTTTTAAATATTGGCGTTACATTAGCTAACTTCCAGTCATTGGGTACAGAAGCTGCTTTAAAGGACAGGTTACAAACCATAGTTAATAGTTCCGCAGTTTCACATTTGAGTTCTTTCAGAACTCTTGGGTGAATGCCATCTGGTTCCAGTGACTTGCTACTGTTAAGTTTATCAATTAATTCCAAAACCTCCTCTAGTGACACTTCAATCTGTGACAATTCCTCAGATTTGTCACCTACAAAGGACGACTCAGGTTTGGGAATCTCCCTAACATCCTCAGCCGTGAAGACTGAAGCAAAGAATTCATTTAGTTTCTCTGCAATGACTTTATCGTCTTTAAGTGCTCCTTTTGTATCTCGATTGTCCAGGGGCCCCACTGGTTGTTTCTGATGTACTTAAAAAAACATTTTGTTATTACCTTTTGAGTTTTTGGCTAGCTGTTCTTCAATCTCCTTTTTGGCATTTCTTATTACATTTTTACACTTAATTTGACAGTGTTTATGCTCCTTTCTATTTACCTCACTAGGATTTAACCTTCACTTTTTAAAAGATGCCTTTTTAATCTCTCACTGCTTCTTTTACATGGTTGTTAAGCCACAGTGGCTTTTTTTTAGTTCTTTTACTGTGTTTTTTAATTTGGGGTATACATTGAAGTTGGGCCTCTAATTATGGTGTCTTTGAAAAGTGTCCATGCAGCTCATTTTTGCAAGGTTCCCCTTTCTGAAGTGAAATGCCACAGTGTTGGGCTGCTGAGGTGTTCTTCCCACCACAGGGATGTTAAATGTTATTATATTATGGTCACTATTTCCAAGCGGTCCTGTTAAAGTTACCTCTTGGACCAGATCCTGCACTCCACTCAGGATTAAATTGAGAGTTGCCTCTCCCCTTGTGGGTTCCTGTACCATCTGCTCCAGAAAGGAGTCATTTAAAGTATTGAGAAATTTTGTCTATGCACTTCATCCTGAGGTGACATGTACCCAGTCAATATGGGGATAATTGAAATCCCCCACTATTATTGAGTTCTTTATTTTGATAGCCTCTCTAATCTCCCTTAGCATTTCATCTTCACTATCACTGTCCTGGTCAGGTGGTCGATAATAGTTCCCTACTGTTATATTCTTATTAGAGCATGGAATTACTATCCATAGAGATTCTATGGAACATGTGGATTCATTTAAGATTTTTTACTTCATTTGATTCTACATTTTCTTTCACATATAGTGCCACTAATCCCTCCGCCCCACGCACATGACCTGTTCTGTCCTTCCGATATATTTTGTACCCCAGAATGATTGTGTCCCATTGATTGTCCTCACTCCACCAAGTTTCTGTGATGCCTATTATATCAATATCCTCCTTTAACATGAGGCACTGTAGTTCACCCATCTTATTATTTAGACTTCTAGCATTTGTGTACAAGCACTTTAAAAACTTGTCACTGTTTATTTGTCTGCCCTTTTCTGACGTGTCAGATTCTTTTTTATGTGAATGTTTCTCGTCTGATCTGGCCCTTACATTATCCTCTTCCATCCTCTCCTCCTGTCTAAAACCTAGAGATTCTCTATCATTAGACTCTCCCCTAAGAGAAGTCTCTGCCCGATCCAAGGGCTCCTCTGCAGCAGTCGGCTTTCCCCCATCTCTTAGTTTAAAAACTGCTCAGCAACCTTTTTAATGTTAAGTGCCAGCCGTCTGGATCCACTTTGGTTTAGGTGGAGCCCATCTCTCCTGTATAGGCTCCCCCCATCCCAAAAGTTTCCCTAATTCCTAATGAATCTAAACCCCTCCTCCCTACACCATTGTCTCAACCACGCATTGAGACTAAAGCTCTGCCTGCCTACCTGGCCCTGCGCGTGGAACTGGGAGCATTTCTGAGACTGTCACCACAGAGGTCCTGGATTTCAGTCTCTTTCCTAGCAGCCTAAATTTGGCCTCCAGGACGTCTCTCCTACCCTTCCCTATGTCATTGGTACCTACATGTACCATGACCACCAGCTCCTCCCCAGTGCTACACATAAGTCTATCTAGATGCCTTGAGAGATTCACAACCTTCGCACCAGGCAGGCAAGTCACCATACGGTTCTCCTGGTCATCACAAACCCAGCTATCTGTTTCTAATGATCGAATCTCCCATTATTAACACCTGCCTTTTTCTAATGACTGGAGTTCCCTCCCCCAGAGAGGTAACCTCAGTGTGAGAGGATACCTCAACATCATCTGGAAGGAGGGTCCCAACTACGGGAAGGTTTCCCTCTGCTCCCATTGACTGCTCTCCTTCCCTGAGCCTTTCATCCTCCTTAACAGCTCAAGGGCTGTCTGACCAGAGGTGGGACAAATCTACAGTGTCCCGGAAAGCCTCATCAACATACCTCTCTGCCTCCCTTAGCTCCTTCAGTTCCGCCACCCTGGCCTCCAAAGCCCGTACACGGTCTCTGAGGGCCAGGAGCTCCTTGCACCGAATGCACACATACGCCATATGCCCACAGGGCAGGTAATCATACATGCTACACTAAGCGCAATAAACAGGATGGGCTTCTTCCTGCATTCTCTCCTACAGTTACCTAGGTTAATGATAGGGTCTTTGTTTTAGTCAAGAAGTTTTGATTATAGTTAAGTTTAAAGGTTTTAAAGACTGGCAAGTGTACCTCGCCCCCTTCCAACTCCCTCTCAAAACTCCCTGTTAGCGGCCCCTGTTCGGCACCCTGTTTGGTTAATAACTTAGACTGGTTAATAATTAAGTCACACAGTGTTTAAGTATCATGTCCTGCAAAGAGCCGGGGGAGACGCATTAAAGAGCCATTTGCAGCTCCTGAGCCTCAGTCAGAGTATCACTGACTTAACTCTTAAAAGAATCACTTAACCACTGAAAGGCATCCACCTCTGAAGTGGAACACAGCAGTTTTCACATGTCATGGCAGCACTGCACAACATCTCAAGTCAAGCAAAAAATACTTTCTCCAACTAAAACTACAGGGCACATTTAGAGAGGCAAAATATAATTACCTGACTTTGAGAGTTTGGCCAGGACACCAGCGCTAAACCTCTGCTTTTATGGAAATTTCCATGGGGTCTTTTGAATCAAGCTCCTGATCCTTGTCTTTAATATGTCTCAGTCAAAGGATGGTATCTTCAGCAGTACCATGCCCCCTAATGCCAGGGCATTGGTTCAATACTGACACAAGAGCACCATCTACTCCCAGTATTCGTTAGAGGTCTCCCCTTTAACTTCACATCAGCCCTGACTCTGCTGAGCTTACAAAACCAGACAGATTGTAGCACTTGGTGTCACGTCTGCAAGGTGTGCTCATGCTCTACTTTTTGTTTTATAGAAGCTTCTCCAGGAGTCGATGAGGTGACATTTGTGGAAAAGGAGCCAGCTGAACGTCACTCTATTGTTTCCTGGGAGCAGGTGGGTAGTTTCATTACAGCACTGTAACGGGGTTGTTCTGACAACGCAACAGGCTATGCATGCATGCAGGATACTGAACAGAGCTACCACATTTCACGTACAGCCCAGCCCATTGGTAAGAGAGACCGAGGTTTGTGACGCAAATTGGAGCAATGCTGTCTCCTTTTCAGGTAGTACTCTGGCTTCCAGCCATACCACCTGCAATTGCAGTGTTGTTGGATCTCACAAGACAAACAGGCCGCTGATGCATTCAGATGGGAGCCCTCTAAGGGACAGTTGAGTGCTGCAGAGAGTAGGGATGGTGACTCAATAGGTGGTTGTAATTCTTCTGCATCAGCCCTGAAACAAAGCTCCAGCATGGTGGTAGGGGCCACTGTGTTGCTTGAAGAGCTGTCTTTCAGATGAGACATAAAACCAAGTTCCTTATGGCCATTAACGAGAGACTTGTAGTACAATCAAGTCATTCAGTGCCCCCACCTACACTCCACTCATCAGTTTCCCTTCTCAACCTCAACTTCCTACCTTCTACTTCCCATAACTCCACTCCAACCATAAATCGAGAACACCGATGCACACATGCTACTCCTACGGTAATTCTGCGCCAAAAAATTTTAAATGCGCAGAATATTTTAAAATTCAGCAAAATTCTGCATACTTTATTTGTCAAAATGTATTTCAAAATATCTGCCTACAAGTATGCCTGTAGCAATACTGACAACAAAAAAGATTCAGGAAATGTGGTTTTTTGACAAATAGATTCCTTACTAAGCATATTAATACAGAACTTTAAGTAATAATTCATTTAATCTACAATTCAGAAACATATTTGCCACACCCCTCAAAAGCAGTGTAAAGGCTTGGGGTAGTCAGGGGTAGCGGTGGAGTTGAGGGAGAGGGAAGTAATTGCTGGGAAGGAGCCTGGGAGTGAACCTGTAGGGCTGTTGGGTATGGATGGGAGAAGTATGGAACAGTTTTTTGGGGGGGAAGGGATTGTTATGGAGTTGGGGAGCCTCCCCCATGCAGACCCTGGCTGACCCCTAGCCTCTCTCATTCAGGCACATCTGCCCCTGTCCCCATGTGTCCCTGCACTTCCACTCAGACAGCCCTACTCCCCGTCCCCATGTATTCTGCCACCTCCCTCTCCTGTGTCCCTGCACCCAACCTGTCCTCATGTGTCCCTGCACCCAACCTGTCCTCATGTGGCCCTGCACCCCCATTCCTATTCAGCCCCTGCTCCAGTCTGCCCACCCACTAGCCCTTCTGAATCCCAATCTATGTGACCCCCACTCTCAGGAGCCCCATATGCCCCACTCTGTCTGTCCACCCAAAACCCCATGGCTCCTCACTTGGCCCCCAGGGCAGGGCGCTGTGAGGAACGCAGCCTCTCATCCTCCCTATCGGCTGCTGACTGCTATAGCCGGTGAGCCAGCTGCCTCTGTTCTAGCACCACAGCAACCCCTGGTGGGAGAAAGGCGTAACTGCGGTGCCTCTCCAGCAGAATGTATTTTCTGTGGAGAAAAAACAAAATTGGTGAATTTTGCATGTGTGCAATGGGGCAGAATTCCCCCGGGAGTAACATCCATGCAGATTTCACTTCTTTAATTTCTACATACAAATAACCCGATTTACCTTGTAGGCTACCCCCTCCACCTATCTCTTCCTAAGCATTACAGAAAAATATCGCTCACGGTCACCGTTTACAATGTAGCACCAGACCTCACTTATTTATGCCCACCAGTAAAGCCAGGATAGAGCTATGATTTAACTGTATTAATCATCCAGTGAAGTGGGTTTTAGCCCACGACAGCTTATGCTCAAATACATTTGTTAGTCTCTAAGGTGCCACAAGTACTCCCCGTTCTTTTTACATTTCATTGTGTTTCCACAACCACTAGGTGGCACTGTTTACCAGTTTAATGGAGGGGAAACAATTGACTCATACATTAATATTCTCTCTATAGTAAAATTATAACAAGGTTCCTTTACAATCCCTGTTTTTAACTCCCTCTATAACATAGGCTAAGAAAAATGGTTTGTCCTGAAATTTAACTGCATTCTAAACATCGAGGAAATTTTTTCTGCAAATCTTGAAGAAAGTTGTTCAAGTATTTTTGAGTGATAGGTCACTAAAACAACAAAGACCTTGAATATGAGCCCACTCAATCATAGTTCCATAGCTAAGGCTGGGGGAGGGGGGGCAGTGGAAATGAGGGAAGGCAGGTGGGGTGGGGGAAAGAGGGAATGGGGAAGGGGGTGGTATAGGGCAGGATAGGGACAGGGGACCTACCTAAGAGCTAGGCACATTACAGCCCTTGTTCTCCAGGGAGCACAAGAACTATTCTCTCTGGACTGCCCCAGAGGTGTACGGTGCCCCAAAGAGGGGTGAGGACAGGCACAGCAGTAGATCCATGCCAGCCTGCAAAGCAGGACAAGCACACAGGGAAGTGTGTAGCCCCTCAGAAAGGGACACAGCAGAGGACATGCTTAGGGAGTTCCGAGAGGCATTTGGGGTCAAAAGCCCTAAAGAAAGGGGATTGTTCTCCAGTGCACTCTCTTCTATAAGATTTTATAATCTCCTGATAAAATCAGATGCACAATTCTGTCCCTGCTATTTATAAATGCTGTTCTTAACGGGTCTGAGACTGGGGCCTGCTGTAACCCATGTGTGCTGCTCTGCTAGTGCAAAGGGGTCGTAAAGCCAGCAAACACATCTGCCTAAGAATTCCCCCTCCGTAGAGCATGGAGGGCATGACTGGAACATCTCTGCACTGGGGATATTCCCAGCTGCCAGACGAGTTCTGGAGCCTTCAGCAGCTGGGTTAGACCAGCCCTGAAGTGGTAGTAACTTATGTGGAGAGACAAATTGGCCCGTGCCCATCTCCAGTGTTAGAAAGCCATAAAAAATTTATATACATCTCCTTCTCTCCTCACTCAGGTCTCGCATGGAGTGAGCTCTGTGCCTTTTTGTGTTTAGAGTAGTGTCTGTAGAACCTTGTGGATTTAATTTCTATTAACTTCTATAGGATTGTTCCCAATAAGGGACTATTCTATTATTATTTTGAGTTAACTGCCGTATGTAAAATCTTCCTTTTTATGTGGGAATCAACACATGTTGGGCAACATAACCTTACTAGCTGATAGAGTTCCCCACCACCCCAGAAGGACACATGCATCAAACGTGTTCTTTCTAGGTAATTTTGGGATATCATGGACAATAAGCAAAAGAAATTAAAATTGCATGAAATATTGGGCATCTTGGTTTTGTACTTTATGAGGCTGGTAAGTGCAACTCTGGAAAGCACCAGATGAGCCGGGTGCATGCAGCTGGTTGAAGGGGCTGAGGGTAAGCAGTTTCAGACGTATCATTTGGGCTTATCTGACCTCTGCTCTAAGAAAACAGCTGTTTGAAAACACAAACCCTTGTGACTGAAGGTAACTTTACAGATCAGCCAGCCTTCTCCCACCCTCATGGAAAACATTGGACGATATCCAAAATCCCAAATGGGACCACGTTCTGCTGTGGCATAGCAACTTGTCTTCAGACCCATCCTCTGGAGAAGGCAATGAAAGGGTGTTAGCTGAGGAAGTGCCTAAAATGAAGGTAAAAAGAGAGAGAATGCGACTGGAAACAGAAATGCCAATTGATATGTCCTCCTGGAAGAGGAGGGCTCAAGGCAGCAGGTCTATCCAGAAACCTCTTATCTCCTTCCATGAATAGACCGGTCATCACAAGAGTCCTGATTCTTGTCTCTCTCAGGAGAGTAATTCCATTGAAGTCAATGGAGCTGTTCAAGTGTAAACGTTTATTAATAGAAAAACAAGATTAAATGATTAAACAGGTTTTTTAAATCGATGGAATGTGGCATGTAAATACTTGTATTCTGGTGGGGCTTTGTAGCACATCAATCATCTCCAGACATCCAGCCTCCTTCGTTGTTTTAATCCAAGTCCTTGCTCTTGCAACTAGAGTTATGAAGTTAGAACTCCTGAAGCTGCAATGTGAAATTACAAATATTTAGCTTTGAAAACAGTCTGCAAAACAAGGGCACATCTGTTACAGGCATTTGGAGAATTTAAAGCACGCCTATATCGTTTAGTATTCTTCTAGAACAGGGGTGGGCAAACTACGGCCCACGGGCCGGATCCCGCCTGCTAGCCATTTTAAGCCGGCCCTCGAGCTCCCGCTGGAAAGCAGAGTCGGGCCGCTCCACGCAGCTCCCGGAAGCCATGGCATGGCCCCCCTCCAGCTCCTATGCGCTTCAATGGCCCCGCTGTAATGGCCCCGTCTGGCACTCCAATGGGAGCTGCAGGGGCGGTGCCTGCAGATGGGGCAGCGTGCAGAGCTGCCTCGCCGCACCTCCGCGTAGGAACCAGAGAAGGGAAATGCCACTGCTTCCGGAAGCCGCTTGAGGTAAGCGCCACCCGGAGCCTGCACCCCTGAGCCTCTCCCCACACCCCAACCCCCTGCCCCAGCCCTGAAGCCCCCTCCCGCCCTCCAAACCCCTCAATTCCAGCCCAGAGCACCCTCCTGCACCCCAAACCTCTCATCCCCAGCCCCACCCCAGAGTCCGCACCACTAGCCAGAACCTGGACCCCTTCTCACACCCCTACCCCAGCCCTGGTCCCCTTCGCGCCCTCTGAAGCCCTCAATTCCAGCCCGGAGCACCCTCCTATACCCCAAACTCTTCATCCCCAGCCCCACCCCAGAGCCCGTGAATGGCATGGATCAGTGTGGAGATGGGGAAACTGCACAAAGTGAGTGTAGCAAAGGAGTGGCTGCATTTGCTTTAGGTTAGATAAATACAAGGTATCGGAGTATTTATCTTTGTTTTATGGGCTTTGGATGCTAAATATTTGATTGTGGTTTTTAATTTCCTTTCACATAAATCCAAACATTTATTTTGTTTCTAAAAAGCATTTGGTGCTCTGAAAATGTCCCAGATTGACCGTCCTGCAGCTTGCAGTGCTCTGCTACATAACGCTTCCCCATACGGCATCAACCCTGAGCATCCTGCTCTGAAGGGATCACTCACAGTATAGAGAAAACCTTGAAAACATGACCCAAAAGGTTCATAAACCAGAAGGCACATGAAAAGAACCTCCAACGTATTCTCTTTAAAACTCTCATGATTTCGGGGCCTTCCTCGTGATGCTGGAATGTTTGCAGTTGGGGATCCTGTAAACATACATTCTAGTTCGGAAAAAAAGTTTGTCTATTGTTTCAGGGAAATAATTTGATATGAAGAGTAGTGATCGTTAGAGCCCTGTGCGGATACAACAATGTGGATCCGCATCCACCAGACTCAACGTGCTTCTGATCCGCTAGCCGTCTTTTACGTGTATCCGCACCCACAGCAGCAAGCTGTCTCACAAGGGCTGGGGGGGGAGCGGAGACGAACGGGAGGCCAGAGTCTCAAGGAGAAAGGGCTGTGACGTTGCACCCCATAATGCTTTATAGAAATATGCTTATGAATGTAAATATGACATAACTGGAATATGCTTTATGCTAGATATGCCATGTTACATATCTTTGCAAAGGTTATGTTCTGCTGCATGTATTCATCCTATTCGTATGCATGTATCATTTTTATATCTGAAGTTAGGAGCGTTGGCTTTATGCTTATATTTAAAGTGTTTGCTGTAGAAAGCACCTAAGACAGATTTGATCAGCGTAGTGTGAAGGGGTTATTCAAGTAAATGGAAGTACTTGGCGAACAATGAACTTTGAGAGGTGCCAATCCACATCTGAGCTTTCCTGGGAATGTGGCTCAGCCCGTAAAGTTCTGAGTCATACATGGACATGTGACTTGCCCATGTGACTCCAAAACTCCATCTTGCAGCTGGCTTCTGCATAGGAGAGAAGAAGGGGTTTCCACCCACAAGAGAGAGTCTATTTAAGCTCCTGGAAACCCCTCCATTTTGTCTTCAGCTGGCTCAAGAGATAGCCTCTCCACCCCCAAAGGATACCTGAAAGAAACTGGAACAAAGGACAGTAATCACAGGGGTGTGAGTGGTTGCTGGACCCAGACTAGAAGGAGGCTAGTCTGTAAAAGAAGCTTACTGGAACATCTCTGAGGGTGAGATTTCATCTGTAATCCCTTTCTTACTGTATTAGGCTTAGACATGAGTATTTTATTTTACTTGGTAATTCACTTTGTTCTGTCTGCTATTACTTGGAACCACTTAAATCCTACTTTCTGTATTTACTAAAATCACTTTTTACTTATTAATTAACCCAGAGTTTGTATTAATACCTGGGGGGGCAAACAGCTGTGCATATCTCTCTATCAGTGTTATAGACAGCGAACAATTTATGAGTTTATCCTCTATAAACTTTATACAGAGTAAAACGGATTTATTTGAGGTTTGGACTGGGAGTTGGGTACCTGAGTGTTGGGAGACAGGAACACCTCTTAAGCTGTTTTCAGATAAGCCTACAGTTTTTGGCGGACATGGTTCAGACCTGGGTCTGTGTTTGTAGCAGGCTAGCGTGTCTGGCTCAAACCAGGCAGGGCACTGAAGTCCCAAGCTGGCAGAGAAAACAGGCTCGGGGGTAGTCTCAGCACATCAGGTGGCAGTCCCCAAGGGGGTTTCTGTGATCCAACCCGTCACAGGTGCGTTGCATCGCGTGCTGCTCCCGCAGGCTCACGAACAACGGTAGCAGCAGTGCATGTTGCATCACAGCGGGGCAGAGGGGTGGGGCATCAGGGCCCTGCCCACTCCAATCCCTGCAGCCAGGGACAGGTCCCTCTACCCAGGAGCCAGCGGGCCGGGAGCGTGGCCAGTGCGACCAGGCCAGGCCATGGTGGGGATGCTGGCGCTGCCCAAGGGGCCCAAGCTGCTGGACAGGAAACAGTGAGGTGAGCAGGTACTGGACAGCCCTAACTCCAGTCTGCCGCCCAGCCACTGGCTACTGGCCTCCGGCCCCGAGCGCGCTGCACTCCCCTGCCCCCCAGGCTCTCCAAGCCAGATGCCGCAGGCCAGGCACCGTCGGTGAGTAGAGCCCTGTGCGGTTGTGTCCGCATCCAATCCACTATCCGCAAAAATGATCCGCGGATGTGGATATGCAGGGCTCTAGTGATGGTAAGAAGTAACTTCATTCAGCATCTTTCCTTGGCTCGTTAAAACTGTCTCCTGATGTGATTCTCTTCTGGTTTTCAAATTCATGACATGCACTTAGTATTAGGAACTAAAATATGAGTGGAATTTACTGTCTAAGGGCCCAATCCCACAGTTCCCACAGAGCATACGTGTATGCTACTGGATGGTATGTCATACCTGCTTGTGTGCATGTGCCTATCACACTTTAGTGATTGAAAGTCCATGAAAGAGAGAAGTCCTAATACCACTGCAGGTCCTGTAGCTCAAATGGAAGAGGTTGGTTGGTTTGGTTTCATTGATGGCAAAGCTGACGAAGCTGTGTGTGTGTGTGGATTAGCTGATGACCTTGGGTCTGTGATTTGGGAGTGTGAATTCATTACACAAGGTGCCATGTCGTGAAAATTGTGGGACACTCCTAAAATATCCCTGTAGCTAGCGATCGCTAAATTGGTAAACCAATTGCATGAAATTTTCCCAGAGGTGCCTTTTTAGATCAAATAACTAACCTGTGTTGGGAAACAGATTCAAGAAACTTGAAAGCATCTCTCCAGTTGTGTGATTTGAGCAGAGGTGTAGCGAGCGCCCTCCGTACCCTCTGACCGGAGGGGGCCCCGCAAGGAAGGGGGCCCCTAAAAGTGGCAAAATAAATACCGCATTCCAGTTTCTGCATTGTAAGGGGCCCCGCCCGGACATATGTTCGGAGGGGGCCACCGTTCGGAGGGGGCCACGTTCTTTGTTGCTACGGCCCTGGATTTGAGTTGTGTTGGGGCTCAGTAAGATATTGGGTGGCAAATGTTCCTGTCTCAACAGTCAGTCAGTTATCTGGATCAAAGCATGCTCTACCTCTTTCCTTTGATAACATTTAAGGGCATTTGTGATTACAGAAAAACTCCTGTGTATTGCCAGAGGATTTAAAGAATTTCTACCTAATGAGCGATGGCTTCCACATGACCTGGAGTGTGAAGTTTGATGGTAAGTCTGCCTATTTCTTTCCTTTAGCTTAAAATCCTTTAGGTTAAAATGTCCATTCTTTCTGTGCATTCCCTGTGGCAGCTACAGTCCCTTCCTCTTAATTTGATCGCTGCTTAACCGAATCCTCCATTTAGTTTGATCTACACCACAGAAGCGAAATTATTTTGAAGGAAAAATAACCACTATGCCCTTTGTTTTGCTGGGTTTAGCCAGCTGTTGTTGGATAATTCAATCACTGATGTAGAAAATTACCTTTTAATTAACAAGGAAGTCCAAAGTGCTGCATGGAATCAAAAGCCCAGTGATGAACACAACCTGAATTTCTGTGCATGATACATTGGGCTTAAGCCTGCGATCCAGGCACATGCAGGATTCCCATGTGGGAACCTTGTGTGCCGAGCGCTTGCTGGGATCAGATCTAGTTTTGATTACCTAAATGCCAGTATGTACTGTCCAAATCCAGATATGCCCGTCAGTCATCAAATGGATGAGTGCATAAGTTTGACTTCAATCTGCAAATTTTGTCGTACTCAGCTCAGAGGGAACATCTGGTCTTCAGTTGGCTTCCTGCTTTTTACACTGATCTGCTTCTGTCAAGCCAGATGGAAATCAGAATGTGGTCAAGGAACTTTGCAGAGGTCACACAACACGCAGTAGCTGTGCCCGGGGGATGAGAGCCCTAGCTACCATTGTGATAGTGGGGCACTTTAACAATGAACAACATTTAAATGAAGGGCCTGATCCTACTCCCGTTGAGATCAGTGGAAGCTTTACCACAGACTTCTGTGCTAGCAGGTACAAACCCTGGGCCTCATTCTGATCTCACATCAGTTTAACTCCATTGACTTCAGTGGAGATACTCCAGTGCAAGTGATAGCAGAACTGGGTCCCCTTTCTTCCATCTGGGCCTAGCAGGAACAGGGAGACTCCTTCACTCTGAAGCAATCACCTGGCCACAGTTATCCAGGCCTTTGCCACCTCAAAGGCCGATCCCTGCAGGGCACTCTAGCTGGAGACTGCTCGCTTCAGCTGGTGCATGCAGAATGCACTGATCTCCTTGTGAAATGGAGTTTCACATGACCCCAGTCCCCAGCATGTGCTCTGCCTGCTGGGTGGTTCAAGTGGAATTCAAGGTGTGGTGGCCCATAGAGCCCTGAATAGGTTTAATGCTTTATTACCTGACTAACACTTCCCCTTGCCCTCTTCCAGACTGCTACAGCTGCAGTCAGCACCAAGGCCTAAGCTGAAGCTTCCTCACAACAAATGAGAGGCAGCAGCTGACTTGGTGATCTCTCTGAGGTGCACTTAGCTTTGCTCCACCAGAGCCTACATCTGTCAAACTTGCAGGCCTGCTGCAATGCCCATTTCTATGTATTTTGGGAAAGGTTGGGGGTTGGACAAAAAGAAAAGACTTCCTCCGCTCTCCTGTCATTGGGGTGTATTAATGATCACTCTTGTCACTGTGCATTGCAGATAACCCCATGCCACTGGGCTCCATGGTGATTAACGGCATCTCTAAGCTAAGTCGCCTTGGCGGATCATCGGCGTACGCCCTACCCAATGCACCCACCCTCGCTGACCTGGAAGATGATATGGATGAGAAAGGTATCGTCCTCTTGATGGCACACATGATGGTACACCCAAGTGTCCGAATGTGCTTTTCCTCCTTCATTCTGCTGTATAGGGATACGCTGCATTTCTGCCTAACAGGTCAAGCTGCACTTTACTAGCACAGGTAGAGAAGTCACAGGTCGCTTCTAACGAGACCCAACTTGTGCTGCTCCAGAGAAGGAATGGACTGGATACTTAGGGTCCACCAAGCATCATTAACACCACCTCCTCACCTGTGTTGTCTCCACACCTTTCCCAACCAAACTGCTCCCTATCCTTTGTTTTTCCCTGTCTTAAATTGTTAGCTGGGGCCTCCTCTTTTCATTCAGCAGGAAAGAGCATGTACATTTACAATAGAATATCAACAACCACTGGCAATAATTGTCGTGGTGATGGATAGGCCCATTGGGTACACTGACTTTGAATGCAGCTTTTCAGAGCTGGAAATGTCACTGGAAAACACATTGAAACAAGAGGCAGCAGGGGAAAATGCAACTGGATGTGTTAGGCATTTGGCAAATAAAAGGATCCATTCCCTTCCTCTACCAACTTGCAGTCTAACTGGATGCAACAAGTGAGACAAACAGGACATGGTATAACGGTGGCTCTTTGCAGAAAAATAATAAAACGTACAAATTGCTATTTGATTTCTGTAGCTCTTGCTGCTTCCGAACCTGGCTGGTTTCTCTGCTTGTCAGGGAATCCTGCCCTTTAGCATATTAGAGATTTTGCCCAAATTCTGCTATAATCCTGATCCTCTTGCTACTGAAATCAAATGGGCCAGATTCTGCTCTCATTACCAACATGCAACTCCACTCAATTTGCCTGGCACATGCGAGAGCAGATTATGTCCCAAAAGGAGCTCTCCCTTTGACTTCAGTGGGGAGCTGCAGATCCTAACAATTTATATCGATTTTTTTATTGCAGGAAAAATTCCATTGTCCTTTCTAAACAGTGTATTTGTCTTGACTGATCCCAACTTACTTATGAGATTATCATGAAAACCATAATACTTAATTGAGTTGGGGTTTTTTGTGAGGTTTTGGCTATTGTTGCTTTTTTAACATTTTACTAAATAAGCAGGGTTCTGTGTGAATAATTATAGCGAGGATTTTAAAACAGCTATTCCACAGTGATCCCGCTGAGCTATTATTTCCCTGTAAGCTGGTTTTCTAAGGTTTAAATACTTGTAGAATACATAGTAAAGCACCAGTTATAAACAACCTTAAGCCCTAGCGTCTGAGAATGGGTATCTGGATCGGCAATAAGGTTGATGAACATCTAAGAACTGCAGGTGAATTTACGTGCAAGCATGAAATTACTTCTTCAGGGGGTCTCTGGGGGTGTTTATGTATCAGCAGAACTAGAAGATTACTGCTCATGGTACCTTTTCATTCAGTTGTTTTGAACTTTCTCTCTCTACATTTCAATTTCTGACAATATTTTGATTTATTGTAAGAATTAATAACTGTTAATTTACCAATTAAAAGTGAATCCTTCCAAGCCAAGTTATGGGCCAGCTTTTCAAACTTGCCTCTACAATGGCACCCAGAAGTGTTCCATATGCATGAATCTGTGCAGGCAAGAGCTGTATGTGTACAAACTCCTGCACCCATGTGTGCACATGCAGTGGAGGGCGCTGTGCATGTCAGCGGCTCTACATGTAAAAGATGCAAGCATCGCTTTTTCAGGCCCGTTTGCAAACGTGGCCAGTGACGATCTAGCCAGAAATGCTGTAAAGTGATGTTGTTTCTTTTGAAAGGTGATGAAGACCAGCCAGAAAAGCCTCACTTTGACTCTCGTAGCCTGATATTTGAATTAGACCCATGCAACGGGAACGGGAAAGTTTGCCTTGTTTATAAGCACACCAAACCAGGTAAAGACTGAAAAGAGTCCAGTTAACCAGGCATGAGAAATGGCTGTGTCTGGATAGCTCTCACTCTTCTGAACTCATGTGCCATTCTGGGTGAACCCTTGGAGCCAGGATCTCCCCCTTGGTGTCGAACAGATGAGTCCACATTGTAACCTCCGTGCTGTTTCTGCCTGCCTAAAATATTTGCATACAGAGAGGGGAAAGGCTCTGGGCTAGCTCCCTGATCCTGCAAACACTTGTGAGTAGCCCCAAAGGGTTCAGTAAGGTCACTCCTAGGTGTAAAGTTACTCATGTGTGGATGTGATGGTAGACTTAGCATTCCTTAGAGTCCGAGAGAGGAGAGAACACAGAGAACTTGAAGCCACTGAATTGGATTCAGACCCTGTGCTTTGATGCAGTGTCCCCCAATGCTAATTAGAAACTAACTTGGCAATGGGCCTATTAGCAGAAGTTAACAAAGGACACACTGCAGAGCAAGAGAGATGTGAGCTGAGCTAGTAAAGAACTCTCTGCGGATGCGTCTACACTGCACCCTTCTTTCAGAGACATGTAGGGTACATCCCCGTGTAGTCCCCCTCACATGGGTATAAATAGCAGTGGAGCCAGTGAGGCACAGCTCAGATGAGTAGAATGCAGACACGCCTGCAGGGCATGGGTATTATTTGAGTACATACCCTACAACAGGGGTCCCCAACGCGGTGCCCGTGGGAGCCATGGTGCCCGTCGGGGTGTCTAAGTGCGCCTACACACTGGCCAGCGGACGAGCATCTGCCGAAATGCCGCTGAGAAGCAGCGTCATCCAGAGACGTCACTGCCGAAATGCCGCTGATTTTCGGCGGCATTTCAGCGGCGACGCCTTTGGATGATGCTACTTGTCGGCGGCATTTCGGCGGATGCTCATCCACTGCCACGGTCCTCCGCAGCTCGTCGTCTGGCACCCGCCAGACGAAAAAGGTTGGGGACCACTGCCCTACACGTTCTCCACTCACCCAAGCCATGCCTCCCAGCCGCTCTGCTACACACTGCAGAGTAGTGTCCCACTGCTTCCCTGCTGCTGAAGCCTTTCCCCTCTGGGCGGAGGGGGAGGCTCTGGGCAGGGGGAAGGCAGCCTTTCCCCCCTGCCTAACCCTTTTCCTCACCGCAGTGAAAGGCTCCAGCAGCAGGGAGCTGCTGCTTTTCCCCCCTGTCTCCCCCTAGCAGAGCCTTTCACTGTAATGTGTAGCTACATACCGCAGTGTGGACACAGCCTGCTTTTCACAGCAGCTTTTACTTACACGTACGTTACATGCCGCCATCAGTGGTGTGTAGTATAGATATAGCCTGTCACAGACACCTGGAAGGGTTGCAAACACCAGCCAGACTTCCAAGCTATAGGACTGAGACATTATCCTGCAGCCCGGGTGTAGGTGATGTTCTCCTCAGGGGAATGGTGAAGTACATGGCTCGCTTAGAGAGATTTTCATCCGTAGTTATCTGCAGTGTGTTTATTTAACCTTGGTTTCTCTCTGTCACTCACACATTCACCCACCCCTCTATTAATATACCTGTTCCTAATAAAAACACCCTAAGTTGTCAAGTGGTGACTGTAGTTGGAAGTTTCCCAGATGGGCCCAAGAGAGAAACCGCTCCTCTGATTTCTAGGAGGCAGACATGAAAGCAGTAATGATCCAGCCTCAGCACTGCCTGGGAGTGAAGGAATGGAGTCATCCCCTCACCCAGCAACGTGGGGAAGTAGACGCAGGCAGGGGGTGGGTATAAGGACCCAAAGGTGTTGGCAGATTTACACTAGTGAGACAGCTAAGGAAGCAATCTGGAGTCACGGAGCTAATGTGATCCTGTGTCATTTAGATTTTACACGGTTTGGAGGCTGTTGCCTCTAGAAAAGTGCGATTGCTCTGAAGAGGGAGAAAATCCCCTGCAAAGCAGGATTCTGTTGGCAGTACAAACCCCATTGATAGTCCCTTCGAAACTCAGCCTATGCTCAGCAATCCTGGTGACGACAACTCCATTTAGTCTCCTTCATCAGCATTTTCCCTTGGGGGGGAACAACAGATAAAGATGTGCAATAATGGTGCTTTGAGCTTGTGCCTTTCATCCAAGGAACTCCATGTACACTACCCACTTTGTGTCTCAAACCCGTGCCAATAAGTAGTATTATACCCATGTTGCAGATAGGGAAACAGGGACTAGTTGATGAGCATACACTGAGTCAGTAGCAGAGCCTGGAATGGAACCTAGAAATCAAGACCTTTGGGTCCCAAGCTATAACCACTAGACCATGCTGCCTCTGCATGATGCATTGGTTCTAGGTCTTACCCCTTTGGAAAAGCCATCCTTCACAACATCAGAAGTATCACAACACCACTGCATGTCTCCAGCTGACCTCAGTTGGGAGCTCTGCAGAAAAGGACCTGGGGGTTACAGTGGAGAAGCTGGATATGAGTCAACAATGTGCCCTTGTTGCCAAGAAGGCTAACAGCATATTGGGCTGCATTAGTAGGAGCATTGCCTGCAGATCGAGGGAAGTGATTATTCCCCTCTATTCGGCACTGCTGAGGCCACACCTGGAGTATTGTGTCCAGTTTTGGGCCACCCACTACAGAGAGGATGTGGACAAATTGGAGAGAGTCCAGCGGAGGGCAACGAAAATGATTAGGTGTCTGGGACACATGACTTATGAGGAGAGGCTGAGGGAACTGGGATTGTTTAGTCTGCACAAGAGAAGAGTGAGGGGAGATTTGATAACAGCCTTCTACTACCTGAAGGGGGGTTCCAAAGAGGATGGAGCTCAGCTGTTTTCAGTGGTGGCAGATGACAGAACAAGGAGCAATGGTCTCAAGTTGCAGTGAGGGAGGTCTAGGTTGGATATTAGGAAACACCTTTTCACTAGGAGGGTGGTGAAGCACTGGAATGGGTTACCTTGGGAGGTGGTAGAATCTCCATCCTTAGAGGTTTTTAAGGCCCGGCTTGACAAAGCCCTGGCTGGGATGATTTAGTTGGTGTTGGTCCTGCTTTGAGCAGGGGGTTGGACTAGATGACCTCCTGAGGTCTCTTCCAACCCTAATCTTCTATGATTCTTCTCATCCTTCAACTTCAAAACAATGCTACCCTTTTTGCACATGTTCCTTTGTTTCAATTCCAGTTGTCACCCCAGACACTGAGATATGGTTTCTGGACAGAGCTCTGTACTGGCATTTCCTCACTGACACCTTCACTGCCTACTACCGACTGCTGATCACCCACCTGGGTCTCCCGCAATGGCAGTATGCCTTTACGAGCTACGGTGTCAGCCCCCAGGCTAAGGTAGGAGAGCAGGAGCTTTACTTTGACTCTGCAGTGAGTCTGAACACAAGCCAGTCCTTCCCGCTTTCTCAAGACCAGTGTGTAGAGCCACCTGACTCAGCAACAAGCAAAGGCTCTCAAAAAGCAAGATTACCCTCCGCAAGGCATCAGACTTAGGGGGCGTATAAGGGTTAGCTAGAGCTGGGCTTTCTAGCAGCACCAAGGCTACTGCTGCTATTATTATGCTTATTGAGCTCTCACCATCTGTGGCTGTGCAGGGGGATAAGGCCATCTACATTCCCCCGTGCAGACACGGAAGACCGACCCAGATCACAGCTCTGGGCATGGTGGAGAAAGCAAGGGCTGAACCCCCTGTACTGCCTTCCCCTCCCCAACTGCTGAGAGCAAGTGGGCAGAGAAGCCCCACTACAAACTGGACAGCAGACCTAACCATACATGAGTGGGGAACGTGCCGCACCTTGCAAAAGGCTGTAGCAAAGTATTCTCCTTGTCCTCTGCCACCCCAAGAAATGTTGCCTGAGAGGGGAGTGAGAGTCCCAATATCTCCCAGGGCTCCTCCTGGGGTGGTGCTGGTTACACATTGCTCCTTGCTCGGGGCTGGGCGGAAAGGCACAATCTGATTCTAGCCTGGTCTTCTCACTGCTGCTCCCTGCTAGGTAGCTGCATTTATAGCTTCCTGCCTTTCCTCTGAGTTTCTGATTGGGCCTTCAGTCCCAACCTGGCTCATTACTCCACCCTCTGCACATGTGGGAGAGAACAACGCTTAACACTGTGGCTACATCTACACTACAGGGGGGGGTCGATTTAAGATACGCAAATTCAGCTACGCGAATAGCGTAGCTGAATTCGACGTATCGCAGCCGACTTACCCCGCTGTGAGGACGGCGGCAAAATCGACCTCCGCAGCTTCCCGTCGACGGCTCTTACTCCCACCTTCGCTGGTGGAGTAAGAGCGTCGATTCGGGGATCGATTGTCGCGTCCTGACGGGACGCGATAAATCGATCCCCGAGAGGTCGATTTCTACCCGCCGATTCAGGCGGGTAGTGTAGACCAGGCCTGTGTGCACTGACCCATGCTGTCTCTGTGCATGCTGGCAGGGCCTTTGCTCCCTGTTACACGTAGTCGTTCTGTGGCTCTTTGTTTTATCACAGAGTTTGCAGACAAGCTATCAGTAAAACGACATTCCCTGATTCTAGGGATATGAAACTGTCCTTTGAAGCCAATCCTCATTCTGCAACTACGAACCATCTCTGTTCTAAAGCTCTTTGCACAAAACCCTGTGAGCTGACACAGGTTCCTGACAGCAGGAGCTTGGCGTATGTTTAAAATGTTCCAAAGTTGATTCTTGCAGTTTCCCTCCAAGTCTCTAATGTGTGATTTTTTTTTCCCCCCTCCCCCCATGTCATCCTTCCCTGTAATCTGCTTTTTTCAGCAATGGTTTAACATGTACAAGCCCATCACCATCAACACAGCTCTACTCTCGGAAGAACCTGACTCCTTTGTGAACAAACTGGACCCCAACAAGGTATTTAAAAGCAAGAACAAAACTCCGGTGATCAAAAAGAAATTGCCAGCCCAGCCAGCAGGCTCTCAGAAAAGCCACGCAAGCACAACCGCCTCCAAGACCCCTTCGCTATCCGGGAACGCCCTGAGGAAACGAGAACCCCAAACCTGACGCTGGAAAGCAGGTTCATTCCAGACTGTTAAAAACCCACTGTGGTGTCTCTTAGGTTTGGATCAAACCATTTCTCATGCATGAATAGACTTCCCAGTGCAAGCTGTGTTGCAACATTCGCATGAACTATAGCGGCAATTTAATTTATGGGAGATATGGCTGGAAAGCCAAAAAGCTGCAGGTCCTGGAGAGATGGTGGTTAATTCCTTTCTATTCCGATGGGCAAATACACGTGTGTGGATAAAAATGCCACTGAAGCCACTGAGCTGGGTGGAGTGTGTTACCACTGATAACTGCAGCAATGGACTCAAGTAAAATCAATCTCTACCATTTTCATATACATCTTATTAAATACAACATCCATACACAAATATTTCCCCCCGTGTCCTTTTTAGAAGAAAGAAGCATGCCATGATCATTGCCTGTAATGAGAGCAGGATCAAACCTGCTGGTGGTGAAGTCAAGGGGAGCATTAAGGGAGCAGGACTGGGCCCCGTGGTTATAGCCCAATGATATGTAAGGGCTTCATGCTGACCACCCCCAAATCCCATTGAGTGTTCAGCCCGGGATCAGGCTCTGAGCTATTTATCCAGACTGCATGTTAAACCAGAAATGACCTTTTGCTAAAGACCACTCCTGACGTTGTGCACTGTCTGCAAGAGCTGGCCGGGCCACTGCAGCGCAAAGGTGCCAAGTCATCTAATATGGCGAGCAGGTGGACTAGCCAAGGACAGTGCTGTAAAACGATTGTGCACATCCAGCGGCATCTAGGGAACCCTCTTACAAAGAAATCCCTTTTTTCCCAAGCCAATGCTGCTCTCCTCAGAAGTTCCCTGGCTCCAGGTTAACACTCTGCCCTGGAACGAGGTGGGATTCCCTAGCGCCGTAGCTGTCTGTGTTCGGTGCTGAGCGCCTCCCCAACTCCTGCGGATCTCAGTAGGCAGGGAAGGCGCTCAGCAACTTTCAGGATCAGGCTTCTCAGGACTGGGCTCTATAAAAGCCTATAAAAGGTTTTGGAAAGGTTGCGGAGGGGTCAGGGGCCCAGAGCAGAGGGGTTCTCCAGGGGACGGGTGGGTGGGTGGGTTGGAGAGCAAGCCTGCACCACACTTACCCTGCAGCAGCATCTCCTGTCCACGGGGCTGGGACCCTGGAGCTGGGAGCCGGTCGCAGCTCCGCAGGACAAGAACCGCTGCTGCAGGGTGTGTGCAGGGTCACTCTCCAACATACACACAGCGGGGAAGGACTAGGGTTGTGGTGCCGGGTCGAGTGCTTTCTGCAGATGCCAGTGCCGAGGAGGAAGTGGTGGCGGCAGCAGCAGAGGAGGCCTATGATTTTTGGAGTCCCACCCCACACCCAAATTTGCAAAACAAGACACAATGCAGTTGGTGGGTCTCCTTAGTAAAAGAGTCTAAACAAGAGCCACTCCGAACAGGGAAAGCAACCTTCACTGCCAATTTGGGACCAAAGGAAACCCAACCATTTTCCTCTGCTCTTTTGCACCATCTGTTCTGAGACGCCTACTACGGAGCAGAGGAGACTGGAGCCCCAAGTCCAGTGCAGTGGTCTGGCTACCCAGGCTGCAACACCGACAACCGCTGCAGCAGCTGTAGTGGCAGATGTTGAAGGATTTACCGCAGGATGGCATTTGACCTGGCTAAGTACCTATGTGTGGAGAAGATCAAAAGCAGTAGGGTACTCCAGCTTTACCACTTTCTACGGCTCTTGGAGCCAGTGCAGCTACAGGAGAACACAGAAGCTTTACTGTTAGAGATGCACATGCCAGTAAAAACCCAGCTTGCCTCTCAGTTCCCAGGCTGAGTTGTAAGGTTGACCATTAGAAAAGCCATTGTTACTTGTAAACTGGGTAGAATTTGCTCTGGAGGCGTCGAGAGCCCATAAACGTGGAACCCCATGTTTCTACACTTTAGACAATGTAAATTTTTCAGGGTAGAACTGCACTTTAACCCATTCAGTGCTGGTCTTCAACTGTACCCACTATTGCCTCCATACTGGCACATTCCATTTTCTTAGCTGTACTGGGAACACTTAGTAGCCACCAAACAATCTGTGTGTCTAATAGAGACATCCAGGGCACCATCTCAAAACAAGCAATGATTCCTTACATTGGGGTGTCTCTAACTGCTAACATGATTGCATAACTGTAGAATACCAAGCTACCTCACAAGGTGTTGTGGGGGTTATTTACTTGATGTTGGTGCAGCCCTTGGAAGTATTAAGCTCTGTATAAGGGCGATGTATTTTAATAAAGATTTTAATATTGTCCTCCAAAATCCGGTTTTTGAAGAATACCAGATCCTCTAAAGAGCATGCACACACGACCAAGGACAAGAGTCTTTGCTGTGCTTCTAAGAGGCGCAGCACAGAATGAGTAGCCGTGAGGGAGTAGCCTAAGATGCCTTTAAGCTGATCCCAGTCTTAGGTTGTTCCCTGGCCCCCATTGTAACTGAGATAGCCCTGAGGGACTGTCTACATTACAGCAGCCTCATTCGGTTGCCCGATGGATGGCAACACAGCTCAGAATCTCTGCAGTGCTGCTGCCCAACTCCTAACAGGTTCCTGTCATCCTTAGCCCTGTCCCTGGCCTGCCCCTTACACTAGGAGTTAAGGGGGTCCTTGCAAGGCAGTTTACTGTGGTTACTGTCCTGAGGGAATCTGCCCCCAGCCGTATCAGGGACTTTAAGAGCCCTTTGTCCAGCCCTTTTTTGCCCCAACTGTCTTGGCTTTGAGGGTGGGTGACAACCTTTCATGAGCACCTGTTTGTTCAGTGTAGTAGCAATAACAGGGATACACAAGAGGACACTCAGTGATCCACTCACTCATACCTATTCCACTCTGAGCTAGTGAATTTTGCATTTAGGATGCTGCAGAATTACATGTGTGGAATCGCTCGGCTTTGTTTTTTCCACCTGAGTGATGGGTTTGGTGTATTATTTCCAGGGGTGAAAGTAACTTAAAGGACTTACCAGTACGCCGGAGTCATGAGCAGGGCGCGTGGCCTCAACCGGAAGAGGTGGGGCCTTTAAATACCCGGGCCCTTTAAATCAAGATTTAAAGGCCCAGGACCTTCGGCTGCGGCTGGGAGCCCCAGGGCCTTTAAATCACCCCTGGAGCTCCCAGCTGCAGAGGAGCAGAGCCCCTGGCCCTTTAAATCACCGCCGGAGCCCTGCCACTGCTACCCCAAGGCTCCGGCAGTGGGGCTCGGGAGGCAATTTAAAGGGCCCAGGGCTTTGGCCGCTGCAGGGAGCCCCGGGCCCTTTAAATTGCCAGCCTGGGGAAGCTGGTCCAGTCCAGCACGGCATACTGGCTCTTGCCGGTACGCCATACTGGACCGGACCAGCTTACTTTCACCTCTGATTATTTCCATAAAGAAAAAAAAGTTAAGAAACTTAAACTTCCACTGAAGTTTAGAACAGAGCCACTTTCAGCCCCACTCAATACTGTTCTGTCCACCAGAAATCCTAGCTAGTCTGATTGAGTTGCACAGACTTTTAAAAGCCACCCTCCATTTTTACACCTATATTGTGCAAGTAAATAACTACAGGTGCAACGGATGTCCCTTGGACATTATCCACTGAGTTATTGAGTATTATTTAATTAGTGGTGTGAAAACAAAAGCTCAAGGAAGGCAGGGTTGAACACTTGATCCAGTGATGAAGTCATGTGGCTGATCGACCTTTCCTTTCCAGCTTTGTCCTAGCAACACTTGGACATCACACACTGTTAGTCTGCAAATTGTCCTTTCCTTTTTCATCTCCGCCTTCCAGTGCAGGCTGATTGTGAAAGTCAATTAGGAGTTTGTAGGCTAAGGCACCAGCAAGACTTCCCAGTGTTGGAGCTACAAGTGGGACCCACCACCAATAATCTCCAGCCCTAAAAGAAAAGACAGGACAGGTTTCTGGTGAATCAGAACATTTGCTTTGCTGTCATATTCTACCCTAGGTAAGCTAAGTTTGTCTTTGCTACAGAGTCAAGTTCTAATCTAGCAAAGTTATTTTTCCCCACAGAATGTATTCATACTGGAGGGAGGTGAGCTATGATATTATTTTGCACATTTATAGAGCTTTCTGTCTGAGGATCTCAAAGACTTAAAGGGCTCAGTCCAAAAATCAATGGAAAGATTCTCCTGGATTTCAGTAGACTTTGGATCAGACCCTAGATGAATTAAGGCTCAGAATAGCCTTTGAGGTCTGCAGGTATTATCAACATTTTACAGACGGAATCAGAAAGAGAGAAGGCCAATGCCTTTCCCAAGGTCACACAGGAAACCTATTTCAGCATAAGGAGTATAAACCAGGTCTGAGTCCTTTGCTTACCCACATGACCATCTTTGCTGTAATGGGAATTGAAACAATGTGTGACTCTCACTTAATCTCACGGTGAATGGCATTTGCCTATATCCAAATCCACTACAAGTAGATCCCGGTGCTGTTGAAATGTGTTTTGATTATTTGATGGCTCACCCTTAGCTACTATTTTAAAATACGTTAGACAAAGCAATCAGAATTGGACCAAGATTCTGTGCCAGCCAGTCAGAATGCTGGGTGAATGTTGTGGCATATGAAAGAGCAGCGTTCCCACTGGAGTAGGGAACCAACTTGCATACTGGGATTCCAATTGGTCAGAGATTAGTTTCTCCCTTTAAGTGCTTTTTAAATAAGGGTTAATAGAGTTTACCTTGTATTAACACATTTTTCAGGTCACATATTTGTGATCAGTACAGTGTAAAAGGAAAGAAGGTAACCTACCTAAAGACTTCAATTCCCCAGCCTGCTATTGCAGTAAAGATCCTTGGAGGCAGGTCCCTGGAGGGGTTTATTGCATATCCAGTGTTTATTCCCATTGTCATGCCGATCACTAACACCAGGAGCCCAGTGATCACAGGCTGAGTGCCCTCTAGGGCTCCATTATTCTTCTTGTCATAGATGGCAAGAATGCACAACATGAGCACCGCTGTGGCAAGGAACTGTGGGATCGGGAGAAAGCACAGGTCAGTACAGAAGTGCATGTCGAGACCAAAAGGAGTCACTGGAACATGTGAAAGGAGCAGAGCCCAGAGTCAGGAATCAGGACCTGCAGCAGAGCTAATCTCTAGGCAACCTTGTCAGGACAACTGACCGCAGCAGCTGCTTGATTAGCCACGCCATCTGATTAGCTGCAGGGGCCCAGCAGGTTGGCTCTTAAGCCAGCAGCCGCAGCAGCTCACTGGCTTCTCAACATGCATACTGGTGCCTGCTCCTGTGTTACCCGGTTCCTGCTGCTCCTGCCTTGAACCCCTCCTCGATCCCATGTTCCCTCCAGTTCCTGCCCTCCAGTTTGACCCTGGGTTCTGACTACTGACTCTGGCTTGATCCTGGCTCTGGTATCCAGTTCCTACCCTCTCGTTTGACCCTTGGCTTTGGCTCTGGACTACTCAGGCCCACACTGACCACTAGGCATGCTGGCCGCTCCAGTTTCTAGGCTAGACCACCCTCATCCTGGTTGACTGACAATTTGAAAAGATACATTATCCATGGACTAGCTGGATTGTGAAGCATTTCACATCCAGGTCGCCATTTTGAATCTGGCTAAGGTTGAGAGTAACCAGAAGTTGTTAGTATCTCGTCACAGCCAGCCTGTGTGAAACAAACAGAGGACCTTGCCCCATTCCAAATGAGTGTGTCCACAGTACAAGAGCCACTAACATAATTATACATGTGTAAGTGTGTCCATATAAACTATTTTTCATGTCCCTCCACCTCTCAACCAAAGTACCTTAGTTATTCTGAGTCCACTTGTACCAGACTCAGAGGGAGCCATAAAAACCTGTAACAATGAGCCCAAATAGCTTTTCTAGATGTAAAAGTGTCATGACTTTCAAGTCCATTATGTCAGCCCCTTCCAGGGCAAGACTCAGGGGATCTGCGCCCAGTTGGGAAGCTGTGAATCCCCACTTTCTGATGGAAAAAAGCTCCCATTTCTAGCCCTCCAGCATCCCAGCCATCCTGGGCCAGGATTCTGTTGGAGATGACTGCATTTGTCCCTCCCCACTTTGTGAGAATTTGCCCATAGATAGTAAGGTTCTGCCTTTTGCAGCCATTCCACACACACATCAATGGGAGCTGAAGACTTGTAGCTACTGGGAGCTCTCACTCTCATTCATCTTCTTCCCCAGCAGCGATATACTCTACATTGCCTAGAAGACAGAACAAATCTGGGGACACCTGGAGACTCTACAACTGTCACTATGTTACACACCATGGCCACTCAGAACTTCACTAGGACAGAACCCAGATCCTCCTGCTCCACAGGCACGGTGGGGACAAGGGAGGCGATTGTAACTAGAAGCTATGGGATGAAACCAAGGAATAGCTTAGAGACATTTCATATTAGACCAGATGACACACTAGCGATAATTAGGGAGCTGGAGGGAATTGGTCCTGCGTTGGCTGGAGAATGGATTAGAGGGCTCTACAGCCTCTGTCCCTCCTAAATCAGGCTGTTCCCCATGTGGAAGAAGGAGCAGGTTTGGCCCCAAAATGACAAATCTTACAAGGATCAGTGGAGGCTCTGGCTCCTTCTGCTCCCCTATTGGCCCCCAGGTTCTCTCCGCTCCCGCCGTTGGGACAGCTCCTGCTGGAACTGTGCAGACATGAACTCTGGGCCCAGAACCCTACATACAGGAGGGTTCCACAGCACCAGAGCCCAGATTATCAGTAACTAACTCACACGCTCTGCAAGGTGGATGGCACGACAATGCCACCTCCACCCCCTCCCATCCCTCAATCAGGCAGGAGCTCGTACGCTGCAGTGCCCTGGGGAGTGGAAGAGGGAGTAAACTGCACTGTGAAGTGGCTTTCCTGCTGCTGTCCCCCACAGGTCAGGCTTGCCTGGATCCCTACACAGAGAACCAGGGAAGGGTTTTAAGGTGGACTGCAGTCATGCTGATTGCTTGACAGCTGAACCGTGCTCCATGGCCAGAGTATTTGGGTTCTGAGGAAGGCTTGTGATTCTCACCTCCTGGACTAGTGCAAGCAAAACATGTCTTGGGAAGATGCACTCACCCTCAGTCACCAGGATTGCAGCCAAACTCACAGAGCCTCTCTGACCAGTTCCTGGCAGGGCAGGGGTCTCTGCCTTGAATTAGAATGTTGGCAAGTAGTTCTGGCCATAGCACGGTGGAGATGCTGCACCCACACAGAGAAGTGGGGTCACAGAGCAGGGAAACAGCAACCCAAGTTATGGTCCTGATGAACCCCAAAGAGGCTTCTTCACCCAGATATATGAGACATGAATTTTTGCCTTATGTTTGGAAATAAACAAATAGGGAGTGTTCAACAAGAAACCTGGAGTGGGGTCCACAGCAAAAGAACTGCTAACAGAAGATGAATCACAAACAATAGAAGAACATTGTTTACATGGATTCCACATGCCAGCAAGGTGAATAACGCCCCTGTAGAGCAGGACTGCTACAGCGCTGCCAAATTACTGCACAGCCCAGTGGAGACGGCGCAAACGGTAATTTCATCACAGCAGACACAATGTTGAAGGAAGGAATGATGTTCTGCATGTCACTCCATGAACAAAGGGTTAAAGGCCTTTAGGATCTGATCCCGAGAAGTGCTCCCGTAACTCCCATGGACTCAAGCAGGGCCTAAACCCTCAGGTAATCCTAGACACAATCACCATTCCAGAGCACATCTCTGCCCTCTCCGCCAGCAGCAGAGGATTTACTCACAATGCCAGAGTTGATGGCTTCATGGAAATTAACATACAACCAAGCAGCAGCCTGACTGCTAGCAATGAGCAAAAACAACCCACCAATATTCCCACAGCTGGAAGCCACCGCTTTAGGAGCCACATGCTAAAAGAATGAAGAGTGAGAAAGGCGGGAAGTTAGTCATAAATGTGCAGCACATGGAGAGCTCATCCTCCAGACTTCACCCCGTCCAGGTCTACCCTAGGAGCCTCATTCCAGGCACCTAATTCTCTCTATGCTGCTCCGCCATGGGGCTGAAGTCACAAGATCAGCCTTTTCCTAACAACTCTCTCCACCAGCCTATTCGGAGCTGGCTCAGAGACCCCTGCATGATGCACAGGGAGCAGAGAAGCCCCATATGTGTCTGCCCTTCCCTCACTGCCACAGGGTGTGAGTGGGTGCTGATGCTCTCCTAACCCTGGGTACATTTCAACGGTGATGGACCATGGAAATAATTTTTGAAAGAAAACAAACAAAAAACTGTAAAAAGCTTGAAACATTCTCAGTAGCAACCAAGTGCCTTACAGAGCAGTCACCTGTTGGAACAGACAAATGCGCTCCAAACGGAGCTCTGCTTCGGTACTGATCGTTCACTCCCCCATACTAAGGCTCCAGCCACCCTCCTCTGTGCTCTGTTTCCGTGCACCCATCTGCCAATTAAGCCACAGTACTTCAGCTAGTCACCTTTAAATTCAGCCCGCTGTGCCGCAGCCAAACATCCTCCACTGTACGCTCATCAGGGCAGTTGATGTGTCTTTTACAGGGCTGAGCATGCTACTGCTGCTTAACAATAACAGCCCTCTGCATTAAACCTGCAACAGCACCTAGTCACCAAGCCAGGCCGCTGTGACCACAGCTGTGCTCCAAACACAACGGTGACATGGCAGAGAAATCCTGAGTACTGACCTCATTTACAAATCCTCCCAGCAGAGTCATATACGGAGCAGGGTAGGTGGCGAAGATCCCAGCTGTGCCATTAGGTCCCGTCACAATGAAGCGTCCATCCGAGTATTCACACAGCGCATCTAGGAGAAAGGGGAGACATGGGGTTAACCCTGCTGTTGACGCTGGCCCACACAGGGGCCCTCAGACTGTGGTGATGAGACATGAGGGTAAGCTGAGGAGGGACAGCAGGATGGCCCCACCCTGACTAAATGCAAACACATTGATTGCAGTCAGGACAGGCACAAGACAGAGTGGAGGGGGGGAAAGAGACGTGGCCAAGCAGCCACTCCTTTCCCAGGAAATGAGTTCATGGAGATCTTGTCTCCCTGAGACTTTGCCCAACAGAACTTTATTATGTCCACAGGCTCCCAGCCCCCACTGTGTGCCTCTCTGACAAGCAGAGGCTTGGATGTGAACTCTGCAGGTACTGGTGAGGAAAGCACTGGGGCCTATTGGGAAGAACAGAGGCTGCTTCTCTGCTCCCCCACAGACTTTTCAGACATGCCTGAGCTGGCCCGTAGCAGCTCCCCCTCCTGGGAATTGCTGGCAGAAAAATAAATGCCAGTCCCTTCTTGTCCAGACTTGCAGTGGGGCTGAGCCCCCCACCCCACCCCAGTGGAGGTCAACAGCACTGCAGCTGCTCAGTAGTTTTTAAAAGCAGGCCATATCCGCCTGCCTCCTTTGCTAAGTCTGCACCCCTCCCTTTGGGATCCAGACCTCCCCACAGTAACCTCAGCCCCTGGGACTCCTAGTAGGCCTGCCTGCAATGTACTACACTTGGGGTGGCACTTGCAGACCTTTGAAAGCGTCGGCTGTCTCAGAATGCAGCTGCCTGACCACTAGGCAGCTTTAGGCAATGGGACTACAGGACACCTGCTTTCCAGCAAATGCATTGCCTTCCTGGGTACACTTCAAGCTATTGGCTATGATCTCTAAGGCTATATGGGTAGGGCTGCACTGCACTGTAAGCCCAGGGTTTGAACTCAGGCTCAAGCCTAACCCTCTTTCTGTCTACACACAAATTATGCTAACCCAGAGTCCCACCACCCCCTAGTGGTGGAGGGTTCGAGCAGGAGTCAAGTTGGGACCCAGAGTCCATGCCCTATTGCTTTGCAGTATAGATACAGCCCCACTGAACTCATGCTCTGGGAGTCCACCAAAAGTATCCCACATGCTGACTTTCTTTGTTTTCTGCATAGTCAAGTTTGATGGACAGTCATGTTTTCCCATGTTGCACCATGAACAAAAGGCTAGAGCAGCCATATTTGGGGAGGGCACTAGGAAGTCTGGGATATGGGTGGTTGGACTCAGGCTCGCAGTATCCAGTGTAAATGCTGGAACCCCAGATTAGGTTCTGGGGCTCAACACTTCCCAACTTGGGGTTACAAATGAATATAGACGCTCAACTACCAGTTCTACCAACCCATTGCAGTGCAGACATATCCTATATGGCTAGCCAAGAGCTGGCCCTCTCCCCCAAGACACAACAATAGATGAGGTAGTGGAGGACTCAGATTAATGGTCCCAAGACTTAGCTGTCTGGAAGCTGCTGCCAGGCATTCTCAGCTGAGCACACTGGGATTTGGTCCTTAAGGTGTCCTTAAGGTGTTCTGAATAAGCCCAATTCTTTTGGTCACAGTGCAAAGCCCATCTCTCTTGTCAGGGGCTTGCTGGAGGTGGGTGGGAGGGGATAGCATTGAGTTGTCTATTTGATTATGAACAGAGATCCCGAGGCAGATAAGAGCGCTCACCTTATATAGATCTCATATAGACAGGAATATACTCAAGGACAAACATAATAGTGTGGTTACCACCAGGGATCAAATTCAGACTCAGCTTTGCAGGGTCTGAGTCCCTACAGTGAGAGCCGCAGGATTCACATCCCTCACTGGGAGCTGCAGAAGACTCATCGGTTCAGTGGATCAGGAGCAGCAAGTGAACCAATCCATTCCCAGCAATTCCCATAACGTTGGAAAAGCAACCATACCATAGTACATGCAGAACACTAGGGATGCTGCCAAGAAGGAGCCCAGGAACTGGCCAATTATGTAAGCTGGCAGCTTTCTCCAGGGAAGATTTCCTAAGACGCAGTGTGTGAAGCTTATTGAGGCATTCATATGAGCTCCTGTTTAAAAACATACATATATATGTATAAATACAAACACACACACACACACATATTTATATACACATTATATCTGCTTCATAAATAACATGCCTATGGCAGTGCAACAACTCTAAAGCCCCATAGTTGATGGTCAACACTGAGACTAGAATCCTGCTCCCAAAACACCAAGTGCCAAGAATTCAGAAGCTTATATCCACTGCAGACAAGTCCCCTCCATGCTGGAGCAGGTGAGCCAGCCGCTCCAGGAAATAGCAGGGGTGCCTCTAGCAGGTCTGATTCTCCGGTGCCTTGCACCTTGTGTCGTCATTTGCACCTGCGGAGAGCAAGTGCAAAATGCTACCATTGGCATGGAAGAGATCACCAGTGTCCCAGCTCCTGTGTTGCCAGTGAGTTAGTTCATTGCTCCATCCCACGCATCAGGGAGCTTGAGATGTTCTCCCATGCTTTGCTAAGTTGCCATTTGTTTCCGGCACAGTGAGTGCAGCAGGGAACAGACCTATGGGCTCACTGGGCCCTGATTCATGCCCTGCACCTTGTAAAACAAATCACAACAGTAGCACTTACACCCACTTGCTATCGCTCTCCACAGGTGTAAATGAGGACACAAGGTGCCGGGTAATGGTGAATCAGGCCCCATCACAGCTCCATGCTGGGTTCTGAGAAGTAACACACTGGCTGAGCATTTCTGCTCTACAGTCCAGGTGCTGTTCCACTTTCCCCTGCAGCCATAAGTTACATGATGACAAGCACCAAGGGCTGACCCTAAGCAGGGCAACGCAGACTAACCTCCCCTAAAGTCAGTGGGAGCTGCAGGGTCTCAGCACCTCTAAAATCAGGCCCTACGTCTGGTTTTAAAGTAAAAGGTTGAGATACAGGGAGGGTGTAGCGGGGTTAGGGTGACTAGACAGCAAGTGTGAAAAATCGGGACAGAGGGTGGGGGGTTAATAGGAGCCTATATAAGAAAAAGCCCCAAATATCAGGACTGTCCCTATATAATTGGGACATCTGGTCACCCTAAGCGGGGTGGCTACCCGCTCCAGCCCTGACAGGGTTGGAACCAGCCCAGGGAGAGGGCTGGAGGGCTGGGAGAACAGCCCAGGCTGAGTGGGAAGCAGGCTCAGCAGGGGCCACGCCCCAATCAGGGCCCAGCTGGCCCTATAAAGGCTTGAGCCTGGAGCTCAACAAGACATTCTCTCTCTGCTTGTAGAGAGAGAAGGGCCTGGCTGCAAGGGAGCTGAGCAGGGTACTGGGAGTGGAGCAGGGCTGGGGGAAGGCTAGAGGAGCTGTGGCGCTCCAGCCTGGAAAACCCCCAGGCTGTAGGCCTAGCTGAGGGCCTAAGACCAGTACCGGGCAGCCCAACTATAGAGAGAGGCAGCAGGTCCAGCCCAACCTTGCCTGTGATGAGTGGCATGTACTGCAGTCTGCCCCAGGGAGTGGGGCTAGATGGTGACTGGCAGTAGCCGTACACTGAGGCGAGGTGGGGTTAGTGGGTGGGGGTTCCCCTGGGGGGGGGGGAGACCCTGAGACTGAGGGGTTCTGCAAGGGGGTAGAAACCCAGTGAAGGGGCACCGGGGTCCTGGGAGGGACGCGGGGGCCAGAGAGCAGTAAGGCAGATCACCAGCCTGCAGGGGGCGCTCCTGGCTGGAAAATGAGCTAATTCCCAAGGACGACCAGCAGGAGGCGCCGCGGGGCTGAAACAAGCCCTTACAGAGGGGATGACAAGCCCTGGGATTTCCAAGTGAGAGCCATAGCTGAAGGGCTGAGGAGCAAAGCCAAAAAGGCAAGAACACACTATATCTGAGCAATAACCTGCCAGAAAGGTCTTCAGCTTAGCTCTGCTTTGGGAAGCGTGTTCTCACTGTTATTAATCATTCCTTAGATTACAGTTACACCCCAAGGAACAGTCAGCATGGATTCACCAAGGGCAAGTCATGCCTGACTAACCTAATTGCCTTATATGATGAGATAATTGGCTCTGTGGATGAGGGGAAAGCAGTGGATGTGTTATTCCTTGACTTTAGCAAAGCTTTTGATACGGTCTCCCACAGTATTCTTGCCGGCAAGTTATAGTATGGGCTAGATGAATGGACTATAAGGTGGATAGAAAGCTGGCTAGATCGTTGGGCTCAATGGGTAGTGATCAATGGCTCCATGTCTAGTTGGCAGCCGGTTTCAAGCAGAGTGCCCCAAGAGTCGGTCCTGGGGCCGGTTTTGTTCAATATCTTCATTAATGATCTGGAGCAGTGGTCCCCAACGCGGTGCCCACAGGTGCCATGGCGCCCGCCGGGGCATTTATGTGCGCCCGCCTAGTGCCCAGCAGGGGAGAGAAGCCACGGCCCTGCGCCTGCTGGGGACAGAGAACTCGGGGGCTGCAGGCGCCGGTGTTCTCTGTCCCGGGCAGGTGCAGGGCCACGGCTTAAGCCGGAGAGAAGCCATGGCCCTGCGCCTGCTGTAGACAGAGAACTCCGGGGCTGCAGGCTGCGGGCGCCGGTGTTTTCTGCCCCCAGCAGGCGCGGGGCCCGCCTAGTGCCCAGCAGGGGAGAGAAGCCGAGGCCCCGCGCCTGCTGGGGACAGAGTACTCCGGGGCTGCAGGCACTGGTGTTCCCTGTCCTCGCGGCTTCTCTCCGGCTTCTCTCTGCGTTGCTCAGAACTGCCGCCAAAAAAATAATAAATAAATTACCGCTCCGACTCTGCCGTCCCAAGAATGGACATAATGCCGCCCCGTAGCATGTGCTGCCCTAGGCACGTGCTTGCTCCACTGGTGCCTGGAGCCGGCCCTGTATGTGAGTATTCTTCCGCTGCACTGATACTGCTGTTTATTGTGCTTTGTGATTAATTATTTTTTTAACATTTTGCCCCCAAATGAGTGGTTCAAATAAAAGACAACATAGGTATTATTTCAATGCAGAGTGGGAAGAATCCTATTGTTTTCTTGAAAATAAAGGGAAATGTGTTTGCTTATTGTGCGGGGGCGCTGGTGCAGTGCCGAAAAAACATAATGTCGAACGCCATTTCCAAACTAATCACGGCTCTTTTGACATTAGCCGTCCGCTTAAATCTGAGTTGAGACAGGTTTGATTTGAGTTGATTAATTTTCTTCTATCTGCCCAGCCATCTGTTTTCACTAGACAAGTGTAAAGTCTAAAAATGCTACTATTGCTTCCTTTAAAAGTGCTCATCTGCTCGCAAAGAAGAGAAAACCCTTTCAAGATGGGGAATTGCTGAAGGACGCGTTTTTGACTGGTGCTGATTGCCTGTTTCAAGGATTTCCTAACAAGGGTGAGATTTTGTCAGCAATACCAGACTTGCAGTTATCAGACAACACAGTTACGAGGAGGATACATGCAATTTCAAGCGACGTGCAAACTCAGCTAAAGGATGACTTTGAAATATGTGACTGGTTTTCACTGCAATTCGATGAGTCGACAGATATATTGGATCCAGCGCAGTTGGCAGTTATGGTGAGGATGGTATTTAGTGACTTCACCGTAAAAGAAGAGTTACTAAAAGTATTGCCCATGAAAGGGCTAACAAAGGGTGAGGACATCTATAATTTATTCAAATCATATGCAACATCAATTAGTATGCCACTACACAAGCTGTTTGCGATCACCACTGATGGGGCACCATCAACGATGGGCAGCGCCAATGGATTCATTGCACTCTGTAAGAAGAATGAATCCTTTCCGAACTTTATGTCTTATCATTGCATTATCCACCAAGAAGCTTTGTGCGTCCAAGTTCTTTCTTTTCAACACCTCATGAATGTCGTTATTAAAATAATTAACTCTATTCGAGCTAAACCTTTGCAACACCGACTTTTTAAGGCCCTGTTGGAAGATGTTGATGATAAACAATCTGATCTTATCTTGCACACAGAAGTACGATGGCTGAGCAAAGGTAAAGTTCTTGCACGTTTTTTAAGCCTAATTGAAGAGATCAAAGAATTTCTGAAGTCCACAAATCAGAACTTCGAGCAACTAGAAGACTCCAGCTGGTTAATGGACTTGGCTTTTCTTGCCGACATCACTGACAAATTGAACATTTTAAATCTTGAGCTCCAGGGAAAAGACAAACGTGGCTCAAATGATAGGTTCTGTAAAATTTTTCAAAGCAAAACTGATCTTGTGGATGTCACATATGAAGACGAAGTCTCTCGTACGTTTCCCAAGTATGAAGAAAATGGTATGTGACAGTGATTTTAACCCACCACCATTTGTTATCCACGTTCAAACACTTCTGGAACAATTTGAAAAGAGATTTCACCAGTTCACCATCATTGAGCCTGTAGTTGCCTTTCTTGTGAATCCTTTTACTTGCCAAATAGAGGTAACAGAAATGGCTACATCAATTGCAAGTCTCATTCAAGTAAGAACAGAAGACGTGGAACTGGAGATTTTGGACCTTCACAATTATATTGTTCTAAAATCCTGCGCAACAGATGAAAACTTTTGGAATCTGGTTGACCAAAAAAAAGTTTCCTGCCTTAAAAAATGTAGCAAGATTTTATTTTGTATATTTCGGTTCCACTTATCTATGCGAAGTTCTGTTTTCAACAATGAACATCATAAAACCAAAATACAGATCTCGGCATACAGATGCCCATCTTGACGATTGCTTACAAACGGGAATATCATCCTACTCTCCCAACTACGAAAAATTGGCTGAAGAAATGCAGTGCCAAAAATCACACTGACTTTATTAGAAAAACCACGTGAATTAATGGTACCTATTTTCCATTAAGCGCTGATGAACGTGTATGATTAACTTGTGTTTAACTTTTTTTCATATTTGTTTGTTTATTGAAATCCAGATACAAGTAATAATACAAAGAATATTTTTAATTAACCATAACTGGCTATGTTAAAGTAAGAATAATAAATATATTTGGACCAGCAGTTCAACAATGTTTTACTTTTTTAAAATAAATAAGATGAAAACTGTTTGATATTTATTTTGTAAAAACTCCTTAATTTTTCTTACAGGTAGATAAAAAAAGACAGGGTAAGGTGAAAGAGTAATTGCCGAATAATTTAATTAATACCTTTTACATGTAAAATTACCTTTTTTATCTTATGGATTCATGTAGTATGTAATATTAAATATGATGTTTTTCGTATTACTTAATGTACAAATACAAAATAAGCCTTGAAAAATTGTTGGCGCCCGCCACACTCTTCTGAAAACATGAATGTGCTACTGGCCACAAATAAGTTGGGGACCACTGATCTGGAGGATGGCGTGGACTGCACTTTCAGCAAGTTTGCAGATGACTCTAAACTGGGAGGAGTGGTAGATACGCTGGAGGGTAGGGACAGGATACAGAGGGACCTAGACAAGTTAGAGGATTGGGCCAAAAGAAACCTGATGAGGTTCAACAAGGACAAGTGCAGAGTCCTGCACTTAGGACGGAAGAATCCCATGCACCGCTACAGACTAGGGACCAAGTGGCTAGGCAGCAGTTCTGCAGAAAAGGACCTAGGGGTTACAGTGGACGAGAAGCTGGATATGAGTCGACAGAGTGCCCTTGTTGCCAAGAAGGCTAACAGCATTTTGGGCTGTATAAGTAGGAGCATTGCCAGCACATCGAGGGACGTAATCATTCCCCTCTATTCGACATTGGTGAGGCCTCATCTGGAGTCCAGTTTTGGGCCCCACACTACAAGAAGGATGTGGAAAAATTGGAAAGAGTCCAGCGGAGGGCAACAAAAATGATTAGGGGGCTGGAGCACATGACTTATGAGAAGAGGCTGAGGGAACTGGGATTGTTTAGTCTGCAGAAGAGAAGAATGAGGGGGGATTTGATAGCTGCTTTCAACTACCTGAAAGGGTGTTCCAAAGAGGATGGCTCTAGACTGTTCTCAGTGGTACCAGATGACAGAACAAGGAGTAATGGTCTCAAGTTGCAGTGGGGGAGGTTTAGGTTGGATATTAGGGGAAACTTTTTCACTAGGAGGGTGTTGAAGCACTGGAATGGGTTACCTATGGAGGAGGTGGAATCTCCTTCCTTAGAGGTTTTTAGGGTCAGGCTTGACAAAGCCCTGGCTGGGATGATTTAGTTGGGGATTGGTCCTGCTTTGAGCAGGGGGTTGGACTAGATGACCTCCTGAGGTCCCTTCCAGCCCCTGATATTCTATGATTTGTATGTGGCCGATCAAGTCCGACATGGCTTGAAAGCGCACTTCCAGCAGGAAGGCCCTGGCTCGCATGGAGTCGAGAACCGATAAATTCTATGTGTTGAACCAGCATTAATGTGGATTTTTCCATGTTTATTAGGAGACCCAGAGTACCGCAGGTGGAGCGCACCAGATTGAGGCTCCTCTGGACCTGCTCCACAAACTTGCACCGATCCCCATTGGCATCAGCGATGGGAGGACCCTTGTGCCAGATGTGCGCTACGCACAGAAGTTCATAGAATCATAGAATATCACGGTTGGAAGGGACCTCAGGAGGTCATCTAGTCCAACCCCCTGCTCAAAGCAGGACCAATCTCCAGACAGATTTTTGCCCCAGATCCCTAAATGGCCCCCTCAAGGATTGAACTCACAACCCTGGGTTTAGCAGGCCAATGCTCAACCACTGAGCTATCCCTCCCCCCACTTGAAGTGCTGGATGCCGTATCGGGCCGCTCCAGCTCCGAAGCTGGGCGCAGGGCAGCCTGCATCAGGAGTGCCCTG
Organism: Emys orbicularis; assembly: GCF_028017835.1. Lineage (NCBI taxonomy): Eukaryota > Metazoa > Chordata > Testudines > Emydidae > Emys > Emys orbicularis. The sequence goes on along the minus strand of NC_088688.1, from coordinate 5,846,907 downwards.
AGGCGTATGTCGTGCTTTCTTTGTGTCCGCGGACAAAAGTTCTGGCAGATGCAACAATGCTCCTTTATATGTTCCTTAATCTTTTTGTCTCCTTGTTGCCATCCCTTCGTTTCTCTAGGGACTGCCTGCCAGGGATGGTGTCACTTTAAACATCCAGAAGCATTTTAAACTGGGCAACATGGAAATGTTCTCTGGCTTCCAATCACCGTGGGGTGAGATGGCCTCTCGCTGTGGGAGGGAAACTCTGTAGTTTGCTAAGTTTTCCCCAAACGCTGCTGTTGAGAGTGGGGTTTGCCACATACCCTCCAGCACCATCCTGGAATGAACACGTGGGACCATCTCTAGATCAAGGAATCCCAGAGCTCTGGGCAGATGCAGGAGAACCACAGGGCCATCTGCGCAGAAGCGGAGAGCCGTGCAAAGGTGGAGATTTCAGCGCTGAGGCTCCTTGCTGCACGCTGCTCCTAGAGGAATGGAACCTCCTCCACTCAACATTTCCACTTTCCAGGCTCTCAGCACCCAGGTGTGTTACAAGGCTCTCCCCTCAGCCATTCACTCGCTGGGGTTTGGCCTGCACTGGTTGGATAGCAAAGCACCAGTTCCTTTTCCCAGGAGGTACTGAGCATCTCCCATCGAGTGCCCCAGAGCTGAGGGTGCTCAGTTCTTTGCAGGATCAGGCCCAGAAGAGTAAAGGAGGCAACCCAACCATTCGGCTGTACCTCTGGCTCACTTATACAGACTCCAGTGAGCTTCCTGCATGCCACCCACTAGGATATATCCAGTGTCCCTACGGGAATCTGCCATTGCTCATGGGGCTGGACAGTTGGCCACTACAGGATGCACAACACCATAATCCCTGGTACTAGCACATTTCATTGCTGTCCTACTCACCAGAGATGCCGCCGGCTGCATGAATTCCCATAGTCACGCCAATTCCAAATGCCAAGTTGATGCTCAGATACTTCCCATATTCTCCTTTTCCTAATATCACCTGAGCAACACCACCTATACCAAAGAACTGATGCAGAGAAAAAGAGTCATGCGTCACACAGTTTGCTACGGCTGCTGGCAGGCAGGACAGCTCACCACCCTCTAGAAATCCCTTTCACAGCTCGTTTCTAGCTCATTTCAGAGCACCTTCTTTTCCAAAGGTGAGTCAGTGGGAAGCCTGAATGGGGATATAGTGGGGGTGGCGTGGGGAGGGAACAGAGGGAAAAGCCAGGGATCAGCAATTTTACATAAACAAACAGACCCAAACTCACAGGAATTTCTCCAGTGATCCATGGGCAGATTGTATGCATTCGTGTGTCCATCGCCTCAGTGTTGCATTTGGAAAGCTACAGCTACCTCAAAGTCACATCCACATGTGTGTGTTTTAGACAAACTCAGAGACCTGGGATGAGATCTGGAACAGATTTGTAACAGGCCCTGGCTTTGATTATAGAATCATAGAATATCAGGGTTGGAAAGGACCTCAGGAGGTCAGCTAGTCCAACCCCCTGCTCAAAGCAGGACCAATCTCCAGACAGATTTTTGCCCCAGATCCCTAAATGGCCCGTTCAAGGATTGAACTCACAACCCTGGGTTTAGCAGGCCAATGCTCAACCACTGAGCTATCCCTCCCCCCATCACTATCAAGCTCAATCTCAGTATCTTTATACATTTGCTTTCTGTGCTCTCAGTAAAGGATTTCTTTTCACTGCTCCTCCTGTCGGCTGGACCAAACTCAATACTTGAAGCATGTGTGCTAAGGCTGCTCAGGTAAAACTCTAATCCCAGATCTGTGACAAATATATTGTTTTTATAAACTTCTCTTTCTTTCTCTCTTGCTGTTCCCTGGCCCTCAGGAGCTAACAAGGCCCTTTGCTGTCAGGCCCTGATCCAAAGCCCATTGAAGTCAATGACTCTTTCCATCAACTTAGTGAGATTTTATTAGGCCTGCAGTCAACAGAAGTGACCAGGACACGCGTCCTTTAGAGTCAGTTGGCAATGCAATTATATTTCTGTTAGTCAGCAGAGTGAGCTACCAGAGAAAGGTGACTTTTCTTTACTCTGGACTTATTGTGAGTTATCTCCATGAATTTCCTTGCCTTCATTGGAGTGGTTAGTGCCATCACACAGTGAATCACATCATGGTCCTCAGTGGCTCTACTGTTCTCGAAGCGCCTGGTAAAAGAATCACTGCCACACTACAGCAAACAGTAAAGCAGTTCCCTGAAGTTCTCTTAGACCATCCCATTTCTTCAAGGGTTGTTTTGCTTCCAGTCACACCTGATTATTACCCAGCTATTTGCATGCAAGCAGAAGCTTACTCCTTTCTAATGAACCTGCTCCTCTAGCCTGATTCAGCTGGTGAATCCCTTTCCACAATACACTGAGTAAGGTGAGTGCATTGTAAGGACACTGTCGCCTGACTGCTGGCCCCTTTAAGGAGATTCCGGGGCCAGGCTACCAGTGACAAGCTAATTTAAGGGGAACTCGCCTTGCTAGACAGTTAATTGAATGAGCATCTGAGCCTGAAAGGAGGCCATCAGGGCCCAGTTGCAGGGAGGTGCTCCCAGAGAGAGAAGGGATAGAAGCACATGGAGAAACACAGGCCCAGAAGAGGAGGGCTGTGAAATTTCAAGTTTATCCCAGCAGGGGAATTTTGTCTTGCATCCTTTTGGACTGTGTGGGGCTCTTAAGGGGCCCTGATGGAAGGGAAACTGAGGTAGGAAGTGCCTGCAGCACCACACTAGGCCAGGAGGGGGCACTAGAGGGCAAGTGTGCCCTGCAACCAGCATCCTGCTAAGGAGGTGAAGAGCCCACTAAGTCACTGCATATTAGTCACAGACCCTGATGCACATCATGGACCCAGTCCATGGCATTGGCTCACTAAGGGTCTGCAGGGTACAGAAGGGGATTGTTCCAATTGCAGATGCCTAGGCACATGGATCGTGGGGATTTTGATGATATTTATTTATATTCTAAAGTATTAATTTGGCTTGGAACCCCTCATTATCTCTGCTGCTCCTGTCCTCCCCTCCAATGTCCGGTATGCCCACTTATTGTGTGGCTTGCTCTAATTCAGGCTGTCAGCTCTTCAGGCCAGGGAGTGCATGTAATATGTGTTTGGGCAGTGCCTGGCACGCTGCGGCCCGGTGCTGCTTGGAGATACTGTAATGCAAACAAATGGTAACAAGAATCCTAGAAGATCCTGCACTGCACATTGCCAATCCTTCTCTGTGACAGACATATTACAGGGAAGGGCGGATGCTGCAAGGATGTGTTCGTGAAGGCTACAGTGATAAAGTGTTTGCTGCCCAGCTCCTAATGGGAGGGGCCAATGTGCAATATCCCACAGGGCCACCTCGTTCATCTGTCTACTCCATTTCTTAAGGAGGAAGATTCTAAGTCAAGATGGTCACAGGTTGAGAAGATGTTGATCTCCAAAATGCCTGTGGGTCCCTCTCACATCTCCTAGTTGACAAGAATCATAGAATATCAGGTTTGGAAGAGACCTCAGGGAGTCATCTAGTCCAACCCCCTGCTCAAAGCAGGACCAACAACAACTAAATCATCCCAGCCAGGGCTTTGTCAAGCCGGGCCTTAAAAACCTCTAAGGATGGAGATTCCACCTCCTCCCTAGGTAACCCATTCCAGTGCTTCAACACCCTCCTAGTGAAATATCAGGAGGTAGCCATGTTAGTCTGTATCCACAAAAACAACAAGGAGTCTGGTGGCACCTTAAAGACTAACAGATTTATTTGGGCATAAGCTTTCATGGGTAAAAAACCCTCACTTCTTCAGATGCATTTGAAGAAATGAGGTTTTTTACCCGCAAAAGCTTATGCCCAAATAAATCTGTTAGTCTTTAAGGTGCCACCGGAGTCCTTGTTGTCCTAGTGAAATAGTGTTTCCTAATATCCAACCTAGACTTCCCCCACTGCAACTTGAGACCATTGCTTCTTGTTCTGTCATCTGCCACCACTGAGAACAGCTGAGCTCCATCCTCTATGGAACCACCCTTCAGGTAGTTGAAAGCAGCTATCAAATCCCCCCTCATGCTTCTCTTCTGCAGACTAAATAATCCCAGTTCCCTCAGCCCTCCTCGTAAGTCATGTGCCCCAGCCCCCTAATCATTTTCCTCCACTGGACTCTTTCCAATTTGTCCACATCCCTTCTGTAGTGGGGGGCCCAAAACTGGACACAATACTCCAGGTGTGGCATCACCAGTGCCGAATAGAGGGGAATAATCACGTCCCTCGATCTGCTGACAATGCTCCTACTAATACAGTCCAATATGCTGTTGGTCTTCTTGGCAACGAGGGCACACTGCTGACTCATATCCTGCTTCTCGTCCACTGTAATCCCCAGGTCCTTTTCTGCAGAACAGCTGCTTAGAAAGTTGGTCCCCAGCCTGTAGCGGTGCATGGGATTCTTCTGTCCTAAGTGCGGGACTCTGCACTTGTCCTTGTTGAACCTCATCAGATTTCTTTTGGCCCAATCCTCCAATTTGTCTAGGTCACTCTGGACCCTAACCCTACCCTCCAGTGTATGGAGTCCTGGCTCCAATTAGGCAAAACCACTGAGAAAGATCCTTGCCTTCCTGTCTAGTAAAGTAGATGCAAGGCTCAAAATTCCATCTACTGCATCACCAGGCACTACTCCAAAATATCATCATTTTGTATTTTACCTTTGGGATCAGCCAGAGTCAGGTTAATTAACTCCAGCTCTGCTGGGTTGTCCCAGAATGCAGCACACTGGGTCAATGCAAGTCCCTTTTTACACTTAGGTTCCACTTTTTCTTTCTCTTATTTTTAAAACTAAAATAGAAGCTATGAAAGAAGAAAGTTGTTTGCTGAGCTTCTAGTGAAGAACTACACGTGTATATGGCCGAATTTTAATGAGTTAGGCATATACTGGTGTGGGTTTGCACATGCAATCACCGCCACTGCAAGCAAACACGAGATGTTTATGCACGCAAACAGCCAGGCAAATGTATAAAGAGTCACAGGCACGTGCAGCTACCCAATCGTAATTACTATTCATATTACCATAATGCAAGGCCAGGATTGAGCGAGGCATTGTATAACCATAACAGAGACAGAGCTTGCAATCTAAGTGCATGTACATCAAATCTGCATGTACAGCTGCTGGAGTTCTTTAGAGCAATGGTCATGTTCACCTGTGTCTGTCCAACACGCACCACAATGAGGACCTGAACTAGACTGGGCCTTTCGAGTCTTTCACAATACAAATGCATAAGAATAATAACAGCATTTTTGCATATATTAGCAATTGCATGCCTGAGAAACTCAGGCCATCTCATGGTAGGATACCATTAAATACATACATTGAAAGACATTTTGTCACTATTTAGGAAGAAATCTAGCTGGAAAACAGGTGGGTCTCATACTAAAGGCCTGTACCTGCTTCTACTGTCAGTCACTGTGTGTAGGAAGTAATACCAAAACCAGGCATGATCAACAACAAGGGGGGAGATTTTGTGTGATCTGGAGATCAACATTTGCTAGGATAATGCAACCCGAGGCTAATTCCCAGTTTGCTTTAATTACAATAATTAAAATGATCAGATAATGTGTTCTATCTTCAATGGGTTTTTACAAATGTTAATTAACCCCCAACATGCCTGGGAGGTGGGTAAATATTATTGTTCCCATTTTACAGAGAAGATTTTAAGAAGTGGTAATTGTCAAAGTCGGGATTAGAAGGCGAGAGGTCAGCTCCCCAGCCCTGTGCTCAGATCCTGCCATTGGCTCACTGTCCTCTTGGACAAGACACTTCACTTCTCTGCCAGTTTCCCCATCTGTATAATGGGGATAATAATACTGACCTCCATTATGTGTGCAGAGAGAGAATCAGCACAGGTGCCACCTTGACATAACCAGCTTTTTGCTAATAATTAGCTGCTGCTTTGTGTCATTTACTATATGTTTGTTGTTCTTTCATAGAAGAGAGTCATTTCATCCCCAGGCTGCTCCATTCCTGATTCTCCTGAACTCTGTCTCTGCTACCTTCTGTCTTGTCTCTTTCCCCTTGGAGCATTTTGATAGACTCTCAAGGCTCATACAAAGCTCCCAGACATGATAACCACAGCTTAGAGTTAACCATTAATAACCTGCCAGCGCTACAAGCACTGAAGGGGATACACAATGAGAACAGCACATTGCTGAACCTGCAGTTCACTAGAGAAATGTATGCATCAGCCATGCACACACTTTCACAAACAGTGTCTCTTCCTTACCATCAGGAGGAACGTCCCCAAGGCCTCAGCCAGCGCCTCCCGGACGGTTCTGTTTTTGATCGCGAGCGCTTTCTTAATTTTCTCCAGCATTTTGCTCTCTGGCTTCGGCTCACAGCAGATGGTGTCCCTGTTGTGAGAGCAGATCTCATTGCACAGAACTAAGTTACCCTTTGAAACTTACCACCTTCCCTTCATTCTCTCACAGCTCAGATCATTTGGTTAAAGAGAAACAAACCAATGAAGAAACCACTAGCCTGAAAGTCCTTTTTTTTTTTTTAACCTTTCATCTTTGCACTGTGAAATACCAGGGCAATTATGAGCTAAATGAATATTACACAGATTTGCATTTCTGCTATGAGACAAAACAAACCCTGCACGTCGCAATGTAGAGTCTGTCCCCATGGAGATGGACTATAAACATCTTGGTTACGTTCCTAGAACCTCACTAATTCTTCATAATCTTTTACACAAGGGACACGCCAATGAATACCTCAGATTATCCGTGTTTTGTATTACAATGATCTGGCTCATGTGTAGGTGCCAATGCCCTTTAATGGATGGAATTAGAACAGCTCAGCAGTGTGTCATAGGCTCTGTATTGAAACCAGCTCATGGAGATTTTTCTTTGGCTTCTGTGCTTTTAGTGCAGGAGAATCAGAGATCTGCCCCTACTATCACTTTGAAGTTCTGAGTGGCTCTGGTGTGCAGCAAAGTGACATTTGTGAAAAACCAGGTGGCCAGAGATCTGCTACTGTCTAATATTTCAGTTCGGACGATGGTGCTACAGGAGAACATTTTAGTAACTCGGTAGTTGGGGGCTCTTCCCTTTGAGTCAATAAGAAACTATTATAAACCCCCTCTTGACTTCATCTCCTCCTTTACATCTCAGGCCCTTATTATTGTGGATTTTTGGATTTAGTATTTTCTGATTTCACTTGTTTCCATTTTAAAAAAAATTAATTCCATCTTTATGAGTTTTTTTTATCAACATTGTTTGATACATAGACAACAGTTAAGTAGCCTTCCTATAAATGCATAAAAATGTTCAGAATTGGATTGCAATGGGAAAAACTGACTTTGCACACACACACAAAAATCCTATAATTTAAACAAAACTCCTTCAGATATACAGTATACGGTAAAAGTAGCACATTTGAAATGACTTTTTTAAGAGGCACGCAGTATTATGACCAAACTGACATTGCTGAACAGTAATACGAGAAGTCCATAAAAGTGTGAGTGTGAGAGTGTGTGTGTGTGTGTTGGGGGAGTGTGCGGGGGGAGGAGTGTGTGTGTGTGAGAGTGGGGGGAGTGTGTGCGTGAGAGAGAGAGAGACAGACAGTGTGTGTGTTGCGGGGAGTGTGTGTGTTGTGGGAGTGTGTCGGCATGCAGTCTCTTTAAGCAGAGCACTGAACAGTTGTTCACACAGCAGCCAGCAACAACCACTCCTGAGCCAAAGGCTGCTGCACAGACAGGTGCCCCCCTGTCCCTCATCCCAGCTCCGCAGAGACCAGGGACACCGCAGGGGGAGGGGGACACCCCAACACTAGGCCTCTCCCCCCCCCCCCCAGCTCTGCACAGCACAGCAGATCAGGAGGCTCCCAGCAGGAGCAGCTGACTCTCTGCAGGTAGCTCAGCTGTGCAGCCCGTCCTGCCTGCCGCTGCGGTCCTAGTGCTGGCGGCTCCAGGGAGAGCAGGAATCCTCGTTAATGTTCAGATTCCCTGAGTCCCTCCGCGTTCTTGTTAATGCAGATTATATAGGGCCCTATATGTCCCATCCACACTCCAATCACCTGTCCACAAGCCAGGGGAGGTCCTGTAAAAACTAACTCATGTAAATACATTGTCTTACGTCCTCTCACATGAGAGTGAGGGAGATTGTTCTCTTGGGATAACACCTATTGGCTAATAGATAACTGACTGTGAATGACGTTGTGGTTTAAATCAACGGTTTAGGGGCTACAAACTGGTTTCAAGGGGCTGCAGGGCCCCATGGCTGAAGCGCGGGGCCCCAAGCCCTGGTGCCTCGCAGGGCTAAATCCCTGAGCCCCTCCCAACTCCCAACACACAGGGCTGAAGCCAGGAGTCTCGAACACACACACGATTCCCACTGGGCCCTAGAGTTTTTATAGTATGTTGGGAGGGCATCAGAATGAAAAAGGTTGAGCACCCTTTGTTTAAATAAGCATAGGATTTACAAGGTATAATACACACACATGGTTATGGTAGCCAACAAGGACAACAATGTAAAAAACACACGCAAGCCTCATAGAATCCCAGCAGCAAGAGATGGAAATCACCCATTATCCAGTTCCCCATCTCTTGCCAGTGCTGGACTGTCCCCTACAAAACCCCTTGCCATTTACTATTAATTAAAAGATCCAAGTGATGAGGCTTCCACCATCTGTCAGGAGATGATTCCCCAGCTTAATAAATCTCACTGTGGAGAATTTTCCCTTCTATTCAACCTAAATTTTCCCTTAATGTCATCCCAATTGCTTCCATACCTCTTTAAATAATTATTTGACATGCTCAACCTCCACGTACCTGAAGACCATTATCAAGCACAACTCTTAGTCGTCATTTAAATTCAACACATTTACCACCTTTTAGACTCTTTTCTCCTGAGTCCAGTTCTCCAGCTCCTTGATTTCTTGTCTTGCTCCTCGCTGTACTTTCTGCGATGTGTCAGTGTCCTGCTGGTACCATGGTGGCCAGAACTCTCACATAATTCCAAGTGAAGTCACATAAGCACTATATAAATAGGCCCTGTTACTTCTTTATTCTGTCACATGATGTCAATGCAGATGATGCGCCCAACATTCCATATGCAGCATTACTGCACAGCACAACTGTGTCTTTTGGGGTCCACCCAGACCAATAAAAAGTTCCGTCACCACCTGCCCTGTAATTTTGGGAGCCTTTGTACTGTGCAGCTCTAGTACAATTCCCTGACACCAATACCCTGCCCACAAGCATAAGGTGTCATCCTAGCTCTCACCAGCCTAGTTACACTTTGCAAAGTGACATCAAGAGCCCTTCCAGTTCCGGGTCTCCCCAAATCTGTCTTCCCCAAGTTCTTACTTACAGACACTCAGACTCTTCCCCTCTGGTTTGTTAGCCCCGAGGGTGTGAAACCAGCCCGCTGGTGATCAGCTCACTTTGTCACACATGTTCTGCACACTTTGCACACCAGAGAGACCTGCTTGGGATGAAAATAAACAAAAAGTTTATTTAATAGAAAAACCACAGATTCAAAGAGGAAATAGTGTGGGGAAAGCAAACATATCCAAGTTACACAGAAAATAAACATTAGACACAACCTGAGGCTTTACACTTCTATATTGGATAAAATCCCTTTTCTAACAGGAGTGACCTATTGCCTTAAAACAGTTTGCCAGAATACGCCCTGCTACAGTGAGATCAGTGTTCATGGACGGCCTCCTGCCTTGAAACAATCCCCCGAGTTCTCTTTCTGCTAGTCTGAAAGCTTCCTTGACCAATTTGTTTCAATAAATATTAAATTTAAAGAAACTATACAGGTCAATAAAATACCTCAGCACATAGGATCCTCACGACACAGGACAACACTAGGGAAATAACTTCTCCTCTCTCTGCTTCATCTTCTTCTGTCTCAGCAAGGGATAGTCTTTATGGTCTGGAGGCAAATCCTTATCTTTGGGGAGAGTTTATTAGCCTAGTTATGCTGTTTAGCTAAATATGTAATAAATTCCCAGGCTGCCTGAGTTCTTAACGGCCATTTAATCGGGAAGGATGATAATCACGCTGTCACCAAGGAGTCCCTGCCAACACCTTGGGAGATTCACTTCCCCACCAGAGAGCTGAGGCATTGCCTGAAGTAGGAATCGTACCAATGCCAGGCCAAACACGATCCTCACGGCTCCATATATAGTTTGAGATCTATGCAGTATAAACACATACTTACACTGTTGATGGAAAGTACAGAAGTGTGCCCCAGGAAACCATGCTCCAGCATGGTGATAGAAGCCATGAGTTTCTGCAGGTGCTGTCTTTCAGATAAGATGTAAAACTGAGGTCCTGGTCATTGGTGGCCATCAGAGATCTGTCAGCACTTCTCTCATTAATTGAAATGTAAGTCAGCCTAAATTTCCTTGTAGCTCCCAAAGGATCTTCACTTTTCAGACATATTCTGCTCTTTTTTACCCCATGGTAAATCTCAAGTATTTGCACTGACTTTGATGGAGTCACTACAGATGTAACCAAGAGCAGAATTTCACACCAGCCCTAGCATTTTGTAGGCTGGCCCCGAAGCAAGGAAATTGTGACGTGATACAGAGCTGTTTCTGGCTGGCCATCCAAAAGCCTGTCAGAAAAGCCCCTGCACCAGTTACAAGTGACCCAGGAACACAGCATGAAATCTCCCCATGGCTAGAATGGAATTAGGCCCAGCCAACCATGTCACTGAACTCACGTGACAAGAACTAATGCTGCTGATGCCCAGAAAGTTTTGTATATTAGCAGGTGATGTGCTCAATTTGGGCTTGCACTTGTTCCTGCTGAAGTCAAGGACGTACCTCCCATTGACTTAAGTGGTGGAGAACTGGGTACAAGATATGCCCCACCCGGTTACATTCACAATGAGCCCTCATGTTCAGTGTTGGTGCCACGTGTTAGCTAACCTGCATTGTTTTGCAGCATAAAATTCATCTTTCTTCCCCCCCGCCCCCCAGATAACATGGCTTCATTGCATGAGGAATGAAGCAGGGCTGAGAGAGATGGGTCTCACATCCCCTGACCTTGGAGCAGTTGCTGAGGTAGCAGTCTAGTTGCCACAGCTGCCATTCCATCTTATAATCTGCAAGAGAAGACACAGCCTCCACAGTCACCATAAGAGAGTGCTGTCTCTCCTCTAACACATGGGACACCTCTGGGCACCAGGAGGGTGTTGGAAATAGTAGGACAACGGAAGGAAGCAAGCCTGATCTACAAACGTGGAGACAAATTCTCTCTCTCCCCTCCCTCTGACTTAAGGGTCAAAACAAACTGCAAAGAAAGTTAATTTGGGTTTGAAAAATCGGTTTTGCCAGGCAGGGTTCATCCGATTGTCCTAACAACCACACCCACCTTGCATACAGTGAACTGGAAGGACCGAACACTACATTAAAGCATCTATAAACCCACTCTATCAAACTCAAACTGATTTGGACTCCAATGTAGCCCCCACAACAGGTCAGCGTTCTGGGGCAGTAACTCAGCACCACTAAGGGACTAGTTAGAATTGCTTTGGAACCAGCCCTGCTGCTGCTTCAGCACACACTACAGACCTGTCCGTTTTTATGCCACTCTCTTCACCATGGAATGTGATCACATGGTGGCAACGGACTGTATCCAACCAGATCGGGTGCTCAACAAGACTGGCAGATTTCTTCTGGTCTCTTGCAGTTGTTCTAGCCGTCGCGGGAATTCTCTTGTACCTAGCACGGCTCTTGCTATAGAGACGTTTCCACTGGGTGTTTATACAGCTGTCTGCTTCCTGAGGTACCTGCTTATTTGGAAACCATCTGCCCAGCAGCTGGATCTCTTTATCTCTGGATCTCTTGATACCTTCTCTGGAATCTAGTTCCTCCCCCAAGCGCTCAGGGTTAAGATGAATTTTTTTTTTTAAATAGTCTCTGCCCTGCTCAGGCTTTACTACAAACAAAATAATGTTTTCCAAGGAAGGCAACAAGGTGTCATGTAGCAAAAGCATCTCTCCTGAACGTCTACTGGAACCATAGGCTTTTCCATACCTCTCAGTTCCTTTGGTTTGTCATCCTGTGCTGTCTTAACTTGGGGCCTGCTCCTGAGCCTATTGAAGACAATGGGAATTATAGGGCACAGTCACTTAAGGCCCAATCCCACAAGGTGCTGATTACCTCTTACATGCCACTGAACACCCTCAGCTCCCCACTGGGCATGGAGAGCGCTTATCAACTTGCAGGGGCTGCTCCTGACCTTGTTAACTTCTCAAAACATGGCCCTATCCTTCTAATGACTCGTCAACAATTTGCCCAATGACACGGAGTCTGTGGCAGAGGCAGGACTTAAATTCCAGTATCCTAAGTCCCAGATCAGTGTCTTAACCAAACGACCATCCTTCCTCTCACAGCTCCATGGTGTGTTTTCTTATCCCCTGCTAATACTTGGCTCCAATGATTATAACAGCCTGCTCCTTTTTCTCAGCTAAATCTGTTAAGGCCCTGCCTTCACTAGAAAAAATGGTGGGTCTTTTTACCAAGTGTGGTTAGCTAATGCATGGTAACATCCTAGAGTGGGCAAGGCAGCTGTAGTTGTTATGGATTAGATCAGGGGTTCTCAAACTGTGGGTTGGGACCCCAAAGTGGGTCACGACCCTGTTTTAATGGGGTTGCCAGGATTGGTGTTAGACTTGCTGTGGCCCAAGCTGAAGCCAAAGCCCAAGCCCCACCGCCCGAAGCCGAAGCCAGAGCCCCACCACCTGGGGTCGAAGCCAAAGCCCGAGGGCTTCAGTCCTGGGTGGTGGGGCTCAGGCTTTGGCTTCAGCCACGGGTGGCGGGGCTCAGATTACAGGCCCCTGGCTGGGGCTGAAGCCCTTGGGCTTCAGCTTCGCAGCTCCCCACCCCCCGCCCAGGGTGATGAGGCTCGAGCTTTGGCTATGGTCTGGGTGGTGAGGCTCAGTTGGGCTCAGGCTTCGATCCCCCATCCAAGTGTCGTGTAGTAATTTTTGTTGTCAGACAGGGTCGCGGTGCAATAAAGTTTGAGAAACGCTTGGTTAGAAGGTCAAGGTTAATGTTTATCTTGACCTGTGACAACTGCAAACCAATTTACCACCTCAGGATTTTACCCTCTATTAGCTACCATGTGTTAGCTAACACATTAAAACAAAACAAAACCCCCACCTTTTCTAGTGTGGACATTCCCTTAGCTCAAGTAACAGAGGCCTTTGTTTTGGGGGTTGAAGGTCTTGGGTCAAGTCCTGACAACTTTAGTGCCTGTATGTGTGGTGCTGTGGGGGACTACAGGAAACAGCTGTTCTGGGTTCTGCAAAACCAGTCCTCTGAATGCAGAGCTCCCACTGAAATAAAAACACAGCGGGCTCACAGGATCGGGCCCTGAATGCCACTCTCCCAGCTGATTTAACAACAGAGGTGTCTCTTCTGCACCCAAGAGCTCATGTTACTCTTAATCATCCTAATCAAAGCCATGAGCTTGCCGTTTCTCTAGGAACGGCTTCTGCCAGTGACGCATTCATTTCTAATACCAGATTGATTACAAGTAGCATTAATTTACTGCCATGGCAGGTGGGCTACTCACAGTGTGAATGGAGCCAAATCCCATCCCCTCTCAAATGAAAGCATCTCAGGACTGGCCATAGCAGTCAACATCCCCCTACACCTGTGTCTTATTTGCACTCTCATTCTGAACCCAAAGAGACTCCTCACTTGCAAACAGTGGTTGTTATAGGCCAAGGTAAGAAACTGATCCGGGGTGAAGAACGTTGCTGTGACTAAGAGCTGTTGGCCAAATAGGGCCCGTTTCCCCCCGGAGCTTACCTAATTACACCAAGGAGGCACGGAGAGACAAGAAGACGGGTACCAAGTACTTTATTGATCGGTTAGCTAAGCGGGTGAGCTCTCATCGGCTAGTGCCAGAAGAGAGACACACCTTACATGGGCGACATGGGCCCTTTTTATAATCAGTAACAAACAACTCATTTCTCATCCTTTCTACGTCATTATGCTGACTGATAGATAATAGGTTACACAGGATACAGATATTATTTTGAGGAGGGGGGATACAAGAGACATCTGTTGCGGATACATTTGTCATTTTGAAGGGAGAACACGGTACGTTCCTTGACCCTTTGCACTAAATGCCTTGGGGATATATGGGAAAGCAGCTGCAAACTAACTATCTCTCTGTTCCCTCCTTATCTCTATTATTTCTGCTAGTGTGAGTGAAACTGCAGCCATCCACTAGAAACACTGACCAATACATAACTGCTTTAACATGTAAGCAGTTAGCACAGAAGTAGATGAGAGTTCACAAGATGGAGTCTGGGGGTTTCAGATAGGCCCAGAGCAAAAGAGCTTCATCGACACCTTGGCCTTCCACTCTCCCGAGTTACCTGGTAGCTATGCCTAGTGGATCCCAACAGAGCGGACCGTATGAGTGGCTGAGCACTACAAGATGCTGAGTGCTCTCAACAAGCATTGACTGCAATGGAAGTAGAGTGCGCTCAGCAGCCTCCAGAATTAGCTTCTTCACTGACAAGAACCTGGGTAAAACACGGGAGCATATTTTGGAAGGAGTTAGAGTCTGGGTCCACCAGGCTTTGTGGTTGGAACCCCAGCTTCTCTTGGCTCTTCTTACCCTTAATGATGAGCAGACTTCCCTGACCAGGTCTACCAAGATACCCCTCCATCATCTGGGTCCCTCTCTCTGGCCTGGTCTGGTCAGGACCTCTCTCAGGATTAGGATGAAGGCCTGGGGACCCATGAGATGGTGGGGGTGGCAGCCATGGTGGCGAAGCTTGCTCTAATAGCCAATTTTTTACCCTAAAGTCTCTTTCTTTAAGGACCCAAGAGGGGAATGATGGGTGAAACAGCCCATCCCCTCATTATTTTGTCCACCAATAAGGCCTAGTTTCCAACACACCAATTTTGGTTCACTGATTTCTCTTTCCATTATTCTCAGTTAGGAGGCATGATCTTAACACAATCCTTGAGATATATCAGAAAGCCTTTTTGTTTGGACTCATTCAGTCTGTCTCCCTTTCGTACCTCATTGACATTTAGTATTAGAGGATTTTGCGACATCTTACAAACTCATGTACTTTTTACAGTTTAGCTCACAGTTACAGAATCACAGAATCATAGAATCAAAGAACTGGAAGGGATCTCGAGAGGTCATTTAGTCCAGTCCCATGCACTCATGGCAGGACTGATTATTATCTAAACCATCCCTGACAGGTGTTTGTCCAACCTGCTCTTAAAAATCCCCAATGATGGAGATTCCACAACCTCCCTAGGCAATTGATTCCAGTGCTTAACCACTCTGACAGTTGGGAAGTTTTTCCTAATGTCCAACCTAAACCTCCCTTGCTGCAATTTAAGCCCATTGCTTCTTGTCCTATCCTCAGAGGTTAAGAACAACAATTTTTCTCCCTCCTCCTTGTAACAACCTTTTATGTACTTGAAAACTGTTATGTCCCCTCTCAGTCTTCTCTTTTCCAGACTAAACAAACCCAATTTTTTCAATCTTCCCTCATCGGTCATGTTTTCTAGACCTTTAATCATTTTTGTTGCTCTTCTCTGGACTTTCTCCAATTGGTCCACATCTTTCCTGAAATGTGGCGCCCAGAACTGGACACAATACTCCAGTTGAGGCCTAATCAGCGTGGAGTAGAGCGGAAGAATTACTTCTTGTGTCTTGCTTACAATACTCCTGCTAATACATCCCAGAATGATGTTTGCTTTTTTTGCAACAGTGTTACACTATTGACTCATATTTAGCTTGTGATTCACTATGACCCCCAAATAATTGTCGGTCCAATTATCACCCCACAGAAATTGGTCTATGGCCACTGGGTGTTTGTGGGATGTACTGCTGGTGAGAGGTGGATAGCCTCCAAGTCCTTTGCTTGTCCATAGAACAGATATGGGGAGGAATAGCTCAGTGGTTTGAGCATTGGCCTGCTAAACCTAGGGTTGTCAGTTCAATCCTTGAGGGGGCCACTTAGGGATCTGGGGCAAAATCAGTACTTGGTCCTGCTAGTGAAGGCAGGGGGCTGGACTCAATGACCTTTCAGGGTCCCTTCCAGTTCTAGGAGATAGGAATAGTTAGGCAGCCCACACTATAATATAATTTATGGAGATATACCTATGTATGAATAAGAACCTTCTTCATCTCAGCCCAGCTTCCCCTTCCACCTGATCCTCAGCAAAGCAATGGCTCTATGTTTATAACCTCCACTGGGCCAAATTCATCCCTGATGAAACTCCATTGATTTAATTTGAGATGAAGGATGTGAAGCTGTGTCTACATTAGACTTTTTTCAAAAGCTCCCCACAGCTTTATATGTACCTGAAATTTCTGCTGTTAACTGGTTACGATTATGTTCTGTTAGATATTTTAATTTAAAAAGATACATGTACATACATAAAACCACCAGAGGGCAGTCAAGCATTGAGATTATTTAAATTCTCTCTTGTCATCTCTGTGAGGGAAGGGCTATTGGTCCCTGGCTAAAGGACAACAGCATATTGTTATTTAGATTGTGGTTGCACTAGGAGACCCACTCATGGGCCACAGCACACTGCACTGGGCCCTGTACAAACACATAACAACAAGCTGCTCCCTGCCATGAGGATTTTACAGTCTATGCAGCTTATTAACCAAGACAAAAGGTTTATATACTAGCAAGGGGGGCAGCGTATGGATACATAACTATTTTGAGCATATTTTAAATCAACAGAATATATGGATATTTATACCAGAAAATGAACAGATACAATTGGCTTCTTCCTCACCCACCATTCAGACCATCTCTCCTCTTCCCTGCCTTTTTCGGTTAAAGGTTGTTTAGATGTTGATTTGCACCCACAGCCAGTGCTGAACTCTCGGGGTCCTTTTAACTCCTCCATAACCACAACAGAAACACAAAACCTTAACAGCCTCAGTGTGCAGCAAACCTTGCATGTTGCAAAACCAGCGCTTCTCTCTTAGTATTTTTCTCAAAGGCTGGAAATGTTATCTGCACTGCAGCCAAGAAGTTATCTGCACCCTTACAAAGCTATGAGGTTTGTCTAGTAAATTGCCCCAACCAAACACAAAGAGAAACAGAGAAACTCAGATAGAAGGAAAAATGACGAGGGCCTCTATTCTATTTGGCCCATAGATGGGAGGTGACTCTTGTCAGATGGAGGCTGGAATTGTGGTTCTTTCCTCAGGTAGACAGAGCCCCTTGCCTATCTGAGCACAGATTGGAAGGATGGCACCAGCGGGGGTGGTGCCTGCGGACGGGGCAGCGTGCAGAGCTGTCTGGCCGCGCTTCCACGTAGCAGCCGGAGGGGGGATATGCTGCTGCTTCCGGGAGCTGCCTGAGGTAAGTGCTGCCCGGAGCCTGCACCCCTGACCCCCCTCCCGTGACCCGACCCCCTGCCCTAGCCCTGATCCCCCTTCTGCCCTCTGAACCCCTCGATCCCAGCCCAGAGCATCCTCCTGCACTCCAAACCCCTCATCCTCATCCCCACCCCAAAGTCTGCACCCCCAGCTGGAGCCATCACCCTCTCTCGCATCCCAACCCACTGCCTCAGCCTGGAGCCCCCTCCCGCACTGTGAACTCCTCATTTCTGGCCCCAACCCAGTGCCCTCATCCCCTCCTGTACCCCAGCCCCCTAAGCCAGCCCGGTGAAAATGAGCGAGTGAGTGAGCCTAAATCACACAGCTTTACACCTTCACTAGTGTATGAATTAAAAATCCTTCCTCAAACCATGTGGTGGGTAAACATGCACTCCCTTCGCTATTCCCTCCTCCTCACCCGCAGTCTCACACTCCCTTTTTCCTTCTCTTGCATACATACACAATCCATCTCTTCATCCTGGTCTAATCAGCACCAGGCCCTTTGATTCCATCTCGCTCTGACTCAGCTTCCTGCATCGGACATCCTAACACATTAACACACCCCAGCAACAAACACTCAAACCAAAGATGGCATCTAGAGCATCCCCCTTGATAAGCACAGCTGGGCTCTTACAGCACTGCTAGCCCGGCCATTGGATTTGCTGGTGCAAAAATTCCTGATATGCTTTGCATCCATGTGCTTGTGCCTGCTTTAAATCAGCAGATAAGGCAAAAGCCATGGAGGCCACAGGCCTTACAAGGTATTGCCCTTTTGCGATAAAAGGATCATTGCTTGCCTTAACTGAAGACCAGACCTTTCTTGAGGAGACGCCTTCACTGACAGCTTGAAAGGGAAAAGAGACAGGAAGACGTTAAAGAGAAAAACCACTGTCCCTGTATGCAGCAGCATCCATTGTTGAGATTCAGGTCCTGATTCAAATCAATGGATCTGAACCATCCCAGATCCTGATCTGAACTTCATGACTGACCCAAACTTCCCAAGCTCTGGGAAAGTTGGGATTCTGAGGCAAATTCAGATCCAGATTTTGAGACCCAGGCCCACCTCTGGGCCTATTGTGGTGCTTGGAATTGATTTGCAGGGTGCCTCCTAACTGGTTTAGACTTGTTTTGAATACAGAGTCAAATTCAGCTCTGGCCTTAACAGGAGCAACTGCCCTGAATTTGGCCCAATATTTAGTTAGCATCAATATTTTACTCTATCTGTATTGGTTCTTATACCGCAGTAATCACTATAGTATCTTCTGAGCCCCTTCCAGTCATGCATTAAGCAACGTGTCTAACATCTGTCACGTGTTGTTTGTTCTCTCATCCTCTCCCCAGGGAGAGAAGCACATGCAGTGGAATGTCTTGCTTTAGTAGGTGGGTTTTGTTTTGTATCATTTTAAAATATCCATGTTGCTTTGTGTTTGTTAGAGAAGGCTGGTCAAAGAAATGAACCTTGCCCTTAGAGCAGAAGGCAGTGAGGTATGTGATGAACTTCCCGGAAAAGTTCATTAACCATCTCCGACTGGCCCCTGAGACAATTCCGTCTTCCGCACAGACGAGCTTTTACCCTTATTGCAGATAGCTCTGTTGTGCCAGCGGAGAGCAGTCGTCAAACACACTCTTCAGGCCAGTACTTTAGGCTCTTTTACATACCCTGGGCCCAGGCCATGGAACTCCTTGAAGATAAGGACTGAGAGTTTGACCTTGATTCAGTATTTTGTGGAAGACCAGTTAGGGAGCGAAGAACAGGTGCGATGTGCTCCCAGTAGGCACAGTTGCTGAGGAAATGTGCTGCAGCATTCTCTGGTCTAGTTGGAGTTTCCTAAATAATGGCTCTGTGCCCAAGTGTACTACACTGCTGTAGCCCAGCTGAGAAGTGACAAAGGCCTGAATAACTGAGGCCAGATCATCCCATCAGGATGGGACGGAGTGTCCTAGCCAACTGGGGTTGATAGAAGGCTTTACTTGTGGAAACTATCTGGAGAGTTTAGCATCAGCGAGGAATCCAAGAATACTATACTCCTAAACTATGGTCTGCATTGATCAACTGTAAGCATATACCCTCAGCCAAAGGAGACTGCACCATGACTGCAAACTCCCCAAAATGCTTTCCTCTGCCCGCCAGCATCACCTCTGTCTTACTCTGTAGCATTCTGCATATAAAGTTATTTCAAGCATCCCACAAAGCTCGGCTCACAGGATTGATATAGATCTTAAGGCCAGAAAATGCCATTTTAATCATCTAGTCTGACCTCCTATACAACATAGGCTAGAGAATTTCACCCAGTTAACCATTATGTGAAATCCTACATACAAGGGTATCTCAGTAGCCAACATGTCTAATCATGAGCGCTAAATTTTCTAGGGTGACACTCTGCCCTCATTGATGTCAATGGCAAAACTCGCATCTACTTCAGTACGGCCAGAATTTCACCCCTGGGGTCTGTTCCCAGCTCTGCCACTGACTGACTCCAGGCAAGTCATTTAATCTCTCTGTGCCTTACAGATTGTCTACACATGGAAATAGCCTGGAACAGCTCTTGCAGAATAGTATAAGGGGGCTGTTGGCCCTTTCCTGAAACCTAATGTTTTTTTGGTTTTGTTCTTTTTGGTTGGCCCTCTCCCTATAGAGAAAGGGGAAGGGCCAATGAGAAATCAAGCTCCTGAGAGTGACAGTCCCCAGGACCAATGGGGAAAGGCCAGTGTTCCAAGTCAGCGTGATTGACAGGGCAGGCAGGCCAACGAGGGAGTCAGGAGCCTGGAGTCCCGTCCTCCGTGTGAGCTGGAGCTGCCTGACCCAGAGCTGGGCCTAGCTAAGGAGAGAGCCGCAGCCTGAGCTGGGCAGTGGGCTGGAGGCAGAGCAGCAGCCCTGAGCTTGGGGGGCCAGAGCGGGGGAGCGGGAGCCCTGAGCTTGGGGGGCCAGAGCGGGGGAGCAGGAGCCGGTGAGCCAGGGCTGAGCTGCAGGGGGAGCCCTGGCCCCAGAGCCGGGATCGCAGACTCCGGCTGTGCCACAAGTGACCCCGGAGCTGAGCGCAGCGAGCGGCTGGGGAGCGCGAGGGGGACCCTGGGCAGAGGACCCAGCGCAGAGAGACGTCAGACAAGAGGCCTTGCAGGCCGGTCTCGGAGCGGGGATGTGCCCCCAACATCAGGGCCAATGCAGTAAAAGCACCCTGTTTGGATAGTAACGTAGACTGGTTAATAATTAAGTCACACAGTGTTTAAGTATCATGTCCTGCAAAGAGCCGGGGGAGACACATTAAAGAGCCACTTGCAGCTCCTGAGCCTAAGTCAGAGTATCACTGACTTAACCCTTAAAAGAATCACTTAACCACTGAAAGGCATCCACCTCTGAAGTGGAACACAGCAGTTTTCACATGTCATGGCAGCACTGCACAACATCTCAAGTCAAGCAAAAAATACTTTCTCCAACTAAAACTACAGGGCACATTTAGAGAGGCAAAATATAATTACCTGACTTTGAGAGTTTGGCCAGGACACCTGCGCTAAACCTCTGCTTTTATGGAAATTTCCATGGGGTCTTTTGAATCAAGCTCCTGATCCTTGTCTTTAATATGTCTCAGTCAAAGGATGGTATCTTCAGCAGTACCATGCCCCCTAATGCCAGGGCATTGGTTCAATACTGACACAAGAGCACCATCTACTCCCAGTATTCATTAGAGGTCTCCCCTTTAACTTCACATCAAGCCTGACTCTGCTTAGCTTAAAAAACACACAGATTGTAGCACTTGGTGTCATGTCTGCAAGGTGTGCTCATGCTCTACTTTTTCTTTTATAGAAGCTTCTCCAGGAGTCGATGAGGTGACGTTTGTGGGAAAGGAGCCAGCGGAACGTCACTCTATTGTTTCCTGGGAGCAGGTGGGTAGTTTCATTTCAGCACTGTAACAGAGTTGGTCTGACTACGCAACAGGCTATGCATGCATGCAGGATACTGCACATTGCTACCACATTTCACGTACAGCTCAGCCCACAGGTAAGAGAGACTTGCTGAGGTTTGTGACACATATTGGAGCAATGCTGTCTCCTTTTCAGGTAGTACTCTGGCTTCCAGCCATACCACCTGCAATTGAAGTGTTGTTGAATCTCACAATACAAACAAGCCACTGATGCGTTTAAATGGGAACCCTCTAAGGGACACTTGAGTGCTGCAGAGAGTAGGGATGGTGACTCAGTAGGTGGTTGTAATTCTCCTGCATCAGCCCTGAAACCAAGCTGTAGTATGGTGATAGGGCCACTGTATTGCTTGGAGTGTTGTCTTTCAGATGAGATGTAAAACCAAGTTCCTTATGGCCACTAAAGAGAGACTTGTAGTGCAATCAAATCATTCAGTGCCCCCATCTACATCCCACTCATCAGTTTCCCTTCTCAACCTCAACTACTTACCTTCTACCTCTCATATCCCATATCTCCATGTTCATCTTGGACAACCAACATCCCGCCTCCACGCCAACCATAAATATAAAACACCAACGCACACATGCATGCAGATTTTCACTTCCATAATTTCTACATAAAAATAACCACCCAATTTACCTGTGGACTAACCCTCCACCCATCTTTTCATAAGCAATACAGAAAAACATCTCTCACCGTTTGCAATGTAACACCGAGCCTCACTTACTTACACCCACCAATAATGAAGCCAGGACAGAGCTACATATGATGTAACTTACAGAAGTCACATAAATGCTAAAACCCTAAATTAATCATCCAAACACATGAGCATATAACAACTAATCACAGTCAGAAATAAGGCTGGACTTTGGTTTTTCAGGCTGATGGTTGACAGGAGTGGGCTGTGGTTGATGGAAAGAAGGTGGATGAGGTTAAGAAGGGGTTCTTGGAACTGAAGTGTATATATGGTGTTGAAGGATTTAACTGCTTATTTCCCTTGCTTTTTACCATTTGCTGTGACAGGATCTGAAATCTACTAACTTTAATTCAAAGTTAACAAATGTCCTTTTGTGTGGGGATACAAATAAGCTGTAGAGTTTGATCTCTTGGAATAAGTACTGAGATCTCACGAGGTGCTTAGTGCATTGAATTCCCATATAGTCTTCAGTGGGAATTGAGAGTTCTTGACACCATACAGGTAGCACTCAGCACCTTGCAGAATCTACTGATGAACTTTCAGCTCTCGTCTTCCCCCATTACTCTTGAATTATTTGAGTTTAAGTAATGTTTTAGACATTATACCACTCATGTTTTCACAACCACTAGGTGGCATTGTTTACCAGTTTAATGGAGAGGAAACAATCAACTCATAGACTTTAATATTCTCTCTATAGTAAATTTGTAACCGGGTTTCATTACAATGCCTGTTTCTAACTCCCGCTATAACATAGGCTAAGAAAAATGGTTTGTCCTGAAATGTAACTGTATTCTAAACATCAAGGAAAATTTTTCTGCAAATCTTGAAGAAAGTTGGTCAATTTTTTTGAGTTATAGGTCACTAAAACAAGAAAGACCTTGAATATCCAAAAGTATATCTTGAATATCCCTCCACCAGTAATTTAAAGAAGAGTGGCAAATTTACTGGATGGGTCTCATGGTTAAGGCACTGGACTGTAACTCAGGAGATCTGAATATGATTCTGGCATAACTGAAGTCAGAATCTGCACCCTCTCCTAATGTTCTATTAGTTTTCATAGATATATGCAGCAGCACTAGCACTATGAATTTAGCAAATATCCCATCAGTTCTGGGAGCTACTGACTGTGCATGTCTAATCAGCTATTTGGGCTCTCTACTGCTGCACATCAAAACTGAAAGCATGCCCTTCCATTAACAGGTGGTTCTGCATGATGGCAGATGCCAAAAGCCATCCCAGACAAGCTCCCAGCATTGTGACACTTTTCCCATATAGATCCAGAGAAGAACGTAATGTATTTGCATGCATTCAGGCTCCATCTGCTGGACAGCCAGTTGAGTGTCTTTACATGGATATCTGAATGCCAAATTCATGTGCAAACATGAAGCATTCCAATCTAAATGCCAGGCTTGCAAGTCCTCAAGTGAAAACCTTGCTGCCACATGCATTTGGCCATTTGTCTGGGAAAATCCACCTCCTTGATTCCCTTTGAAAATCCAGCTCTTGGTGTAATTTAAACAAGAGATGGCCGTTCCGGAGCTTCTGGTGCAGCACTTTCCCCGCACAAGGTTGCATGACAGAGCCACCTGTCACCAAGAGATTAACTAGTCTGTGTCTGGACATGACCAAGGCAAGAGTTTGACAGAGCTAGTCACATTCGAATACCACACCCATCAGTGAGGCAGAACCAGTTAGCTGTAATAAGTTTATTTGAATAAGTTTGGTCAGCAAGTTTGTGTTGTAACCTATAGAGATGATGCTTGCTTAGGCCCAAAAATCTATTTCCTAAAAACAGACTTGACAGTAGTCAAGCCAAGCCTGGTAAAATACAAGTAAAGTGGAGTAAGACAATTCAGAGGCAAGTGAGAGATAAGTTAGGGCATAACTCCAGGTCATATTTTGGTCCTAACATTTTATTTAAAACACTAATGTTCTGGAAAATGCTATCTACTGTATATTGATAGTTATTGGTATTGCATTTACACAGATGTTAATAAAGATGATGCTTAATGTTAAATAGCCAGTGAGAAAGTAGAAAATATTTAATTATGGTAGCAGAAATATGAATATGGTAAAAGGTTGCTTGAATGTTAATTAAGGAGCATTATTATAATTGATTATAGAAGGGGTAGCATGCTGATTTTATATTATGTGCACCATCCACCATCAAGGATTACATCCATTCTTTCCATTCAGGGACTGGTGAACCTTGGATGCATCATATCATCTTACAATGTGAGTATAAATGTGGTGTATGGTTATTGGAATGCCTGTTTGCTTTAACTAATTATTTTACTCTAAATAAAGTTTTTAATTTGATCACTCATATCATTCAACATCCTCCACTAAATTAAATTATCTGTAAGTGCCCTGGAGGCTTGAACCTGAAAGAATTCAGCTTGGTTTTATTCATTGTCTTTAAATTACGAACTGGGACTATGTAAATGAAAGGTTAGTGTGCATAGTTTTCCTTTTACTTTGTGTGCATGTCTCTGTACACACACACACACTCACACACACACACGTATGTGTGTGTGTGTGTGTGTGTAAGTAACTGTAACAAATTATACAGCCTTAGGGGATTTTAATGCAGAATTATGAACTCTTGTGTTCTTCCTTAGGGATGATGATTTAAAGGCAGTAGATGGGGACTTAGGAGAGCTGGGCTCAGTTCCTAGCTCTATGTGTGAATTCTCCTTTCTGTACCCATATCATCCTCTATAGAAGAAGGATGAGGAGCTCTTTGGGGCAGGGCCCATCTCTGAGTAGAACCTACCACAATGGGACTCTGATCCAGCTGGAGCCTCTAGATGCTACAACAGTGATGATAATAATAATACCAACATTACTAGGGTGTTGTGAAGCTACATGAATAGATTTTTATGTCTGAAATAATCAGACATATAATATATAGACTATGGGTGGTTGAAGTGAAGCCAGCCATGGCTTTAATCTTTAACACACTGGTGCAGCCAGTTGATACTACAAATCCAGCCATGAAATGCTCCAGTTTGATCCTGCTGCTTTTGGTTCCAGTGCTCATTCCTCCAGATCAAACAACCTTTTGCTCCTCTCTAGGACCTTGTAACATGGAGCGGTATGTGACCATCAGGTGTGGCCTCCAAGCTCCCGAGAAATGGCCAATGCAGCCCTAAGCTGGGCAAAGATTGGCTGTGTCATACTAGAGACACATATGATATATTTCTTCTGCTAACCCTTGGGTAACAATGGACAGTCGGTTACAGTTTGGAACTCTTGTTTGGATCAAATCATCATCATTCGTATTATAGTAGCATTTAGAGTCCCAACCCAGATCAAGGCCCCATTGCACTAGTTCCATATACATAAGAGGCATTCTCTGTCCCAAAGAGCTTACAATCTAAATACACAACAGATACAAGGTGGGAGGGAAAACTGAAGCACAGAGAAGGGAAGTGACACGATCAAGGTCACACACCACCTCATCAGCAGAACCAGGATCAGAGCTCAGGTGTCCTGAGTCCCACTCCCGTTCTCTTTCCATTGGACTGTGCTGCCCCTCGTACGTCTAGATGTCCCAAGACACTAGGGGATCAAAACAGAAAGGGAGTTTGTTTGTGCTGAGACTAGCCCACAAACAGCTCTTACCTCCATCAGCAATTAACCTACCAGACACATATGGGCATTCACACTGCAGAATCCAGCTGTAAGCTTCCTGCACAACAAACTCAAGGCGCTGTCCCTAAGTATTTACTCATGCTTTACTCAGGCAAAACTCCCACTGGAATTCATTGGTGAGAATTTCACTACACACACTTACGGGAGCCCGAGTAGGACTCGGACACAAATCCCCTGGACTCTCTGGGTGATGACTTTGGGGACTTCCCAATGCACCAACAGGACAAAGCAGCATCTCCAGGATTTCAGCTGTTCGGAAAACAAGTCACAGGAAAAACATCAACAGACCCAGAGACTCTTTGAAAGAAACTGGGCCCTTGCAAAGCTGACAAGTTTTCTATGGCTACCTGGTGGCATGAGTGAACTCTTTCTGATTCAGCCCCTCCCCGTATCCAGTCATACTATATCAATGATAATCTGTTTTAGGTACTTATGTGGCTCCTATTACCCAGGTATCTGAGCAACAAACAAACAACCTTTAGTGTAAGTGTCAAGCACCCACCCATCGATGGTCAGGTTGGAATCAGATGAGCATCTCTTATTGAGAATATTTCTTAGGGTTTAATGGTGGATGCCCATGTTGGGTGCAATGGGAGAACATAAGAACATAAGAAAGGCCGTACCGGGTCAGACCAAAGGTCCATCTAGCCCAGTATCCTGTCTACTGACAGTGGCCAATGCCAGGTGCCCCAGAGGGAGTGAACCTAACAGGTAATGATCAAGTGATCTCTCTCCTGCCATCCATCTCCACCCTCTGACAGACAGAGGGAGGGGGAAGAGGGTGCAGCAAAAACTTACCCCCTCATCTCCAGCACAGCAGGTTGTAGCTAATTCCCCTAACCCAAGGGGGAGAGAGCTATTGCATCAGTAACAGAGTCAAAACCCCAGGGTGATAGGTGTATCCAAGGCCCCCAAGCCTCCCTACATGACCCTGAGTATGCAGAAGCCAACACTGGGGGAGGGGAAGTGCACCTCCATCTTTGTAAAGGTAGTAATAAGGGCAGCTGTTGAACATGCTCCCACTAGTATCCCCTGCTGGCCCTTTGCCTGCTACAGTTTTACATAGTTTTAACACCATCCTTTAGCAGCTCCACTACTCCCAACACACTCCTCTCTGCCTGTAGGAGCCTGAATTTAGCCCTTCATTGTTCAAATCATTTAGCCCTCAATTTGATCTGACACATTCTCGCTCACCTGAAGTAGCTGTGGTCTTAAATGGCCCATGAGAGGGAACATTTGCAGCCTGGGCAATGCAAAAGGTAATTACACTTCTTCCATCTGCGGTCAATCCAGCTCTAGAATTCCCTTTGAAAAAATTAACCGAGCAAAGAAATGCCATGTGCAATTGGAAAGCCTTCCCTGGGAGTTTGGGAGGGCAGCACCTCAGTCACAGGGAGTCACCACAGTGGATCATGGGAGATGCAGTCCAGCCCCTAAGGGAGAATACAGGCATGAAGGGCCCTAGGGCAGAATCCCACCCCAGAGTACACCACCACATAGTAAAGTATGTCCTTGCAGGCACCCTGCTATCCATTCCCACCTGGATCTCCCAACAACATGTTAGCAGCACAGAGTACTTCAACTAAGTTCCCCCTTCCCGGTGTTCAATGTATTATATCTTTAAGAAATACAGTCTACTTCAGCCCTTTCAGGCCCAAACCCTTCCCTCTTGGGGTTTCCAATTTCACCCTCAATCCAGAGCTTCAGGTTCCTGGTTCCCCTTCCAGTAACCTCAGAGCCAGGGAGCTCTGTCAGCTCTACTGTGGCTTTTGATTTCTCTGGAGAGTCTTTCCCCCCAAGTCTCCTCCTGTCTAGGTCCCTAGATTCACAACTGCAGCTTCCCTCTGATTAAGAGATTCCAACTGCACAATGGTTCTAGCCAGGGTCCACCTGAGCTTCACAGCACGGCTCTTGTCTCTCCCCCACTTTGGTCCATGGGCTCCATAGCCAGCAGCGCTGCATTCTCCTTTCCAAACTACCTGCTCTCCCTCTTCCCGGGTCAGCTAACAGCAGGGTTTTTAACCTGTTGAGGAGGTAGCTCTCTGATTACCACCTGGCCCCCATTTGCCAGCTCCTCTGCTGCTCTCTTAAACACCTGTTCTTTAGAGGTGCCACATCACGGACAGGGGACCCCTTACTCTTTAAAGGGGCCAGCTCACACTGTTATGGGACTGGAATCACAACTCCCATGAAGAACTATGGAGGCTCAAGCAGACCCTAAACAACATGACCCAAAACAAAATGTTTAGTTTCAATTTTCTTAACAGAAAATTCTGCAACAGAAAATTTTGATTTCACTGCTATTTTTTGACCAGCCCTACTTATAACCATCACTTAGAACAATCTCTGCTTTCCATTAATATGCTTACAAGCACCCATAACACACACTCTTCATGACTATACCATGCTGACCACATCTACTAGACATGTATTAACCCTGGATAAGCCATTAATAAATAGAACCTTTATATAAATATAAAGTGTTATCCAGGTTGGTATTTTACTATTCTAGCTTTTATTAGTCCTCCTTCTCTGACTCCTGTTCTTAGTTGTCCTGTGCAGCTGTCTCCTGCTGCTGCTGCTCCTTCAATGTTCCCCAAGAAACAGGACTGACTCCAGGTCTCTGCTCCAAGGAAACACCAGCTCCAACCGCAGCGCCCTGTCTTTCTCACTCTTCCCTGGCCAGCTAGTTAGCCCCAAACCCTTTTGGCTCCTGAAGAAAAGAGAAGAGGTCTTTATAGCACAGAAATTATGACAACATTGTTTTTTTAAGTAGGAAATTACTCTTGGCCTTTGTACAGAAACCACAGGAAGCTCTGGAGCTGGTTTGGTTTATGTACCTGCTCAAGAGCAATTACATCAAGCAGCAACATCTATGACTGAAAACTGCCTATTCCAGCGTGCTTCAGTGGCCTCTCCATTCTTCCCTCTGAACTGCCCACGTACTAAATCATAAGTCCCCTCTTGCCACACTTGGTCAACAGCTGTAAGTGGATCTGGAGCCAGCATCCCAAGAGGGAGTGTGACTTACTGGCTGGAGCACTGGACTTAGGACTCAGCAAATCTAAATTCTATTCCCAGCTCTGCCACTGGCCTGCACATAAGAATGGCCATGCTGGGTCAGACCAATGGTCCATCTAGCCCAGTATCCTGTCTTCTGACAGTGGCTAGTGCCAGATGCTTCAGAGGGGATGAACAAATATCAAGGGATATATCCCTTGTCATCCAGTTCCAGCTTCTGGCAGTTGGAGGTATAGGGACACCTGGAGCATGGGGTTGCATCCCTGACTATCTTGGCTAATAAGTTCATGGAGGATAGCTCCATCAATGGCTATCTAATTCTCTTTTGAACCCAGATATACTTTTGGCTTTCACTACATCCCATGGCAATGAGTTCTACAGGTTGATTATGTGTTGTGTGAAGAATTACTTCAATACTTCAATCCAAATGATTAGGGGGCTGGAGCACATGACTTATGAGGAGAGGCTGAGAGAACTGGGATTGTTTAGTCTGAAGAAGAGAAGAATGAGGGGAATTGATAGCTGCTTTCAACTACCTGAAAGGGTGTTCCAAAGAGGATGGATCTAGGCTGTTCTCAGTGGTACCAAATGACAGAACAAGGAGTAATGGTCTCAAGTTGCAGTGGGATGGGTTTAGGTTGGATATTAAGAAAAACTTTTTCATTAGGAGGGTGGTGAATCACTGGAATCGGTTACCTAGGTAGGTTTTTAAGGTCAAGCTTGACAAAGCCCTGGCTGGGATGATTTAGTTGGGGATTGGTCTTGCTTTGAGCAGGGTGTTGGACTAGATGACCTCCTGAGGTCCCTTCCAACCCTGATATTCTATGATTCTATTCTATGATTTTAAACCTGCTGCCTATTAATTTCATTGGGTGATCCCTAGTTCTTGCGTTATGTGAAGGGGTAAATAACACTTCCTTATTCACTTTCTCCACACCATTCACGATTTTGTAAACATCTGTCATATCCGATATGCTCAGTATATTGCCAGCCCTAAGCCTTCAAAAATCATGAGTCAGGCTCCCAAAATGCATGAGGTAGGCTTAAAAGTAATGACTTTAAATACAGGAAAAAAACCAATATATTTTGAGTTCCTTTATGGTACGCTTGCTTCACATTTTCAAACATTTCTCTGCATCCAGGCAGGCTAGAAACTTACATATTAAAAAAGCTGAGATTCTCAAGCAATGTTCTGATTCCAGTAGTTAGAGGTTTATGAAAAACACCAAATATTAAGAGATTCACAATAAAATTGTGAGAGTTGACAACACCGCCTGCTGGTTGAACTTCAGCAAGCCATTTCACCCGCTCCGTGCCTCAGTTTCCCCAACTGTAAAATGAAGATAATGATACCTCCTTTGTAAAATACTTCGATATCTATGGCTCTAAAGCACTATTCAAGAGCTAGGTATTATAATCCTTTTGTAATACACCTCTAGGGTGATCTCCTTTGATTTCTGGCCAGTTTTCCTGTATACCCCCTTTTCACAGGACTAAAAATCTTATCTTGCAATCAAAGAGGAAGGGAAAAAAACACTATGGGCTATGGTCCAGAACCAGCAATGACCCCATGTACCTTATGAACTGCTTCATTTGTATACACAGCCAATATAAATCATTGCACACTTATCACTTAGTCAGTGACCTGATAAGAAAATTTCTTTCTTCTTTGGTATCTGCCCAGCATGTGACATAAACCATGTGCGTCGCAAATACCTTTGACTAAAGCCACCCGGATTGCTTGGAGGGACTGGTGAATTTCAGTCTCTCTGCTGACAATTCACAAAATGGGGGGGGGGAATGAAAAAATTATCCTATACTTTATTCACTCAATTAACATGTCTATTACCTCTTGTGAAAACTGCCATGGTCTTTTTAATGTTGCCTGAGCATTATCCCTTCACATGACATAGGGCACCTTAATTAGCACAGCACCCCTTAAAGCCACATGAGGGCATTGACTGAGCACTGACTCAAAAGGAAGAACACCCTGAGACTAAATTGCCAGCACCACTTACTGTACTGTAGCAACTTGGATTTTATTTGGAGGTTTCCTATGCCAACATTGACCAAGAATGACCCACCCAGCTTAGCATTTGAAACCTGATAAGATCACAGGCCAAACTGGAATGGCTGACGGCAGAACAGGAGCAGAGGGTGGAAACAAGAGAAGCGGATAGAGGTTTGTAGTCAGGAATGTAACATACAGTAACATTAGGTTACACATGAAAGCATAAGAAATATGTTTAAGAATAAAAAAGTGTGCACAGAGTTGCTTTGAACCCAAGATGTTATCAGAGCTGGAAAAATGCTGAATGAGTGAGTCACTAAAAGTATCAAGGTATTCCACGTACAGAAAACCCCATAAAGGAGCACTTGTATTCCCTATTCAACATCCATACGTTGTAATTGCATGGTCTGAGTAAATGATTAACGGGGGGGGGGGGGTTGGTACATTAAATAAATGCTATCACCGCTGGAAGTCCAGAAAAATGTTCTCTCTGATAAAATCATGCAGACTTGTGCAGTGAGCCGGGTGTAGTATATGGAAGAACTGGGACTCAGAGCAAAGGGAATAGACAGCTGGAATCTCCAAAGTATCCCCAGCATCAAGCACTGAGAAGCAGGAGGGTGGGAGAGCTTTGCAAGGAACTAAGACAATAGCAGGTCCCCTCTACCTCCTAGCTAGATCAGGGCTGAGAACCTATGAGTGGGGAGAAGAATCTGTTCTTGCCTTGGCACACAGCCTGGAGAAGACGACGAATCTATGGGTTTGTCTACACTGCAATGAACCACCCACGGCTGCCCCGTGTCAGCTCTCAAGTTCTCAGGGCTCAGGCTGCGGGACTATAAAATTGTGGTGTAGACATTCATGCTCAGGCTGAAGCCCGGGCTCTGGAATTCTTCCCCTCATTGGGTTTCAGACCCCAGGCTCCAGCCCAAGTAGGAACATCTACACTGATATTTTTGGCTTTGTAGCACGAGCCGAAGTCAGTTGACCCAACTTCTGAGACTCACTGCAGTGGGTTTTGTTTGTTTGTTGCAGTGTAGATGTACCATAACTGCCCCAATCCCAGATGGCCAGAAACGCTTTAATCAAGTGGCCATTTCCTGCATTCATTTACACCCAAGCCCCCCTGTTGACATCAGTGATGCTGATGGGGGAGAATTTGGCCCAGTTCACTTTTTGGGTTTGAGTAAAAACAACCTATTGTAAGCAGCGGAATTGTCCCACTATTGTGGGGAACTTTCCTGGCTTCTACACTAACCCAGTGGAATCAGCTAGCGAAAAGATCTGAGTCCTCGCTCCCGCTCCCTTTACCCAGAGGCCAGTCTGATCTTGAGGGCTCCCTTTCCACTCTCCTGTGTGGCAGACTCCTCGTAACCCCAACAAGGCTAGGCCCAGAATCCCTAGGTGGCTTAACCCTCAGTCTCATCGTGGCCACTTAGGACAGGGTCTACAGTTCCCCCACTGCAGGGTGCTCTCTCCACACTGGCCACTTCCCTGACCCACTGGTCACTACATTCAGTTCAAACCAAATATGATTTATTAAACAGTAACTGTAAGAACAGTAAGGAACAAATAGAAACGAGGAACCCCGCCCTGTGGGCACGGGGACACACTAACAGCCGGCTCTAGGCCGTAAGGAAAGGTCACAGTCTGTTCCTCACAAGTCCCAGGCCACCCTGCCGCGGCCGGGGGACAGGGCACCTATCCCGAGGCCCCGGAGCTGCCGCAGCAGAGAGAAGCATCTCTCCCCCCCCAGATCAGGTGCTGCTGCTGCTGCTGCAGGGAGAGAGAGCTAAGGGGAGTCATCTCTTCCCACCATAGCCCCGGGGCAGCCTGCACCCCAAACTCCTCATCCCCAGACCCATCCCAGAGGCCGCACCCCTAGCTTGGAGCCCCCACCCCCGCAACCCTCTACCCCAGCCCTGAGCCAGCACCACTAGCCAGAGCCCTCACACCCCTGCACCCCAACCCTCTGTCCCAGCCCTGAGCCCCCTCCCACACTCCGAACCCCTTGGCCCCACTAGGGTGACCAGATGTCCCGATTTTATAGGGAGAGTCCCGATATTTGGGGCTTTGTCTTATATAGGTGCCTATTACCCCCCCATCCCCTGTCCCGATTTTTCACCCTTGCTATCTGGTCACCCTAGGCCCCACCAACACCACATGAATTTTGTTATGTGTCACACATCACCTCCATATTGGTGCACATAACAAAATTCATTGCGCACATGTGTGGGAAAAATTAGAGGGAACACTGATGATGTGTATATTTTAATCTGGAGTGCTTCAGCAAGTCTGATCTTCCCTGAAGTGAATTAGGCTCTCTCTGTGATATTAATATGTTAGTCTCTCTGTCCTATCATTCCCTCCCCCCTCCACTCCCACTCAGCTCAGCTGCCCAGCTCTGGTGTAACATGGAGCATTTAAAAGCTCCAAAATTTGTTTTGCTGCCAGTGTCAGTTTTTGTTGTCCCTACCATTTCAAACAGGGGCAGATGCTACAGGAACACTGACAAATCCCTCCTTTAATTCTCTTTGGGGAAATAAAACACAACACAAAACCACAGAACTTACTCAGAGGCAGCACCGTGGGTTGGATCCCGCACAGGCCTGGGAACCCTCCTGATTTTACATCTGGCTGTAGGAGCGAGGTGCCAACTAGTGGTTAGAGCAGAGTTGGGCTGGTAGTCAGGACTCCTGAGTTCAACTCCTGGCTTTGGGAGTGTGGTCTAGTCAGGGCCGGCGCTTCCATTTAGGCGACCTAGGTGGTCGCCTAGGGCGCCAGGATTTGGGGGGGGCGGCAATTCGGCGGTGGGGGGTCCTTCCGCGCTCCGGGTCTTCGGCGGCAATTCTGCGGCAGGTCCTTCACTCGCTCCGGGACCCGCCGCCGAAGTGCCCTGAAGACTGGGAGCGCGGAAGGACACCCCGCCCCTCCCCCCCCCCCCCCGCCGCAGAATTGCCGACGACGACCGGGAGCACGGAAGGACCCCTGCCCAGGGCGCCAAAAACCCTGGCGCCGCTCCTAGGTCTAGTAGCTAAAGCAGAGGATGGTGAGAAGTAATTGATTGTGGGGGCAGCAGTGGCAATAACTGAATTTTGGGTCAGGGGAGCAGAAAGTGATTTTTTTGAGAGAACATGAGTGTGTGAGAGATGGATAGACAAAGAGGAAACCTGAGTGTGAGAACTGGATGGAGAGAATGCACATGAACTGCAGTTAGGCTTTCTAAAATTTCCCCACACGTGGAAATGACATTTAGAAATGTCACACGTGGAGCAGCACAAAATGTCAGTCTCTCTGTGCCTCAGCTCCCCATCTGTAAAATGGGGATAGTAGCACAGCCTCGCCTCCCAGGGGTGTTGTGAATATAAATACATTAAAAGATTGGGAGGTGCTCAGATGCTACAGTGATGGGGACCATATTAGCCTATAGATTGAGAGTGGATCAGACCCATTGTCCAGTGTTCCATCACCAGCACCAGGTGCTCCAAATCAGGAGTTGCAGCAGTTGGGGGGGGGGGGTACATCTAGCAGATAATCAGAGGAACAGAGGACTAGCCAAAAGTTTCCAAACCACTGAAAGTGTAAGGGAATAATGTTCACAACAGCATGACTGCCTCCTGGGTTCAGTCCATGGACACACAGGTTGTGTGTAAATCTTGACTACAGCACTCCTGACAACAGCTCATTCATACCCACTTTCATAGTTCCTTCTCCCATCCCTCTCATCTACACAAATCAGCTACACTCCCTGGCCCGGGGCTGTTTCAAAACAGGAGCGTTTCATTAAACTCTTGCCATCTTCCAACAAAACAACAGCTTGTACACACAGGTAGTAGAAGTTGCGGTAGAAGCTCCAGTTTTCATGAGTAAAGGGGTCATTCTTCTCTGCTGCAGTTAGTGCTCTTGACCCACAGCCAATGCCTCTTAGTTTCCCTTCCTAATGTTGGCATAAGACTGTAACTAGTCCTTTATTAAAAGTATCTGCATAGAGGATAAATGGTAAGGCAAAATCAGGATAGTCAATCAGCTTGTTTGAAACCTTTTGAGAAGTTGTTCAGTCCAGGTAACTGGCTGTTTGGGAGGGCATTTGTCCAGATCCCTTTCCTTATCCTTTGGCTTTGTTTTTTACTCCACTTTTGAGAGCATTGTATGTCAGATCCCAGTGGAACAGTCAATAAGTCATATAATGACTTTGCTTTCAAGAAAAGTCTTGCATGTAACTCTGAAAGTAGGTGAGGAAATCTAGCAGCTTGCAAAGTTCCCCTATTGTGCTTGGTGGTTTCTCTACAAGAATAGGAACAGCCAAGGTGTCAGCTGGATCCATCTTATAACTTTCAGCAGACACCACCATTCCCTGGTAATGTACCTCTTTTAAGACAAGGTCACATTTAGAAGCTTTCCACTTCATCCCATGTTTCTGTAACTGTTGCAATACTTTCTCCACATGCACCACAAAAATGCTGCTCTACACAAGAGCATACATCATCCAAACATGGAATACATATGTCATCCCTAAGTTCCATGCACCACTGGAAGGCAGCAGATGCATTTGTTAAACTGAATGGAATTCTAACCCATTCATACACAGCCCCTGGTGCAAGGAAGGCTGTGAGGTGATGGCTGTGAGAAAGATAGTTACAAAAAACACTTTGGATACATAATTTAATTTGCCAGTCACCTCTGCTAGCTTTCTCACTCTTCTTTGGATGAGTGTTCCTTAGAAAAAAAGTACAGGCTGGATAATTATTATAAATTCTGAGGGTTTTTTTTAGATAAAATAGTTTTTAAAGCCATTAAGAAGTTACAGAAAGCAAAATAAAGACACATGATAGTGTTCACAATGTCAAAAACTGAACTCAACATGGAACGTTACAGTTTTCAAGGGATAATTAATCAGTTCAATTAATTCAAGGTCTTATCACATTCTTGTTATAAAGGCAACCTTTCATCCTAATTCTATCCTGGTCTGGACATGTGATTTTTTTTTTTTTAAATCAACATGGAACTATGGATCCTTAAATATAGATCCTGATTTACTTCAGATTAGTTTTATACGCCAATGGAATTAGGAGACGGCTCTTGATAGTTCATCCAAACAATTCTGAAGTTACTTCATCATCAAAGAATGTTAATTCAGTTCAAAATTACCTTGCCCTGTTGATACTCATAGCCAAACTTTGTCATATATACATACAAGACTATCACACATTAAATCCAAACCAAAATATTCAGGTGATATTTTTGGCACTACTCTAATTTCTCTGGAATTCCACCAGTACTGTAAGCTTTTATGCCCCTTTAGCCAAAGGATAGAAAGGATGGTGATGACAACGTAAGGGATTAGAGAGCAGGGTGGTGGATGAAAAAGGGAAAATGGAGAAACGTGCCAAGAACAGTGGGAATCACAGAAGACCCTTTGGGGAGAAAATCTGCCTCTTTCTAGAACTTTACTGGGCATGGAGATGGGAAGGCATTAGATGAGAATGGCTCTTACTATTATGAGGGAGAAAGGGATGCCCAGAATTCCCTGCAGACACATGCAGAAATTACCACTGACATTGTACAGAGCTGTTTGGGAATACCTGGGCTGCAGTGCACTCTTCAGGGACTCAGTTATCCCAAGCATTTAAGACAAGGAATTGGCCTGTCACCATTAATCCCCATTACTGCAGAATCAGTTATGTTTTCAAACCCTCTTTGCTGTATCTAATCTTGTGAAGTTTTATTGCAAGTATATGGCAACTGACAAGAGACAACAACATGTTCCATGACCCCAGATCCTCTGCTCTATAGAGCATTTAGTCTACCAGCTGGGACCCATTTTGGGGACTAAGGGGTATCCCGTTAGCTAGAAAAATGTCATTGCTACCACATGTTGGGCACATATCTGGTGGTCATCACCAGGGTGGATGTAGATGCTGGAAGTGATACCATATAAATATGACATAATATAGAAAAATTGCATCTGGCGTCCAAACCAAAAAAATCATAAAATCACGAAAAGGGCCATCACTCAAAAAAACAGTCTAACTTTGACCAAAATTAGCAGAAAGCTTCTAAATACAATTGGTAATACAACTATGTACTCAACATAGTACTGCTTTGGAAAGTTTGGGAAACATATAGCCCCAGGCGATATATTTTATGAATTTTCGCATACTTTTTTACCTTCGGTTAAAGCAAAGGTCTGTACTCACAAGACAACATGAGTTTGTTTGTACCCTGTAATACATCAAAATAGCTGTCATTTGTAGAATAAGTTTGATTTGAGAAAAGTTTTTCTGTCTATTTTTATGAAGTTATGCAGATAATAAGACCCCCACCCCCTAATTATATAACATATTTTTGATATTAACTGATCAGCCAGAGACATATGTCTAAAGCACGCAAGGTACAACTGTAATCATCATCTTATTATCAATGAATACAATGACAATACATGTACACTACTTATATAACAGTAGTGACTCTTAGCAGGAGAGCTGTAGAATGTCTTGTATGAATATATTGTGTTAATAACAAAATATAACCATGTATGCTTATGTAACCCCTACTGAATGGCTAACACAACACCTCTTCAAGGTAGGTTTACTTACAAAAATAGTCACAGTAATTTGAAAATAGTTGAAATCTCTCTACTCCCCCTCAGAATCTGGGTCTGATGTGTTCAATACTTTGTTGCTACACTCATCGCTGTCACAGTTGCATGCATCAGAGCACACCATATCTTCCCTGTGGCATTGTCATCTCCTTGTTGCACACAGGGCCGGCTTTAGCAGGTGCGGGGCCCCACGCCGGGACGCGAATTGTCTCACGCCCCCCCGCCCCAACTCCGCCCCAGCCCCGCCCCCTCCCTGCCCCATTGGATCCCTCCCCAAATCCCCGCCCTGGCCCCGCCCCGCCCCCTCACTGCCCCATTGGATCCCTCCCCAAATCCCTGCCCTGGCCCTGCATCTTCCCCAAGCACACCGCATTCCTCCTCCTCACCCGTCCCTCCCAGGCTTGCGCTGATCAGCTGTATGGCGGCGCAAGCGCAGGAGGGAGGGGGGAGAAGCAGGACGTGGCTTTTTTTTTTTTTTTTTCGCTCCGCCGGCAGCCCTGGATGTTGCGGGGCCCTCTTAGGCGCGGGGCCCCATTCCGGGGAATCGGCCGAATCGGCTTAAAGCTGGCCTTGGTTGCACAGGTACTCTCAGACCCACTACACAAAGGTGAAGATGGCTTCTGGAGCAGGGGGCAGCACCATCATGCTAGGAACAAGATGTGCCGTGCTATCACCTATTCGTTGTTGACAGGGGACGCTTGAAAATACTGAACTGTTGGATGATTCCATATGTATAACTGATAATTTGCTCATTTCAGGTGCTGCCTGAAGGAGTCCACTCTTGGTGGCAGTGTCTCACTTGTTTTATTCTTCTTAGCAAACAACTCATAGTGCACATTATCCAGAGATGCTAGCTTCTTACCACACTACCATAAAGATAGCAGTGAGACAAGCTACTTCTGTCTCTTCCTGTGAGATGCACTGCTCCCAAGATGTTTCAAACCCTCTCTGAGCTCTAAGTGCTTAGCTGTTGTCTTCAGCCATCTCTTTTTTTCCCACGCCACTGAAATCTTAAGTAAAGTCACATCCACTGACAGTATGAACGTTTGGCAACATAACATACATGTCCATTCCCAGCTCCATAGCCACTCTGTGCATGGAAATGAATCTCTTCTTTTGGCCAAACACCTGTTTTGAAATAGAATTCATCTACCCCAAGAAAAGAACAATATCTTGGGCACATAGATGTAACATCTGAATCCAAGCTCCGCATTAGCACCCTGTTTACTCTGAGTGTTTGCGGTGAATGAGCAACATGCAAGAACATGCGTGAATCTGCTTCCTCATGATCTGCCTCAAGTTCTGGTATTGCAGAATGGTGGCCAGGCACTACTTTCACTGCTTGTGTGATGTCATGAAACCCACCTACAAGGTATACTTCATGACCAGGTGACAATCTCTGTTCACTCCTCATGATCCAGTCACCGAGGAGAAAGTTTGCAGTGTTTGATTTATTCTTTGAATTTGATAACATCTTCAAGTGTTGCTTTGGTAATGGTGTTAACACAATGGGGTTCCGAACTTTTGCATTTGGACATTTCCCCCCCATGGGCTCTCTTACCAGATTTGATTGATTCTTTATTTGCATAAATTGCCACCAACAACAGCACTGTATTGACATTTTAGTCCAAGAATAATGTTCACCAGCTGACTTGACAGCTCCCCAAATTTTTGCATTTGGTCTTATCAGTGCACACCATCTGCAGAAGCATCATAAGGTCAATAATAGCTAAAGTTAGCTCATTGAATGCTGGTAGCTCAACCAATGACAGATTTTTCTCCAGTCACGACAATGCATTGCTCTTTTGGGTCTTTCTCAGAGATCCATCCAAGTTGAAGAGGGAAAGTGGGGCAGGTGCCAGCTCATACTTCATCAAAGCCTGGATATCACCATCTCTGGACTGGGCAATAACTGTCAGATTGCTGAGTATCTGACAATCAATAGTTATTGCTTGTGCTGTCTGCTGCTTCTTTTGTTTGATTATTTTGTTGCAATTACGCCTTTTATGGTCTCACAGAGGTCTACCTCCCCCTTTGCAGCCTACTGGTTACAAACTGCTTTGTTTCTTGTGTGCCATTCTCTCTTATACACTAAGGCCTGGTCTACACTACGACTTTAATTCGGATTTAGCTGCCTTAATTCGAATTAACGCTTGACCCGTCCACACAACGAAGCCATTTAATTCGAATTAAAGGGCCCTTTAATTCGATTTCTGTACTCCACCCCGACGAGCGGAGTAGCGCCAAAATCGAATTTGTCAATTCGAATTAGCGTTAGTGTGGCCGCAATTCGATGTTATTGGCCTCCAGGAGCTATCCCACAGTGCACCATTGTGACCGCTCTGGCCAGCAATCTGAACTCGCATGCACTGGCCAGGTGGACAGGAAAAGCCCCGGGAACATTTGAATTTCATTTCCTGTTTGCACAGCGTGGAGAGCACAGGTGACCACAGAGAGCTCATCAGCACAGGTAACCATGCAGGCTGATAATCGAAAAAGAGCACCAGCATGGACCGTACAGGAGGTACTGGATTTGATCTCTATATGGGGAGAGGATTCAGTGCTAGCTGAACTGCGTTCGAAAAGACGAAATGCCAAAACTTATGAAAAAATTTCCAAGGGCATGATGGAGAGAGGCCACAATAGGGACACAGATCAGTGCCGTGTGAAAGTCAAGGAGCTCAGACAAGCCTATCAAAAAGCAAAGGAGGCAAACGGTCGCTCCGGGTCAGAGCCGCGGACATGCCGCTTCTACGCTGAGCTAAATGCATTTCTAGGGGGGGCCGCCACCACTACCCCACCTCTGACTGTGGATTCCGAGCTGGGGATAATCTCATCAGGTACACCTGATGATTCCGTGGAAGGGGAAGAGGAGGAGGAGGAGGACGAGCTGGCAGAGAGCACCCAGCTCTCCGTTCTCCCCAACAGCCAGGAACTGTTTCTCACCCTGACTGAAGTACCCTCCCAAGCCTCCCAAGCCAGCACCCAAGACCATGACCCCATGGAAGGGACCTCAGGTGAGTTTACCTTTTAAAATATAAAACATGGTTTAAAAGCAAGCATTTTTAATGATTAATTTGCCCTGAGCACTTGGGATGCATTCGCAGCCAGTACAGCTACTGGAAAAGTCTGTTAACATGTCTGGGGATGGAGCGGAAATCCTCCAGGGACATCTCCATGAAGCTCTCCTGGAGGTACTCCAAAAGCCTTGCCACAAGGTTTCTGGGCAGTGCAGCCTTATTCCGTCCTCCATGGTAGGACACTTGACCACGCCATGCTAGTAGCAAGTAATCTGGTATCATTGCCTGACAGAGCCTGGCAGCGTATGGTCCCGGTGTTTGCTGGCATTCAAGCAACATCCGTTCTTTATCTTGCTGTGTAATCCTCAGGAGAGTGATATCGCTTAGGGTAACCTGGTTGAAATAAGGGAATTTAATTAAGGGGACTGAGGTGGCCGTTCCTACTGGGCTGTTTGCCTGTGGCTGAAAAGAAATCCTTCCCTGCATTTAGCCAAGTGCAAAGGGGGGGGGGAGGATTGGCCCAGAGCTTTTCGCGTTTTGCTAGCAGGGATCTTCCCTGATACCAGCCAGGCGGTGGGGGGAGGGAGAAAGCACTCATCCCAGAGAATTCATGGCGGGTGGGGGGGGGGGGTGTTAGTTTGGTTCCTGCAGGGATCTTCCCTGATACCAGCCAGGCGGTGGGGGGAGGGAGAAAGCACTCATCCCAGAGAATTCATGGCGGGTGGGGGGGGGGGGGTGTTAGTTTGGTTCCTGCAGGGATCTTCCCTGATACCAGCCACGCGGTGGGGGGAGGGAGAAAGCACTCATCCCAGAGAATTCATGGCGGGTGGGGGGGGGTGTTAGTTTGGTTCCTGCAGGGATCTTCCCTGATACCAGCCACGCGGTGGGGGGAGGGAGAAAGCACTCATCCCAGAGAATTCATGGCGGGTGGGGGGGGGTGTTAGTTTGGTTCCTGCAGGGATCTTCCCTGATACCAGCCACGCGGTGGGGGGAGGGAGAAAGCACTCATCCCAGAGAATTCATGGCGGGTGGGGGGGGGGGTTGTTAGTTTGGTTCCTGCAGGGATCTTCCCTGATACCAGCCAGGCGGTGGGGGGAGGGAGAAAGCACTCATCCCAGAGAATTCATGGCGGGTGTGGGGGGGGGGGTTGTTAGTTTGGTTCCTGCAGGGATCTTCCCTGATACCAGCCAGGCGGTGGGGGGAGGGAGAAAGCACTCATCCCAGAGAATTCATGGCGGGTGGGGGGGGGGGGTTGTTAGTTTGGTTCCTGCAGGGATCTTCCCTGATACCAGCCAGGCGGTGGGGGGAGGGAGAAAGCACTCATCCCAGAGAATTCATGGCGGGTGGGGGGAGGGTGTTAGTTTGGTTCCTGCAGGGATCTTCCCTGATACCAGCCACGCGGTGGGGGGAGGGAGAAAGCACTCATCCCAGAGAATTGGATGGGGGGGGGGTGTTAACCTTCAGCAGCAGAAAACAAGCTAACAGGAAAACTGCAGCACAACGGGCTTTGCTTGGTATGTGGGAAAGCAGGGCGCAGAAGCCTAAAGACAGTGGCTTACCATGGCAGCATGCAAGGTGAATTCTGTTGCCCCGACCTGCGTCTGTGATCTCTAGCAGCAAAGCCACAGGCACTCAATATTAAGAGGCAAAATGCGACCTTGCACAGAAATCACATGTGCTATGTAATGTGAATAGTATACACCGTGAAAGAGTATAAGCATTGTTCTGAAAAATGTATCTTTTAAAAAAATTCTCTCCTTTTTTCACTCCCTCCAGCAGGTGCAAATGTTTCAAGCCTCCCTCCTCCTTCCCGAAGGCTATCCCAGATAAGGCGTCGTAAAAAAAAGACGAGAGAAGAGATGTTTTCCGAAATCATGCAATCCACCAGGAATGAAAGAGCTCATCTGAATGAGTGGAAGGAGACGGTTTGCAAGTATAGGAAAGAAGCCAGTGACCGTGAGGACAGAAGGGACCAACGTGAGGAGAGGAG
This sequence comes from Emys orbicularis, assembly GCF_028017835.1. NCBI lineage: Eukaryota > Metazoa > Chordata > Testudines > Emydidae > Emys > Emys orbicularis. Next base: position 5,804,621 of record NC_088688.1, on the reverse strand, counting down.
AGACGCTCGAGATGAGAGGTGGCGGCAGGAAGATCAGAGGAGTCGGGAAGCAACGCTGGGGCTGCTGCGTGAGCAAACAGACATGCTCCGGCGTCTGGTGGAGCTTCAGGAACGGCTGCTGGAGAACAGAGTGCCGCTACAGCCCCTGTATAACCCCCCTACCTCCTCACCATGTCCCATAGCCTCCACACCCAGACGTGTAAGAACACGGGGGGGGAGGCTCCGTACACCCTCCCATTCCACCCCAGTGGACAGCCCAAGCAAAAGGCTGCCATTTTTTTAACCTTTTTTTACTGGGCTTTTCCTTCCCGCAGATCCTCCTCCCAAACCCCACTCAGGTTCTGTGCCGCTACAGCCCCTGTATAACCCCCCTACCTCCTCACCATGTTCCATAGCCTCCACACCCAGATGTGTAAGAACACGGGGGGGAGGCTCCGTACACCCTCCCATTCCACCCCAGTGGACAGCCCAAGCAAAAGGCTGCCATTTTCTTAACCTTTTTTTACTGGGCTTTTCCTTCCCGCTGATCCTCCTCCCAAACCCCACTCAGGTTCTCTCCCTCTTTTTATAATCAATTAATAAAGAATAAATGATTTTTAAACAATGGTGACTTTATTTCCTTTGAAAGCAAGCTGGGGGAAGGGGGAGGGTGGGTTCCTTACAGAGAATGAGTCAATAAAGGGGGCGGGTTTTCAGGAAGGATAAACAAACATAAATTTCACACTGTAGCCTGGCCAGTCATGAAACTGGTTTTCAAAGCTTCCCTAATGCGCAGCGCTTCATCGTGTGCTCTTCTAATCGCCCTGGTGTCTGGCTGCGAGTAATCAGCAGCCAGGCGATTTGCCTCAGCCTCCCACCCTGCCATAAAGGTCTCCCCCTTGCTCTCACAGAGATTGTGAAGCACACAGCAAGCAGTAATAACAATGGGGATATTGGTTTGGCTGAGGTCTGAGCGAGTCAATAAGGATCGCCAGCGACCTTTTAAACGGCCAAATGCACATTCTACCACCATTCTGCACTTGCTCAGCCTGTAGTTGAACAACTCCTGACTCCTGTCCAGGCTGCCTGTGTATGGCTTCATGAGCCATGGCATTAAGGGGTAGGCTGGGTCCCCAAGAATAACAATTGGCATTTCAACATCCCCCACGGTTATTTTCTGGTCCGGAAAGTAAGTCCCTTGCTGCAGCCGTTTAAACAGATTGGTGTTCCTGAAGACGCGAGCGTCATGAACCCTTCCCGGCCAGCCCACATGGATGTTGGTGAAACGTCCCTTGTGATCCACAAGTGCTTGCAGCACCATTGAGAAGTACCCCTTGCGGTTTATGTACTGGGTACCCTGGTGCTCCGGTGCCAAGATAGGAATATGGGTTCCATCTATTGCCCCACCACAGTTAGGGAATCCCATTGCAGCAAAGCCATCCACTATGACCTGCACATTTCCCAGAGTCACTACCTTTCGTAGCAGCACCTCCGTGATTGCTTTGGCTACTTGCATCACAGCAGCCCCCACAGTAGATTTGCCCACTCCAAATTGATTCCCGACTGACCGGTAGCTGTCTGGCGTTGCAAGCTTCCACAGGGCTATCGCCACTCGCTTCTCAACTGTGAGGGCTGCTCTCATCTTGGTATTCTGGCGCTTCAGGGCAGGGGAAAGCAAGTCACAAAGTTCCATGAAAGTGCCCTTACGCATGCGAAAGTTTCTCAGCCATTGGGAATCGTCCCACACCTGCAACACTATGCGGTCCCACCAGTCTGTGCTTGTTTCCCGGGCCCAGAATCGGCGTTCCAAGCCTATAACCTGGCCCATTAACATCATAATCTCCAAAGCACCGGGGCCCGCGGTCTCAGAGAATTCTGTGTCCGTGTCCATGTCCTCATCACGCTGGTCGCTGCGCTGCAATCGCCTCCTCCTCCTCCTCGCCTCTTTTTTCTGGTCCTGTGTAAGCATAAACTCCACGAGAAAGCGCGAGGTGTTTATAATGTTCAAGACTGCGTTCTGGAGCACAACGGGATCCATGCTTGATGCAGAATGGAGTCTGCAGAGTTCACTCAGGAAAAAAGGCGCGAAATGGTTGTCTGCCGTTGCTTTCAGGGAGGGAGGGGGAGGCTGTACCCAGAACTACCTGCGACAATGTTTTTTGCCCCATCATGCACTGGGGTCTCAACCCAGAATTCCAAGGGGGGTGGAGACTGCGGGAACTATGGGATAGCTATGTAAAAGCTACCCACAATGCAACGCTCTGGAAATCGATGCTACTATGGTAGCTTGGACGCAAACCACCGAATTAATGGTGCCTAGTGTGGCCGAATACATTCGAATTTATAAAATCGGTTTCCTAAATTCGAATTATATAAATTCGAATTAATCCTGTAGTGTAGACATAGAGAAACTTTCTGCAATTTCAGGTGGGGCCCACAGTAGATGTTGCAATGTTCACAAGTGGCAGTGTCTTGTCTGGGCTTGTTTCAGGTTCAGTGCTAAAAGGGTTTGTCATTCCTTCAGTCACAGCCCTTATAATATCTTGGACAGCAGTTTCATCTTCAGCCATGTGCTTTGTAGCAGTTTCTTTGTGGAGATCTGTTGCTGAAGGCTGCATTCCACATATTTTTGTCTTGTGGTACAGCTGCCTTCAGATGTGGAGAGACAAGGTGGGTGAGGTAATATCTTTCATTGGACAAACTTCTGTTGGTGAGAAAGACAAGCTTTCGAGCCACACAGAGCTCTTCTCCAGGTGTGGAGTCAGGTAATACCTGGAAAGAGCCTTATCTTTTGTGAAAAGATGCTGGTGCTTCCCACAGTCTTTGTTAAGAGATTGCTCGATGGCCATGTTATGCTATATACCACTGAAGGGTCTGACAATGCGGTATACTGGTCCCTGACTATCAATTAGGGCATGATATATATCTGACCTCTCTTCTTCCAGAAGTTTGGCTTCTGCTACATTTACACAACCCCATCTAGCATAATTCACATGACCACATTAGAAGTCAAGTAGAATCATCTCACAAATGTCTCAGGATCCACAGATATGTTATCACCTCTCTTTGGTGCTCTGTAGTCCATCAGTACCTGGGAGAACTATGTTACATAGTTTTCTCAGAACAGAAATGTATTGAACAGTGTTTTTCTGGGGTAACGTGAGCGATTATGAGCTGGTGGAGTGATTGGGCACTGTTAGTTTTCATACATATATGTTGCAGCAGCAGCAAATGAACATTATAGCTTAGCAAGTATCCCATCAGTTCTGGGATTTATTGACTGGGTACATCTATCAGCTATTTGGGCTCCACAAAAAAACACATCATAAAACTGAAAGTCCATTAACCCATCAACAGGCAGGCTCTGCATGATGGTAGATCTTGAATGACTGATGTCCTAGCCACGTTCCCAGCACTTTGCCCAAATATCAAGAGAAGAATGTTATGCATTTGTACACATTCACGCTCCATCTACAGGGCAGACAGTTGAGTGTATTTATAGGGATATTTCAGTGCCAAATTCACATGCAAATGCTGGTCTACTAAATCTTGAACTGAAAAACTTGCTGCCACATCCATTTGGCCATTTGCCTGGAAAATCCATTCATTCCCTCAGCTCATTTTGTTGGTATCATTTAAACAAGAAATGGCCTTTCTTGATATTCCATTGCAGCAGTTTCCCAGCATAAGACTGCATGACAAAGCCAGCTGTCACCAAGAGATGAACCAGACTCTGTCTGGACATGAAGGCAACAAGAGTTTGATTAAACCAGTCAGGTTAGAATACCGCATCCATCAGTGAGGCAGAACCGGTTTGCTTTAATAACGTTTGTTTGAATAAGTGTGGTAACTTTGTGCGCTTTATGCATTTGTTTTCCTATTTACTTTGTCCGTGTGCATGTCTGTGTCTAAACACACATAGCAGCTAGACAGACAGATACAAATATAAATGTATACACGCAGATGCCTCCCACCTTGTGTAATGAAGGAGTAAGTGTCACAAGTTATACAGCCTTATTGGACTTTCACCCACACTTGCGGACTCTTATGTGCTTCCTTAAGAAGGAAGGATCGTCTGCTGGATTAAAAGCAGTGGACCAGGACTGTCTCTCACAATGTGTTTGTGTACGGTCTATTAAAATGAGGCTCTGATCTAACTGGAGCCTGCAGCTGCTACAAGAATAATACTTACAACATTACTTGTATTATAGGCATATAATACAGACTGCACAGCCAGCAGCCACCCTGAGCTTTAACATTCAGGTACAGCCAGTTGAGACTACAGATCCAACCATGAAATGCTCCACTTTGATCCTGAGGCTCTGAGTGTGAGGAGCTATAGCCTCCAATTGACATTCCTCCAAATCAAGCAGTGTTCTGCTCCTCTCTAGGGCCTTACATTCGGCTCCATTTAACACTAATCAGGTGTGGGCTCCAAGCTCCTCAGAGCTGGCCGATGCAGCCCTTAGCTGGGCAAAGTTTGGGCGCTTTCTAGTCGAGGCACATATTATACATTCCTTCCTCTAACCCTTGTGTAACTGATGGGCATTGCCACTTATTGTACCTTAACAGTAGTTTGGCATTTAAAGAGAATTACAAAAGGGCAGGCTTTGGCTAACCCCATATGGCATGTTAAATACATTGTAATTAAACAGAAAAGCAGTAAAGTCAGAGGGGATTTCTCAATGTATTAACCAAGGAATCATTAAAATGCATGGCCCAACTGCAGGATGGGAGGACTTCCCATTAATAACAAGATGTCATAAGTGGTGCAGAACTGACAGCTGCTCCCAGCTGAGTTGTAGGATGTCTTTGTTACTGCAGAATAAGCTTCCTAAGAAGAAAAAAAATGGGTCTCTCCTAAACCAGATGCTGAGGATAAAATGCAGGATGCTCATCTGTCTATGTATGCAGGCAAAGGATGGACAGTAGCACGATGTCCAGAAAAAGAGCAGTCGGAGAACGTCTCCACAACAGGGCTCCCCAGAGCTGATGAAGGTGCATCTGGCCACATCTCCACCCAGTGATACAGGGAAGAAGTAGTACACCCAGCATCCATTCCTCGCCAGCCTGGCAGAGAAGCAGCCCTTTAAGCCTGGATTGATGACTAATGGAAAGGATAAGAGGGGCTAAGCATCCATCTCACCGTATCCCAAGAGACCACAGAATGAAGATGATGCAGATGAGCACACCAGCTGCAGACACAGGGGGGCATCTCCAGCCTTGTTGGAGAAAATAAAACATCAGCTCAGCCTGGAAAAAAAAAGAAGAAGAAGAAGAAAGGAACAGTTGATAAGGAGAAGAGCAATAGTCATGCACCCCAATGAAAGTCTTTTGTATGGATCTCAGCCTGTTTCCTGCTAACTGTCTGAGATCCTGGTGGTGCTGAAGAAGCACAGAACCATGACTGACACAAAGAAAAACATGGAAACTCCAAAAAAGAGCATCGCATGTCAATGAATATTCATTTCTTACTGTGACACCGCAATCAAAGCAGGTGGGTCTCCCACGACTGGCAACTTCATCTTCTACACGTTCAGATGTAATGGACAGGCTGAGCAAGTTTCCCTCCTGTATATTTTCAGCCTTAGGCTGTTTGAGTGTAATGCACAAGCTGAGAAGCTCCGGTTCTCTGGAGCCGCGAAGACTTACAATTTGATCCAGTCTCTCCAACGGCCAGTTCAACTCTTCCTGCTTCCCCTCTTACCTTATCTAGGTGTGAATCAGATTCCATCCTCTCCCTGTCTAGCTCTAACACATAAAACTAAGCAGAGTTCCCCAACTAGGTGTGCAATCAGCAGGTTCCCCCATCCTTACCTTGAGTTTCAATGACAATTCTGGGCTTTATTTAACACACATGATGATTTTAGTCATGGTGCATTCTGGGGCCAATTCCACCTGGAGTCACAATGTGCCACAGAAGAGAATGACCCAGGTGAATATCAGAGACAAAACCTAGCACCAAGGAGGCTGGCCTGTAGACTTGGGCAGCATCCTCCCTGATTGAGGTGCAGCTATCTGTTCTGCTGGCCATTGCTAAGAAGATTGATTCTGCTTTCCTTGTTTGGTAGGATGTGAGACTCACTCAAAAGAGGAGAGTCAGCATCACCCCAATACTGTGCCATGGACACATAACATTGAGAACTAAGACTGTTCCATGTGGAAGCCATAGTGTCGCAGATTCTGTTCTACTTCCATGGCATCTCCAAGGTACCATTCCCTTTCTCTCCCACTCCTTACATGGGAGAAATAGGAGGATGGTCAGGATGGCTCTAATTTATCAAGAATGAGTTCTGTCTACGCTCTACCCTCAATTCCTATTCTCTTCCACTTTTGAGGGGGGTTCAGGGCATGGTACTGAAGAAAACCTTCTGTGGCTATGATCAGCCATGTGCTCCTGAACAGTAGACAGAAAGATCTCTATTTCCCTAAAATCAGAGCCAGTGGTGGGCTTAATCATGCACACACAAACACATGCATATATGTACAGCATCTATGTTACTGGAGAGATTTAATGAGCCATACTGTGAACTCTGATGGTCCAGGCTGTATATTCTGATTAAAACGACACAGTCAGGACAGACGTACTCTTTGGATACATCCTTCGAAATCTGAAACCTTCTCAAAGTAAATGGCCTCACTGGTTTTAGGAGCTAACTAGGGTGGTAAACTGCTTCCTCAGTCTTGAGTGTCTACAGCCTGCATCAGAACTGAGTACCAAGCCATTCAAAGAACTATCATCCTACTTCACTGAAAACATCACACATGTTCAGGAAGGCTTTCCAACAGCGTGGATCTGCCCCACCTGCACCCACCAATCAGAAGCTCGCCTGCATTATCAAAGTTCAGTATATTCTCTCATCAAGAACTTAGACACCCTAAAGGAATGCTCACCCAAAACCTGTGAATCCAACCATGTTCCTTCCAGCTTGTGAGAGAGTGATGAGCAACTGGTGCGACTCATGACCAAAATAGCCAAAGCCTCATTGAGAAAAAGAATCTTCCCTTCCTCCTTCAAAACATGCAATAGTCTGACCAAAACTGAAGAAACCGACCCTAGATAATCAGTTCTAGAAAGTGGGCAGAGGAAAGCATTTTGAAGAGTTTGCCCCCATGGCGCAGTCTCCTTTGGTTGAAGGCCAATATCTACAACTGATCACTTCAGTCCATAGTTTAAGAATGCTCTTGGATTCCTCACTAACACTAGGCCCCAGAAAGCATTACATGTGGATGCTGCTATCATCTCTGGTTGGCTAGGAGACTCTGTCCCATCTTGGCGAATGATGATCTGGCCTCAGTTATTCAGACCTTCATCACCTCTTGGCTGGACTACAGCAATGTAGTATACCTCGGCATGAAGCCTTCAGCACTTAGAAACTCTGACTGGTACATAACACTGCACCACCTCAGCAACACTGGCTACTGAAAACACACCAAACCTGTTCTTTGTTCCCTACAACTGCTTCCCATATAATATCGAATCCAGTTCAAGGTCTCAGTCCTTATCTTCAAGGCCCTTAATGGCCTACACTCAGCATGTCTGAAAGAACACCTCAAGCTCTAGCATGAAGAGCACGGTCAACAACTTTGCGTTGGCACAATGGAACTTTCAGCAATAAGAGTTTGCTACAATAAGCTTTGCTCATTTATGATAGAGCTTTATTTGGGGGCCTGTCCAGACTGTGGAATGAAATCCCAAATCTCACCATCTTCCACTCTAAGCTAAAGGCACATTTCTTTGATCTTGCCTTCTTGAACATAAGCATATAGCAACGTGTGTGTGTGTGTGTGTGTTTATAATTATAAAAATAATTCTAAGAGAAATCACCCCCCTGCACATACTTCTCCCACTGGAGAGGAAATGAGAGAACAAACACATGACAGATGTTAGTCACGTTGCTTAATGCACTAATGAAAGGCACTCGGATGCCATGGTGATGAGTACTATATAAGAACCAGAATAGAGGAGAATAAACTAGCAGTGCTATTTATAAAGATAGCAGGTGAGTCACTAAACTTCTTTTAAAACAGGTAAGGCTTTTACACACAATTTTCTAGACCACGCACTTCAATATTTCCAGCTATTTGACTGCATTTTAGAGCAAGAAAAAACCTTATAAGAGTGAGATCTATTGCACTGTGGTATAGTCTCCGCCAAGGTATCGGAGGAAGCCACATTGATTGAGTCATTTTAAAATTGGATTAGAAAAAAAGCCACTGGAATTATTCTACACTGGTTGAGTTATATAGTCTAAATGAGAGCTAATTCATCTTGTTCATTCATAATTTCAGTGACTCTGTTCCTAGTACACAACCATATGGGGTTAAAATAGATGTGTCGGAACCGTGCTCTTTTACACTGACTATATCCACTGCACCAAAATGCTGTACATATTTTCTGATTATTTCCCCACTTTCAGTTCCAAGAGGTGGCAGCATTGCCTCTAGCATTAGGGAAATGCAGTGTGTGCGTATCACATTAACGCGGTCATCCACTATGGCTTTCCGAAGCAAGATGATCCATGCATGCTGACACACTATGTGATGTAAGTATCAAAAGCCCCCATGAGTCCAGAAAAAAAAAAAAATACACCCACAGTCTACGAAGCAAACTCTTGGACTTGCATCTGACTTTGATGTTTTTCACAATAATGTAAATGGAAAAAACAACTTAGCATTCAAAAACATTGAATCTATCTCCCCTTGTAAGTATTTTCACACTTGCTTCTTATCAAACTGTCTGTACTGAACCATCTTGATTATCACTTCAAAAGTTTTTTTTCTCTTACTTAATTGGCCTCTCAGAGTTGGTAAGACAACTCCCACCTGTTCATGCTCTCTGTATGTGTGTGTATATATATCTCCTCAATATATGGTTCACTCTATATGCATCCGAAGAAGTGGGTTGTAGCCCACGAAAGCTTATGCTCTAATAAATTTGTTAGTCTCTAAGGTGCCACAAGTACTCCTGTTAACTTAGCAGCTGATACCCAGTTCAAATACTCCTGCTGACACTTCAGCAATTTGACTACCCCTGTAAGTTGTCTCAGCCCTAGGTTATAGGCCATTTGCAAAGACAAAGAGATGTATGAGGGAGGGAGGAGAAACAAAAGACAAAGTGATGTTAGGATAAAGCTGTTCAGAGAACTTAACACTGGACTATTTGTAACTAGAGTGAGATCAAATTATTATTGTTTATTATTTGTATTTCAGTAGCGCTTGGTGCCCTGATGTGGGTTGGGGCTCTATTATGCTAGTTTGAACATACACACACACAGATAATAAGAGACAGTCCCTGTCCCAAAGAGCTTACAGCCTAAACAGACAAGACAGACATGAGGTGGGAGGGAGAAATAAGTGCCCTAGCCAAGTTCACACATCAGCTCATCAGCAGAGACCCACTCCAGTACCCTTTCCACTGGACCATGTTGCCTCTTGTATGTCTAGATGTCCCAAGATCAAGAGGGATTGTGCTGAGACTAGCCCCAAAACAGCTATTACTAATATTGGCAATTAGCCTGCCAGACAATGTATCTGCGTTCACACTGCAGAGTTCAGCTGTCAACTACCTGCACAACAACCTAGAGGCTCTCTCCTGCAGAACGTACTCATGCTTTACTCAGACAAAACTCCCACTGGCCTTGATTGGGGGGGAATGCAGAATTTCACCGTATGTACTTACTGGGGCCTGATCCTCCTCTCACTAGGAAGAGTGTAAATTCAGAGTAATCCCACTGCTTTCGGTACAGCTACGAGCACAGGCTATTTGGACTCCCCAGACATGGGTCCCCTGGGTGATTAATTTGGGGACTTCCCGATACAGCAACAGGATGCAGCAGCATCTCTGGGACTTTCAGTTGGCAGGGAAACAAGCCACGGACCCAGAGATTCGCTGAGAGTAGCTGGTCACTGTAGAGCTGACAAGCTCTCTGTTGCTACAATGGCTTGTCCTCACTGCTAAAAAAAGTGGCATTTCATTGTCTTGGGGTAACGAAGACATGTGAGCTATCCTGAGGTAAAAACAGTGAAGGCAAGGCTTGTTCGTTTTATTGTGAGGTAAACTCCTTGAGTTCAGCACCATACCCTGCCTGGTGGCTTGAGTGCAGGGCTGTGGGCATAGCCTTTGATGGGGGCACACACAGAGCCGTGAGGATGGGGAAACCTGGTATGTGGGGGAAGGGGGAAAACACACAAAGCCCCTTGCATAGAGGGAAAATGAAGGACAAAGGTATAGGGGGAGGGGGACATGATGGAGGACGCGCAGAACTCCTGCCTTGTGGCAGAGGGGAAAAGGGGCCAGGGGAGCTACACAGAGCTGCTGCCATGGTGGGAAAGATTGAATGGGGGCCAAGAAGAGGATGGGGGAATGACATTGCACACAGAGCCCCTGGCATGGGGATAGAAAGGGGGGCCAGTAGTAGGGGGGAGCGGGTCATTCAGAGCCCCAGCATATGGCAGAGGGGAGAATGGGGGGGGGGACAGTCATGGGGATGGGAGGGAGAATGGAGAGAGGGAAATGGGGGACACAGGGCCTCTGAATAAGGTAGTGGATGGGGGAGCTGCAGGGGATCCATGAAATAGTAGGGGTGGGAGGTTGGCATACAGGAGTTCATGGGGGGAATGGAGGTATGCAGAGACCCACTGGTACGTGCAACACACTCAGCCTACAGAAGCTGTCTCTAGTTAGATAACAAACGCACACAGGTATGGGCATACAGACTGCAGGGCAATCCCTTCCCGCACAGATCTCAGCCTGATACCAGTGCCTGGCCCCGGGGGCAACCCTGCATCCAGCACTGATGGTAATCAGAGCCCACGGTAACCAGTAAACCCTCCCGGCTGCTGACACAACCCCTCTGCCCACAGCCTCGTGAAACCATAACGCTGTGAACACCACAAGTTATTCTGCCACTCTCACACCCAGAACAAACATTTGGAAGGCTGTGTGTAACAGCCCCACTGGGCGACACCTACCTCCTGTAACAAGTAGGAGAGCCAGACAAACCTCTCTTATTGAGAACATTTCTTAGACTCGGGTTTAATTTTGATTACCCATGTGAGATGCAATGAGCCCCTTTCCCCACCCCCAGGGGAGACTTTGTTCGCCCTTACCCCAAGCATAGCAGGCTGCTGCTAACTGTCCTAACAGGCAGACAGCTATTGCAGCAATAACACAGTAGAGGCCCTGGGCTGATAGTTGAGTCCATGGCCACAAACCCCACTATACACCTGTTAGTACACAGAGCCAGCAATGGGGAAAGGCACCCCCACCTTGTGTAAAGTAGTAATAAGGGCGGCTGTTGAGCATGCTCCCACTAGAACTCCCTGCTGGCCCCACTAGACCTGCCACTGCTTTACACACGTTTAACTCCTTCCCTTAGTAGCTGCATTGCTCCCAACACACCCCTCTCTGGCTGCAAGAACCTGAATTTAGCCCTTAATTTGTCCAGATCATTTAGCCCTTCATTTGATCTGTCTCACACATTCTTGCTCACCTGAAATATCTGTGAACTTAAATAGCCCATGAGAGGGAACATTTGCAGCCTGGGGCAATGCACAAGATAATTACATTTGTTCCGTGTGCAATCAATCCCGCTCTAGAATGCTTTTTTACTGAATTAACTGAGGAAAGAAGTCCATTGTGCAATTGGAAACGCCTCTCTGACAAGGGATGGGAATTTTGGGGTGGTGGGGAAGCATATTTTTCATTCCAGTGTCCAGCACATTGTCTGCAGATGTTTATTGCTTGCTCTCTCTCCTAACTCCCAGGTTGGCACGTTGTTTGCAAAGTGCTCAGTTCCTACTGCAATAGAGGCCACTGAGAAGCCTAGCAAACGTTATGGGACTCTCATAATGCTCCACAACTGCTCAGCTGCATGGAGAACCCACAGTACTTCATGGGAGATGTAGTCCAGCCAGGAAGACCAGTCCATACAGGAGAATGGGAGCAGAGATAGGGGAGAGCTAGCTCAGTGGTTTGAGCATTGAGCTACTAAAACCAGGGTTGTGAGCTCAATCCTTGAGGGGGCCACTTAAGGGTCTGGGGATCGGTCCTGCTTTGAGCAGGGGATTGGACTAGATGACCTCCTAAGGTCCCTTCCAACTCCGATATTCTATGAGGGTCTCTGAACAACAACTCCCATGAGGAATCACCACAGCTCAAATGCAAAACAAAATATTCAGTTTCAATTTTCCTGACAGAAAATTCTGCTGAAACTGATCTTTCCCCATAGAGAATGTTCATTTTGAGAAAAATCTCATTTTTGATAGTAAAATAGTTCATTCCAAATTTTTAACCCGCCCTAATACCCATTGCTTAGAACAATCTCCAACACTTTCCACCCATGACATAGTGCTCATGGCTGCAACATGCTAGCAGCATTTACTAATCATGTATTAGCCCCTTATAAGCCATTAACAAATTGAATTTTAATATAAATATAAAGTGTTATCTAGGCTTTTATTCCAGACTTTATTAGTCCTCCCTCTCTGACTCCTGTTCTTAGTCGTCTTTGTGCAGCTGCCGCCTCCTGCGGCTGACCCTCCAATGTTCTCCAAAAAGCAGGCCTGACTCCAGGTATCTCCTCTAAGAAAAGACCAGCTTCAACAGCAGCACCCTGTCTTCCCCACCCTTCCCTGGGCGGCTTATTAGCCCCAAGCTCTTTTTGTTCTGGAAAAAAAAAGGGGAAGAGATTTTTATAGCACAGCCGTTATAAAGAAGTTGGTTTTTAAAAATAATTATGAAATTACTCAGCAGCTACAGGAAACACTGGAGCGGATTTGGTTTCTGCAGCTGCTCAAGAGCAATTACAACAGGCAGTGCCATCTATAACTGGAAACTTCCTATTCCACCACTCTTCAGTGACTCCTCCTATTCTGCCTTTCATCCTCCCTCTGGCTAAATCAGGAGAACTCCACCCCTTCTGGATAAACGGGGGTCTACATCAAATGCTGGCTTTGACCAGCCATTCGTCACCCTCTCTGGTCCATAGTGTCAAACTAAGGAGCTTCTAAACTGAGCGCCAAGCGTTTGAGAAGGTTATTACCCTTTATCCTTGCAGTTGTGGCTTTTACCCACAAGGATGTGTTTTGGTATAGAAGAAGATCCTTGCTCCCATTCTCAGGCCATTCCCTTAAAACCTGCTATTGTGGCGTGAGGGATTCAGTTAAACTCATAGAGCTCTTGATCCTCCAGCAATTAGAGAACACCAGGCCATGTTGTATGAGGGGTTTTAGGGGAGGCAGGGTTTCTCTCATTCACTGCATGTGTTGTCTGTGTGTCTCTGCTCCCATGGTGTTAGTGGCAAGATTCAAACCCACATCTGACAATCCCACGCATTCAAAAATCACAAGTCAGATCCCCCCGCCCTCGCCCCCCCCAAAAATCATGAGATTACTGCAGAAAATCCCATGATTTTTTAAGTCAATTTGCAGGGGCGGGGTGGGGAGAGGGTTGGCTGAGTGAGTCATAGATTGGTCTTGGGGTGAATGAACTGGAATCAATGAGCTCTGGAGTCAGCGATGTCACCGGCTTCCCTATATGATGCTGGGCAAGTCATTGCATCTCCGGTGCCTCACTTGCCCAGCTATAAAGTGAGGATAATACTGCCTGGCTCCCACCATTTTTCAGTCTCATCCATTCAGATTGTAAGCTCTTTGGGGCAGATGACCTCTCACAAGGTGTTCATACAGTGCCCAGCACAATGGGGCACTGATATTGGTTGGAAACTCTAGATGCTACTGGAATATAAATGAAAACCACTAATAACTAGAGAGGTGAGTCAGATGATTTCTCACCCATCCCTTAGTTTGGTCACCAAGCTTCCTAGTCTGCCAGGCCTGGCACAAAAAGAAAGATTATAACACAGTTTGCCTTACCAGACTGGTCCAGCAAATCCAGGATCTGGCCTCCCTCAGTGGCCCAATGCGTGGTGCTTCAGCAAAGGGTGAAAGTCCCAAGCAATGCCCCTAGCCAATTGTGCAGAGCTCTTCCTGACCCCTGCAGCAAATAGCTGAAACCCTGACGCTCAGCATTGGCCAACAGTACCTCATGCAGTGGGAATCTTACAGTGAAGGAGAAGGGGACTTGATTAGTGTTTCCACCCTGATAGTGGAGCAAGAAAGGAAGTTTTCTGGGCTTTTTGGACCTTTAATTGATATGGATTTTTTCCTTGCAGTGTCTGTCACTCAGACTGAGCCCTGATGTTTGTAAAACAAGGCAGCCGGGACATCCTCTCAGAGAGGATGTTGCAGTCCTGCCCCGCTGTGCAAATCCTCAGTGTAAGAGGACTCAGGCACCAGTTTCAGCACCCACTGGAGGGGAGCATCACTGCTGAAAGAGCTGCCCTCTGAGGCTTGCAATGGGAAGGGCTGGGGCATCCGAGGCACAGTGTAGGGGAGTTACTAAATCAATGACATTTTTAAATGAGCTGATTTCTTCGTGCAGGATGAAGTACTGGAGCCCCTGCTGACGATCCTTTGGGGGAGGGGGCATATCTGAGGCAGACAGTATTACCAAGGAATCTGCCAAAACCCTCCATCAGATCTTTAAACACCTGGAAATGGAGGATTATGGGTCCATGGCGACAAACCTTCCCACTAAGCTAATTCCTTTCTTCAATCATGTAAGTCAACAGGGTCAAGCAAGCTTCAGTCATTAGGCTTTTTCTAAACGGGGATTTCCCCTGACTCCAGCCATCAGTATAGCAGCACTGATGCAACCCTAGTGTACAAAGGCAAACCAGCAATTTGCACTAAGTCTGCTTCAGCATCTGTCACTACCTGGTGTGTGAACGCCGCAGTGTGTCTCAGAGCTGTAGTAGAGTTTGGTGGACGCACAGGTTAGGGGAATGTGAAGGGGATAACATAAGACCCTCCACATTCCCAGGCCTTGGGGTGCACAAAGAGGTAATGCATCCCTTCTCCATAGATTCTCTCTCTGACCAAGATCCTGGCTCAAGTCTTTGCTGGCATCCACATTTGACCTCCCTATTCATTTCTTCCCCTACTGGTTCTGTGTACATGCCTTGTCTCTGAGTAGCATCTTTCCAGGTGGCGCTGGAAGAACAGGGTACAAAGAGATGAGCAGAGCACTTGAGCATTGTGTAGTTGAGACTGGGTAAGCCCTTAGGGTCAGAGACCCTTGTCATATGGGACCAATGCCGCTACAACTACACTGCATACAGCAAAGCTCGACAGTTCTTTAGCCCCCTTCTCACTAGAAGCAGACATTAACCCTAGGATCCCGGGCTCCTGGTTTCCTGGCCTGAAAGTATGACTGCTGTGGATAATACAAAAATGCAAGGGAGAAAATTACAGCCCTCATTCTCTCTCCTACTGCCACTTCTCTCTAAACTAGTGAAAATATCATCCCCTTTGAGCAGAAGCTGACCACAAATTCCTGAGCATCCAGCTCTCCATCTAAGATCATTGGCAGTTTGTGTAGTTACCCACAGGGTGTCTGGCTGGCTTATCTGCTTGGGAAAGGAAGTAAACTTCAGAGAATGGAGAAAATTGCAGGAGATTAATAGTTTTTTCATTGTCTGGCTAGAATGTAGTGCCCACTACATGGGGGCTGATCTGGTGAACAACAAAGACATCGACATGATCTATAGTGGTGAGTAAGGAAGGCCTCAGTTGTAGATCTGGGTGTGTATCCACATGTCCGGGAATGTGTGTGTGTCTGTATCTGGGCACCTGCATCCTGTATGCTTGTCAGTTAGGGTTGCCAACTTTCTAATAGCACAAAACTGAACACCCTTGCCCCGCCCCTTCCCCAAGGCCCTACCCCTGCCCTCTCTCTGAGGCCCCGCCCCCCATTCACTCCAGCCCACCTCCCTCCATCGCTCGCTCTCCCCCACCCTCACTCACTTTCAATGGGCTGGGGCAGAGGGTTGGGATGCGGGATGGGGTGAGGGCTCCAGCTGGGGATGCGGGCTCCCGGGTTGGGTCAGAAATGAGGGGTTATGGGTGCAGGCTCTGGCTGGGGGTGTGGGCTCTGGGGTGGGGCTGGGGATGAGGGGTTTGGGGTGCAGGAGGAGGCTCCAGGCTGGGGCCAAGGGATTTGGAATGCGGGAGCGGGCTCAGGGCTGGGGACTCTGGGATGGGGCTGGTGATGAGGAGTTTGGGGTGTAGGAGGGGGCTGTGGTCTGGAGCCGGGGGCTTTGGAGTGCAGAAGGGGACTCAGGCCTGGGGCAGGAGGTTGGGGTGTGGGAGGGGGTGCAGGCTCTGGGAGGGAGTTTGGGTGCGGGAGGGGGTTCCGACCTGGGGCAGTAGGTTTGGGGTGCAGGCTCCGTCCGGGTGGTGCTTACCTCAGGCGGCTCCCAGTTGGTGACACAGCGGGGCTAAGGCAGGCTCCCTGCCTGCCCTGGCTCCGCGCTGCTCCCAGAAGTGGCCAGCATGTCCAGTCCGTAGGTGGAGGCACGGCCAGGTGGCTCTGCGCAGTGTGCGCTGCCCGCGCCCGCAGGCGCCACCTTCACAGCTCCCATTGACCGGCCAATGGGAGCTGCAGAGCCAGTGCTCAGGGCAGGGGCAGTGTGCAGAGCTTTCCTGGACATCCCTGTGCCTAGGAGCCACAGGGACATGCCGGCCACTTCCAGGAGCTGTGCAGAGCCAGGGTAGGCAGGGAGCCTGCCTTAACTCCACTGCAGCACCGACCGGACTTTTAATGGCCCGGTCAGCGGTGCTGACTGAAGCCACCAGTGTCCCTTTTTGACCGGGCGTTCTGGTCAAAAACTGGACGCCTGGCAACCCTATTGTCAGTATGAGTGTCTGCAAGTGCTAGTGTGTGGATCTGCGTATTTAGATGTCTGGGTATAGGTTTGTGTGTATATTATAAATAGAAACTAGAGATGAAAGGACCAATTAAGTGATCTCTAAGGCCTGATTATAGCCCATTGAAATCAATTGGAGTCTTTCCATTGCTTTCAATGAGCTTTGGATTCAGCCACTAGCCCTTCTATTCCCCACTGTAGACTGCCACCACATTGTTCACTCTACTTGTATGTGCTACCTCTTCCCCCACCTTGTCCATTTAGTCTGGAAGCTCTTCAGGGCAGGGAATGTGTACTACTTTGTGTCTGTGCAGCCCCTAGCATGATGAGGCCCTGTTATTTGTTGGCCTTTAGGCTCTACCATAGTAAAGATAATTTATAAATAAATAAAATATCATTAATAAGCGGATTGTTCCCTACAGCAGATACTCAGTTACTTTCTGCAGCCAAGTATTAAATGTTGCAAATGATGAAGCTTCCCCTGCTGCCCTTGGAGATTGTTCTACAGTCTAATCCTGTAGCTCTCACCAAAAACAATTCCTCTCCCTGCCTTGCGTTTACCCCATTCAGATACAGGAAGGCAGCTGTCACATTCTGTCCTTAGTCACTCATTGGAGAAGCTCTCCAGATCCAGTTCTTTGATTCTATCTTCAGAAATCAATCCTAGCCCAGAACCTAATGCAACACACCAGACCAGACATACAGAGAGGGGTTCTTTTATTCCCCTCTCTGTTTTAGTTTATAAAACGTCCCCATCAGAAGGTGTCTGGGGGCATCACACCAATCTAGCCACTGTCCGGGGAACGTGGAGGATGGATTTTCAAATGAGATTTTCATGTAGCATTATCACTTGCTTTTCTTTAAAACTAGACAGTTTTCACTCAGTCTATTGTAATGATATGCAGGGTGGTGATGGCGTGGAGGGAGAAGGGGATCATCTAGGCTTGACCATAAATGGTTTTGCTGGTTAATTAAGCACAGTCCTATTGCCATGTAGAAGCTGACTGTCATGCCTAGGGCTGTCAATTCAGCAACTTTCACAAGCAAGAAGTTCACTACAAAAGGACAGAAGTTGACATTCAAATTTACATTCCATGTTGTTTGCTCAGCGCTTAGCCCACCCAAGGTGCAAGCACAGCACAGTTAAAAATGTGATACAATGCATATGCAACCTATTTCAATAGTTCCTTCTAAGTGACCCTCAATGGGCAAAAAAGAGTGTGTGTTCTTTTGGGTTTCTGTGTTGGATGAAAGAGGCTCAAAACCTGTTTTCACTCCCTTCCCCAAAAGTTCTACATATGTGCATTCCCGCTGATGGGTTAATGGATGCCCTGCTTGATCAGAGCAGCACCCATCCTAAGCCAGGTCTACAGCTGCTTTGCATCACTGGAGCTAGGCAAAGCAGCAGGAGCAGATCAATGAATCTGGCCCACTGAGTTTTAAACAGCCTGAACGTCTTGGTACTTGTGATCTCAGAATTTAATTCATAGAGTTTAAGGCCAGGAAAGACCATTAGATCATCTAGTCTGATATCCTGTATAGCACAGGCCATTAAATTTCACTAACTTACCAGTCGTTCATAGGGTTGCAAGCCCTGTCTACACTAGACACTTTTTTTTAACGTTTCTCATTTGGTCGCATTGGGAGGATGGGAGCACAAGCAGAGACCGGCTGCGGCTGGCATTTTAATCACAGTGACATTTAGACCTCCTCCAAGCAGAGCGAGGTGACGTGGTGGTTAAGACACCAGTGGCTGGTCTACACTGGAGCTGTACCAATGGGAACAATGGTGGGGAAAACTCCTCCAATCTTTATCTATTGGAGAGCAGCAAAGTCAGGTCACAAGCCCCACTACTTTTGCCATTACAGGTCCCCTTTAATTCTATTAATTTTGTATGGGGAAACTGCCAGGAGACCAGCTCTAAGATCTCTCCAGAGGAGGGTGGGGTTTCCTTGCCTGCTGCCCTGGTTCCTCTTGTTTCAGTTTGAGAGCTGGAGGGTGACTGCAAAACCCCCATGGCCAAAGCCACTTTGGAACCCATCCAGCATGTGAGCAGATTCTGTGAACATCGGGCCTCCACGTGCCTCCCCCTCAGCCCCAGAGCTGCCCTGAGATTATCAAAAGTCCTTCAAGGGCAGAAGTGAAAGACTCCGAACAGAGCACTAGAGAAAAGCAGAGAGAAGGGAACTCGGCACCCCTGAGAGTTAAAGAGAGGCCACATGGAGAAAACAACCCTCACTCTGGAGTAGAAACAGAGCAGAGCCCTGGGTGGGGTGCAGAGAGGAACTGAGCCACAAGTGGGGACCAGTGGAGGAGAGCCCGGACTCCCTCCCAAGCATAGCTGCTAGAACTTTGACCCCCACAGACCCAGAGCCCAGCTCCTCAGAGGCCTGGCTAGTCCATAGCGATTTCAGAAGGAGCTGGCATGGTTTCTGACAAGCTGCATTCCATTCGCGTGTTTGCAGAACAGTTTGATTTGTGAACACTCGTCTGGCAAGACCATTAGTTCCTTCCGGGCCATTTAAGCATGAGGTTTTATAACCACAAACTGCCTAGAGAATGTAATTAAAGCAAAACTTCCAGAGTTGTTTTTATCAAAACTTCATAATCATATGGCGCTTTCACAAAAGCAATATTACAGTGAGCTGGCTAGTGAGTTTGTGCACCCCTTTCTTCTACTGGAAGTAATCAGAACTGCTCACCTGTGTCATTGGACCTATACTGCTAATACCTAATGGCGATTCATCTATTCAGAGAGTTTAAGGCTAGAATGGACCATTATATCATCTAATCTGACCTCCTGATTAACACAGGCCATTAAATTGACTGGAATGTTGAAGCTAGACAGATTTAGACCAGAAATAAGGTGTACATTTTTAACAGTGAGAGTAATTAACCACTGAAACCATTTAAAGGGGCCATGGTGGATTGTCCATTATTGGCAATTTCTAACTCAAGTTGGATGTTTTTCTAAAAGATCTGCTCTAGGGATCATTTTGGGAACGTTCTAGGTCCTGTGCTATACAGGAGCTCACATTAGACCATCACAGTAGTTCCCTCTGACCTTGGAGAATCTATGAATAAATTTCACCCAGTTACTCCTGTACTGAGCGCAATAATTTGTGTTTGGCTAAAGCATCTCTTCCAGAAAGGCAGCCAATCTTCATCTCTGGATGCCTTCAGATCGAGAATCCACCACTGCTCTTTGTAGCTTGTTCCAATAGTTAATCACTGGCCTTATTTTTAATTTGGCTTTGTGTGGCTTCAGCTTCCAGCCATTGGCTCTTGCTCAGCCTCTCTCTGTTAGGCCAAAGAACACTTTAGTACTCAGTATTTTCTTCTCATGAAGGTACTTATACACTATAGTCTACCTCTCATCCAGTCACCTCTCAATCTTCAACATAAGCTAAACAGAATGAGCTCTTTCAGTCTCTTACTGTCAGGCATTTCTCCAGCCCTCAATTCATTTTTGGGCCTCTCTTCTGCACCCTCTCTAATTTTTCAGCCTCCTTTGAAAATGTTGAAACCAGAACTTCATGCAATATTCCAGTATCAGTCTTATCAATGCCAGAACTGAGGTAAAAACCACCTCCCTACTTCCTCCTCTCTACTCCCCTCTTTATACATCCAAGGATTGCAGTAGCCCTTTTTGCCACAGCATCACAGGCTACATCTACACTACAGGGGGGGGTCGATTTAAGATACGCAAATTCAGCTACGCGAATAGCGTAGCTGAATTCGACGTATCAGATCCGACTTACCCTGTTGTGAGGACGGCGGCAAAATCGACTGCCGCGGCTCCCAGTCGACGGCGCTTACTCCCACCTCCGCTGGTGGAGGAAGCGCGTCGATTCGGGGATCGATTGTCACGTCCTGACGAGACGCGATAAGTCGATCCCCAAGAGATCGATTTCTACCCGCCGATTCAGGCGGGTAGTGTAGACCAGGCCACAGAGAGCTCACATTCAGTTGCTTGTCCTCTAAAACCCTAAACCCTTTCCAGAGTCACTGCTTTCCAGGATATAGTTCCCCATTCCATAGATATAACCTTCTTAGAAATTTGGAACAGAAATGTTTGACTACTTCTGCCTTTTCTGCATCATTAATAATAATTTTACCAGTTCCATCTAGGAAAAACAGGTCTATACCATTGCTAGAATTTTGTTGTTGTTGCTGATATATTTTTTAAAAAATAGGAAAGACAAGGTGGATGAGGTAATATCTTTTATTAGACCAGACTTGAAGAGTTCTGTGTTGTGCAAAAACTTGTCTCTTTCACCAACAGAAGTTGGTCCAATAAAAGGTAATACTTCACTTAACTGGTCTCTTTTATATCCTGGGACCAACACTCCTACAACACTGCAAACAATTTAAAAAAAAACAAAAACAAAACCATTGTTATCCCTACCAGCTGTGGATTTTTCCCCAATGTGTTTAGCTTCCCTTATCAATTTTATACACTAAGTTCTAATTTATATTGATTGCTATCTATTTTCACTTTTTTCCTATTTGTTATATACTGTTCTTTATTTCTAATTGCTTCCTTCACATTGCCACTGAACTAGGATGTACTTTTAGCTGAAGTTGTCCATTCTTGATTGTGGACATTTAATATATTCTTCTAAAAGAACTCCCAGTTTTCATTCAGATTTTTCTATCTATTTTATTCATAACTTTCTTCAGCTTTGGGAAATTAGTCCTTTGGAAGCCCCAAGTGTATATATTACTAGTTGGGACTGTCCTCTATTTACCTATATTGAATGTAATCAGATGATGATCATTTGTCACTAGGCAACTAGCAACTTCCAGTCCAGTTATGAACTCATCTTTATGCAGCATAAATAGGTCCAGAATAGAGTTACCACATGTTGGGTGCAATATGTTAGAAAAATCTATCATTTTAATAATTGTAATGATGAGTTACTACTGACTGCATGAGACTTCCAGCCTATTCCTTTCCACACATTACAGACAGGTGCTTAAGGAGCAATTTATCCTGTTCTCTGGTTTGATTCAGTGGTCCCTAACAGACCCCTCTGCCAACCAATACCCCTTCCTGGCCAATGATAGTTAGCACATTGATCCATGTACACGGAAGAAAGGAAAGATGTGGCAAATGGGAAAGAGTCCAGAGGAGAGCAACAAAAAATTATGAAAAGTTTATAAAACCTGACCTGTGAGGAAAGGTTAAAAAGTCTGGCCACGTTTAGTCTTGAGACAAGAGAACTGGGGGGGCGGGGGCCCTGATAGTCTTCAAATATGTTAAGGGTTATAAATAAGACAGTGATCAATTGTCCTCTGTGTCCACTGAAGGTAGGACAATTGGTAATAAGGGTTAATCTGCAGCAAGGGAAATTTAGATTAGATGTTAGGAAACTCTTTGGAACTACAAGGGTAATTCAGCTCAGGAATAGCTTCCAAGGACACTGTGGAATCCCTGTCACTGGAGGTTTTGAAGAACAAATTGGACAAACCCCTGCCAGGCCTGGCTTAGGTTTGGTTGGCCCAGTTTTGCACTGGGGGCTGGATTTGATGACCCCTCAAGGTTCCTTCCAGCCGTACATTTCTAGGATAATATGTTGTGCTTCTGGGTTATCAATAATTGTCAAACAGCTAATGATGTCTAATGTGGAGTGCCACCCTCCTTTTGACCCACTCTATCTTCCTATACAGGTTGTAACCAGTGATTTTAACATTCAGCTCATGTGATCCACCCCACCTGTTTTCAGGGATGCCAATTACATCAAATTTCTTCTTATCAATGAGAATTTCCTCTTCCTTCTTACCCAGGCTCTTATCATTGGTATTAAGCTTTGACTAATCTCTACAGATGTGGTATTGGCTCATTACTGACTCAAAAGGAAGGGTGTCCCCTACTGTATCACTAGCACCATTTGCTGTAGCACCTTGGATTTTATTTGAGGTTTCCCACGCAAGCACTGATCAGGCATGACCAACCCTGCTTAGCTTTTGAAACTTGATAAGATCACATGCTAAGGTGGAATGGCTGAAGGCAGAATACAGCAGAGGGTTGAAACAGTGGATAGAGATCTGTAGTCGGTGATGTGACGTACAGTAATATTATGCTATGCATGAATATGCACAAGATATGTTTAAGAATTAAAAATGTTTGCAGAGATAGGAGAGTTGCTTTTAATCCAAGATGTTATCAGATCTGGAAACATGCTGAGTGAGTGAGTTGCTGGTGTATTGATATATTCCACATACAGAAAACACCCAAAGGGGCACTTGTATTCCATCTTTAATATCCATATAATTGTACAGTCTATGTAAATGATTAGCTGATGCTTAATAGGGGAGGGGAGAGTTGGGGTTTCCTGCATGAAATGTATGTTATCAGCCCCACTCCCACTCCAAGTTGTAATTCTTCCTCCCACACTCCCTCCCCCCCCACATCTCATTCTCCATCAGCTAGCTTGTTGGGAGTATTTGAAAGAAAGAACATAATGGCAGCCCTATTGGGTCAGACCAAAGGTCCATCTAGCCCCGTATCCTGTCTTCCGACAGTGGCTAATGTCAGGTGCCCCAGAGGGAATGAACAGAACAGGTAATGATCAAGTGATCCATCCCCTCTTGCTCATTCCCAGGTTCTGGCAAACAGAGGCTAGGGACACCATTCCTGGCTTAAGGACCTCCTGTCTGGGGAGGGTTTCAGGGTCTGAATAAGAATGACATTACAAGAGCACTGAATGCTCACACTGCAGCTGATCACCAACTGCAGGCTCCAGGAAAATGTTCTGTCTGGTAAAATGATGTAAACTTGTGCTGTGACCCCAGTGTATTATATACAAGAACTAGGACTCAGAACAGAGGGGATAGACAGGCAGCATAGACAAAGAATCCCCAACGTCAAGCACCGAGAAGCAGGAGGGTAGGAGAAGGAGTCTTGCAAGAAACTAAAACAATATCCGGTCCCTTCCAGCTCCAAGCTAGACTAGGAGTGAGAATCCAGGAAGGGCAGAAAACGTTTGAGTATATGCAATTTTTTCTACATGGTGGACAGCATTTGGGGCTCTAAGGATATTGGCAAGCGCAGAAGGGGTGGGACTCTAAAGCAGTGGGGTTTTCA
Organism: Emys orbicularis; assembly: GCF_028017835.1. NCBI lineage: Eukaryota > Metazoa > Chordata > Testudines > Emydidae > Emys > Emys orbicularis. The sequence goes on along the minus strand of NC_088688.1, from coordinate 5,780,779 downwards.
AACTTTTTTCTGACAACCCAGTTGAAGAAAATTGTTGATGCCCATGACCCAACAGAACTGGGGATGAGGGGTTTGGGGTGCAGGAGGAGACTCCAGGTTTGGGGGGCTCAGGGCTGGGGCATGGGGTTAGGGTGTGGGAGGGGATCAGGGCTCTGGGATGGGGGTGCAGGGGATGAGGGGTTTGGGGTGCAGGAAGGGGGATCAGGGTTTGGGCACGGGCTTACCTCCAGCAGCTCCTGTCAGCAGCGCAGCAGGGGTGCTAAGGCAGGCTTCCTGCCTGTCTTGGCACCGCAGACCGTGCTATGCCCCAGAAGCGGGCAGCAGCAGAGCCGGCTCCTAGGCAGAGGCACGCAAGCAACTCTGTACAGCTCTTGCCTGCAGGCACCGCCCCCCACACCCAGCTCCCATTGGCTTGGAGCTAGTGCTCAGGGATGGGGCAGCACGCAGAGCCCCATGGCACCCCCACCTAGGAGCCGGACCTGCTACTGGCTGCTTCCAGGGCGCAGCATGGTGTCAGAACAGGTAGGGACTAGCCTGCCTTAGCCAGGCAACATCGCCGACTGGACTTTTAACATCCCAGTCAGTGGTGCTGACCAGAGCCACCACGACCCAGTGCTTTACATTCCACGACCCAGTTCTGGATCACAACCCACAGTTTGAAAACCACTGCTCTAGTGGAACCTGGTCAGGCGGACAAGTCCTCAACACAGGAGGCTGTCCAAAAGGCCATGAAGGGGTGCTCTGGGACAGTGGGCCTGTTACGAGGTGCACTAGAAACAGCTGAAAGATGCCAAAAGGAAGGATGGTTCGCTGGTTATAGCAGTAACTTGTGACTTTGGAGACTAGAATTCAAGCCCCTGCTCTGTCACAGACTTCCTGTGTGAGCTTAGGCAAGTCATTTATTTTCTCTACCTCAGTTCCCCACCTACAAAACAGGGATAATAGCACAGGGGAGTTGTGGGGATAAATACATTGAAGATTGTGAGGTGCTACTTGAAGGGGTCACACATGTAACTACTCACATAGGCCAAGCTCTACATTATTCAGCTTTTTAAGTGCAAATGAAGGTTCAGCTGGTGGTGACACTAGCTGTAGTTGGGGGGCCAGAGGCCCAGTGGAGGCTCTGACCAGAGGGAGGGGCCCAGCTCAGCCTACATAAGCATCCAAGTGTGCCACCCCAGTACATACAGAAAAACCACTATCAAATAGGGCCTCATTTTGTTCAACCAGTCATGATCGATACTAGGTAGGTGGTGTTCTCCTGACGCCTGTCCACACACCACTAGACTTAATACTAACCCCCAGGCATTAGTTACACAAAGATGTCACTTCCTCTCAGGTGAAGCTTCAACCTCTTTCAAGAGAAGCTTGTGTTTCAAGCCACACCTTGGCCCTCCACTGATTATCAACTACCAATAACAGGTGGAGTTTGCATCTCCAAGGTCTTCAGTGTTAGTATAAACTACATGGCATGACAACCCCCACTGAAAGGCAGCCACCTCTGAGGTGAAATGCAACTGCTGCACACTAGCACGTCAGCACTATGTGACAGGCCAGGAAGCAAAACAGAATACTTAGCTCCACAGCATCATAGAGGTGGATTAATCTCAGCGTCATTTCTTGGGGTATCCAGGATCCAAGAAGGGAAGGCCAAAACCAAACTAACAAAACACATGTCCCCCTAAGACAGCCTACAAACCAACCCCAGCCAGCGGAGTTTCTAGTTCTCTTGTGCCAGGAGGCAGGCAGGCTTTCCCCCTTAGGCTTTAAGTCAGGGAAGGAGCAGCCAACTTAACCAAGTTCATAAAGCCCTTACCTCAGAGCAACCAAATGTACAGTCAGAAAACAACATCTCTAAGAGCCACATCAGGCTAATGCCTGCAGACAGCAAGTCCTCCAGACCCCCTCTTAATCACTCAGCCTCCTTTTGCTGTTTATATAGCCCAGAAACAGGGTGGCGCTGGCTGCTCCTTGGCTGTGCCTAAGCCCCAGACCATGCCTTAAAGGGGTAGTACAGCCTACCACACCAGGGACATGCTGGTGTGCTTTCAATCAGGCTATAAATATTTAATCCGAGTGCTATAGTGAGTCTGATCTCCCCCAGCGTGAATTACCATCTCTGTGCCATGTTCACTGAGGGAGACAAGGTGGGTGAGGGGATATCTTTTATTGGACTAACTACTGTTGGTGAGAGAGACCAGCTTTGGAGCTTACACAGATCTCTTCTTCAGGTCCTCTTTAAGCTCAAAATCTTGTCTCTTTCACCAGCAAAAATTGGGCCAATAAGATATCTCACCCACCTTGTCTGTCTAATATCCTGGGATCGATACAGTTCCTGCAAACCATACTCATTTTTAGTCAGTCTCTTTCAGTCCCATCAGGCCATCCTCCACCTTCTTATCCAAGGCTCAGATCCTCGGCTCTGGGGTAATACAGAACATTGAAAAGCTCCCCTTCGTTTTCTGCTAAGAATGTCTGTTTCTGTTCTTTTTCCTTGACAGGGGCTGACCCTGAAGGAACATGGAGAGATCTCTCCTTTTAATTTCTCTTCTGGGAAGAGAAATAAAACATGAATACACACAATGTACTCACCTTTAAGAGACAGTATCGTGTGCTGGATCATGCACAGGACTGAGAGCCGGGATTGCTGGATTCTGTATTAGGCTCTGGGAGGAGGGGTGGTGAGGATCAGTCACAGCTGGTGTGGCTGATGGAACCCAGGAGTCTTGTCTCTTTGTGGCTTTGAAAGGGAGTGTGGTCTAGTGATTAGAGAAGAGGACGGCAGGCACTGATTGATTCTGGGGGGACTGATTTTTGTGATGGCGTCCCTAATGCACCCCCAACTGATGGCTGCCCCCATGACCAGTGTGAAAGTGAAGCTGGGGGGAGCATTAAATTGGCAAACTGTGATATACCCAGGTACAATGTAGACCAATGAGCAGCTGTGCCATCCCTGCCCTGCAACCTTGGGTGCCTTACGATGCCTTGCTGACAGAGTTCCCACTTGGGTCGCTCACAAACAGCCTTCCAGCTTGCAAGCCACACCCTGAGCCTCTGTGTGTAACTGCAGCCTGCCAGTCACACTAGGGTTACAGTCTGGCCCTCATCAGCCTTGGTTATACTACAGGGTGACCCCAACACAATCCCAGTCTTAGATTTTCACCCAGAAACGTCTGTCCTGTACTGCCCAGCCCTCTCCCGGACAATACGAGTTTATATAAAGTCTGTTATTTCTTTAATAGAAATATGTATATCCCATGCCACCCCAAATGGAGTTTCCCAAACACTTCAATTTAAACCCCCTGGATGAGATAAAACAAAACAACAATTTTATTAACTACAAAGAGATTTTAAGTGAGTACAAGTAATGAGGCATAAAAGTCAGAAATGGTTACAAGAAAAATAAAGATAAGACATTTACTAATATCTAACTTAAACTATATCAGATTCAAGCAAAGTTTCTCACCATAGGCTTTCAGCAGTCTTGCTAACCAAACTTCTTAGGTCAGGACCCTTTCTCCCAGAATCCAACGCATGCTTCATTTGTCCTTTCTGATGCAGTGAATCGATAGGCATAAAGTGTGTTGGGGAGGGTATCCGTTGTGGTGTTTGTCCCTCCTTTGTATAGTTTCAGTCCCCCTCTTGAAAAACATTTCCAGTTGGATACCAGGAGACAAAAAGTCTCGGGGAAAGATGTTCCCTGCTGCTTTTTCCTCACTTGTTTGAGCTTCCTTTGTTCCCTTTCCTGTTTAATGATTCTGTTTACTGCTTAAATGCAAATTAAGCAGAGCACACATTCCTTTGTTTAGGACAGACCTATTTGCTAATCCCAGTTTGGAACATGTCTTAACACCACCATACAGTGGAATCTTATAATTTCACATACAAAATTGCCACATGTATATTACGACGATACTGATCAGTAAATTATGAATTTTCAAATGACACCTTGTGTCAAGGCTGATTCCCCAGTCTGGCACTTTGAATGCAGAAGGTGGGGGCCTACAAGGATTCTAAAAATTAATACTGGCCACTCCAGGCTTGTATTAAACTCCCAAGGTTACAGCTTATCTCTGACCTTGGATAGGTAGATGCTGCCACCACCCAAGTGCAAAAACCCCTTTGAAAACCAAGGAAGGCGCACTTGGGAATTCCTTCCTGGGGGTACCTCAAGCCCTTTCACACACTCCCTCCGAGGAAGAGCGGAGAAAGAAAACAAAGGAAACCAGCTGTTGCCACCAGCTAATTAAACAACCTGTGCACAAAATCCAATCCTGTTCTTAAAAAAGGTAAATTTTATTAAAAACAAAAAGAAAAAATACATTTGAAAACTTAGGCTATTGCTAGATTTAAAAAAAAAAATTTAAAAAAAAAACTACTTACAAGGATTAGCATCAAGAATAATGTTCTTGAGGTCCAGCTTAAAAGTTACAAGCAAACAAAAGCATTTGGGGTTAGCCCAGAGGAGTCCACAAGTCAAAGAAATAAACAGAGATAAACCTAATTGTGTCTTCCTAGACATTTTCTGATCTACTTACGTATCTGGGGTTCCAAATGAGTAGTTTCTAGGCAGGATTTGATGATTTTTCATACCTGACCCAAGCTCTTACAGCATAGTTTCAGCCCTGTGTCTGCTCCTCAGGAGAACATAGACAGACAAAGGGGAATTTTTTTCCCCAATTTTAAAAAGTTCTAGCCTTCCCATTGGCTCTTTTGGTCAGGTGCCCACTCCCTTCCTTTTACCTATGCAGGGAGACTTTTTAACCCTTTACAGGTAAAGCAAGTAGAGAACTACTACTAAGAGAGTTTTTATAGTTAACTAGCTGGCTGGGTGTCCATGAGAGAGGCAGGCAGGCACACACACACCTCATTTATCACACCTTGCAAGGCATACTTTGTACAAAGGTTATTTCAACAGTGTGTAGGGTGTGAATACAAGGGGTACATTCTGCCACACAACTTTAATGAGAGGGGGTAGAAGAAGAGGGACAGACTCAGGTGGAATGAATATAAAGGGGATCTTTACTGAGGCTGCTGGATGCTGGCAGACCCCGTGGCTGTCTTGAATGCTCTCATTTCCACCGCTTGTACTGTCTAGTGGTTCTACACAGGGTCTTGTTGGGTCCCAGCCTAGCCATCGTGATGCCCAATATAATTAAACTTCACCAGCTTAAATAAATCAAAAATCTAGAAGATTTTTCTTGGCTTCATTGAAAAAGGCTAAGAGATTCCAGTAGAAAACAGAGTCCCTGCAAGGGAAACACAACTGCAGAAAGTGCCACATGCAAGCAGCAGATAGAGTGGCTTCAGCACAGCAACGCTGGGCATTTGTCCCATGCCGGCAGGGAAGATCAAGAAAGCAGCAGCACCAAGATAAGTCCTGACAGGGCTGGAAGGAGGAGGGCGACTCGAGGGGCAAATCCAAGAGCCTTGTGGCCTCTGCTGGAGGCTGGTTTGCACTCAAACCTCACAATGTCCACATCGAACCCTTTCTCCCCTTTTGGAGCAGTGCACTCAGACTCGGTGGTGCAGCCCTTCCTTGCAGTTTTTAGGGGGAGTATACCTGCACAGAGGAAGAAACACATACCAGGCATCAGGGGAGCTCTGGTTCTTCCTGTCACTAGTCAGTCCCAATAGTGCTACCCCCTGCGAGGGTATCAAGGTTGTTCTAGTCTCCCTGTCCTTCTCCGATCTTTCCTCCCCCTCCCCGCCCCCCCCCCCCTTCCAGTTACCGGCAGGACACTCCGTGTCAATGCCTCTGCTGGTCAGGAAAGTTTCTGTCAGGTCACTGTCCCTGAAAGCCTTTAGAGGTTTCTTTTAAAATGTATTTAAAGAGGCAATTGGAGTCAGTTTGATTGACCTGAAATAATGGGGGTGAATTGGGCTTTGGCTTCCCCCCCTCCGCCCCACTTTCTGGTGGATAAAGAATGGGAAGCTTTTTGATTTTTCCCCCTAACATGGGGATTTTTCTACTTGTTTATTACATTAGGAATCAGGATTTTTTCTACGCTGGAAGTCTCTATGGCCAGCTGGAGAACTAGCAGTATTATTATGTCAGAAAAATTATGCATGTAATTATGTATCTAAATACATGAGTGATGTTTATTCAGACTGGGAGTCACCTGGTGGCTCTGTTACACACAGTCTAGCAAGTCCTTTTTCTTAGCATGCAAGCACTCTTCAGTCTGACAAAATGCTGGGTGGTTGTTAGCTTGTGAGGCAGGTGGGGTAGGGGCTGTTGCAAGCTGCAGGAGAGTTTGCTCTCTGTCTTAATCTCTCTATCTAGAACCAATACTTGGTGCATTGCTTTGGGCTTTGGTTTGGGGGCTGAGATTTCTGAAAGAGAGGGTTATTTGCACGTTGCTTGCAATCACCTCTGTTCAAGGACTGATGTATATAGTGTAAATAAACAAGTTACACTCTGAAAATACTCAGACTCCATAACACCGATTTCTTTTCCAAGGGGAAGCCAATCTGCTACCGATCAGCAGAGAGGGGACACTGGTTACATTTTTTTTTAATTCAGGAAAAAGGGAATTACCAGACCAGATTAGGGGTCCATCTAATCCAGTATCCTGCCACCAACAATGACCAGTAACATAGGTTTCAGAGGAAGATTATGGTTATACATACCTAAACGGTCACCTGTCCAGAGGGGAAGTTTCTTCCTAATCTCCATTTAGGTAGTAGCTGTCTTGGACTCCGAAGCAGGAGGGCTTATATCTTATCTAACATAAGTGTAGATGTTCTTATCCATACTTATTAATTTTCTAAATGTCCGATTCTTTTATGAATCCTGCTAAGATCTTGGCTTCAATAATATCCTGTGGCAATGAATTCCACAGGTTAACTATACACAACGTGGAAAGGGGGAAAAAACCACTCCTTTGTACCAGTTGCAGATTTGTTCCCATTCAGTGTCATTGACATTTCTTTTGCTTTTTTTTAAATTTGCTTTCTCTCATTTCTCTTTGAAGCATTTCATAGAACGGGGTTTGCGAAATTAACCAAAATATAACAAACAGGAAAAAATAAATAAATTACCGATGGTTATTTTCCCAGCTATATCTAAACACTGGGTCTGGGCTCCGGTACAACGCACAGTGTCTTCACTACACTGGTAAGAATTCTCAGCGTAGCATGCTGGGCACTGCAGGCCATTGGGCACGGTGTTCATCGGTGGCACTGGGAACAATCAGAAGGATCAGTCAGCTTTGGCAATGTTAGCAGGAACAGTTGGCATTGGGGGTGAGGGAGCTTGGGGGCAAATCATCAAATGGCCCTTTAAATCCTCCCACTGCAGGGGACTAGAGTTCTAGCTCAGGAGATACCACGGGCAGTTGAATCTAGTCTCTACTGACTTGAGAGTTTTCCCGAGTGAAGGCTTCTCCCATGTAGAATCTGGTTAGTAGGAACTCAGAGGCCTATTCATTTTACTTCTCCTCCTCACCCCAGCGGGGAGTTATTCCGTGCAAGGCCTGTTGTGACAACTGGCCTATAACTTTTACCATGGAAAATAGGTCAAGTTATTTTCAATGAAGAATGTAATAAATAGGTGCAAGAGAACCAGACAGAGAGACTAAATTAGTCCAAACCAAAAGTTACATTGATATAATTCAAGGACTATGTTGAAATTATGGTTTATAAACACAGAAGACTTGGAAGCAGAAGTTAATGAACCAAAATTGATGTGTCAGCTATTAGGCCTAATTGGTGGACAAAATAACAAAGGGATGGGCTGTTCCGTCCATCCCTCCCTGGGGTGTGGGGGGGGCAGAATACTCAAAAGAGCAGACAGAAGCTACTGAAGTGAGCTTTACCATCATGGCTGCCACCCCTGCCTGTTTCCTGGGCCTTTGTCATCCTGATCTTGAGAGGTGTCCTGACCACACTGGGCCAGAGAGAGGGATCCAGATGACATCACCTCCTTTACTGGCTCCAGCTGAATCCAAAACGCAACGTAGAGTGAGAGTTATTTACCCTAAGAGACTAAACAAGGGTTTTTTTTTCCTCCTAAAGACTCTCTCCAGCTAAAGGGAAAGGGCGTGAAAATGAAAGCCTGATTTCATACTTTACATTTCAAAGGCTTTCACTGCTTTTCCTTCTTTTCCATTTCTTTAAGAAAAGGATGTTTCATGGTGTGTTTGCCATGGTGCTAAGCAAGCTGAGGTCTCTGTGTATCAAACCCCGGACCTTGTTTAACACTGTTTAATGTTGGACAGCGACCGGGTTATCCTACCACCCTTGGCCATATATTCCATCTCACTTAATACAACAGGCCCCCTGCAGGGCAAGTGGCTATTCTCAGGGATTGAGGCTTATTCAGTCCAGTGCTCCCTGCATGTTCTCAGGGACTCAGTGTTATTCATTAGAGCACCCCTGCAAAGCAGGTGAAATCTCCTACTGAAATATCACCTCATTCTGAATCTCTCACAACAGCTTAGAGAGCAGCAGGGCCATCCCTGGTGGGGTCTGGGTGAATTCCCAGCTTGGTGCAAACTTAGGATAGAGAGCAGGAGTTTCACTGTAAGCCTAGGATGGGAAGAGGAAGAGGAAGAGGAAGAGGAGGAGGAAAGGGGAGGAGAGCGCATGCTGTAGATACGTACATGGGTCAGACGCTGTTTTACAAGCTTCTCCCACACAGCAGGTGATTCCGCTCCTTTGTGTTATTCCATTCCCAAAGTTCATACTAATGGGATCTGCTCGGCAACTGTTGGAGTGCAGGCAGGACTTTTGGGTTATCACAATCCTCTTTGACTCTAAGAAAGAAAAACATGTGGTGTTACGAACAAAACAGGCCCACTGTGATGCTTTGAGGTCCCCCAGAGCAGTAAGGGGTTCTCTCACCGCCTGTCTTGTAACCTTGGGTGCCTTAACACTACATTGCTATGACTCAGAGCCTTGACGCCAGTAGCCAGCCTACAAGCGTAAAGGTCTTACCCAGCCTAGTTACTCCTGCCAGGGTGACCCCACCAGCCCTTCTGGTCCCGAGACTCCACAAATCTGTCTCCCCGCCCCGAGTTCTTAACTACTGGACACTCAGACTTTCCCAACTCTGGTTCGTCAGCCCCCGGAAGAAGTGAAACCTGCCCCTCGTTATCAGTTCATTTTGGCAAACACACTCCACGCAGTTTGCACACCAGAGACCTGCTTGGGGTAAAAACCAACAAGACGTTTGTTATAGACAAATCACAGATTCAAAGATGAAATAGGAAGAAGCAGCAGACACGGACAAGTGACCCAGAAAATAAACAAATATGCAACTTCAGGCTTTACACGTCGACATTAGCGGAATTCTCTTTGCTAATAGAAATTACCTTTGAACAGTTTCCCAGCAAATCCCCTGCCAGAGAGGGGATCCAGTGTGCAAGACAGACAGCCCCATGCCTGAGACGGTCCCTCGGTTCTGGATACCTTTCACTTCAAATCCTGTTCCCTTCCCTTTTAAGAGGGTTTGCAGGGGGGTTTCCTTTCTCTCAATTCATGGTTATTCAGAGCCATGGGGGAGGGGGGATTCCCTCTCAATTTGACAGTCAGTGTCTCAGTCAACTGTAATAGTCCATAATTTGTCTTTTCATGGGTCATTACTTGGGACTGGTTTTGTGAAAACACTTGGCTTGGAAGGAGCCCCTCGCTGCTGTGAGGCGTATTTAAAATTATAGCATAGGGCATGAGCATACTGTGCTGTATACAGAAATCCATAGATTCATACCCACCGTCTGTATACATGTCTCATGAGGACCATCAAGTTCAGAACATTACAAGCTTTCATAAAAGATCTTATTCGACATGTTTTTATGCACAGTAACATGGTGTACAACTGGTTGATTCAACTGCTTACTCTTTGGGGTTCAGACTCCCTTCCCTTCCCCCCCCATTCTCCCCTTGGAGTGTCTGGACCCTGACTGTTACAGCCAGCATCGAGGGGCATTCCTTCCTGCAGTGACTTCTTCACTCCCTCTCTTCCCCATCCCCCTCCCCCCAATCATGACACAACATGGCCTTCCTGGCATCGTGACAGGATGATACAAAACAATTTGGGGCTTGGGAACAGCAAAGCCATCCTGCAGGTGGTGCTGATGGGGGCACGGTGATCACCATGGGGAAATGGATCAGCCACCATCACATCTCAGACACTAGGGAGGCATGTCATGCCTCCCCACCCCATACTGTAATATTTACATGGGGAGCAGCTAGTGGCCACCCAGTTTCACTACAGCTGTACCCCAGCAAGAATACCCTGTTCTTGGGACTCTTTAGTAAACAGTGGTTACCCACTGGTCCATGGTAGGCTGCATGCCCATCTGTCCCCATTCCATGCATGACAGTCTGTTACAGCCCTGAGCTACCAAGAGCCTCGCTTCAGCTGTAGAGACTTGTGCTGTTAGTTCCGGAGGTCCTCAATTCACTATTGGGCTGCTCAGTCGAGCAGAGAAATGTATTACGTGATCAAATGGCTGGAAGTTGAAGCTAGACAAATTCAGACTGGAAATAAGGTGTAAATTGTGAGTAATTTACCCATGGTCATAGTAGATTCTCCATCGCTGACCATTTTAAAAATCAAGATTGGATGTTTTGGTAAAAGATCTGCTCTAGGAATTATTGGGGGGGAAGTTCTCTGACCTGCATTCCGTAGGAGATCCCGACTAGATGGTCGCAGTGTCCTTTCTGGCCTTGAAAACGATGAATCCCTGGTGTATTGGCCAAGAGGGAGACCAACTTTACCCCTGTGCCCTGTAAAGTCTTGGTAAGGATGCTCAGAAGTGGGGGAGTTTATCGATCTACATGCCTAGACTCACTGATGCTGGCCTGTCTCTAATGCTAGATGCTAGTATAGTGCTGGCTCTCTATCAATCAGGGCTGGCTCACGGGCGGACTCTGGGCATCAAGTGAGCCGCTCAGTATCAGTACCAGAGCTCAAGATCAACCTAGGGCCAGGTCAAAACCAAGTCAGAGTCCGTTAAAAATTGAGAGCGTGAGGCGAGAATCAGGGTAGGGCTGGCTAGGGGCTTTCACCAAGGTCAGCAAAGGTCTTAAGCCAAGGACCGTAAACCAGGACCAGGGTCGACTAGGTTAGGAGTCTGGAATCAAGGCAAGTCACTGCGAGGTTTGGCAAAGTGGGGTCTAAGACAGAAGCATGCTGGTGATCTGCATTGCTCAGGCAACTTTCAGAAACGGCTTCCTGGTTTATATGGGAAGTGCCGGGGAATCACAGAGGGCTGACGCTTGTGCCTCCTCAGGCAGGACTGCCTGTGGGGCTTTTATGTCTCAGCACCTCAGGGTGACACCCCAGATAGCAGCGAGGAAGCAGCATCTCCCTGAGTCCCTGGTTCCAGACCGGCGGGTTCTTATGCAGTCTATCTGTCTGTGTTTCTATACCAGGCTCCTGAGTCTAGCACCCTCCCACAGTAACAAGCCATGGGAGCCCTCTGGTATCTAACACTGCCTGGGTTAAAGGGGAATCTCACTCACCCAACTGGGTTGTAGAATCATAGAATAGAATCAGGGTTGGAAGGGATCTCAGGAGGTCATCTAGTCCAACCCCCTGCTCAAAGCAGGACCAATTCCCAACTAAATCATCCCAGCCAGGGCTTTGTCAAGCCTGACCTTTAAAACCTCTTAGGAAGGAGATTTCACCATCTCCCTAGGTAACGCATTCCAGTGCTTCACCACCCTCCTAGTGAACTAGTGTTTCCTAATATCCAACCTAGACCTCCCCCACTGCAACTTGAGACCATTGCTCCTTGTTCTGTCATCTGCCACCATTGAGAACAGCCGAGTTCCATCCTCTTTGGAACCCCCCTTCAGGTAGTTGAAGGCTGCTATCAAATCCCCCCTCATTCTTCTCTTCTGGAGACTAAACAATCCCAGTTCCCTCAGCCTCTCCTCATAAGTCATGCGCTCCAGACCCCTAATCATTTTTGTTGCCCTCCGCTGGACTCTTTCCAATTTTTCCACATCCTTCTTGTAGTGTGGGGCCCAAAACTGGACACAGTACTCCAGATGAGGCCTCACCAATGTCGAATAAAGGGGAACGATCACGTCCCTCGATCTGCTGGCAATGCCCCTACTTATACAGCCCAAAATGCCGTTAGCCTTCTTGGCAACAAGAGCACACTGTTGACTCATATCCAGCTTCTCGTCCACTGTGACCCCTAGGTCCTTTTCTGCAGAACTGCTACCTAGCCATTCGGTCCCTAGTCTGTAGCTGTGCATGGGATTCTTCCGTCCTAAGTGCAGGACTCTGCACTTGTCCTTGTTGAACCTCATCAGGTTTCTTTTGGCCCAATCCTCTAATTTGTCTAGGTCCCTCTGTATCCGATCCCTACCCTCTAGTGTATCTACCACGCCTCCTAGTTTAGTGTCATCGGCAAACTTGCTGAGAATGCAGTCCACACCATCCTCCAGATCATTAATAAAGATATTAAACAAAACCGGCCCCAGGACCGACCCTTGGGGCACTCCGCTTGAAACCGGCTGCCAACTAGACATGGAGCCATTGATCACTACCCGTTGAGCCCGACGATCTAGCCAGCTTTCTATCCACCTTACAGTCCATTCATCCAGCCCATACTTCTTTAACGTGGCAGCAAGAATACTGTGGGAGACCGTATCAAAAGCTTTGCTAAAGTCAAGGAATAACACATCCACTGCTTTCCCCTCATCCACAGAGCCAGTTATCTCATCATAGAAGGCAATTAGGTTAGTCAGGCACGACTTCCCCTTGGTGAATCCATGCTGACTGTTCCTGATCACTTTCCTCTCCTCTAAGTGTTTCATAATTGATTCCTTGAGGACCTGCTCCATGATTTTTCCAGGGACTGAGGTGAGGCTGACTGGCCTGTAGTTCCCCGAATCCTCCTTCTTCCCTTTTTTAAAGATGGGCACTACATTAGCCTTTTTCCAGTCATCCGGGACCTCCCCCGATCGCCATGAGTTTTCAAAAATAATGGCTAATGGCTCTGCAATCTTATCCGCCAACTCCTTTAGCACCCTCTGATGCAGCGCATCCGGCCCCATGGACTTGTGCATGTCCAGTTTTTCTAAATAGTCCCGAACCACTTCTTTCTCCACAGAGGGCTGGTCACCTTCTCCCCATATTGTGCTGCCCAGTGCAGCAGTCTGGGAGCTGACCTTGTTTGTGAAGACAGAGGCAACAAAATCATTGATTACATTAGCTTTTTCCACATCCTCGGTCGCCTCCCTCATTCAGTAAGGGGCCCACACTTTCCTTGACTTTCTTCTTGTTGTGTCCAGAATGTCAGTGCAGGTGCCTTGAGGGGATGACAGGGTGACTTAGGGATGGGGGATGTTGATAAGTGGGAAGGGATGCACTTCGGGCAAAGCTACAGTGCTGGGGTCTTAAATCTGGATGCTCAAACAGGTGCCCTGGAGAATCAAATTGGTGTTTAGGTCCCTCCCCTCCAAGTTTGAAAACTGGGCACTCACATTGTTTGTTGCCAGGTAGGAAACACTGCTTGGCTTAATAATAATACTTTGTGCTTTTCATCCAGAGAGATCAACCTGCTTCACAAGTATCATGCCCCACCCTTTGATTGATGGGAAACTGAGGCATAGAGAGGGAACGTAACTCACCCGGGGTAACCCAGCCAGTCAGTGGCACAGACAGGAATAGAACCCAGGAGTCTTGTCTCCCAGCTCTGTCCACTGCACCACTCTGGCTTAAGCTCTCTCTTACCTACCTTGTACAGCTTCATGCTTTATGATGCCACAGGTATCTTTGCCAGTATCGCAGGTTTCCATGGGGCCGGAACAGTTCTCCCCTATTTCATGGCAAACCTCACATTGAAGAGAGCTCCCTAGGGAAGGAAAGGGAACACACTTTGTCTTAGCAGGTGCTATGAATGTTTCTCACTTCTCTTTTCAAGCTTCCTCTTCTTCACCAGCAGGCATCCTCTGGTTTTCCTTTGTATCTGCTGACCTGTTTGACTAAGCTACAGCCATCAGGGGAACAGCCACCAATACTGCTGGGGCTTGTATGTCCTGAGGGCAGGGGTGAAAGTAATTTAAAGGATTTGCCGGTACTCCAGAGTCCTGAGGAGGGGCGTGGCCTCCACCAGAAGAGGCGGGGCCTTTAAATCCCCAGGCCCTTTAAATCAGGATTTAAAGGGCCCGGGGCTAGGGCTGTGGTAGCAGCAGCTGGGAGCCCCAAGCCCTTTAAATCACTCCCTGAGCTCCCAGCTGCAGAGGTGTCTGGGAGCCCTGGGGTTTGGGGGCAATTTAAAGGGGGCGATTTAAAGGGCCCAGGGCTCTAGCTGCTGCTACCGCAGCAGAGCCCCGGGCCCTTTAAATTGCTGACGTACCCCCCGGGGCTCCAGCAGCAGGGCCCGGGGCTCCGGCTGCCGCTACCCTCCAGGGCCCTTTAAATTGTCTCCGGAGCCCTGGGGTAGCGGCAGCAGGTCTCTGGTGGCTATTTAAAGGGCCCGGGGTGGTAGAGGCAGCGGGAGCCCTGAACCCTTTCAATAGCCACCAGAGCCCTGCCGCCGCTACCCCAGGGCTCCAGGGGCTATTTAAAGGGCTCGGGGATCCCACTGCCTCTACCGTCCCAGGCCCTTTAAATTGTCCCCAGAGCCCTGGGGTAGCAGCAGTGGGGCTCCAGCGGCGATTTAAAGGGCCCGGGGCGGTAGCGGCGGCAGGAGCCCTGGGCCCTTTAAATCACCACCCGAGCCCCGCCGTCGCTACCCCAGGGCTCTGGCAGTGGGGCTCTGGCAGCATTTTAAAGGGCCGTGGGCTCCAGCCCTTTAAATTGCTGCCTCAGGAAGCCGGTCCACCCCGGTATGGCGCACCAGCTCTTGCCGGCAGGGGTGGCAGGTTCGTAGAAATTTTGGTGGTGCCCAGAACCTGCCCCTGCCCAAACTCCACCCCCCACCTGCCCAAGGCTCTGGGAGGGAGTTTGGGTGGGGGAGGAGGTCTGGGGTGCAGGCCCTGGGCTGGGGCAGGGGACTGGGGCACAGGGGGGTGCAGGCTCTGGGAGGGAGGGGGTGTAGGTTCTGGAAGGGGTTGCGGAGGGAGGGGGTGTAGGTTCTGGGAGGGAGTTTGGGGATAAGAGGGGGTGAGGAGGGAGGGGGTGCAGGGGTGAGGCTGGGGTGGATTTGGGGTGTGACGGGATGAGGGGTGGGAGGGGACTCAGGGCTGAGGCAGAGAGTTAGGGTGCATGGGGATGAGGGCTCTGGCTGGGGCTGGAGATGAGGGGTTTGGGGTGTTGGAGAGGCTCAGGGCTAGGACAGAGGGTTGGGGTGCAGGGGATGAGGGCTCTGGATGAGTTTGGAGTGCAGGCAGGCTACCCTGGGACTGGAGCCAGAGAGGACGACTCTCCCCAGCCCTCTCCCTGCCGGCAGCAGCGAGCTGTGTGGTAGGGACCCCCCCGGCAGCACACTCACCCCCACCACTGTCACTGCACGTGGTCCTAGGGGGTCAGTATCACTTTACAGCTGCTAGGGAGCCCTGGGGCATAGGACTCCCCGATTCTTCTAGTCCAGGGATGGCACTAATGCATGATGCAGCTCTCCAATTCCCCCCTCGTGCCTCATGTCCTCCCAGCTTGAACCACAACGACCTCACTGGAGAGATTACCCTGCCGCTAGAACCGCTTTACTAATGTCTAGCTGCCATTTCCTTCTGTGATGGGTTGGATCACAGAAACCCCCCTGAGAGCTGCCACCCGATGTGCCAAGACTACTTCTGCTTCCGTTTTCCCTGCCAGCTCAGGACTCCAGCACCCTGTCTTGCTGAGCCAGACACTCCCATCTGCTCCAACAAAGACCCAGGGTCTGAGTTACTTGCCCCAAAGCTGCAGGTTTACCTGAAAACAGGTCACAAAAGTGTGCTTGTCTTTAGCACTCAGATGCCCAACTCCCAATCCCCTCTAAACCCAAATAAATCCATTTTACCCTGTACAAGCTTTATACAGGGTAAACTCAAATTGTTCGCCCTCTATAACACTTAGAGAGATATGCACAATTGTTTGCTCCCCCAGGTATTAATACATACTCTGAGTTAATTAATAAGTGATTTTATTAAATACAGAAAGTAGGATTTAAGTGGTTCCAAGTAGTAACAGACAGAACAAAGTAAGTCACCAAGCAAAATAAAATGCGCAGATCTATGTCTATTCAAACTGAATACAGATAATCTCACCCTCAGAGATGCTTCAGCAGGGCCAGCTCTGGCTTTTTGTCGCCCCAAGCAAGAAAAATAATAAAATTGGGGCAGCCAGAACAGTAAAGCAAAAAAAAAAAACCCTGCGGCGCGGCCGGAGTGGCAAAGCGGGGGGGGGGGGGGAGAACCTGTGGCACGGCCAGAGCCAGGGTGCAGGGTGCAGACATGCCCCACCTAGCAGGGGGAGGGAGAGGGAGCGGGGGGGGGGGGGGGAAAAGAGAGAGAAAGGGGGCGGCCAGGACTTCAGCGAGGCGCTCGCCACGCCGCCCCGACCGCCACGCCACCTGCTGGGAGGGCTCCGCGCCGCTCCGGTCAGCAGGGAGGGAAGGACGCTGGCTGCCCTGCCAGGCTTGCTACAGACCTGGCACCAGTTGGGGCAGACGGAGCGCACTGCCCCCTCCTAGCAGGGCGCTCCCCTCCTCCGCACCGCCGACCCCTACAGGGCAGCCAGATCGGCGAACAAAAACAAACAAAAAAAGCGGCCATGCTGCCCTAGGATTGGGCGGAATGCCGCCCCGTAGAATCTGCCACCCCAAGCATCAGCCTGCTCGGCTGGTGCCTGGAGCTGGCCCTGTGCTTCAGTAATTCCCCCCCCCCCCACACCCTCAGACTGGACACCTTCCAGGCCTGGGCACAATTCTTTCCCCTGGTACAGCTCTTGTTCCAGCTCAGATGATAGCTAGGGCATTCTTCATGATGGCTCCTCTCTCTCCCCTTTGTTCTGTTCCACCCCTTTATATATATCTTTCGCATAAGGCGGGAACCCTTTGTCCCTCTGGGTTTCCACCCCCCCTCCTCACTGGAAAAGCACCAGGTTAAAGATGGATTCCAGTTCAGGTGACATGATCACACATCACTGCAAGACTTCATTACCCACTTGCCAGCACACAGGTATACAGGAAGACTTACAGGTAAAACACAGCCGTCTGCAGACAATGGTCCTGGTTAATGGGAGTCATCAAGATTCCAAACCCCCATTAATGGCCCACACTTTGCATAATTACAATAGGCCCTCAGAGTTATATTTCATATTTCTAGTTTGATACAAGAGTGGTACATTTATACAAATAGGATGATCACACTCAGTAGATTATAAGCTTTGTAATGATACCTTACAAGAGACCTTTTGCATGAAGCATATCCCAATTATATTCACCGATTATCATATTTTTATAAAACCATATAGACTGCACAACGTCACACCTTCCATTTAGTTCCTGACCCCTATGTCTTCTCGTCAGGCCCTGACACCTCAAGGCGCATTTCAAAGCAAAGTGAGCATTGGGCATGAAGGATGAACCCAGCTAACCCCAAATCCCATTCATCCCAATGCAAGACAGAGGGGACAAATCCACAGGCATAAGGGATATTTCCCACCAGGATGGGAAGACACCCAACTGCAGAACAGCAATTCCTGGGCCGGTTCTATACTTTGGGCTGCAACCAGGGCCGGCTCTAGGATTTTTGCCGCCCAAAGCAAAAACAATTTTGCCCCCCCCCCCCGTTTTTTAATTACGCCGGCCCCGTCTCAACTCTGCCCCTTCCCCAAATCCCCTGCCCTGCCTCCTCCCCCCAGGCTCTCAAGCCTAGGAGGGAGAGAGGGAGGGGGAGATACCGAGCGGCCGCGGCGCGCAAAACAGCCGTTTCGCGCGCCACTGCTCCCCCTCCGTCCCAGGTTTGAGAGCCTGGGAGGGAGGGCGAGTAGCAGCGCGCGAATCAGCTGTTTCGCGCGCTGTGGCAGCAGTAGCGGAGGTGAGTTAGGGCGGCCGGGGCACATTTTTAGGGGTGGCATTCTGGCGCCAGCCATTCCGCCCCTAAAAATGTGCCGCCCCAAGCACCAGCTTGTTTTGCTGGTGCCTAGAGCCGGCCCTGGCTGCAACAGGGTTAACAGCCCCAAAATCAGGGGACTCACCTGCATCTATGAAAGCCAAGAGGATGCAGAGAAAGAAGGAGACCTTCATGATGACGGGGAGAGCACAGGCTGCGATGGAAATAAAGCTGCTGAATTTTCATCTGACACATCAAGTGCTCCAAAAGGGGCTTTTATAGACTGGATTGAACAGCAATGTCAGCGGAAAATCACGAGTGAAATTTGGGGAATAAGGGAAGTTAAGCTAAGTGCCTTCACACACCCTTCTGAAGACTCCCAGGGACTGTGGGGTGGGTAACTTATGGACCTACTGGGAGCGGCTCCATAGTTGTGCATTGTTTCTTACTTTGTTTAATTTAAAGCAGGGATTCAGCCTCTTTGTTTCACGTGAAGAATATTGTGAATCATCCCCAAATTTACAGCACACATCCTATGAGGAAAGACTCAATTTTCAGAAGACTTTCAAATACATCTGTTAATTGGGTTATGAGACAGCTTGAATTAAAACTGGGTCCGTTAAAAAAAAAAATGTTCACTTTGAATCTCATCATGCTTTTTCAGATGCCCCTAGCTAAGAAACACCTTGTAACTAATCCTTCCTACCTTCCATATAGTTATCTCTGGGAACTGCACACTTGCAGACAGGGCAGACACCTCTGTCCAAGTGGAGAAATCACAGGGATTGCTGGAGCCGACTGAGGGATCCATTCCACTCCACTGTCCTGTCTGACATTTATCAGATGCTAAATCCCGTAGTGGACAATTATGTAATAGTGGACAAGTAGAGGGCATCTCTTCCTAAGCTGTGGAGCAATTGCTTTTCTTTTGTAGCAGGATCATTGCTATTTATTGCTTTGATATGGTCCCGGCTGTGTAATGCTCTTGTAACGCAAACACCCGTCAGTATAACTGCACACCAGCACCACTCCTACCTGCTGTCACTTACCTGCCCAAGGAAGGATAGAATGACACTGCTTATGCTTTGCTAAGGGAGATGTGTCATCAGCTTGCTGCAGTGCCAGGTTTACAGAGCAACACCGTCCTTCTCTCCAATTACACCAGGACTGACAGTCCCCTCCCTTTCTACCAGCATGACAAAGCAAATGCTATTACCCCAGTCTCAGGGAAGGACTTAGACATTTGCAGCGAGTAAACACAAGGTTCGCTGGGCTCAGAGGCACATGATTGCCATTTAAATACCTCTCTCTTTTCATAGGAATTGCTAGACTGGATCAAAACTGTGGTCCACCTTGTCCAGCTTCCAGCAGTGGCCAGCACCAGCCACTTCAGGGGGAGGTTCAAGGAACCCGGCAATAGGCACCTATGGGATAATCTCTAGATGGAAAAGTTTCCTCCTAACTTCAAGGAAGCTGCTCACACCCAACACCAGCCAAAATGGATCACTTTGGCAATGCAGCTCTGTCTGCTGAATACCTAGGTGGAGTGGGTGTTTACACACAAATACAGTCCAGTCCTGAAGTCCCCGTCCCACCCCCCAGCTCATCACTAGATGTCGGGGGAGAAGTTATTCAGACACTGCTTACATGCCCTGTGCCACTGTGCCTTGGCCCCTGGTCCAGAGGGTGCACCTGTAGGGATGAGACAGGAGGTTCAGACTGCGGGCCCATTCAAAGGCACTCTGTCACTGGTGTCATCGCCAGGGTGAGACATCAGATCATTGTCTGGCTCACTTGTCATTCGGGATCGCACAGCACTTTTCTGCAAGAACAGAGCAGTTAGACACAGTGTCTTGGCCAAACCCCAACCCCTAACTTAGCCTTGGACATTATGTTCTTCCTCGCCTCCTATCCCCAATGGTTCGGTGTGCTGTTAAATAAGCTCTAGCCGTCTGCCCCAGAGCTGCTGCATTTCAGTGGTGGGAGAGGTCTTTTCTGTAATGTACAATAATTTGGAATTGGGTTTCTATGGTTTGGAAAATGCCTGGAGATGTGTGAATGAAAGAAGCCAGGGGGCATACGAGTCAGTCTTTGTTATTGTTCCATCTTGGACCTCTCTGCCATGAGGATCAAAAGGGGCCAGGTTTGATGGCAGTTGTGTGTTATTCTTAAATGTCTTAACGGGCTTGTTGTATTAATTTTGATGCACTATATGGGCCCAAAGAGTCAAAGGTGTTAACATGATCCTGTAACCGTCCAACATTAAACAATGTTAAACAAGGTTTGGGGTTTGCTACACAGCGATCTCAGCCGCTTAGCACCATGGCCAACACACCAGGAAACATCCTTTTAACCTTTTATTAAAGATACAGAAAAGAAGGAAAACCAGTTAAAGCATTTGACATGTAAGGGACTAAGTAAATCTTTCATTTTAACAACTTCCCTTGTTCTCTTTCCCTTTAGCTGGAGAGATTCTTTAGAAGGAAAAAACCCCTTATTTGACAGTCTTAGATGGGAGTAACTGTCTTTTGCTGAGGAAATGCGGAACAATAAGTTCAGCTAAGCTGGAGCTGTTATTAGAATCATTGAATCACAGAACTGGAAGGGACCTTGAGAGGTCATCTAGTCTAGTCCCCTGCACTCAAGGCAGGACTAAGTATTATCTAGAGTAGACCATCCCTGACAGGTGTTTGTCCAACCTGCTCTTAATAATCCCCAATGATGGCGATTCCACAAAGTCCTTATTGCTCTTGTTAAAGTCCAGTCCCGTTTCCTAGAGGCAGAACGAGACAAACACACAAGAGGGGAAGAGAAAAGAATAAGATAGACAAAGATTGAGCACCCAATGAGGATGAATGAGGGCAGGTTTACACCTCTTATACCTATTGTTTGTCCGTCTCTCTTGCAGACTCAGGTCTTGTCTACATTTAAAACGCTGCAGCACTTCAGTGAATATGCTAACTACACCAATGGGAGAGGTTCTTTGGTACCCCACCTCCCGAAGAGGCAGTAGTGTAGCCTGATCTATGGATTATGTATTAATGATATTAACAGGAACAACATCAGAGGCAAAAGAGGATGAACCCCCATGCTCTGGTGAGTTACAGTAGCTAGGTCAACAAAAGAATTCTCCTGTTCACCCAGTGCTGTCTACACCAGGGGTTAGGTCAATTTAACTGCATCATTCAGGGGGGGTGGATTTTTCACACCCCTGAGTGATATAGTTATACCAACCTGATTTCCCAGTGTAGACCAGGCCTCAGTGAGATGACACAGCATCAGGTCACATTCAGGCTTTTCTTTATAGCCATAAGATCCAAAAAGATTAATTTCTTATTGAAATTAGAGCTGGCAAAACTGATGGAGTAATCCGAGAAGTGCCAAAAATGGCATTCTAACCCACCATGCTCACTTTGAACCTTGCTCGCAAGCCTCTGACAATAAAGGTTTATAATAGAAGCAAGGACACACTTAATTATTATTAATCTGCATGGAGTGATGCCAGGGGTAATCAATTATTTTTTATCAGGGTCCAAATTTCTTGGTCACGGTATAGTCCAGGTCTAGACTCCAAAGAAACATTTTCACACTGCAATAGCAATAATTATAATAATAATAAGTAAATATAGTCCATTCAAAAGTGTCTGGCCATCTGGATTTGGCCCGTGGTCTGTCTATTGAGTACTCCTGCACTATAGTATGTGAAACCTCTATCATTTTTCCTCCCTTCTTTTCTTCAGACAGACTTATTCCTTCCTACTTACTATTATTGATTTTTAACTATTAACACCAAGAGCTATTTCCAAAAGAGGAAAAAATAAAATGTATTTGTTATGGATACAATCCTAGCACAGAAAGGATCATCTTGGTGTATGTCTGGTAATGTTAGGAAAAGGTTTTAATCACCTCATTTTATCGTGTGTGTCTGTCTGTTTGTGGCTTTGCTGTACTTCACACCTAGCACTATTAGAAAAGCAATTAGGTTAACAGCTTCCTGGCTCCAACTGTCTGACGAACCCTGAATTGCAATGCAAATTAACTCCAGTTTATCGCTCACCTTTAACGCTTCAAAGACAATTGGGTAACAAAGGTCTCCAGAAACCCCCACATGAATGGTGTCTGAAACAATAGTATAGTTTTGATTTGATTTCATTTACATTAACAAATGTATGTGTCCGTATTCTTGATGGATTTAATTCATATGTACAAATAGCTTTTTCTTCTTCTAACAACAAACCAACTAAGTGACACAGGGCTTGTCTACACTTGAAACGCTACAGCAGCATAGCTGCCCTGTGGTACTGCTTCAGTGTAGAAACTACCTATGCCAACGGGCGGGATTCTCTTTTTGGCATGGGTACTCCACCTCCTTGAGAGGCAATACCTAGGTCAACGGGAAAATTCTTCCGTCGACCTAACACTGTCTATGTGGGGACTTAGGCTGGTCTACGCTACAGGGTTAGGTTGACGTAAATTGCCTTACGTCAACCTAGCTGCGGATGCATCTTCACTTAAATTTGGCTCCCACTGACATTACTGCCTCTCTACACTAATTTAGTAACACCGCCTCCCTGAGCGGCGTAGGGTCACGGTCAACGTAATTAGGTCAACACAGTGCCAGTTGCTTATGTCGACTGTTACTGGCTTTCAGGAGCCATCCCACAATGCCCTGCACTGACAGTACAATTGATACAAGTGCTCCTGGTGAGGACGCACACTGCCGACACAAGGAGCCAAGTGCGCGCACACACATGCAATTTCATAACTGCCCTGGCTGTATGCCCCCATATGTTAGGCCAATATAATTTTGTAGTGTAAACCTGGTCTTAGGTTTGCTTAACTACATCGCTCAGGGGTGTGGATTTTTCACACCACTCAGCGATGTACCTGAGTTGACTTAACTTTATAGTGAAGCTCTGGCCTCAGAAGTAGAGCTAGGTACAGAAGCTAGGGCTCCCAATGCCCAGTGCCCTAAGCTAACTATCACACCAGTGATATTCACTAAGCTTTGACCAGGGCCAAATGCTAGCACTGGGGGCACCACGAAAGGCCACACCTGGTGGCATCATTGTATGTGGGCTTGTCACCCCATTCTGCCCGTCCCTTCCCTCCTCTCCAGTGCTCTGCTGCTGGGGAAGTGGGAGGAGGGAAGCCCTTAGAGGGGTTCAGGCATCTCCTCTCCTGGAATATTGTTTTGATAATACCTTTTCATTTGGTGCTGGGCCATTCCCCTTGCCCCAGCTGGGGGGGACGGACGGACAGACACCCCTCAGTACATGCAGCCTCTCCAAGTCCTGCCATATTCCCTGGCCCGCTTCTCCTGTATGTAGCCTCAGTTGTTCTCTTCCTGGACCTCCCTATTCTTTTCCTCTTTTCTATCACCTTCCACCTAGTGATGGCCGGGCACGAAAAGGGTCTTCAAGGGTGTGCTGTGCTGGCATTGCTGCACTAGCAGAGTGGGTTGGCTGATTCCTTCCTGTAGGCCAGGGGAATCTGGTACCACCAGCCCAGTCTATACCTAAACCAGCCTCTGAAGTGCCATGTTCAGCCCACCTGCCCAAACAAGGGAAAGGAGGAAGGTGTGACTGAATGCGCCCCTGTAGTCACACCCTTGTGATGGAGTGTTCACCCCACATTTGCTCGGAAAGGGTTAATGAAAACTAACAAGGGAGCTAATTAACCCAACAGGCCACAGCTGAGATGGATCAACTGGCTAAGAAATTCCCTGACTGAGTGAGGAAGCCCAGCTGAGGAGGAAAGAGCTGGGCTGGGCCTAGAATGGCGGGAAATTGGCAGCAGAAGGGGCTGCTGGGAGAGCCTGCAGTCACTCCCTGTGAGAAAGGAGGTGTGTTTGGGCTGGCAAACCCAGAGAAGGGGGAAGTCAGGATGGTAGGACAGGGCTCAGGGAAAGGCACTAAGGTCTAGAAAGGAAGAGGCCTTGACTGCTGGCTAGAGGGTCCCTGAGACGGAACCTGGAGTAGAGGGCAGGCCTGGGTCCCCCTGCCAGTCACTGAGGGAGTGGCACTACAAGGCAGTGAACAGGAAGACTGCCTAGGACTGCTGACAGAAGACTTTGGTACCCCAGAAGGAGAACACACCTGTCAGAGGGCCAAGTCATGAAGAGGCAGCAGCAGCTTGTGGAGCGAGAGGGGCTGCAGACCCAGACAGTGAGGCAGAGAAAGGTGTGCAAACGTGGGAAGGGGCGTGGACCTCACGAGCTATTCCCCAGAGTGACCAGCAGGAGGTGCCATCCTAGCGATGAGTGGTGTGCTCGGTCACAACCCTACACACTACTGTAATAAGCTTTGTGCAAGGCATGCCTTGTGAGAGATCGTTGGAAAACTCATAACTTGCTGATCAGTAATATCATGGCAAAATGCATGTAGCAACATTATCTGTAAAGTTAGGAACATAAGGTGAAATCATGACTGAAGTGCGTTTCCCAGACAAGTCTGGAAAATGGGTAAACCAGTTTCTCAAAGACAAAGGGCAAGCT
This sequence comes from Emys orbicularis, assembly GCF_028017835.1. Lineage (NCBI taxonomy): Eukaryota > Metazoa > Chordata > Testudines > Emydidae > Emys > Emys orbicularis. The sequence goes on along the minus strand of NC_088688.1, from coordinate 5,756,337 downwards.
GACACTCCAGCCAGGTGTCAATAAACCTGATGGGTCATCACCTATCAATTGGCAATTCTTTGGCAAGAAATGGGGGCTAGGACAGAGAGTTCTGCATTTTAGCAAAGAAACAGCAGAAGGTCTCCTTCCTCCACCAGACACCCTGTCTTAGAGCTCAGCTGGAAATGCTTTTCAAAGAGGAACTGAAACTATAAAAATGAGGGTGTAGAAGAGTGGACTCACCCCTGCAGCGCCTCCTGTTGGTGACTTCCAGGAATTAGCTCATTCCAGCTCCGGAGCACCCTCTGCAGGCCAGTGAGCCACCTGTCCTCTGGCTCCCATGTCCCTCCCTGGACCCCGGTGCCCTGTTGTCTGGGGTGCTGCCCCCTGGCAGTATACCCCTCAGTCTCAGGGTCTCCCCCACTCTCTATTCCCACCTCACCTCAGTATAAGGCTACTGCCAGTCATCATCTAGCCCCACACCCTGGGGCAGACTGCAGTATAGGCCACTCATCACTAGCAAGGTTGGGTTTGGACCTGCTGCCTTGGCCTACTCCTGGGCTGCCCTCTGCAACCCCCAGTACCCCTTGGCCTCCTACTAGGCCGCAGCCTGGGGCTTTCCAGGCTGGAGCTCCCCAGCCTGTCCCCAGCCCTGCTCCACTCAATTACTCTGTTTCTAGCTCCCTGCAGCCAGACCCTTCTCTCCCTACATTCAGAGAGAGACTTCTCTGGGCCTCTGGCTCACAGCCTTTTATAGGGACCAGCTGGCCTGATTGGGGCATGGCCCAGCTGTGGCTCCTTCCCCAATCAGCCCAGCTTTTCCCTGCCTCCTCTTCCTGGCTGTTTTAAGCCCTTCAGGGCAGGAGTGGGGAATCACCCTGCTACAGAGGGGCAAACTCTCCAGGCCTTGTACTCCCCGGCGCGTGCTTCAGGAGGTGAGGGCCGCTTTGCCGCCTGCTGCTCGGGTCTACCTCGACCGGGTCCTGCATGAGGACACGCCCCGCCCACCCTCCACCCCTGGCCCTCCGGACCTTTTCATCGGGCCCCTGCCCCGTGGACCCAACCGGCCCCCCCGCCCCTTCTCCGTGAGCCGGCTGCATGACTTGCAGCCGATTCGTTTCCTGACCGCGCCAAGGAAACATCTATACATGCTCGTGCTCCACACTCTTCACTTCCTCACCCTCGTGTCCCGCCCCGATACGAAGTGGCGGGACCTTCTGCCACCTGTCGAGGGTGAGAAGCCCCGGTGGGCCAGCCTCTATTCCACCCTGGTCCCGAGGCCTGCTGGGGATGTCAGTTGGCGGCTCCTTCATGGGGCCGTGAGCACGGGTGTGTACTTGGCGCGGTTTACCCCTGTCCCTGACACCTGTCCTTTCTGCGGCGTGAGGGAGACCCTGGCTCACGTTTACTTAGAGTGTGCCAGGTTGCAGCCCCTACACCGGCTCCTCACCGACATTATGTTGCGTTTTTGGTTACACTTTTCCCCTCACCTTCTCATTTATGCACTCCCTATCCGTGGCCCCACAAAGTCGCGGGACCTCCTGGTCAACTTCCTCTTGGCCCTGGCTAACCTGGCCATCTATAAAACCAGGGAGAGGAGGTTGGCCAATGGAGGTTCCTGTGACTGTGGGGCCTGTTTCCGATCCTCTGTCCGTTCACGTATCCGGGCAGAGTTCCTCTGGGCGGCGTCCACTGGCTCCCTTGACACCTTTGAGGAGCAATGGACCCTGTCCGGGGTTCTCTGCTCGGTGTCCCCATCAGGTTTCCTTCTTTTGACCCTTTGACTGCACTCCTGTCCCTGTTATTACTTTAGTTGTCCCACGTAATCTTTTGGGTTTCAGGCACTTCCTGGACCCCAATATGTACAGAGGGGCAAACATCTCAAGAGATCCCTTCTCTCTTTGTGTGTCTATCTCACTCTTTGCACCCGAGAAGACAAAAGAAGCAGCAGTTGGACTCTGGGGAGGGGTCCTGACTTGAAAGTTTGGTCATTAATGTGGTTAGAAGCATGTGGTGAGAAACTTTGCTTTGAATCTAATATAGTTTGTTAAGTGAGGCACTAGAATGCATTTTACCTTTATTTTCTTGTAACCATTTCTGACTTTCATACTCACTTAAAATCTCTCTTTGTAATTAGTACCCTTGTTTTATTGTTTTATCTAATCCAGTGTGTTTAATGTAAAGTGTCTGGGTAACTCCATTTAAGGTGGTAAGATGGGGTATATTGTTCCTTTAAAGGAATAACATACTTAATATATTTGGACTGTCCAGGAGAGGGCTGGGCAGTACAAGACATACATTTTGCAGGGAAAATCTGGGATGGGTTGGGGTCACCCAGCAGTCTAACCAAGGCTGGTGAGAGCCAGAGTGTAACCCACGTGTGGCTGGCAGGCTGCAGTTACATACAGACACTCAGGGTGTGGCTTGCGTGCTGGAAGGCTGCTTGTGAACAGCCCAGGTGGGAGCTACTTCAGCAAGGCATTGTAAGGCACACAAGGTTGCGGGGTAGGGGTGACAGCCCCTCAATGCTCTGGATTGCCCCCCAGTATGTCACAGGAAGTAAATGCCCAATGGATGCAGACAGATGCTAGCAATAAAAGTCTGCTCTACTCTAGGACTTAGTGTACGGGGAGATGTCAGCAAACCAGTAAAGTGCCTGAACCCACTATTGCTTATTGCTAAAAGCAGCAAAGTCAGCAGGCCGTAAAGTGGCCATGCAGCAGCCTCAGCTTACCAAGGCAGGAGGCGAGGGGGTTTTGGGTGCCACAGAAAGGGCAGCTTGACCCCACGTCCTTCCTGATAAGAATTGTGTTGAAGTTGCTGATACATGCATTTTAGAAGAGCAGGATGTGCCCTCAGGAATGTGTCTGTTAGGGTCTCAAGGCTGCAAACTCTGGGAAAAACCCACACCTGGTTAATCAATAATCAGAAGAAAACCTCTTGCTTGACCATTGAAACTGCTTGCTTAACAAGTTTTCTTTAAGAGACATGTCGTATAATAAATAAGGGGGAAAAGTTTGAGGTAGGTGGGACTCTTCGGGACTGGACTCTCCTTCTGGATGCATCTTGTGGTCCCCACTGGCAGACAGGCTGCTGCTGTGCCACTCGAGAGCCACACTCAGCTTCGGTAATTATCAGGGGTTGGGGGTGTTTTACTAACCTGTTGCGGACGTGTGTAAGTGCTTGAGACTAAATAAAGTTTAGCTTTCAGTGAAAGCACTCTTGTGTTGTCCTCTTTGTGCCAGCCATCGATCGGTCAGATGGCCGTGTCTCTCCTGGTTCATTTCCTGACACCACCTCGCACGGAGTAAAAGTTACCAAGAGCTTTGGGTTGAAAGAACCTGGGTAACATTAGCAGCCTGGGAAGGCTTTGTGTGACCACATGGTATTAACTCAGATATACAGTCCGCCGCAGCCTGGGTCATGCTGTGCCTCTGCCTTAAGTGCCGTTGACGACTAATAAGAAGCCACCTAAGCAATCCTGTTGTGCTCTCAGCATTGGCACAAGAGATGGCGAAGGGCAACACCCAGTATAGTTTTGGCAGGGTAGTAACTTGCTCTTGGCAGAGCTTTCCCTGCACGGTGTGCAGGAAGTGCTCCGTTTCTCATCTCTTCCCATATCGAACAGTGGGTAGTTCTGCTCCTTGCAACCCCAATGAACAGGAACAATTTAATTTGCTTCCACCCCCCCCCTTTGGGGTTGCACTGATAAAGGCTTTTGATTGCTTGCTGCCAAATGGCTGCCAAGCTGAGTCATGGCCCTGGCTCAGTAAATGGGAACCTCCGAAGGTTCTCAGAGCTGAGTTCGTTAGAGCTGTAAAGCCTTTGAAGGCAGGGGTCCCAGAAAGCCGGGCCTGAGCCATAGCCTATTGAAGGCAATTAGAGACTTTCCACTGGGCTTTGGATCAGGCCCAGAATCATGGAGCCAAGCAAAATATAGAGATGACTGGTGTGGGTCTGACACAGCTTGGTCGCAGGCCGAGGGGCATTATAACCAGCTTCCCAAGCCCTGAGATTCCATCACAAACTGATGACACCCCAGCGCTGGGCAACAGCGGATGTAGCTCTCTTCAGATCACTTTGCCTAGAGATGACTGTCGGGATGATTGGGCCTACAAATTGACCTTACTTGTGAGCCCCAGTATAAGAATACGTGAAAGTTCATAAAGTGTCACCACAACCTATAATAGCAAATGCTGATGGGGAAAGGGACGTAAGGGTGACAGACTGAATCAGTCCAAACAAAAAGGCTCACCGCTATAACTCAAGGACGGTGTTAATATCATGCCTGGTAAACAAGAAAATGTGGGTCCAGATATTAGTGAACCAAAATTGGTGTGTCAGAAACTAGGCCTATTTTGTGGACAAAATAAGGAGGGGATGGGCTATTCCACCCATCACTCCTCTCTTGGTTCCTTTAAAGAAAGAATTTGGGGAGAAAAAATTGGCTACTGGAGCAAGCTTCACCAGCATGGCTGTATCCTCTTTCTCCTCTCCGCCCCCCGACCCTCTCCTGGGACCCCAGGCCTTCATCCCAATCCTGAGAGATGTCCTGAGTAGACCGGGCCAGAGAGGGGGACCCAGGCAATGTCGCCACATCTACCGTCTCCAGCTGAATCCCAAACCCTACCTGGGATGAAACAGGATTGGATTGATTGTAACAATAGTTCCAGTCCATCTCAATTAACTTCTCTTCCCCACAAAAGGACAGTTATTACCATCTCTGATACCAGCTAAGAATGTCACACAAGGGGGCTTTTTCCTTCTAAAGACTCTCAAGCTAAAGGGAAAGGGAACAAGGGATGCTGTTAAAATGAATGCCTGGCTTAATACTTCACTGGAGAAATGGTCTGAAGTAAATGGGATGAAATTCAATAAGCACAAATGCAAAGTACTCCACTTAGGACGGACCAATCAGTTGCACACACACAAAATGGGAAATGACTGCCTAGGAAGGAGTACTGCAGAAAGGGATCTGGGGATCACAGTGGATCACAAGCTAAATATGAGTCAACAATGTAACGCTGTCGCAAAAAAAGCGAACATCAATCTGGGATGTATTAGCGGGAGGGTTGTAAGCAAGACACGAGAAGTAATTCTGCTCTACTCCACGCTGATTAGGCCTTGTGATGTTGCACTCCATAATGTTTTATGGAAATATGTTTATGAGTGTAAATATGATATAACTGGAATATGCTTTATGCAAAAGGTCTCTTGTAAGGTATCATTACAAAGCTTATAATCTACTGAGTGTGCTCATCCTATTTGTATGAATGTATCATTCTTGTATCTGAAACTAGGAATATGTAGCATAACTCTGAGGTCCTATTGTAATTATGCAAAGTGTGGGCCATTAATGGTGGTTTAGAATCTTGATGTCTCCCATTGACTAGGACAATTGACTGTAGATGGCTCTATTTACCTGCAAGCCTCCACTGCATACATGCGGGCCAGTCCTGGAAGAATGGATGGGGGCTCACAGGACATGTGAACATGTCACATGATACTGGAATCCATCTTAAACCTGGTGCTTTTCCATTTAGAAGGAGGGGTGGGAACCCAGAGAGAGACAAAGGATTCCCACCTTGTGCCAAAGCTATAAAAGGGGGTGGAACAGAACAAAGGGGGGCTGCCAGTTATGAGAAATCCCCTAGTTACCACCTGAGCTGGAACTAACAAGGATTGAACTAGGGGAAAGGATTGGGCCCAGACTAGGAAGGAGTCTAGTCTGTGAAAGAAGCTTATTGGAACATCTCTGAGGGTGAGATTTACTTGTATTCAGTTTCTTAATGTATTAGGCTTAGACTTGCCTGTTTTGTTTTATTTTGCTTGGTAACTTACTTTGTTCTGTCTGTTATTACTTGGAACCACTTAAATCCTACTTTTTATATTTAATAAAATCACTTGTTTATTAATTAACCCAGAGTAAGTGATTAATACCTGAGGGAGCAAACAGCTGTGCATATCTCTCTATCAGTCTTATAGAGGGTGGACAATTTATGAGTTTACCCTGTTTAAGCTTTATACAGAGTAAAATGGATTTATTTGGGGTTTGGATCCCATTGGGAACTAGGTGACTTGCTGAGCAGTTTTTGGTTAAAGTCTGCAGCTTTGGGGCGTGGACCAGACCTGGTTCTGTGTTTGCAGCTGGCTAACATGTCTGGCTCAACAAGGCAGGGTTCTGGAGTCCCAAGCTGGCAGGGAAAACGGGCTCAGAGGCAAATTCAGCATCAGGTGACAGTCCCAAGGGGGTCTCTGTGACCGAACCCGTCACAGGCCTCAACTGGAGTATTGTGTCCAGTTCTGGGCATCACAGTTTGGGAAAGATGTGGACAAATTGGAGAAAGTCCAGAGAAGAGCAAAAAAATGATGAAAGGTCTAGAAAACATGACCTAGGAGGGAAGATTGAAAAGATTGGGTTTGTTTAGTTGGAGAAGAGAAGACTGAGAGGGAACATGATTACAGTTTTCAAGTACATAAAAGGTTGTTACAAGGAGGAGAGAGAAAAATTGTTCTTCTTAACCTCTGAGGATAGGACAAGAAGCAATGGGCTTAAATTGCAGCAAGGTCGGTTTAGGTTGGACATCAGGAAAAACTTCCTGTCACAGTGGTTAAGCACTGGAATAAATTGCCTAGGGAGGTTGTGGAATCTCCATCATTGGGGATTTTTAAGAGCAGGTTGGACAAACACCTGTCAGGGCTGGTCTAGATAATACTTAGTCCTGCCATGCATGCAGGGGACTGGACTACATGACCTTTCGAGGTCCCTTCCAGCTCTATGATTCTATGCTTCTATGATTTACATGTCAAATGTTTTAACTGCGTTTCCTTCTTTTCTTTATCATTAACAAACGGTGAAAATGGATGTTAAAGGATGTGTTTACCAGGGCGCTATGCAGGCTGAGGTCTCTGTATACCAACCCACATTCGTGGCCCTGTTGGCCTGACTGGAGCTGCCCTCCCAAACTATGCCTCTGGTGGTAATTAACAATATCTGGGTTCTCATCCACAGCCCCGCTCCTGCAGTGCAAAGAAGCAGTCAGCTGGCTGGGAATTCTCCAGGCATAAGGGAGTCCCCTGAGCAGCACAGAACTGGCAGGATGCCTCTGCACTGCATCCCACTCACAACTTCAACTATGGTTACCCTGTTGGCCCTTTGGAGCCGGGATCATCTCTTACTCTGTCTTGTACAGCACTTAGCACAATGGGGCTATGCCCCACAGCATGCCAGGGGTGTGAGCTGAGCGCAGTCTGCTTTTCTAGAGAGGTGGAGAGGGCCTGAGTACGGGGAAGTAGAGGAATTCTTGTAAGTATACATTGTGTTGGGACACCTCTCCTGAGAGTGAAACCTAGCTCACTGTGGAATGCTTCCCCCGAGTGATGAGTCACTGAGCTGAGTAGTTTAAATTGGAGATGGCATCTGAAGAAGTGAGGTTCTTACCCACGAAAGCTTATGCTCCCAATACTTCTGTTAGTCTTAAAGGTGCCACAGGACCCTCTGTTGCTTTTTACAGATTCAGACTAACATGGCTACTCCTCTGACCTTTATCTAGCTTGTCTATTCAGCTTGTAAACTCTTCAGGGCAAGGAAGGTCTCTTACCATGTGCAGATACAGCAATCAGTCCCCATGGGTCCCTGATGTCAGCTGCAGCCTCTCTGTGCTAATGTAATATGAGAATAATAATGAAACTAATTTGATCAAAAGAGCAGGTTCACCCAATACATCAGGAAACAGAAGACTGGCAGCGCAAAAAGCACATTAGAGGTTGGGAAAGGAATTCACTTTCCTAGGGAGAACAATACACTCCATTTGTACACATCTGTTTGTATATCTGGGGAAGCATGCCAAGGAGCTGGGTTCAAACTTTCAGCCACCACTGGGCAGTTGATCAGACATCAAACACCACTAGAGCTAAACCAGAACAAAGTAGCCTAGCCCACAAACAGAGAGAAATTCATAGCAACCTGCAAATCAGGGCCTTCCAAAGTAAGCCACAGCTATCTGAGCATGTGTGTGACTCTAGATATACAGATAGGTTTAAGTGGGTGTTTCTGGTTGGTTTTAATTATCAGCTGTTTCATTAAGTTGATTAGCGCTGGGGGATTTTTTTCCTGAGCAGCATGACTGCACTAGCCCTACTAAATTACATTTAACCCACGCACCTCCTAGATCTCTTGTGGGGAGGGCGTGAGGCTGCAGAACTTTCAAATGTGTTTTTAAAAGACTGTAAACAAAGGGGGAAATAAGAGCAGCAATGTTCTGCAGGGATCTCTGTTAGGCCCCCTTCTCTTTAACCCCTTCATGAATAAGAAAAGGGGGGGTAAATGTCACGTTAGTGACGTTCACTAATGGTACGAAATGATGCAGACTGGCAGGTGCCAAGGAGGTCAGAAAAATTCTAGGGAGGTGAAAAAATGAGAAATAGGGGCTGGATGCCATGTGGAAAATGGATCTGGGGGGAAATAATCTGAACTACAGATCTTCAGTGGGAGGGAGAGACCTGCAGAGCTCTGACACTGTCAGGCGTAGATAGTGAACAGCACGTTACACATATGTTTGCAGGGGAAGAGGGTCGCTAGGAAGCATAACGGAATTGTGAGCCCATTTGCAGAAGTGTCATGTCACAAAGGAGGGAATTAACATTCCCTCTCAATACAGCTCTAATGAGACCACCTGGGTGGAATTTAATGGCTGTGATATACAGGCAGTCAGACTGGCTGTCTAATAGTCCCTTCTGGCCTTAAACTCTGTGAAACTGAAGGGAACCTGACAATGACTCAGTAGGGCCAGCTTGGGAAGGTGCGTGTCAATAGGGTAAAAATATTTAAAAGGTGGAAATCCCCAGCAAAGGGGGGTATAAGGCAGGATCACTATGAGCCATGGGATGAAAGTCTGAAAGGGGAAAAGAGGCTGAGTATCCAGGATAAGCAGATCTATCGGTCTGTAGAACAGGCTCTGAAGGGATGGGTGCCCCATTGCTTGGGACATTTAGAAAGCAGAGCCGATGCAGCATTTGAAAACACACCAGAGGGGGCAATAGCACATAGAGATGGATGCTCCTCCAGGTCTCTGATTGTGATGCTAAGCACACATGGCAGATGAGCCAGCCCTTGGCACCAGCCCGCTGGTGAGCTCATGCCTTGCTGCCGGTTTTGTTCCCTAATATAGATCCAACAGGCAGTAATTTAAATTAGCTTTAATTATGTCTGCTGAGGGGTGGGGTTCTTTGGCTGCGGCTCTTGCCAGAGGGCCCCTTGCAGTAACTTGTCAAGCCAATGAGCCATGTTGTCGAAAGGACAGAACGAACCTTCGCTTTAGCATTGGGAAAGTGTTCTATAACACTGGTCTACAATTTTTGAGAAGTCGTCTGCTTCAGAGAAAAAATGTGCTATTTATTATGTATTTGGATGTGCTGAATTCAAATATGACAACTAAAACAACTGATTGGCTACTGTTTCTAAGATATTTAAGTTTTTACATTTTATGTCTATGTATATTGTGTAGATAGTAGAGTTTTAATCATAAATTGTAAATCTAGGTCTTTTCATGTGTTTATGGTTGCTTTACATGATAATATTTCACCTGTCCTGTTTATGTAACACTTTAAAAATCAGCAGAAGGGTTATATAAATAAAATTTATTATGAAACAAAAGGCAAAAAACTATTCTGTACATAGTTTAGTCCTATTCAGTATCTACTCGGCACTTCTTGGCTTGTCTCTTGTATTCATTAAATGGAGCATCTCTTGTCACTGTCCAGCAATAGTCTGCAAGCATTGATGGGCTCCATTTGCCCTGATAGCGTTTCTCCATTGTTGCAATGTCCTGGTGAAATCGCTCGCCGTGCTCGTCGCTCACTGCTCCGCAGTTCGGTGGAAAAAAATCTAGATGAGAGTGCAAAAAATGTATCTTTAGTGACATGTTGCAACCAAGGCTTTTGTATGCCTCGAGGAGGTTTTCCACCAACAATCTGTAGTTGTCTGCCTTGTTGTTTCCGAGAAAATTTATTGCCACTAACTGGAAGGCTTTCCATGCCGTCTTTTCCTTGCTACGCAGTGCATGGTCAAATGCATCATCTCGAAGAAGTTCACGAATCTGAGGACCAACAAAGACACCTTACTTTATCTTAGCTTCACTTAACCTTGGAAATTTTCCACGGAGGTACTTGAAAGCTGCTTGTGTTTTGTCAATGGCCTTGACAAAGTTCTTCATCAGACCCAGCTTGATGTGTAAGGGTGGTAACAAAATCTTCCTTGATTCAACAAGTGGTGGATGCTGAACACTTTTCCTCCCAGGCTCCAATGACTGTCGGAGTGGCCAATCTTTCATGATGTAGTGGGAATCTCTTGCACGACTATCCCATTCACAGAGAAAACAGCAGTACTTTGTGTATCCAGTCTGCAGCCCAAGCAAGAGAGCAACAACCTTCAAATCGCCACAAAGCTGCCACTGATGTTGGTCATAGTTTATGCACCTCAAAAGTTGTTTCATGTTGTCCTAGGTTTCCTTCATATGGACTGCATGACCAACTGGAATTGATGGCAAAACATTGCCATTATGCAGTAAAACAGCTTTAAGACTCGTCTTTGATGAATCAATGAACAGTCTCCACTCATCTGGATCGTGAATGATGTTGAGGGCTGCCATCACACCATCCATGTTGTTGCAGGCTACAAGATCACCTTCCATGAAGAAGAATGGGACAAGATCCTTTTGACGGTCACGGAACATGGAAACCCTAACATCACCTGCCAGGAGATTCCACTGCTGTAGTCTGGAGCCCAACAGCTCTGCCTTACTCTTGGGTAGTTCCAAATCCCTGACAAGGTCATTCAGTTCACCTTGTGTTATGAGGTGTGGTTCAGAGGAGGAGGATGGGAGAAAATGTGGGTCCTGTGACATTGATGGTTCAGGACCAGAAGTTTCATCCTCTTCCTCGTCTGACTCAAGTGAGAATGATTCTGGTGCATCAGGAACCGGCAGTCCTTCTCCGTGGGGTACTGGACGTATAGCTGATGGAATGTTTGGATAATGCACAGTCCACTTTTTCTTCTTTGACACACCTTTCCCAACTGGAGGCACCATGCAGAAGTAACAATTGCTGGTATGATCTGTTGGCTCTCTCCAAATCATTGGCACTGCAAAAGGCATAGATTTCCTTTTCCTGTTCAACCACTGGCGAAGATTTGTTGCACAAGTGTTGCAGCATATGTGTGGGGCCCACCTCTTGTCCTGATCTCCAATTTTGCAGCCAAAATAAACGTGATAGGCTTTCTTAACCATAGTGGTTATACTGCGCTTTTGTGATGCAAAAGTCACTTCACCACAAACATAGCAGAAGTTATCTGCACTGTTCACACAAGTACGAGGCATCTCTGCTCACTTTGGCTAAACAGAAATGTGTCCCTTTGCAAAATCAAACACTGACAAATAAGAGAGCACGACACTGTATGATTTCTAGAGCTGATATAGGGCAATTTGTTCAGCAGAGTGATGTAAGCTTCGTTATGATTGCATCATCCATGACTTCTAGGAATAACATGATGCAATTCATATAATGTATGATGCAATACCAGCTTCAGATTGCATCATTCATTGTTTTGCCTAAAAAGCAAGTACTGTCCAAACCCAGTCATAGATTTATTCCTAGATCCAGTCAAAGATGTATTTTAGTCATTTCTGGTTTAAATTGAGATCCCTTCCCTTTATAACTCACTTATCCTCCGCCATTCCCAAGTCAAGGGTCGTATATACTGACCCAATAGCATATCTTGAAAACTAGAGCCAATCAACAATTTTAAGCATCATTTTCGTTCTCAGTGACCCAGAATTAGTAAAGTTTGACTACATTTATTTCAGAAGCATTTTGGCTGTAGAGCAGTGTAATTCCTCCTGCACCGGCAGGTTCGAAAGAGCCAGATCACAGGACAGAACCGTGGACGAGATCCTCTTCAGTGGCAAGGTTACTTTACAGGGGTGACGTCCTCCTCTGCTGTATATTATCACCCAACAAGCCCCCACTTATCTACAGTCTACAGAAATGTGCAGAGATGGACAGAATGAGAGAACATGAACGAGAATGCCTATCTTCCCATACACGCCCCTGGCTTCTATTCCTGACCCTAACATACACGCGCTGGGTGACCTCGGCTAAGTCTTTTAGGACAGGAATTTTCAAACTTGGGGGGGCCCAAAGGCAGGCAACCTGCTGAGCACCCCTCAGCTCCTGACTTATCAGGCTGTCAGGAAGCTTCAGGAGCAGTTCACGAGCCGTTCAAAGTGCACAAAGAGCTCAGCTGGGAGGCAACGCGTTCCACTGGCTCGCATGCCAGAGGCAGAGTCGGGGGCCTCTGGTCTGTCCCTGGCTCTGCCACTGAGGGCAAGTCACCCTTCCCCATCTGTGAAGCAGAGCTCATGGTACTGACGCACCTTGGCCAAGCACTCTGACACTTCCCGCTGAGCAGCGCGAAGCACAGCGTTAAGTGAAGACCAATGGCTGTTTTCTAATTGCTGTTGCTAATAGGCAGAGTCCAGGCTTGGAGCCTGGACTGGGACTTGGGAGATTTGGGTTCAAGCACTGTTTAAGGCTATGTCTGCACTAGGAGCTGGGGGTGGGGGTGATTCCCAGCTTGCATAGACATACTGGTGCTAGCTCTCACTGAATTACACTACTATTTTTCACACACTATCTTCAGTAGCACAGGCAGCATGGGCTAGACACCCCAAGTACAAACTTGTCTGACCCCCACGGGTACATACACAACCCAGCGAGCCCATGCTACCTGTGCTACAGTGGCTACGCTACTATTCTGTGTGCACTAGCTCGATGAGAGTTAGCACAAGTGTGTCTCCATGGGCAGGGATCACCCTCCAGCTCGTACTGTAGGCGTAGCCTCTGACACAGACTCCCTGTGTGACCCGGACCAAGTCACGTAACCTGTCTATGCCTCAGTTCCCCATCCGTAAAATGGGGTTGATAATCCTGTCTCTCATCCTCTGGCTCTCTTGTCTAATTAGGTGTGAGGATCTCTGGGGAAGGCGCTGGCTCTTCCTGTGTGCCTGGGGAGTGCTGATCTCAGCTGGGAACTCTAGGTGTTACTGTACTGTAATAACAATATTAATGGTTTCCTGGAATTCCAGATGCTATTCTTGTGGGAACAACGTTAGGCGGGAAATCTGCAGCCACTCATTTTACCCAACATGCCAGAGGCCAGAACCACAACGTGTTGGAGCATTTCAGCAGCTGAATACATCATCTGCAGCCCATCAGGGCTCTAGGGAAGGAAGAAAACCCACCCTGTTCAGAGCTAATTATTGGTTCTCCAGAGCAAGGTGGAGTAATAGTGAAACCTGCCAAGCTGGTTAACCAGCCAAGGAACTATACAGGGAGAAATCCTAGCTACCAAGTGCAGAGATTAGACTGTACAAGCTGCTTGCTGGCTCCTGAGTGTCAATGAGCTGGTTATTACCATTTTGTTGCTGTTGTAACCACACAAGACGCTATGAGTGAGCTCAGCTGGGGATCTGTGTATTTCTGAACAACATTCACGATCAGGATTTTGCTTTCATGTCTAACAAGAAAATCAGGGGACATCTTCTCAGCTGCAACCAACCAAAGCCTGGATCTCACCCTAAGCCTGGTGTGGAGTGGGATCCAATCTCACCCTCTGGGCCCAGGCGGAATTTAGAAACATCTCTCCATGCTCATCGCCAAGCAACTGACTGTCCGGCCTCACAAAACCCAAACTTTTAAAACAACGTTATTGTGACTTACCTAGCACCGTAGATGTGCATGAGTAAATAAGCTGCAGGCCTCCTGTGCTTAAGAGTTTACAATCTGACTTAGCAACAGGAGGCGAGATGATGGCCCGGGGAGCTGAAGTGTAAGGACAAAGACTATACGTTTGTGTAATTGCTTGTGAAAGTAACACCTTGATCTTGAGCATGCAGTGTCCCGGCTTGAAATGAGTGATTATGTCTCCCTCTAGTGGATGGCCTCAATGACTGCAACAGCCTGCTAATTACTGCTAAATGAGTTACTCCTGCGTGCAGCGCAAATGGCAGGGGCCTGTGCTTTTGGTGCCAAAATTCCCAGGTTCGATGTCTACTGGGGACCATGGGGTCTATGTACATATAGCTAAGGTTTGCAGCACAGAGGGTTTTTTTTTTTAAATAAATTAGACTATAGTTTATATGCTTCCTTAAAGAGCTGAGCTTTGAGGGTATAAAGAGACTGGCCAAAGCCTTCCTGGAGTTAGAACTGAGCGGAAGATGCTGAGTAAAGGCATTTCGTAACACAGGGACTCACTCTTTTCTCTTTGGGCATCTAAGACTCACATCTGGCCACACCTGGCCTGGGAAGCCTCCTCAGATCACACCGTGTCACACACTGAGATAGCAACACGGCCCTATGGCCACAGGATCGCTCCTCTCCCAGCACTCTGAGCTGCACACGCTAATAATCAAGTCACAGTAGCTCAGGATGATGCCACGTCAAACAAAGCCCTGGCGGTGATAGTGCTCAGACTTGTCATCTGTGGGCAGTACCTGTGGATACAGAAACCAGACAGATCCATCCAAAGCAGAAGCCTGTAAAATTATAGACAAAAAGCAGGGATATGAACACACATGTTCCCATCGTTCAGAGGTGTCACTGATGCAGGAGTTTGGTTTCGATCTTGATAGAGATATGGCTGCAGAGTTGAGATTTGGATGTGAACTTCCCCAAAAATTGAGGGGGAGGGTGGATCGGGACTTATTTCTGTAATATAAATAATCCCAAAACCAACACAAAGGACTCTGCAGGGCACATGAAGGACTGCTACTGTGTTTGGCACTGGTGTGACTGCTGCTGGGATCCTGTGTCCAGTTCTGGTGTTCACACTTCAATAATTGGAGACGGTTCAGAGAAGAGTCGTGAGAATGATTAGAGGATTAGAAAACCTGCCTTATAGTGATAGACTCAAGAAGCTCAATCTATTTAGCTTAACAAAGAGGCAGTGACAGGGTACCTTGGTCACAGTTTAAAAGTACCTACACGAGGAACATAAATTTGATATGGGCCCTTCAGTTTAGCAGACAAAGGTCTGACAAGATCTGGAATAAAGCTAGACAAATTCAGACTGGAAATAAGGCACAAATTCTTAACACTGAGAGTAACTAACTATTGGAATAACTTACCAAGGGTCATGGTGGATTCTCCATCACTGGCACTCCATCTTTAAATCAAGACTGGATGTTTCCTAAAAGATCTGCTGTAGCTCAAACAGGAATTAATTCAGCCAAGTCCCATGGCCTGTGTTATACGGGGTGTCAGACTAGATGATCACAGTGGTCCCTTAGAATCTATGAATACCTATGAATCTATGAATACCCCCCCCCCAAAAAGAGAGCGAGACAAAGACACTGGTGGGCAGCAAATTTCCAAGTGGGAGTTAATGGAGCAGACTCAACACTCTGTAGGTGCTCCAGGGCTGGAGCACCCATTGGGGGGGAAAAAAAGGTGGGTGCTGAGCACCACCGGCAGCCCCCCAGCTGCACCTCCCACACCTGCCAGTGCCTCCTGCCTGCTGGAAGCCCTGTTGACCAGCACCTCCCCCTCCCTCTCAGCGTTTCCCAGCTGCCACGGAACAGCTGAACGAGGGCAGGGTGCACTCGGGGGAGGGGGTGGAACAGGGCAGGGAGAGGTGGGGCAGGGGCAGGGCGGGAAGAAGTGGGGCAGGAAGAGGCAGGCTGGGGGTGGGGCCTTGGGGGAAAGGGTGTAGTGGGGGCGGAGGCGGAGACGGGGGAGCACCCCCTGGTACATTAGAAAGTCGGCGCCTATGTGAGATGCACTTAGAGGTGAATACATATAGTAATTTCGGGTAAACTAAATTGCAAGGATATTGCAGATATCCCCAAACAGAGCATTATAAACCCAGGAAATTCAGAGTTAAGGCTAAATTTAAAAAGATATCCCCCCCCATGTTGAGTTCCGATGCTGCATAGATATAGATAATGCACCCAAACAACCTTAACACTCCCCTGTAGTGTCATCATACGATTGCAATAAAGGCATTTTAATACTGATAGTCCCAAATTAGATTAAACTGATTTTTAAAGACAAATCAGATTTTTTTTCTTCTCCCTGTTCCCCCCTCACTCTGTCACTGCAGCAGCCATGTGTATTAAAGACACCCTGGGAGCCTCATTCCCATTCAGAACATGGCCACCTAACTGTGGGCAAGTTATGAACCAGTTCCCATTGAGAAAAATAGGAGATGGCAGCCATTTTGAAAGAGGGCAGTTCTATGTGGAATTCTTATTATAAGCAGTATACCAGTAGTGCCTGTTATAACGGTTGTCTGACACTTCCCATTATAAGACCCTGTTTCCAGTTATTGATCACTTAGCAAAATGTTAACCACTTGGGCTGAAATTTACTATGCCTCAAGCTGAATTTTTTGGAGCTTTTTGGCCAGAATAGTTCAGACACTTCTGAGAATGACATTAGGGAAATAGAACTTGTTTTGCCCATGTTAAAAAATGTTAAAACCTTTACTTTGAAATACTTTAGCACCCCTAGGCCTTGGAAGAGGGACTTCAAATTTGGCAGGGAGGTGGCCTGTGTGTCAGGAATGTGCCTTTTGCCATCCCAGTGAAAATCCACCCAAATTGGGCCACGTTATAAACCTTTAAACAATTGCAGTTTGCACATGCTGAGTAGAGACTTGGTAGATCTAGATAAAATCTCCAAAGATGCAGTCCTTACTGAGCATGCTCCAGCCTCTCACAGTTGCGAATGCTGATTAGACTGTGCATGTGCCAACCCCACAGAGCGAGTGAGCATGCTGCAGCCCAGGGCTAGGGGGTGAAGCTGGACTTTGCTGTAATTGCTGCTCCCAGTCACGCCAGGCCAGGGTGGGCACTGGAACGGAGAGCAAGAAGCCTGTCTCTCCTGTGCTCTCAATGATCCCCCTGCTGGCATGGAGGAGGAAGCTACCTGATTTGAATGCAGGGGGTCAAAAACTGAACTGGGCGGAAGGAAGGGAGTAGATTGGGACAAGGAGACTGGTGAGACTGGGACTGAAAGGTGGGAGAGAAACTGTGACTAACAGTTGGAAGGGGGAGACTGGGACTGGTTAGGAAAGGAGACTGGGAGCTGGGGGAAGGAGGGCAGACTGGGACTAGGAGCTGGATAGGGAGACTTGGACTGGTTGGGCAAGACGACTGGGACTGGGAGCCATGGAAGGAGACTGGGAGTCAATGAAAGAAGTTGGGGTGGGGGCAGAAATCTGAGCCAGTTGGCTGAGGGAAGACACTGAGCCTAGTCATTGGAGCGGGAATCAGAAGCCAGAGCTCGGGGTCAGAAAACCAGTAACGAAAGCCAAGGGGTCGGAGCCAGAAGCCAGAGTCAGAGCTGGAGTCAGGGAGCAAGTAGGGAAACAAGGCTGGAGAGGACTAGCGCAGGGCAGGAGTAAGATTGGAGCAAGGCTGGGAACAAGACAGGTAAAAGAGCGATCACAGTGGTGGGCATAATCGTTGAGCAGCCAGAGATCAGTTGTTGCTGTAGGGCTTAAAAACAAATTTCCTGACTTCCTTGGCCAGTCAGATGGACTGGCCAACTGCTGTGGCCATAGGCTGCTCGGAGACTGGGTAGGCGCATGTCATTAAAAACTATCATAACGTATACGCACAAGGGGGCTGAATTAAGGTTGCTCGACCAACCATAATTCAGCATTTCTTAACTTTGGATTCCTTGACTGCAACCATAAAATTGTTCTTTTGACATAGGGCTTTTGTGTGTGTAATGTATACATCGTTTGCCATTAGTTCAGAAGCCATTGCTTCTATGAAAGTGAGCTTTTGGTTTATTTTTCATGTCCCATGTAAAACAGAGAATGAAGCATGGCATATTTTCTCTGGAAATGACCAGAAAGACATACCCTGCAGAGCCAGTAGATTTACTACAAACCTTTCAACCAATGCCGGTATTTGACTGCCATCTCCACAGCCTTTCCAAGCTCAACAGTATTGGTTCCATGCTGAGTGGGACTAGTGGGTTTATTCCTGGGTGAGGGGATACTGCAATACTGATGGGTGCATGTTTGTTCAAAGCCTCCTGTTGCTTGGTACAGGTTTTCTAATCAACAAATTCCCTTGTAACCGGATGTGGTGAACATAAAGAAGACAGTGGATAAATTTGTCATTCCCTTCATGGGGAAATGCAGATATTGCCCAAGCAACAAGGGCCCTGGGGAAGATGACTCTCTGAAAAGTAATGTGTGACAGAAATGCCTAGAAGTTGAAGAGCTCTGTGTAAGCTTGAACGGAATGCGTGTCTTCTTCACCAGCAGAAGTTGGCTTAATTACATCTCCCGGTGAGCAACATAGGCCTGGTCTACACTACCCGCCTGAATCGGCGGGTAGAAATCGACCTCTCGGGGATCGATTTATCGCGTCCCGTCAGGACGCGACAATCGATCCCCGAATCGACGCTCTTACTCCACCAGCGAAGGTGGGAGTAAGAGCCGTCGACGGGAAGCCGCGGAGGTCGATTTTGCCGCCGTCCTCACAGCGGGGTAAGTCGGCTGCGATACGTCGAATTCAGCTACGCTATTCGCGTAGCTGAATTTGCGTATCTTAAATCGACCCCCCCCTGTAGTGTAGATGTAGCCATAGCTAGGTCAACCTAATTTTCTAGTGTAGACCAGTCCTCGTCCTCAAAGGACACTTGCACAACACCTTCAAAAGGTGAACCTGGGAGCTTAAATTCATAACTCTGCTAGACACTAAAAACCCTGGACTCAACTAGTTTTACAGCTCATTACAGCAATTTGTAACGCACCCCACTGCCTGCTAACCCTGAATTGCCTGCTTCATTTTAAGTGGTCTCCTATGCGCGAACACCTTATGTTTAACAATCTGTCCCAACTTGTATTTAGCTTAGCCACTCTGATTACCTTCCCCAGACCTGCAGAAGAGCTCTGTGAAACTCAAAAGCTTGTACCTTCCACCAACAGAAGTTGGTCCCATAAAATAGATTACCTCACCTACCTTCTCTCTCTTCAAAGGTGGGACATTTTAAGAAAGCCTAATGTAGAAGACTTATTGATGAGTGCATGGGATCTGCATCTCTTGCAATGAGGACAGGGTGGCACAGTGCCCTACACTGTAAATGCCGCCCATACAATCCTCACTGTCAAGGAGGAACCAGACACAATGGCAGAAATGCAAAGAACTGCAGCACTTGCCTTACGGTTGGGAATGTGATGCGGTGAAAGAGCTGAATGAAACAGTGGAAAGTCTATTCTTCCTCACCAATCGGACACAATCTCAAAGCCACACAACCCGCTGCACATCTCTTTGCACTTCTTGATACTTCGAGTGGATAGTGATAGATCCTGCTCTTTCCAGGTGGTAGCAAATGAGCGTTGAAGCTCCATACACAACCTGCTTGGGACTGGGAGCATGAGATCCTCATTCTCCACTTACCCTAGCCAGGGAGAGAGACAGATGGAAGGAACTAACAAAATCCCCATCCCTAACACATTACTAGAAACCTTCCTTGAAACCAGACATGGAGGTTATGCAAGATTGGAGAAGACAACTCAAGGAAATTGTTTATCAACCACACCTGGTGGAGGAAAGGAGAGAGATTAGTAACTGACACAAGAGACATCAGAGGGGGAATTGGTGGAGAACCAAGGGGAAATGCAGTCATACATATTGGGTTCAACCTGGTTCTGCTTCCTCATACTTTGGTTTGGGCTGACATAATGACCCCAAAGGTTAATGGGGTTAGCTGGTCTTGGAAACCAGCCAGTAGGAAAGGAGTGTGGATACATCTTGACGAGACATAGTCACACTTAGCCAGATGTGTCCCAAGTCTAGTAAGAGATGGACAAACTTTCTGGGAGAGACGCCCACGTATGGAGAACCCAAAGGTTTCATACTGGTCACTGTGGTGACAATATAACCCTGTGTACTATATTACCTGATTTTTTTTAGGCGGGCTGTATCTTGGGAACATCTTTTTAAAATTATTTAAAAATTTGGACTAATAATCCTATCCCAAACCCCCATGAGGCACTTCAATTTTCAAGCCAGTCTGAGTAAGCATGTAGATTTTAGAGCACTTAGAAAAAGCGGCTATTAAACACTAAGCAAGTCTCACCCTTAACTATGGCAGTGCTCCCGCTCTTCTATAATAAAGCTGTAGTGAGCCATAAAGCAGTGTTCATCTGAGGTGCGTTCTATTTAAGCACTTTTTATTTTAATGATTTTGCTCTACCAAAAACTGCTTTGAACCAGACATCCTTGAATTTGAAGTGGGGGCTGTTACTGTATGCTTGGGGTTAGTCATGGTCTGGAGCCCCTGAAAGAAAGAAAAACCAGAACACAGACCTCAGAAAGCACCAAGTGAGAATAAAAGTGCATGAGCGCTGTGTCAACACAAAGAGAAGAAAAGATCCCCTCCCCAAGGGGTGTTAGCTGAGTCAAGTTGAGCATAAGTTAAGGAGAAAGACCTTGAAGCTGTGAAGCCTAAATATACACCAAGGGAGGAAATTTCAGCTCAGGCAACTTCAGCAGATCCCAAATGTGGATGGGACGTTACATGCATGTGGGTTAGTCCTCAATGCCAAGGAGAATGTCCAGACCTGAGAACAAGCTAATAATCCTGCTTCTTTAGCTGGATCAGTGACTGGTCCTTTCTTTCCACAGCTAGACTCCTAGCAGGAATGAGTCCCTGAATCCAGAAGCTGCTCTTATTTCGCCAACATCCATCCCTAGGCTGAGGACACCAAGTGGCAGGGTTCGGGAGTTTGAATGATGCACAGAGGGCTCCGTTACTTAGAGATTAGCAAATGGGGCAGGAGAATCTGTGTTTGCTATCAGGACACATGGTGGGGTAATGCAGTGCCAAGAGTACTGGAAGGACCTCCTAGCAGGCTGTCTCCTGCTGCTCCTCGCCAACTGCTTTAGGTTTAAAGCCTTTCAGATTCTCCTGTTGTGCCACACGTTGCTACAGGAATCGTACAGGGCCTACTCTTTCTGTTTTTAACATATCTGTCCACGCTGACCATCAGGTGGCCACCTTTAAAGTCTAAGAAGGAAGTTCGGTATCTATCATCCATTGAGTCCTCGGCTGGAACTGCTAGAAGGGGTCCCAGGTTGCTCTTTTGGGATGTGGACAAATGTCTACAATCAACTAGACTAACATGCACCAACTTCTTTTGCAAGGGGCACCTCGTCACTTGCTACCATCCTAGGTCGGATTGATGCTGATGCTGAGACGAGAAGCTCTGTATCCTATTCAGTAACCTCCAACTATCCAGTGCCCAGTTATTAAGAAAACCCCTTTCTCCATGTACAGAGATGGGAATATACAAATAAAGCAGAAAAGCACATGCCCTCTAGCTAAGACAGCCTGCTCTCCATTAGAAGGTGAAAGGCTATAGAGAGTCTGAGCTGGGATGAGGAGTCCCTGGCTTCCTGGCCTGTGCTTGCACCTCATCTCTCTACTGGCACCAAAGGAAATGGTTGACTGATTAATGTCACCGAAGAAAGAGTCTCTCTCTCTCTCTCTCTCTCTCTCTCTCTCCATGCCAAGTTTGAAGCTGGCAGTAGCATCCTCTGCCAGTAAGACTAGCCTTCTAGGCAATGCTGTGCTGTGCAATACATTTTATGAAGCCTTGAAGTCACACTCGGACGATTTGCTTTTCTGGGGAAACCTTCCACGATGCACAGTTGTCCC
This sequence comes from Emys orbicularis, assembly GCF_028017835.1. Lineage (NCBI taxonomy): Eukaryota > Metazoa > Chordata > Testudines > Emydidae > Emys > Emys orbicularis. Next base: position 5,734,620 of record NC_088688.1, on the reverse strand, counting down.
TGTGGTTTCAAGAACCCGCAATGCAACCTACAATCCATCCACTCCTGGCCTTCCTTCCAACTAAAAGGTATCGGTCTTCCCTTACATAATACACAGCTAACAAGACCATGGATGTTTTTATCCCAGCACCAGCCTAGAGCATCTATGCAGGACGTAACTAGCCCAGCTCTTTCCCAAGGCAGAGCTGAGATGAATCACTACTACTGAGTTATTTAAGTGGTTACTTAACATATTGTGTACATAACTGAATGAAACCACCCCCCGCTCTCTCTTTCTCGCTCTGATCTTTCCCCTTCCTCCAATCTCCCTACTTTTCTTCATCTGTCAGTCACGCTCCTTTCAATACATTCAGCTTGCCAGAGGGAGCTGCCTCAGCTTGCCAGATGGATCACTGACACACCCTAGCAATAAGGCGCTGGCTCAGAACATTTCAACAGAACATCCCTGAAGTGCAGAACACAGAAAGTACAATAAGATGAGTAATGGTTTCAGCTCGGTTTGAACTGGAAAAATCCGGCCAGCTGATCAGATCTCACTCGGCTTTGCAGACACATACACGAATGTACACATACATGAGTGCACTTGGTTTTAAAGGGTGACTGCCAGGTTAAAATACCAATTCCCATGGCCACTGATTAGAGTTCTCAGCCTGGGAGTTCTGCCCATCGGGCCCTTTCCATATTGCTAAATGCAAGTGCTCCATGCCCCATGGAGAAGGGATCCCAGGATGGTGCTGGGATGGCAAAGGGGGTCATTGTATGAAAGAGGTTGACAACCATTGACTTACATGCTTTCAAAGTCCTTGTTTCATGGCCACAATTTTCAACAATCACTTTGAGTGCCTCATATTTTTTGGCTGCCCAACTTAAAACATCCTTGTAAGGGGCCTGGTTTTTAGAAAGTGCAGAGTGCTTTGAGGTGCCTGCATTAGGCACCCAAATTTGAAGTGCCCAAAATTACTAGTCACTTATGAAAACTTTGGCCTGAAATGTAGTTTCCTTTCACCACTTGTGGATTTGGGAAGGGGGGCGCTTTATTTTTTTTCCCAGATCCCCAGCTAGTGCCAAACAATGCAGAGTCATTGAAGTCAACGGAGGTGACATTATTCAGTCAGGGTTTTATCACCTTCCTGTGAAGCATCAGGGAATGGCCTGGCTAGAGACAGGACACCAGATGAGGTGGACCAGTGGTCTGAGGTGATACAGCGAATCCTCTTTCTTAGATACCTGGCAGATGTGTCTTGCTCCTATTCTCCGAGTCCAACTGGTTGCCAGATTTGGACTTGGGAAGGAATTTCCCCCCCCCGGTCAGATTGGCAGGGACCTTGCAGGGGTTCATCTTCCTCTGCAGTGTGGGGTGCTGGTCACTTGCTAGCGTCATCTGGGTATATCTCACCTGATCAATTCCCTCCCATCACAGGGGCCCTTTGGAGTTGGTGACACCTCGGTCCCTCCTGTTCTCTGCCTGTGGCACACACCAGCTTAGTTTCCTGAGGACTGAAATGCTTTACTCTAACAAAAGTAATTGGACTCTAAACAGAGGTAACAGGGTGAAATTTAATGACCTGTAATATACAGGAGGTCCGATCAGATGATCTAATGGTCCCTTATAGCCTTAAACTCTATGAAATGCCACTTGGCACTAGATGAAGATCTGGTCCTTTATTCCCAATTTCTAGAATGGATCTCCCCAAGGCCCCATGTCCCCCATCCTCCTCTTTCTCCTCCACCTCCTCCCCATTGTTCCCAGCAGGAGCCAGTGTCTCAAGATCCTTGGAGGTATCCACCGTTTTGTGTGTGGAGGGGGGTCTCCACCAACTATGGCATGCAGCTCTTTGTAAAAGTGGCAGGTCTGCAGCTGAGCACCAAATCGACTTTCAGCATCCCTGGCCTTCTGGTATGCCTTCTGCAGTTCCTTTGCTTTCACACGGCACTGCTGCTGGTCCCTGTCATACCCCTTCTCCTGCATCCCCCAGGCAATCTGCCCATAGATGTCCATGTTTCTATGACTGGTCCGTAGCTGTCCCTGCACAGCCACTTCTCCCCACACACCCAGGAGATCCAGTATCTCCTGACTACTCCAAGCCAGAGCACAGCTGAAGTATGTAGATGGCGTGGTCAGCTGGGCAATTGCGCACAACAATGGAGAGCTGCTAGGTTTGCTCACCACGCTGGACAATCAGGAAAAGGCATTTCAAAAATTTGCAGGGCTTTAAAGGGTGGGGAGTAGGAGGCTTCCAGTCTCCATGACTCCTGGGCAGGGGAGTTCACAATTGTGACCAGAGCAGTCAGTGTCAGGCATTGTCAGACAGTTGCTGGAGGATAGTTAGGGTCAACATAAGTAACCCAGTGTCTACAGTCACGCTGCATCAACCTCACTAAATCAACCCAGGCTCAACGCCACTCTGGGAGGTGGGGTTACTATATTGGTGTAGTGGAGAGCTTACATTGGTGGGAGACAAATTTAAGCGTAGACACATGCACAACTAGGTCAATGCAAGGTGGCTTATGTTGACCTAACTTTGTAGGGTAGACCAGGCCTAAGGCATGAAGACAAGATGTTCAGAATATGGAGATGACACACGGCAATAAAAGAACCTAAACAGAATCACACATGCAACGGATATTTCTGTTGCCATCTAACTAATAATGTATGTAAGTATTTATAATAGCTAAAGAACTCTCTACATCTGGGCTTTCATGGTCTTTGCAACAAGACAAAGTTCCACTAATAAAAAAAAAGTTGGAATGGGGGGTGTAGTGGGAAGGTCTGATGACCAGCTTGCCTAGTGGTCAGTTACAGTTTCTTCGGGTCCAGTCATCCCAGAGAGGGCCTCAGCTGTAGCTTCAATCACCACCTGCATGCTCTGATTGTGCCCCCAGCAATTTAGAGGAGTGGGGAGGGGGGGCAAGGTAGGGGGACCCGAGCCCACCAGCTCCCAACCCAGGGACCTAGGGGTTTATCAAAGCATCCAGCCCACTTTTTGAGCTACCCCAAATAATGTTTTCCCCTGGGTCACTTCCCACCAGTCTGGAACTGCTCCGTTTGGGGTGTGGTCGCTGGTTTAGCAAATTCTCCTCAGTCTCTTAGGGTCCTGTCGAGTCAGTCATATCTCTCTTAGGGCTTTTAGCTCCCAAAGGGGTGGGTGGGAACCCAAGTCCCTGGCACCAGAGCAGCCTCCACAAGCTATTGCCACTCCTGGCACAGCTCTCGGCATCCAGCCTTGCTTCCTGGTGCCACTCCCAGCTCATTCCCCACTTTTCCTGGGCTACCTTTTAAACTGTTCCTCCATCTGGAACATGCCCTTCGTGTGTTGAGGGATAGGGCCTCCCTAGCCCAATATTGCTGTACTCCCAGCTTTAGTTCAGTGTGGGGTCTGTAGAGCCCATCACAGGCAGGGTTCAATCATTTAACTGGTAAGAAAGTGACCAAAATATTAATATAATAAAGAAAACAGTCATAATTAATACAAGAGCAGGTCTAATATTGGAAGGGCTAGTCTGTGACCTGGATGTTTCACCCAGGTGTCAGAGGTAACTAGGAGCAGCTCAGGAGGATGGAGGAGGCAGATTCTTTCCCAAGAGAGGAACCAAGGGGAGATTTGTGACTTTGTGGGTTACTGAGCAGCAAATGCCCCATCCTTTGCTCTGGCCTTTGCCCAAAATCACACTCTAACCCTAAGAAAGACACTGAACATACATTTACTTTATTGTAGATTTGAGGTTAATAATGAGAGTGTATTGCATTCACAAGGCTGGATTGTGGCCTAGACTATGTGCCTATGAAGGGATTAAGGGAGAGCAAGATACTCCCTCAGTTTTGGCACCATGCCCCCGCCTCCCGTCATGATGGAGTCCGTGGGGCCAAACCCGAGTGAGCAGTGGGGCAGCCAGCACAGTTCCTCCTCACTGCTGCCATGGGGCCAGCTCCTGCCCCAGGGCTGCCCTGCAGGGGCCTGCCTGTCCTCGCCTCCATCCAGCAGCCCATGTCCCCTCGGCTCTGCCCATAGGACTCACTCGATGACAGCCTCACAACCTGCAACAAGTAACAGGGAACTGTGGTGAGTGCCTGCACAGGGGAGCCAGCCAGGAGATGGGCAGCAGGGAGCCTCAGGGGGTGCACCTTGAGGGGGGCTTGCCTACTGTAAGATACAAAAGTTGATGTGTAGATACTGGGCTAAGTTAAAGTGAGAGTGGTTCAGCTGTGCAGACCATGTGAAAAATTTCAGGGTGCCGTTGGCATGCCTGCAGGACACCTCCAAAGGCAGGATGGCAAACCACAGAGCAGCTCTGTTGTGGCAGCAGGTATCGGTTGTGTCAAGTTAGACTCTAGCTGAAGAAATTACACTGGTAAGGGAACTTTGGCCTACTTTTTGTGAACCAAGTTAGAACCAAATTGGAGAGAGTCCAGCAGAGGCAACGAAAATGATTAGGGGGCTGGGGCACATGACTTACAAGGAGAGGCTGAGGGAACTGGGCTTGTTTAGTCTGCAGAAGAGAAGGATGAGGTGGGATTTGATAGCAGCCTTCAACTACCTGAAGGGGGGGTTCCAAAGAGGATGGAGCTCGGCTGTTCTCTGTGGTGGCAGATGACCGAACAAGGAACAATGGTCTCACGTTGCAGTGTGGGAGGTCTAGGTTGGATATTAGGAAACACTATTTCACTAGGAGGGCAGTGAAGCATTGGAATGGGTTACCTAGGGAGGTGGTGGAATCTACATCCTTAGAGGTTTTTAAGGCCCGGCTTGACAAAGCCCTGGCTGGGATGATTTAGTTGGTGTTGGTCCTGCTTTGAGCAGGGGTTTGGACTAAATGACCTCCTGAGGTCTCTTCCAACCCTAATCTTCTATGATTCTATGAGTTCTGTGAAATCCACAGTGTAAGAGTGAAGGCCGGGGTCTGGCCGGTAAGTCAATGCAAACGGGAGAAATCTGTCCCTGCTGGGACTTGAATATGCAAACAGCTGTGCTGCCGTCTAAGTTAAAGGAGGATTCCCATATGCTGATAGTGACACATATCTTCTTCCCAGGCCTCCTCCATCTCTGGCTTTACAAAGCACTTGATTGCAAGTGCATGGTCACGAGGACCTTTCTGCACAGCATGAACATAGTATACACATAGATCCCAAGGCCAGAAGGGACCATTATGATCATCTAGTCTGACCTCCTTCATAACACAGATCATAGGACTTCCCCAAAACAATCCCTGTTTGAACTAGAGCAGATCTTCTAGAAAAACATCCAATCTTGACTTTAAAATTGCCAGTGATGGAGAATTCACCATAATCCTTGGTAAATTGTTCCAATGGTTAATTACCCTCATCCTTAAGAATTTATGTCTTATTACCAGTCTGAATTTGTCTAGCCTCAACTTCCAGCCATTGGATCTTGTTATAACTTTGTCTGCTAGACTGAGGAGCCCGTTGTCAAATATTTGTTCCCCATGTACATACATATAAACTGTGATCAAGTCACCCCTTAATGTTCTCTTGGTTAAGATAAATAGATTGAGCTCCTTGAGTCTGTCACTCTAAGGCCTGTTTTCTAATTCTTTAATCATTCTTGTGGCTTTTCTCTGAACCCTCACCAATTAATTAATATCCTTCTTGAATTGTGGGCACCAGAACTGGATACAGTATTCCAGCAGGGGTCACACCAGTGTTAAATACAGAGGTAATATAACCTCTCTACTCCTGCTTGAGACTCACAAGACAGTTCATTTTGCTTCTTCAAAAGAAACCCAGGATAACACATCACAGCAATTATGGTGCAAGTAATTCATCAACTTCAGAATGAGTTTCATCCATCCATGACTCTTCCCTAGCTCCTGAGCTTAGATTAACTTGTTACCATTACAACTCATGTTTTTGATGTATTCGTTGTCCACAGGTAGAGAAATTAATCCATGCTAGGGCAGATTACTGGGTCAGGTGGAAATTTTACTACTGTGGGCATACAACATGCATGCTGCCTACCTGTGTGTTAACCAGATACATGGGGCCCGATTCTCTACTGACTTACAATGGAGCATAAATTGCTACCAGAGCAGAATGCTAAACTTCTATTTGCTATTGTAAATCAGTTTTGAGTAGCACTTTTATGTGCCAGTCGTGATGGGGTGGACTAAGCCCAAAGGTCCCCTTGCTGGAGGCCTCATGATTCTGCCACACCCATCCCAGGAAAGGAGCAGTGGAGAGGTCCTCCAAGTGGCCTAGAGGGTTGCAAGGAAGCAGCCAATCAGGGGCCAGGAGGGCCATATAACAGGGGCTGCAGAACAGAGCAATAGTTAGTTGCTGCTTGGAGCTGGAGAAGAAAGGACTGCGTGCCTGGGTGGAAAAGCAGCAGGACTATGGACAACTAAGTGGGGGCAGGAACCAGGGCAGTGAGAGGGCTCCAGGCTGGCTGGAATGTGTGTGCCATCTATTGCCCCTCTGCAGTTAGGGGAGCCCATTTGTGCAAAGCCATCCGCAATGTCACGCACGATGTCCAGAGTCACGGTCTTTTGGACCAGGATGCAATTAATGGCCCTGCACACTTCCATCAACACAACTCCAACGGTCGACTTTCCCACTCCGAACTGGTTAGCGACCAATTGGTAGCAGTCTGGAGTAGCCAGCTTCCACAGTGCAATCGCCACGCGCTTCTCCAGCGACAGGGCAGCTCTCATTCTCGTGTCCTTGCGCCGCAGGGTCAGGGAGAGCTCATCACACAGTCCCATGAATGTGGCTTTCCTCATGCAAAAGTTCTGCAGCCACTGCTCATCATCCCAGAGGTGCATCACGATGTGATCCCACCACTCAGTGCTTGTTTCCCGAGCCCAAAAGTGGCATTCCACTGTGGTCAGCACCTCCATGAATGCCACAAGCAATTTTATGTAGTAGCTACTACGCGTGGCGAGATCAATGTCGCACTCCTCTTGCCTTTGTAGTTTAAGGAATAACTCCACTGCCACTTGTGATGTGTTGGTCAGAGCGAGCAGCATACTGGTCAGCAGTTCGGGATCCATTCCCGCTGCCCAAAAGAGGTAGGTCGCGCAGTACACAAACCATTGAAAGATGGCGCCAAATGTGGACGGAAGCACAGGGATTGCTGGGATGAGAAGCAACGAATCACAGGGCATTGGGACAGGACCCAGGATGCCCCGTGACACCCACACACACACCTCACCACAAATCTTAGCAGCAAAAGAGAAAGAGGTGCTCTGTGGGATAGCTGCCCAGAGTGCACTGCTCCGAATACCGCTGCAGGTGCTGCAAGTGTGAACACGCTATTGCACAGGCAGCTGACTGTAAACACACAACAGCAGTTTCCCTTCTGCACTATCTGAGTGGCTCTGTAACTGCCAGTGCTGTAACTTTGCCAGTGTAGATGTGCCCTAAGCCAAGGACGGTTTGCTAGCAGGGACCAGGGGAGCAATGAAGGAGCTCCTGGCTGGCTGCTGGGACTGAATGGGGACTGAGACCAGGAGGGCTACAGGAAGATAGTGTCTCCAGTGAAGAAGCCCTGGGGATACGGTCCCATACCAGGGCTGGGACTACTTAAAGACCAAAGCCCAGGGAAGACTAGAGAGACACCACCAGAGGGGTACTGAGATAGACCCTGGTGGACTGTATACCCTGGAAGGGGTTTGTTCTGGTTCATATGCAGACAGTGTGTGTGACTCGGCCGGACGGCTGAGTCGCTGAAAAAACCACCTGAGAACCACCGAAAGAGGTCACCAAAACACATAGACTGCTCCATGCTAAGGGCTGGTAGTGGTGAAGTACTTTCACAGCACTGGGTACCCCTACTTGCTTCTGGCAGAGACAGGCGCAGAGGGAGGAGGATTACATTTTCCTTCTCTGCTTCAAAGGGAAGCGTGCTCTTTCTATGCTAATCCGTGCAGCTGAATTTACTGGTAACCCACCGATAACACTCTGTGTCAGAACTAGGCACAATATCCCTCCCACACAACTGAGTACCGTTTTGTTGGCACCCCTATTCCTGGCACTCCACGGCCATGGAGGAGAGGTCTTCTCTCGATTCGTTATCAGCATTCTTATTATTCTGTTATGAGGAGAAATGAAAAATGAGCAACGAGAGGAAAGTGCATTGCTTGGAATCCCTAAAAGGATCTTGTCGGAGTCACGTGGACCCTCCCAGAATACAAGGCAAACAGGAGAATAACATCACGGCATTTGGGACGTTATGCAGGTGGTAGTTCTGGGCCAGATGTTCTCCTCCAGGAAAGAGACAAATAGGAAACATGCTGCGATGTTATCAAGGGCCTGATCCTGTTCCCTTGGGGACAGCAAATCTGGTAATTTCTGTGCGTGTGCAATGGTTATGGGCTGGACACTACAGGACTCGGGGGATGGCCTATCACTGCCTGCACAGAGGGAGCAAGGTCCATGGAGACCTGGAAGTCAGGGCTCGCCAGAGGTTGCTGGTTTCAGGGAACTGCGCTACAGCAGACATATCTGTGTGAAGGAGCTGTGTTTAAATTCAGCTTAAACCTGGTTCCATCTACACCAGTTCTCTCATAGTTTGGCCCGCATGAGACAACCTGGTTCAAGCTGTTTTCTAGTTGGCATGGTGATGGCCCAGCCCACTCACCTTTCCTCTAAAAAAAGGTAAATCCTCAATCCAGCAAAAATTTACACATGTGCTTAACTTTACACCCTGTGAGTAATCCTATTAAAGTCTCTGGGATAGTCACAGCACCTGTGTAAGGCGTGGCAGAACCAGGGCCAGCTTCCTGGTTTGGGCTAGAGCTGACTGAAATAAAACAAAAAACATTTTGTGAAAAATGTGGACATTTCAAAGGCATTTTCATTCAGAAATGCAATGGTGTTCAGCTTTTGCAAGACATTTTTAGAGACACTTCAATGCAATAGAATTAATGATGTCCAGATTGGATTTTTTTTTCCACTTTTTTCTTTCTTTTATTCTTTCTTTCATTTTTCTATTCTGTAGCTTTTCAATTCTTCTTCATCTTTTGAAACATTACACTGTGGCAAAAGAAAAATTGAAACTCAAGCTCTGCCACTTCACAGTTTCGAAAGAGGTGAATTGTTTGAAAAGCTACAGAGCGGAAAAATGAAAGAAAGAAAGAAAGAAAGAAAGAAAGAAAGAAAGAAAGAAAGAAAGAAAGAAAGAAATGAAAGGATGAATACAAAACCCCAGACATCCTTAGTTCTAATGTATTCAGTAGTAAAAAAGGAGGAAAGGGGAGAAAAAAGGGAAAGAAACCAAAAGGTTCAAAATACCAAAATTCCAATGTTTGCAAGGATTAAAATTTTGAAATTTCCCATTTTGACAAAAAGAAATAATAAAACTGGAAGCTTTTTGAAAATGTTTCCAGTTTCCAAAAAAGGTATAAAAATGTTTCAAAGCAGAAATGTGGGGGTGCAGAATTCATATGGCCCACATATTTCTGTGCCGCACACGCAGAAAAATTCAAAAGAAATCTGTGGGGGGACCCGCGCTTCTTCCCCAGCAGCCCAGGCAGCACATCTGTTCCAGCATGCCTGGAGCAGCCTCAGAGACCCAAATCACTGTGGGGGAGGAGGGCTGGATGGGTGTGCCTGCAGGGGAGACAATCACCATCAGGGGGCAGGGCTGTCCCTCTCACTTGCTACTGCAGCTCGCCAGGCATGGAGGGGGGTAGGTCTTTTTATTATGCACGAGAATGGCTCTGACCGCAAGGCAGAAATGTAGCAGCCTGCCTGTTAGTTAATTGAGCTCATTCTCTGAGGCAGAAATATAGCAGCCTGCTTTCCTAGTAACATGCCTGTAACTTCTTGAGAATCAGAAAAAACACTTAAATCTTAGTATGTTACAAAATTGTTTGTTTTTAAATTAAAGAAAATAGCTTTTGTATTAAAAAAAGCCCACATTTTGTTAATGTTGCTGTGGATAGTTATTTGATCTCATTCCCTGAGGCAGAAATGTAGCAGCCTGCCTGCATAGTAACATTGTTAATGGTCCTGTTGTTAGTTAATTGTTCCCATTCTCAGTCAATTCCCCCAGGAGCATAAAACCTGTAAAAGTTTTAAGGCCTCTATATTGCCAGAGTGATGTAAAGCCTTATAAATGACAGTAAGGGAATCAGCTAGGAAGATCTATGCGCTTTCTCACTTTTTTCCTGTGCCAAAGTGGCACAATGGGATTAGATTACAGCTCAGGATTTATTTTACTTACACATTAAAAAAGAAGAAGAAGAAGAAGACTTTGAGGGCAAATAAAACATTTACCAAGCAGTCAGTAAATTGTCAGGACAATCAGAACCAAGCACTTCCCAAAGTACCCAGCCAGGTCCAGGACAATGATTAGCAAAACTGTATGACTTTCATGTGTGAAAGTCTGAGCAATTTAAAATGTCATTCTACTTTTTTTTTCAGGTTGGTGTTCTGTAATGTAATTTAAATGAAAATCAAGGATTACAACTGGAATGCAGGGTATTAGTTACCAAGTGTTTGTATCATAGAATCATAGACTTTAAGGTCAGAAGGGATCATTATGATCATCTAGTCTGACCTCCTGCACGACGCAGGCCACAGAATCTCACCCACCCACTCCTGTATCAAACCTGTGTCTGAGCTATTGAAGTCCTCAAATCATGGTTTAAAGACTTCAAGATGCAGAGAAGCTTCCAGAAAGTGGCCCATGCCCCACACTGCAGAGGAAGGCGAAAAACCCCCAGGCCCTCTGCCAATCTGCCCTGGAGGAAAATTCCTTCCCGACCCCAAATATGGCGACCAACTAAACCCTGAGCATGTGGGCAAGACTCACCAGCCAGACACCCAGGGAAGAATTCTCTGTAATAACTCAGATACCACCCCATCTAACATCCTATCACAGACCATTGGGCGTATTTACTGCTAATAGTCAAAGACCAATTAATTGCCAAAATTAGGCAATTGTAACTTAACTTTAATGTGTTTAGGAAATGCTGAATAGTTATTGTGACTTTTTTCTCTCTTGTAGTTTAAATAAATTACCAAAATAATTGAAACGTGTGATTATATTGCATTGTTTTGACAAAGTATGCAGAATTCTGCAGAATTTTGAATTTTTTGGTTCAGGATTTTGGTGCAGAATCTCCCCCCCCCCCCCCCAGAGTAGCACCTGTAGTTAGGGCTCTGCACTGCTTATGAAGGAGGCTTCAGGTATGTGCCTCACCCTGAAACTTTGCTCCCTTGCTCGTCATTACAGAGGAACTGCATTTTTCTGGGATTTTATGTGAGAGCTGTTTTTGATTCCTAGCCTTGGCCCCTTACTCTGCAGCTTTGTAGTGATGACCTCGGTTCCAGCCCCAAATGCCTAAAGAGAGGACAATAAAGCTGTTTTATCTTGGTTCAGTAAAACGTTATCCCATTATCTCCTGCAATCTGTTCGTTTATTACTTCCCAAGGAGGGACAGGGGATGGATCACTTGATGATTACCCGCTCTGTTCATTCCCTCTGGGGCACCTGGCATTGGCCACTCTCGGAAGACAGGATACTGGGCTGGATGGACCTTTGGTCTGACCCAGTATGGCCGTTCTTATGTTCTAACACAGTAGCAAACATTTCCTGCACAAGCACAAGGCACATGAAGAGAAGAAGCCAAGAAGAGACCAACCCTCCGATGGAAACAATAACACACAAGCCAATGATATCTTTGAGATCTCACCACACAGGCAGTTTACAGGAGACATAGCTGCCAACTACCCAGTGTTTGGAGGAAGACACCCACAAATTCATGATGCCACCCATTCAATTACTCTCACCACCTCCATTTGGAGGCTCTCCCATCCTGAGATGACCAATGGGTGAGGAAATGGAGGAAGAGAGAGGCTAGATGAGGGGGGATAGTAGGGAGAGATTGGGACAGGGAGAGAAAACAAGGAGAGAAAACCACAGAAGGAAAATATCTTCAAGAGAGAGGGAAGGGGTCCTGAGAGAGGGAGAAACAGCTGAATTCTTTAATAAAGATGAAAATTAAAGACAAATTAATCTGAGGGAAACCGATGCAAAACATGGAAGAAAAGGTGCCTGGAAGGCAAAGTAGAGAACAGGCCAAAGGAGAGGGAAAAACAAGAGATGAATGGGAAATTCCCCCCCCCCCCCCAAAAAAAAAAAATACTATTGTACAGAAAGTGCTTTATACAGTAATTGGAATCTCTGGTTCAATGGTGGTTTCTATCTCAGATCCTCACCTGGCCCCCATTAACATTCTAGCCAAGAACCTCACAATCTTTTCTGCATTTGTCCTTACAACACCTCTGTGAGGCAGGGCAGTGCATTATCCCCATTTTACACAGGGGGAATTGAGGCACAGAGGCTGGAAACCACAAAGGGACTTAGGGGCTGCAAGGCTGAGCGTCGCGGCGCCTAATTTCTGGGTGCCTAGAAAGTCACAGGAACAGCACGGTGATCCACAAAGCTGAGTTAGGTGCTCTCCATGCAATGAACAGAGGAAAATAGGGTGCCTCAGAATGTGATCCACCGAAGCCGGCACACTAAGTGGGGAGCCGCCTAAGCCAGCCAGTGGGAGATGCTGACCAGAGGGGTATGTGCTAAGCCCCACCCTTCACTCAAAGACAGGCACCTAAGGCCAAGCTGCAGGGAGGCGCCTTGCTCTGCTAGCGCTCCATGAACGGGAGCCTGCTACCCGGAACCAGGCAGTCTAGGTACCTACGGAGTTTCTTGAGGGAATGAGTTAGGCACCTGCCTCGCCCCACACCAAACAGCTGGAGAAGGAGGCAGTGCCGCTGCCCACCTTGTAGCTGTGAGCCCAGCGGCTGGAGCACCTGGGGGGTGGGAAACCCAGGTTTGACTCCCCCCTCTCTGCCCGAGGGAAGAAAGGATGTGAACAGGGGGCTCTGCCACCCCTGCTAACGCTGTTCTGCTGTGGATAAATAATGAAAGCATGGTTGGAGCAGGGGGATTGGACCTGAGGTCCCACCAGGGAGTGCCCTAACCACTGGACTTCAGAGCCATTCCCATCCGGGACGAGGGACTAGCCTAGGGTCACCCAGGAAGCCTGTGGCAGAGTAGGGAACTGAACCCCAGTCTCGGCTCGTGCGCTAAGCACCAATCCTGACTTCCCTTCAGATGCTGGAGCTCTCCCTCATTTCCCTTTTTACAAGCTAGCAAGTGCAGGGAAAGCTGGGTTTGGTTCTCTGCCTCAGTTGCTTATTCCCATGGCCAGGTTAGTTGTCTGCATTGCTGTGGAGCAGCTGCCGGTTGTTTACAGGGGGGGACTTTGTTTGACCTTAAAAGCTTTTTGTTCCGCTGGTTCAACACAAGGTTATCACACTATCTGCGGTAGCTCGTTAGCTTTCTTCCTCCGAAAGACGGATATAGCTGCAAACATTTCCTTAATGAGTGTAAGAGAAACGGAAGGAAGAAACCAAGGGTAGATTTACCCGCTGGTGAAACAATAAGGTACAAAAAGGTGATATTGTCTGTGTTGAGATTTAGCCATCATCTGATCACCTAAGGTTAGCTACGTGAGACCTGTGTTTGACTGGTCCCTTACTCTGTTGTCCAGGTTACTGCAGTGAAGGTGATCTGGGCTCCATTGCCAAGCACCTTAAGATGGGACATGTGTAGACACTAAGAGCCAGAACTTTAGCTGGTGTAAATCAGCAGAGCTCTGTTGACTTCAGTGGAGTTAGGTGGATTTACACAGCTAAGGATCTGACCCTAAAGCCTTTGTTCTTCTGGTTGAACGAAAGGTCATCGACATTATCTACTGTACCTCATTAGCTTTCTTCCTCCCCCAGGGCAAATGCTGCGCCAAACGTTTCCCGAATGAGCACCAGGTGAGCAAAAGGAAAGGACTGAGATGTTCATGGGTAGAAAGAATAAGGTGAAAGGGATTTTCCCCAAAGCAATGCAACAGAAAAGAGAGAGCAGAACAAGAGAGGAAGTGAGGGCACCTAATGTATTCTGGGTGGAACTCATAGGTCATGGGTGTCCCATTGACCTTGAGCTGACCTCTGAACAGAGGTGATTTTCATCTATCCTGACTTGCCACAATGACTTGTATATGAAGGATGAGCCTCAGGCATGTAGCTTTCCCTACTCTTGACCATGTGTTCCTAGAGTAATACAGTGCATGAGCAGAGTAAATACAGTGCAACCCACTGGTGAGTTTGTATCACGGGGTCCCCTGCTGTGCCTGATCCACAGAGGATATGAATCTGTTACAGCTCCAGCTAGACAGCCTGGCTCTTTAGCTCAGCCTGTAACAGCTCACGTGTGTCAGCCAAAAGGACAGTTGTCTCATCAGGAAGAAACTGTCCTCTGAGGGCACTGCCCGCGATGGGAGCGATAAGCGGCTGACATTTGTTATGTGTTTGCATGGGAAGATTATATTGCAACTAAGTAAATATCAGATGCAAGTTGTAACTTTCCAGACCCACTCTGGAATAATGACTGCCTTGTCCAGCAATGAACCTGCCTCCTGAAGGGGAAGCTAGAGTCGGAAAGGTGAGACTCGTTTAATGACATGAAAGCACTGGCCTCCCTGCACAATACAACAACTAGGGATTCCCCTCCTGACATGAGAAAGGAAAAGCAGTAACCTTCCCAGCAAGAGGGTGCAAACTAGTTCAACTATATCTATCTATGTTAGGTACTTCTCAGTGTCTGAGGCAGGGCAGTGCAGATATCCCCATTGTACAGAAGGGAAACAGAGGCACAGAGAGACTAAGTGACTTGCTCAAGGTCACACAGGATGTTTGTGGTGGTGAAGGGAATTGAATGCAGGTCTCCTTCTTCTCCAATGGAGAATCAGAATACCTGCAGCAACACATCCCTCTTGCCAAAACACTGGTCCAGGTTATTGCCATTTCCTGGCTGCAAATGCTTCCTTCCTGGCTTCCCAATCACCCATCCCTTCTCCCCTACAGTCCATCTAAAACACAATTCTCAGCCCTACCTCCATCTTACCCTGCTCTGGACATATCTTCTCCTGCTTCAGTCTCTACACTGGCTTCTGTTCTTCTTCCTTATCAAGTTCAAGCATCTACTTCGCATTTTGAAAGTTCTCCACAATTGTCACTGCTCTGCTCTCCTCTTCTATCTCCCCTCGACTGACTCCTTTGCCCACTCTCTCTTAGGTACTTATGTGGTCTCCATAATTACAGTATCTGAGCACCTCACCATCTTTAATGTATTTATCTTCATAATACCTTGAGAGGTAGGGCAGCGCTATCACCATTTTACACACAGGGACCCTATAGAACAGCAAGGACTTCAACCCGTTTTCCCAACATCCTAGTTTAGCACCCTAGCCCCTGGACCATCCTTCCACTCTGCATGCCATGACTGCTTTCACTGCACCTTATGCGCCCAGAACATCCTCCCACTCAAAGGACACTAATATTAGAGCTGGTTGGAAAATGGGGGTCTGCCCCCCCGAAATTGTCAACTTTTTGCTGAAAAATCAAAACATGCAACATTTTAAATTTCCAGCAACCAAAACGTTTTTTCCTGAAAACCAAAGTTGGGAGATTTCTTTTTTTTGGGGGGGGGGGGGGCAGGGGGGACATTTTCTGTAAAGCAGATATTTTCTATGAAAAATTTCCTTTAGCTCAAAATCCAATTTTCCATTAGAAAAAAAGTTTAGACTGAAATATTTTGACCAGGCCCAGCTGTCTGAAAATTTTTTTTTGAAATGCCACTTACTCTGTGACTCCTTGGCACAATAATGCATTGTCACTGCTGTTTGTTTTGTGTTGTGTTGGACCC
The DNA here is from genome assembly GCF_028017835.1 of Emys orbicularis. Lineage (NCBI taxonomy): Eukaryota > Metazoa > Chordata > Testudines > Emydidae > Emys > Emys orbicularis. The sequence goes on along the minus strand of NC_088688.1, from coordinate 5,718,896 downwards.
ATTGTACATTTATTATTATTTATTTGTGTTATCGTGGTGCTTCGCAGCCCCATGATGCCAGGCACTGTCCAGACCCATAATAATAGTACCTAGTTCTGATCAGCAGATCTCAAAGCACTTTACAAGGAGGTCAGTATCATTTCCCCATTTAGGAAATGGGGAAACTGAGGCACGGAGCAGCGAAGTGACTTGCCCAAGGTCACCCAGCAGGCTAGTAGCAGAACTACAAATAGGACCCACATCTCTTGCACCCCCAACTAGTGCTCCATCTGCTAAGCCACGCTCCCTCCCAATTTGTTTTGCAGACTAGGCTACTCAGGACAAGGGCCTGTTAAATGGTGTCCCTAGCCTCTGTTTGCCAGAAGCTGGGAATGGGCAACAGGGGATGGATCACTTGATGATTCCCTCTTCTGTTCATTCCCTCTGGGGCACCTGGCACTGGCCACTGTCGGTAGACAGGATACTGGGCTGGATGGACCTTTGGTCTAACCCAGTAGGGCCATTCTTATGTTCTTATGTTCTTAAATGTTTGTACACCTATATATACACTATACATGATTGTAGCTAGCAAACACAGAACAGTCAGAAGTGCATTAGCTAAAGTATCAGAATACTGGAGAACGCAGGTCCCACTGGCTCATCTCTTATTGGCTGTTTTCTGGGCCCTCCTTCTCTTCCGAGAAACTCTGAGTGTAGCATCAGATCCCAGACACCTGGCCCTTTGGAGAGTTACCTTTACAAAGGAATGATTCCCCAGAACCGGGGTTTCTGATGTAGCCCATAGGATTATTTTGCTAGCTATTATATCCCACTAATCCAGCCAGCCATATCAAATCATATGTTTCTCTTTCTGAACTAATCCATTTCATTCTTATAGTTTATCAGTATTAATTCCTTTGAATTTAGGATTTGTTGAGGCCTGTGATATGTGTTTCCTCATAATTATACATAGAATAAATTTTGCTGAAATGCAAGACGCCTACCGGCCTGTAAGATCCACTAAGATCTGCTATGTAGCAAAAAGTATCATCAGTTAAGAGTATGTCAGCATGAAAGCTGGTAACCTTTGGCACAGATAGAAATGGTCCCTGAACTTTGGGGAACCAAAGGTAGGAACTATACACATCACTGAACAGGTTTATCTGGCATCTACAACCGGTTGGTAACCGCAGGGTACACCACAACTTGGAAGTCGCCAAGAGAGTCTATGTTGGCAGATTTTGGAGTGAGATAATCCTTATTAATATATAAAGAGTAAGTGTCATAATCCACTAACCTATAGGAGAAGGGTAGCCATAAATTTCTTAGGGTACGGAAATAAGATTTGAGTATAGTAGGTTGGGCCTGAATTACATAGTGTCAGAATCCTATAAAATACCCGATAAGGAAGAGTCTTGGAACTAACTCTTTTAGCGCTCTTTGAGAGCTTCTTCTAGTCTTTAGCTCTCCTATATTCTATAGACTAGCTTTTTATCTACCTATCATTCTAGCTTCTATCACGCTATCAGCTCAGCTTGTGCAGTATAATATAACTACTCAACATTCCTAACTATTGGGGAAGCCAGAACCATCGCTAGAACTTCTCCTCCTATTACCAGGTCTTCAAGGAAGGGTGTGAGTATGTTAAGTTAAGGAACTTATTATAGGAATAAAAACAACAAGGAGTCTGGTGGCACCTTAAAGACTAGCAGATTTATTTGGGCATAAGCTTTCGTGAGTAAAAACCTCACTTCTTCGGATGCATGCAAATAAATCTGTTAGTCTTTAAGGTGCCACCAGACTCCTTGTTGTTTTTGTAGATACAGACTAACACGGCTACCCCCTGATACTATTATAGGAATGTTACCACCAGGAGTTTTGGAATTCTTTTACTGTTTTGCAGTTATAAGTTTCATAGCATTTATTATTCCTTTGTTAATCTCAATATAAAAACAATTTGGTATTGTCCTCAGTGTAAGTGTTTTTGCCAAGCATCCCGAGAGTCCTCTCCCGATATAGAACTCTCTGAGTTCTTGAACCCTGTAGGCTGAATTGGACAAGAACCTATAAATCTTCTGGTCGGATGCGATCAGTGGCGAGCCATAACGCTGGTCAACACTGAAAGAAAAGTATCCAGCACTTTCTGTGGCAGGCGAATGCGGCATCTCCCCAGGAATAAGTAGGGGAACAGACAACAGGAGGTCAGAGTATTCACCAGCTCGAGAAGGACAGATGCAACCACCAGAACCTACTCACAAAATGGTCCCTCTACGGCTGTTCTGACTTTCTGCTATATTTAAAGGGCCAGTGCACGTGCACCCAGAGCCCAAGAAAGGTATGCTGGGAAAAAAAGGTCTGATAAGTGGGTTAACCTGGCCTAGGGGAGAGCTAGTGGGGATTAGGCAGTCACCAGGGACGAGGAGGGAAAGGTGCTCTTGTGTGCTACATACCATCATTAGATCACAGTGAGATGCCTCACAGTTTTGTAGGGCAGCTTCTGTGATCATCTCCTACCGGACTTTTTTCTGGGCGGGGACACATCGGCCGTTCCTATGCCGTGCGTGTTATATCCATGACTGTCCCTCTTCCGCTGCTACTTCCCTGAACGGAGCAATGAGATATTGACTCTTATCTCGAAGCACCCTGGACTGGCTCTCTGCGCTCCCACAGGCAGTGCCGTAATACAGCGCTCCCTGCATTGCAGGCAAGCATTCCACACAGCCTGCGTCTCAGTGCGCCGCCCAGACGAACGATGCCCTTCCGGCGTTCAGGGATCGCAGCGAGAGAGAGAAACGAAGGGTGTGTCTACACTGCAATGGGGAGGTTCCGTTTGATTGAGCTTTGATTAACTGTGCCGTGGCTACACTGCTACTTCTATTGATCTAGCTCAGGGGGTCTCAAACTGGGGATCACAAGGTTATTACAGGGAGGTCATGAACTGTCAGCCCCCGCGCAGGCCGGGGCTGACAGCCTGAGCTCTTCAGAGCTGGGTGGCTGGAGAGCAGCAGCTGCTGGCTGGGTGCCTAGCTCTGAAGGCAGCGGTTCCCCCAGCAGCAGCACAGACCTCAGGGTGGCATGGTATGCGGGGGTCATCACTCTTTGGAGGGGTCGTCACAGCCTGAAATATTTTCAAAGGGGATCCCAGCAAAAAGAGTTTGAGAACCCCTGATCTAGCTCCTGGGGTATGTCTACACACACTGCAATCACGCGTCCCGATTGCCCTGTAGACCTATGAGGCATAACAGGGGAGGAAGGAGATACTTGAGATTTGAAATGAGCTGGAAAGTTGACAAGACGCAGCGACACAGGGAGGCTGTTCTGGGCAGCAGGATGCTTCAGGACCGGAGGGGTCTCACACCAGCAGAGACCGTTTGCAAGCACAGGGAGGAGGCTGGTGCTAGGCAAATGGAGGGAGAGGAGGGGAGAGATCGGTGACGTCAACAAGGCAAATCCCAGGAGGTATTTTTAAACCAGCTTTGAACAGGAAGCCAGTGGAGATGGCTAAGGACGGAGGATGGCATGTGAGTGCGCTGCATGCATTTGAAACCATTTATGACCTCCAATTAGTGCTCTCTCTATTCCAGCATCTTTGTCCCAGGCCTCTGCTTTCTGTGCCCATTCCTTTCATTCTCTTCCTAACTCCCTGTCATATGGCTTTGGGCCAGCTCCTTCAGGGCAGAGCCTGTTGGGGAGAGTTTGATGGCAACCAGTTTCTGCCCTTCTTTGCTGGCGAGCAGAGGTGGAAGAAGCATCTGTGAACAATTACAGACCCTCCTATGCCCCAGCTTCCAGCGACATCCAACCCAAAACACAAAATAAAGGGTTGCACTTCATTGTGGAGCTTCTTGCGCTCCTTTGGTGGCCTCAGCCTCCTCCTACCCACACACACAGCTCCTACATCCAGTACTGGCCAGTGTGGTGGTGTGGCCAGGGTGGGCAGGGCATGTGCTGAACCAACCGCTCCTCCTGCATACTCCACCAGCAGGAACCTTCATGGAACCCATATGTACTATAAAGCTGCCATCCCTCAGGGACGAATCCACCCCCTCCCTTGGGCACAGCAGCCCCTGCTGGTGGAAATGAAGTAGAAGTTGCACTTCCCTCCACCAGCAAAGATGAATCAAGCCTGGAATCCTTATGCCTGGTGCATTTCCCCAGATCTCCCAAGAGTTCTTTCTTTGGCCCTTTGTGTACTGAGGCGTTACCCTGAGCTGAAGGGAAAATGCAATGTGCAGATCTAGCCTGAATCTGGAGCAAACCTAATGGGTTCGCTGACCTTGGCTCCCCTGGCTTTCTGGCAGGCGATTCATTAACAAGGGGTTGTTAATTTCTCCATAACTGCATTGCACACGTCAGCTGTGCATCGAGAACCAGCCAGATAGAAATCAGCCCAGTGAATACCTGCGAGAAGTAATGAGCTAGCCTGGCCCGTACACCTCCTCCAAAGCTGGCTCCCCTGTCGCGCCTGTTTCTGTTAGCAGTGAGATCGCGTCTGATCGAGGAACAGGGCATAAATCCCGAGAGCTTTAAGGAAGCAAAACGTGCGCATCAGATTGGAACTGGTTCCTGTGCAGGGTGAGGCCTCCATTTTCCTTTTCTAAAACTCCAATACTATCTGCAATGTCCTGAGCTGATAAGGAACCTGTCCCCAAAGTTGAGGCTTTAAGGGTCAGTCCTGGTAGGACAGAGGGAAGTTCTGGGGGGAGAGGTTTACTGGGTGCAGTTGGGAAGGGAAGAAGAAAGTGTTACTATTTGCTGTGTCTCACTACCCGCCCAATTCGGCGGGTAGAGATCGATCTTCTGGGATCGATTTATCGCGTCTCATCTGGACGCGATAGATCGATCCCAGAAGCGCTTCCCCGTCGACTGCGGAACTCCTGCTCGCCGAGAGGAGGAAGCGCTGTCGACGGGGGAGCCTGCCTGCGCCGCGTGGACCCGCAGTAAGTAAACTTAGTTCGATCTAGGAAACGTCGACTTCAGCTACGCTATTCTCGTAGCTGAAGTTGCGTTTCCTAGATCGATCCCCCGCCCCAGTGTGGACCAGCCCTCAATAGAGGGAGAGCTGACAATGGGGAAAGTTGTGTTGGGAAGGAAGAACCCTTATTCATTGTTACAGCATTACACGGTTAAGTAGCCTGGGTATTTGCATCACGTTATCACTGGCTTACCTTTGTTGTAACAAGCACTATTAAGAATCTTTTTAACCTTTTATAAAAGATACAGAAAAAGAAGGAAAAGCAGTTAAAGCCTTTGCAACGTAAAGTATGAAGTAAGGCATTCAGTTTAAGTGTATCCCTTATTTCCTTTCAATTTAGCAGGTAGAGAGCTATTATGGGGCAAAAGGAATATTAAAGACAGTATTGACGGGGTACTTAATTGGGGGAAGGGAAAAGAGTGAGCTGAGATGGGCTGGAGTTCTTGTTGAAGTGCGAGCCTGTTTTATTTAAGACAAAAGAAAACAAATACACACGGAAGGGGACGGGGGAAAGAACAGCAAAGAGAGAAAATGCAGCTTTCGTCTTTATTGCTGACTCTGATTTGCAACCTCACTGGTGGAAAAACGCAGGGCCAGCCTTTGATCTGATCAGCCATGCCAAGACCTAGCAAACTTCTATTAGTGTCACACTGTTTAAAGAATTGCTTCTAGCTGCCTCTCTGGCCACAGGCTCACAGCAGTGTTGCAAATGGTGGCGTTGTCGTGGCTGGCTGAGCCAGACTCTTTTCAGACAGAAGCCAAAAGGAGCAAGAGAGAAAGATCAAGTGGGGAAGGAAAATGACACACAAGGGAGGGGGTGGTGGCAGGAACCCAAGTCTCACTTGCCAGGTGTTCTTCAGAACATAGCTGGTAGAGGTGGAGGTGGTGATGTCATTGGTTCCCTCTCCCTGGCCCACGCCAGTCAGGATGCATTTCAGGATCATGATGATGAAGGCCAAACAGAGTCAAGGTGGATCCTGGGGCCGCAGGAGACGATGGGGGTGGAAGCCATAATGGTAAAAAGCCCATCCCTTCTAATCCACATGTCCCCGCTCCTCCCATTTAGTGACCCCCAGATACAGTGTTCAAGAAGGGGCGGGGGGGGAGGAAAGAGTCATCCCAATAACGTGCAACTATAAACATTTCCTCCCATTTCTAGACTCGTTCAGCTTGTTGTCACGCCAACCTGTGACTTTTCCTGGAGCCTTGCCAGACCCCTTCGCTCAGGTCTTTTAACCTAAACAATCCAGCATGTCCCAGTCGACTTGTCTCCAACTTTAGTTGATTTTCATAAACAATTTTATGTAACAAGCCGCGTTGGGCTTTCGTTACCTTTGACAGCTTAGAGAAGTGGTTCTCAACCTATTTACCTCATATGCAGCTCTCTAGGTGTTCTGTGGGCCACATCCACACAATATATATTCTACCTGTATGGCCCTGAGGATGTCACATGGGCTGCAGCTGTGTGCTGATTGGGCCGCAAGCGGCCCATGGGCTGAGGGTTGAGAACCACTGGCTTAGAGCATGGTCCCTGCGCAACAGGTACAGAGACTGTAAGGAACCTTCCGTTGACCTAGCTGCATCTCCAGCGGGGGTTAGGTCGACCTACCTACCTACAGCCCTGAGCCATGTATCTAGGTCAACTTAGGTTTTAGACCAGGCCTTACTATGTGTACGTACACATAGCACAATGGGGCCCTGAGCTACAGTTTTGGTGCTACTGTAATACAAACAATAATAATACTAATAATAACATGCTCTCTGGCTATAGAGATTTAGATTAATCTCTTCAGCACAGAGATAATACAGGACACTTAATGTCTACAGTGTCTTCCATCTAGGCTGCATGCTCAAAACGCTGCACAGAGACAGATGGCAACTACACCTCTACCCCGATATAACGCTGTCCTCGGGAGCCAAAAAATCTTACCGCGTTATAGGTGAAACCGTGTTATATCGAACTTGCTTTCATCCGCCGGAGTGCGCAGCCCCACCCCCCCAGAGCGCTGCTTTACCGCGTTATATCCGAATTCGTGTTATATCGGGTCGCATTATATCGGGGTAGAGGTGTATTAATAGAGGGAGACAGAAAATGAGAATCACGGGAGAGATGTTTCCAGATGAGATTCAAAACGGGATTGATAGTCCATGAGGAAGCCTGATCTAAAGGGCAGGAAACTGCAGGGGCGGGGGCTCTCGCCCCAGAAGGGGTGACCTTGCTGCGGTGGTGGTGGAGAAAAGATGTTACGGCTACCTGAGCAGAGGAGACGAAAAAGACGCAGGTCTCCAAGACAGGCTGGAGTGAGTGCACAGACAGTTTTCCAACAAACAAGGCAGTTTTGATGTGGATTCTGAAAGGCATGGAGGAGTCAGTGGAGTTATTTGGAGATTATGGTAAAAACATTTAAAGTGCCTATGTGATTTAGGAGCCTGAGGGTATGTCTACACTACAGCTACAGCTGTGCCTCTGTAGGCCCGTCATGTAGACGCTTCCTACACTGACAGGAGGGGTTTTACTGTCGATGTAGATCATTCATTTCTGCAAGAGGTGGTAGCTACGTTGACAGAAGAATCCTTCTGGTGACTTAGCCACATCTACACCGGGGGTTAGTTCAACCGAACTACAGTGCTCACGGCATGAAATTGTCATAGGCCAGAGTGACGTAGCTATGGGGTTTGAATTAGGCCATTACAACTGTGCCAAGTAGGTACATAGAAATCTACCCAGTTGGAATGGGTGCTGTATTACATTCCCTCTGCACAGGTGTGAGTGACGATACAAAGGGCAAGGCCGTAAATAGATACCAAATCTTGGCTTTGGGCTCTAGAAAACCGCTAAACCACCAAAAAGGAAACAACACTTTCCCCAAAAGGAGCATCTCTCTCACTTCCCTTGCTGCACCAACTGGTGTTTATGCCACTTCTTTTTCTATGCATTGTTTTTATTGGATTTCATAATCTGACAAACTTCATACAGTAAAGTTTCAGGGATGGCAATGTAATTATTACAACATCACACACTGCATAGTTCCGTTTGTACGTGCACTCACAGATACCTTAGGACTTACGTAGTAGATAAGAGAAGCTATATGACTATCTGAAGCCGTTATGACAATCAGAATGACTTAGTGATTTCACAAGAGGGAGTGCAAAGGTTAAGACCAGTGGATGTCTGGGTATGTAAATCAGCATGCACCTTTCAGGCCCCGATTCTGCAATTTATTCTGTGCAAGCTGATCCTTGCATCCATTTACTTCAGCAATTTGCAGTATAGGTTGCATGGCTGGGGCCTTAATGCTAAAGGCAAAGTTATGCTGCTTTGAATGAAACAAGCCAAATTTTGCCAAGAATGTTTTTGAAGAAACAAATTTCATTTAAAAATAATTCTTTAAAACATTCTAATTAACAAAAAATTAAAATCCTTTTCTAACCTTCAATGTATTTAAATAGCTTAACAAAGAAGCCTCTCCTTTTCTTTCTTTCGGCTCCTGGTGGCGATACTCTGTCTTGCTAAATCTCCCAGTTGATTGTGTAGTCGAAATAGCACTTTTAATGAAAACTCAGTGGTTGTATTTTTTAATCCCTCTCTGGATTCTAATTTGATACTGCTGTAGTGTATTGAAAACTGTGTAACAATTACAAACTGTCACTTTAAATCCAAAGGGATTTCCTGGTCCTGCTTGCAGGCTAGGAGATGCTGTAGGGAAGCATGCAATCTGTGTCCTAAGTAGTCAGTCTGCAGAGAGCCATCCAACAGTCAGCTCTGTGCCTCTCTACTTTAGGGAGCAGCCTTTTTTGTCACTCTCAGGTTTTGGTTTTTGTGTGTTAGGGTTCTGGATTCTAAGAAATAAGGTGAGGTTACAGTGCAATCTTCCAGAAAGTCTAGTTCAGTGTTTTTTATCTAACTTCTTTGTTTGTATGCCATGAACATAACAAATATAAATAAATACGTCTTGAAACACTTTCCTGTCAGACAATCTCAACTGCATCTTGAGTAGAATGACATTGCCCTTTTAAATGATTAATTCTTTCTGTAGTTTCTCACTTTTATACCACTGACCTTTGATTTTCTAATAGCTTTTTATAGGTACAGATAAAATATTTTCGATCTCATAACATCTTTATCTGTACTATCAGCCCCCAGCTTCTTGCCGTGTGGCAGTTTCATCAACTTTTATTGCTTGCCCCAGCCAATGGCAATTTGCAGCAATGAAAGGCTGTTTAGCAAGTTCGGAGTTTCAGGATGATTTCTCAGGATTCTGTGGTCTATTTCTCTCATACGCCCACACTCAAGTCTTTCACGCCCTCACCTTCCCGCTCTCCGTTCTCTCACGCTCTCAGCAGTGGCAGTTCCTGTAGAAAGGGCTTTGAGCAAGCACACACACGTGTGTGATTGTGTGTGTGAGACTCACAGGGCCGACGAACACAGCAAATCTAGAGTGGGGCATTCTCCACTACCCCTGGGGCACGTGCACAGTAATGATTTGCAGAGTCAGACAGGAGCTGAAGCTGCAGCAATTTCCAGTGGAGTTTGGGGCACTGGATTCACAGGCTGTGGTGACTGCAGAGTGCTTTAATGTGTCACCCTCTAACTGCCCCATGTAGTCCCTGATGGTGTGCTCTAAAAGGTAGAGTGTGCCAGCAGGCTTTACATGGGGTAGTTCGAGCTCTGTACAATCACTGCAGCCTGGGACGTGGGTGGTGAATCCAGTGCCTCCCCCACCCCCAGCCTGGGACCATGGAGGGGTGAGGCCAGGGAGACAAACTCTCCCCAGCCATAGGCCCCTGCCTGGGGGTCCCGGTGAGGGAGCGGTCACAGGCCAGGCAGTCCTTTCCCTCCCTGTGTGCAGAGCAGGTGCTGGGCCCAGGCAAAGGGGAGGCAGGGACAGAATATCTGTGGGGGGGAGTCAACCCCGCTCCCCTGGGCCTTCTCCCTGCTCCCCACACTGCCCTCCAGTTCCTCCCAACTCCTCGCTGCTGAGCAGGTAAATTATCCCACTTGCCCCCAAACGTCACCAGCCCCCAGTGACTCTCACAGAACCAAATGGATCTCTGGGCCAGAGCTGGGGAGTTCAGCTGCTGGTGCAGGAAGCTGTCTGCAAACGTAGGGTTCAAAGGCCAATCTGGCCTATATGAATTGGTAGGTGCCTCCTGGCCTGCAAGCAGGGAAGGTGGAGAGCAAGAAAATCAGGCCACGGGGAACAGTGGGACAGCAGTAGTAGAGCAATAGAGAGGAAGGATTGTCCACTGGTTAGCGCACTAGTATAGGACCTAGGAAACCCAGGGTCAGTTCCCTGTTCTGCCACAGACTTCCTCTGTGATCTTGGGACCCTTGCTTAGTGATGCAAAGATAATTAAAAATCAATAAAAGTTAGGAATCTGAGGATGTGGGCCTTAGACTCTCTGGCTGGGTGCCAAAATACCTTTAAAAATCTGCAAAAAGAACAGGAGTACTTGTGGCACTTTAGAGACTAAAATATTTATTAGAGCATAAGCTTTCGTGGGCTACAACCCACTTCTTCGGATGCATCCGAAGAAGTGGGTTGTAGCCCACGAAAGCTTATGCTCTAATAAATGTGTTAGTCTCTAAGGTGCCACAAGTACTCCTGTTCTTTTTGCGGATACAGACTAACACGGCTGCTACTCTGAAACCTTTAAAAATCTGGGCCTCTATTTCCCCATCTGTACAATGGGGATGTTCTGGCACTTCCATCCCTCCAATGGGTGTTTTGAGGAATAATGAAGACTGCGAGGTGCTCCGATACTACAGCAGTGGGGGGCCATATACGCACTTCATATAGATAAACTCGAGAAGCATTTCTCCATGATGCTGCAAGGCCTGTGTCGTCAGGCTGCTTCCCCTGCGACAGGCCCCGGCACAACTGGTGCTCCTGCCTCAGTTTCCCCTTCATTCATCCGTGGGAAGGAACATGGTCACTCTATGCCCACTTCAAAGGCCCGCCTCGAAGCAGACCATTGTTCACCAATATTAATGTGGGTCAATCTGGAAAGGGCTGCGAGGCCAGGATCATTGGAAACTCAGGCTGGTTTTCTGCAACCTTTGCTCCCTGGACCGCTATGGACATTAATTGTGTTGCCGTTACCCTTGTCATTCTGGGAGACCAAGCTTGGCCTTGGCTTCCCTGGCTCGGGAAGCCATTTACTGGGCACTTGGGTAGACAGGAGAAAGGAGCTGCTGAATTCTCCCATGAGTAGCTACAGAAGGAGAGTGGAGTGTGCATTGGGAAGGCTGAAGGGACGGTGGTGGTGCCCCATGACAGGGCTAGAAGCAGCTGGGCAATATCTGACTAGGTGCTTGTTGCATTTTGCACAACCCCCGTGGGAGCCGGGTGGGAGAGCATCCCTGACAGACAGGAGGAGGAGGGGCAGAGACTTTTGGAATGATCTGAACAGCCCGAGAGGCTGCCTCTGCTACATGCTGCAGCTGGCCAACACGACAGCACCCTGGCGGTAGTCAGACCAAAGCTGTTGAAATCCCCCTGTGCAGTTGTATTGTAATAGAACACACCACGCTGATTGGACGAGGTCCCCTCTGCAGCACTGTCAGGCTGGATCTCCGTCTCGTGGGCCTCCGGTGCTGTCTCTTCCAAAGCATCCGCCTCAGGGGTTTGCAGAGACCCTGACTGCTTGTGGCAATCTCCTCCTGCCTGGGTCCCTGGTCAGGGGCCACTGAGGACTCTGCAGTGGTGTCCAGAACAGGCTGGGGTTCACTGCCGGCCTCCCTTGCAGAACACCCAGTCCAGCAAGCTCGCCTAAAAGTCTTGTTACTGGCTCTGGCATTTTATAACTACCGGAGTTCCAGTCCTTTGTCACGGCACTGGCCCGTGTCCCAGAAGAGACCCCCACACAAACTTGGTTTGGTTTGATATGGGGATGGTGTGGAGGCCAAAACTATAACTGGGTTCAAAAGAGAATGAGACAAGTTCCTGGAGGGTAGGTCCATCAATGGCTATTAGCCAAGATGGTCAGGGATGAAACCCCAGGCTCTGGGTGTCCCTAAACCTCTGAGCACCAGATGCTGGCACTGGAGAACAGGGAATGGATCATCTGAGGATTGCTCTGTTCTGTTCATTCCTTTGGAAGGATGCTCTAGGGCTGGAGCACCCACGGGGAAAAATTAGTGGGTGCTCTGCACCCACCGGCAGCCAAGCCCCCCGCCCCGCCTCACCTCCTCCTCCCCGCTCCTCCGCCTACCTCCCAGCACTTGCCGCCGCCAAACAGCTGTAGCAAGCTCTGGGAGGGAGCGGGGAGGAGCGGGAATGTGGCGCGCTCAGGGGAGGAGGCGGGGAAGAGGCGAGGCCAGGGCGGGGACTTTGGGGAAGGGGTTGGAATGGGGACGGGAGGGGGCGGAGTTGGGGCGGGGACTTTGAGGAAGGGGTTGGAATGGGGGCGGGAGGGGGTGGGGCAGGAGTGGAGTCGGGGCGGGGCCGGGGGCAGAGGGGGGTCGAGCACCCTCCGGCGCCAGTAGAAGTCGGTGCCTATGGGTGTGTGCAGGAATTTAAATTGGACTGCCTTTGGGGGGGCACATTAGAGCAGCAGCCAGGGACTGGAGCAGCAGCCTGGGCTGAGGCAGTGAATGGCATCAACCACGGGGATGGAGCAGCAGCCAGGGCTCAGGCAGGGGCAGCAAACGGTGATCAGCCGCTGAGCTGGAGCAGCAGCCGGGGCTGAGGCTGGAGCTGAAGCATTGTGCGTCCAGGGCCGGGGCAGCGAACGGTGGTCAGACACCAGGGCTGGAGCAGCTGTCAGGGCTGGATCCAGTGCTGGAGCAGAAATGCCTATTTTTAAGATGATTATTGGGGTGCGTACCCCTGCTTGGCCCCCTTGTGCACGCTCCTGGGCATTGGCCACTGTCGGAAGACAGGATACTGGGCTAGATGGACCATTGATCTGACCCTGGTATGGCCGTTCTCATGTTTTGATGGATGGCTTGGCACTCCAGTGAGCGCTGTTAAGATGGGACTGGACTCTCTGCTCTCCCCAGAAGGTCAGGAAGTCCAGGACCTCAGCACAGGACCATGCAGAAGCATGGGGCATGGCTGTTGTAATGGGTATGTGACTTGGGTGTGTGACCTCACCATGAGTTGCAGTAGCAATGGGGTGCACCTGGCCATGCCTTAGACCTTAGTCCATCCCGTGCTTTGCTGCACATTGGGCTACCCACATTTGCCATCCTTACTTGTCAACTGCCCTTTTCTCCAAATCTTCCCATTTCACATGGAGGTGCTTGATGTCATTTAGAACGATTCGTTTCCATGTTATTCTCGGTCTTCCCCTCTCTCTTCTTGCGTTTTCTGGCTTCCATTCGAGGGCAGATTTGGTAAGCGTTCTTTTTCCATTCTCAGTACGTGTCCCAGCCACTGATGTCTTCTTTTGTAGATTATTTATGAGAGGGTGCCTTGTCCAGTCATTTTTCTGATTTCTTAATTCATCTTCCTGTCTCTATTTGTTATTCCCAATATTCTTCTCAGACATTTGTGATGAAATGCATTCAGCTTTTGCGTCTCTTTCTTGGTAAGTTGCCATGTCTCACTGCTATATGTTGTGATGGCGATAACAATTGCTTTGTACACGTTCAGTTTTGTCTTGAGGGAAATGTTTTGAGTTGCCAGATGTTTTTGAGTCTTCCAAATGCAACTTTTAAATAGGGGGGTGACAACTTGCCAAGATGACCCCGGAGCAGTAGAGGACACACAAGGTAGACAGAGAGGCTGACTCAGGTGTGCCCCAATGCAGTGTGGGATAGTAGTGGGAGGACTGTCAGAAGCCAAAGAGTTATTTCAAAATGGGGATGCAGCCACACCTCATTTGAGTTAGTGCACTCCCAGAGCAGATGAATGAATGAGAAGCTAGAAAATTTTGGGGGGAAACTATGTGTGTGCAGAGGAAAGACTATTCATTTTGAAAAAACGCAATGAATCCCAAATAATTTACAAGGGGAGCGTGAAGTCCCTAGAATTGCCCCTGGTTACGGGGTAACACAGCGTAGTGGCCCGAGTCCATGGAATTGCCCCTGGTTACAGGGTAGCACGGCCTAGCAGCCAGAGTCCATAGAATTGCCCCTGGGTACAGGGCAGCACGGCCTAGCAGCCAGAGTCCATAGAATTGCCCCTGGGTACAGGGCAGCACGGCCTAGCGGCCAGAGTCCATAGAATTGCCCCTGGGTACAGGGCAGCACGGCCTAGCGGCCAGAGTCCATAGAATTGCCCCTGGGTACAGGGCAGCACGGCCTAGCAGCCAGAGTCCATAGAATTGCCCCTGGGTACAGGGCAGCACGGCCTAGCGGCCAGAGTCCATAGAATTGCCCCTGGGTACAGGGCAGCACGGCCTAGCAGCCAGAGTCCATAGAATTGCCCCTGGGTACAGGGCAGCACGGCCTAGCGGCCAGAGTCCATAGAATTGCCCCTGGGTACAGGGCAGCATGGCCTAGTGGCCAGAGTCCATAGAATTGCCCCTGGGTACAGGGCAGCATGGCCTAGTGACCGGAGCCCGTAGGATTGCCCCTGGTTACACCGCCATAGGGCCTTGCCACTGGCTCAGTGGGGAGATCCTACCGAAACACGCTGAGGTTTACTGGGGGCAAGTTACCAGTCCGTCACCCCCCCCTCCCCGGGTAGCTTCCTACCGTCTTGAGAGTTGGAGTCTCCCATGAATCTCCAGGTTCTCCGCAGGTCTCCGGGTCCGTCGCTGCCTCGGGCTCCTCCCGCAGCAGGGCTTCGTGCTGGCCGGGGAAGCTTCAGTTCCCAGCAACGTCAAGGGTGGTGGTTGGTCCTCCGCAGGAGCTTCCCGGATAGGTCTCTCCCCTGTGGCCGCCAGCCCAGACTGAGCTGAGTTCCCTCCTTTTATACTCCCAGAGCATTTGGAGCATGCCCAGTACGAGCAGGGCGGGACTTCCGCCGCCAGAGCTACTGGTCTGACACAGCCGGGGCTAGTGCGGGGCGGGGCTGCCCTGTCACAGGGAGACAAGCCCTTAGTAGATGCTTGAGCACTCAGCATCCCACCCCCTCAACAACCCTACACGCCCCCATGCGCCTCACACATGCCACTTGATCACCACGCAGTGCCCGGGTCAGCGGAGGGCATCTAGCCAGCTAGATAGTTCCTGTCTCTCCCTAGAATTGCTCCCCATAGTGTAAGGGCTAGGCCGACAGCAGCCGCAGAAGGATTAGTCAGCCTAGAATAAAATTTTGACGCTCTAGCCACTTAGGGTACATCTACACTGCAACCCCCCACCCATGGCAGCGAGTCTCAGAGCCCGGATCAACTGAGTCAGTCTAGCAGCACTCGCACCACGGGGCTACAAATAGCCATGCAGACGCTCCTGCTTGGGCTCTGAGCCCCACTCCCCTCACTGGGTTTCAGAGCCTGGGCTCCAGGCCGAGTGGGAACGTCTATGCCATTTTTTAGCCTCATAGTGCGAGCCCAAGTCAGGCAAACCAGGCTCTGAGCCTCGTTGCTACAGGGATTTTTTTGCAGTATAGACATCCCTTTAGCCTCCATCTGCCAGGACTCCATTCCTTCACCAGTCCAGCTGCATCACGTATTCCCCCCACCCTTGCTTTCTCCCCCACATCCATCTGTCCAGCCTAGCTGCACCTCCCTCCCTGCAGAAATACATGTCAGGCCAGCAACCCATCAAATAAGCTCCTCCTTGGCACGTTTCCTCTTCTGATGTTTCAGTTTGCTGTGTGTCACTGCAGCTGTAACCTAAAAACATCCTGATTTGGCCACATGGATGCAGCCTGCCTTCCTGAACCTCCCCCCACCCTGCAGTTTCAGTTGGATACATTATTCTTTGTCACGTCCTGCCCCTAAAATAAATTGAAGTACAACCTCACTGTGTGCAGTTGAACTGCTGCTGTGTTGCTCCCCAGAAGTGGCTGCATGTCAGTGGTGGCTAAAATGGTCCCTGTACATGTAGGTCCTGATTCTGATTTTAACTAAGCCAATTTAACTCCATTTCAGTGGAGTTACTCCAGATTTACACCAGCGCGAGAGAACTGGACCCATAATTTTGCATATCAGCTTGTTAATTCTGTAATTCACTTTGGGAGTCTCTGGAGTAAAGAGTGCTGCATAAAAGGTATTGTATTCACTTTCAAATTGTGGCAACTAGAAGCACCAGTTCATTGCTGTAGCTGGGAGAATTACAAATAGACATCTGATATTCCACTGATCAGTATTAATCTTCATCATACTCTAAACCAGGCTGAAAGTCAGGAAAGGAAAGGTAATACTTGGGTACTTCACTTTCCCAGATTTCATATATTGTAAGGCCAGAAGGGACTCTTACACTCATCCAATCTGACCTCCTGTGTAACCCAGGCCCAGTGATTCCTGCATCTAGTCTGATAACTTGCAGTTTAACTAGAACATCTCTTTCAGAAAGACATCCAGTCTTCACTAAGGGTACGTCTACACTACCCACCGGATCAGCGGGTAGTGATCGATCTATTAGGGATCGATTTATGGCGTCTAGTGTAGACGTGAATAATCGATCCCCGATCGCTCTGCCCTCGACTCCTGTACTCCACCGCGGTGAGAGGCGGAAGCGGAGTCAACGGGGGAGCAGCGGCAGTCCACCCTGCGCTGTGAGGACGCGAGGTAAGTCGACCTAAGATACGTCGACTTCAGCTACGCTATTCTCGTAGCTGAAGTTGCGTATCTTAGGTTGATTCCCCCACCCCACCCCCACCCCCCCAGTGTAGACCAGGCCTAAGACTCCAAATGAAGGAGAATCCACCACAACTATTGGCAATCTGTTCCAGTAATTATCCTCACTGTTAAAAAAAAAAAAGTGTGTTTTATAATAGTAGATTTTGTTCTTATTTCAAAATAAATTTATTACAAAAGCTTACGAGGACATTTACAGTTGAACAAAGTGGTGAAGAGGTATCTTCAAAAGAACTCATTGTTTTGACATTGAAGTATGAAAGAAGGAAAGAGGACTCTATTTTTAACAGTAACGCACAAACTAAAAGAATAGCTTTCCCAACAATTTGCTTTCCAGGCATCTAACATGAGTGCAAACAGGACTACAACTTGATAGGAATGCCAGCTGCTGTTGAAGGTGCCATCTGAATGTAACATTGCGACTTCCTTTTCCCTCTTTAGTTTAATAATAGTTCTAAAACCGTGTACTAAGATTTTGTGTAGCCTAAACCACTCTCTAATCTGCCATCCTTATAAGGTTGCCATACGGATCTCTGTTGCACATGGAACAGACATCTCTTGACCTCGAATCTGCATATGCACCTAGAATAGGGTTAATCTCTTCCAAATTAGACTGAAATGAGCTGAGATTCAAAGAAAGCTCTGTTTATTTCCTCTACTATAACTGCTCCCTGATATAAGCAAGAACATGATGCTCTTCATTTCTAAAGGGTGTTCAAAGCCAGCCTCAGTTCATCTCATCCAGTGCTTTTCCTTGTCTTTCAGCAAATCTGTGAACCAATTCCCAGTGCACTCTATGGGTTGGCTTCTTGTTTTTTGTATTAACAAGAGTAGGTGCATGATTTTACATCTGCAATAGGTCCCTCCCATATTCCTGATCTTTGCATAACCTCACCTTAGCACCCTAAAATACAATTCAGAAGGAAAGGAATACAGCATGAAGGTAGCACTCAGCTACTGTGCCCAATAAAGGTAGATTTCCCTTTCCTTTTACAGATTCTCAAGAGACGAAAGGGGGTGAGAGCACTTTAACAGGCATGTTATTGTCACTGATGCCTTTCCAAGTGTCAAAGTTTACTGGAAATGATTTAAAAATAAACAAAATAAAATTGACACAGTCATTTTACAATCTCAATATTGACACGCACAAAAAAAGCACGAAAGAATACAAAGTTTTACTGACAGTAAATATGTACTGCATACGAGAAACCTATTAAAAGGAATTCATGCATTAAAGGAACAGTTATCAAAGGGGTCTCTAATAATATGATGCCTTGGGAATCAGAGAGTGACAATATGCCGTCACTGGTACCAAAGAAGGTCAAATAGAATGGCACAATGGGAACTAGAGATTATCTGCCAAGATGGCATCCTGGATCTCAAAGACAATCGAATAACATGATGCCATGAGTATTGGAGTTACAACGTGGCACCATGGGAACTGAGATGCTCTTACATCGTGGTGCCATGGGCATCAAAAATGTTCTAATAACATGGGCGTTGGAATTTCTCTGTCAACATGATTGTACTTTGAAAATGCAATGATAGTATCGGAAAGCAGATCAGTGACAAGACAGCTGCCTTATGTCACCCTTGAATTAACTCTTCCCTGTCCTGGCATTATGTACATAAAGCTAATGTGAAATTTACCTGAACAAACACAGCCTTAGCGAGAGTCAAGCACCATGTTTTCAATTAAACATGACTATAAGCTTGGAATCCTGTATAAGCCTCTCTAATGAGTAAGAATCGCTAATGCATTCAGGAAGGCAGCTTTCCCAGGCAAGCTTCTGGTGGATTAGTGTTTTCCTAAATCTTGTCTTCAATGACCCAGTGAACGCTGAGGATCAAATATCCATGTGAAGTGGGCTTGTCAAGGTTTTGTCCTAATACAAAATTAAAGTCCAGTGCATTGTTGCTTTCTCTCTATTGTGACGTTATACCTAGGCAAAGCCTGGTTGATGTGGATCTGAATGCTATGCTATTAATGGCATGCACTACAGATTTAATGGGCTATGGTCATCCCTAGTGTAACACCATTGAGCTTAGTGGAGTTACACCAGGAATGAATTCAACAGCAGACTGCAACCGCCCGCTTCTCTTTTGCATTTAGATATTTTCATTTGTTGATCTCAAAGCCCTTTATAAAGGTGCGTGTGAGGAGGTCTCCTCATCCCCACCCTGCCGATGGAGAAACAAGCTCAGAGAAGTGAAGTGATTTGCCCGAGGTCATGCAGTAAGCCAGTAGCAGAGCCTGATTAGAACTCAGGTTGCCTGAGTCAGGTCTGAGCTCTAACCACTTGACTGCACTGCCAACCCCCCTTTACCAGGATAAGACTATATGGTGCCTTTGGTAAAGGCTCATGGGCAAATTTCTAAAGCAAACGCATCAAGGTGTACAAAGAAACTAGGACAGAATATCTCAAGAAGTGGAGTCTCTTGTTGTTCTTGAATCTTTCTCCTTCTCTTCTTTGGTTCCTGCAGTCCTGTGAAAAGTGTCCATATCTGCCAGCCTCCTCAGACCCTTTCCTTATGCTTCACGTTGGCCAACCTGACATTTTCCTGCTCAGTGGATGGTGGAGACGGCTCGTCGTGGCATCCAATCATCAGCTGGTAAACCAGCACTCCAGCAACTGCCCCAAGGAAAGGGGCCACGACCGGGACCCACCACCACTGCATGCCAGTACTGAAAGACACAAGAAAATGAGAGATGAGGAATGGGTAGTGGGACATCAACCAGAATAACCCAAACCCTGGGCATCTCAGCATATTTCCAATGACTTTCAATCGGACAAAGGCTCCTAAGTGCCCGAGGACCTTTTGAAAATGGGATGTAGGCGCCTAGGTCATCTAGGTACTTTTGAAAATGTTCATCCCTGTGCTTGAATGACCCAGAGAACTGGAGCTCTCTCTGGCTTCACTGTCACCCTATCAGAAAGCAGTGACTTCCTAAGAGTGAGCATGAATGCAGCCTTTTCAGAGAGCTGTCAGTGCTGTCCCACCCACGTCAGTAGGGAGAGGACTTTCCCCCGCCCCTGTTATTTCCCCATCGCGTCCATTTGGCAATAGCCACGACAGTCTCCAAACGAACTTATGTTCAGGGAACAGTTGCCCTTCCCATGCTTGCTTCTAGGCCTACTACTCGATAGCAATGCCAGGGCATAAGCTCTGATCTCTGGAAAGGGCTCTGCTCCGGCTGTGTCTCATTGCTCAGGAAATCTCCAGGGAGATTAATGCCTTTTAGGAATTTTAATGTGACCCAAAGGTGCCTCAAAATGCAGAGACTGCTTAGGTGTCCCTTTCTGATGGCCACTTCCAGAAGTGCTTGGGTGAGTTACTTTTTGGCCATCTTGTGCCTTGATCCCATCAGATCTAGGTAACCCACGCACCATGGAGAAAACACTTACGAGAATACTTCTGTGCCCCAGCCAGCAATGGCGGTGAAAAGACGAGGCCCGAAGTCCCTGGCTGGGTTGACGGCGTATCCAGAGTTGAAGCCCATGGACGTCCCAATAACCAGGACCACAAAGCCAACAGTGAACGCCTCTAGGCCCCGGGGGATAGGGTTGTTGTACGGATCCACAATAGCCAAGACGCAAACAATCAAGGATGCCGTGCCAATGAACTAGCAGGAAAAGGAGGGAGAGAGACATGGTTGAGGTTTGATCAGTCTTTTAACAAAGTCACGCAGCTACTGGGTGGAATGCTGCATGTTTAGAACTTATCCTCTGGAGTGACGAACAGGCATAGTGAAGGATGTGATCTCATTAAGCGCAGGGAACACCAAAGGGAATACAAAGTGGGGAATACTATGGCAAAGGGAACATGTCCAGAAAAGAACCCACCCTTAACAATAGCCTCATGGAAACATCTGGAGCAGAGAATGTCTCTTTCTCAGTAAGGCTACATAGGAGTAGAAAGACATAGGGTCTTTGAGTTCCCATGAGTCTAAGGACGCATTCTTAGCAGCGTCAGTGGGAGAGACTGCACTGCAAGGAGGACATTAAATAGTCCTCTAACAGCCTGCAGTGATACCAGCTCAGGCTAGGATCTCACAAGCTAAACAAGGTCAGTAAGGGTTGACACTTAGAAGGAGACCAAGGTACCACAGAGATCCATATTCAAGATTCCCCCATGCTACTATTCCTTCTGTAGGTATGCCCCAGCATAGCGGCACTGTGTGTTGGAAGACACCACTTTTCTAGAGAGAAATAAAACCAGGGTTCTGCCCTCATGTGATCATTAAAGGTCCTAGGGCACTTTTTACTAGAGTGGGGTCTTAGGCCTAGTGTCCTGGCCAAATTTTAGTCTGTTTCCATGTGCAGGTCGCACTGTGGCCACCTATACCATTAAACCCTCCTGTACCCAGGCGCACTCCTGCACTCTGATCCTCATGCTGACCAGTGGATTATTGGGTCCCGACTGGTGAATATCACTGATCTAAATCCCAGGAAACGCAGCATTGTTCCTCTTGAAATTGAGTGAGAGGGCCAGGATTGTCCTGCAAGGTCTCTTACCAACATCCCCAACTCTCTTACCTGGTCAAAGAATCCATTCAATACATTCAGATGATCAGACGGGTATGTGGCAAAAATGCCAGCGGTGCCATTCGGTCCCAGTACAAACAACTGGTTGTTGCCAAAAGCCCATATGGCATCTAGAATGGGAAACAGGGTTGGGTCAGTCATTCATCGCCTGATTGTTCAACAACACAGCAGAATCCGGGGCAGGGGGTGTTATTTGGGAAGCCTAACAAGTCATCTGGACTTAAAACCTATGAATATTACAATAGAGAATCACCATATTTGTCCATCGTACACATACTGAGCACCATACAACTGGCTGCAATACAGCCAACTGCCGCTCAGGAGACACAGTTACTTAGTAGCTGTGGGCTACCGGGGGCCCTATGACTTCTTCAACGTCCTGTTGAAGCTCAGCACCTGTGTATAGGATGAATAATCACGTCCCATAATTTAGTTATGCTTAACGTTGACCTTGGTCTGTTCTCTGACTGTGACACTGGGTCATTTAGTTTCCTGAGGGCTGTAACAGGTCTCATTCCGGTTGTTGGGTTTGGTGCGCGGGTAGCTGGGTGGGTGGTGTTGGTGGCCTGTGATATACAGGGGGTGAGACTGGATGATCTGGGGTCCTTTCTGGCCTTGAACTCTATGACTGTTACTGCAGTGGACAATGCTCTCAATTTAGAGATGATAATGAGCCGGAGTCTCTGCTCAGGTACGCATGAGCGAGTCCCACTGACTTGAAGGGGAATTAAGTATGTGTATCTGAGGCCAAAGTCTGGTTCAAGGAATTGTCATTGATCTTTAATAAAACTGATTATTTAATTAACAATCGATTATTGAGAATGTTTTCCTAAATTTAAACAACAGCAACGAGAGGTATAAAACCACTCTTGCACGGCAGTTAGTAATAGAACCTAATAACCAACTGGTCCTGACTGTACCACCCAAGAGGGGCTTGTCTGCAGGGCAGCACGTTGCGGTCTATGGGGATGTGAATTGTAGAGCACTCTATCGGGTCGCGCTCGAATTACCTCCTGTAGGCCCTGCTGGCGTGAGCTGAAAGGTACCTAGATTGCATTGATGTAGTCCCGTTTCAAACAGGACTACGTTAACGTGAACTGGTGCCTTTTAGTTTATGCCAGCAAGGTCTACCTGGGGCAGTTAGAGGGCAACACATTAGCATGCTCTACTATTCACACCCTTGTGGACCTCACCGTGCTGCCATGTAGACAAGCCCTAACCAGCTCATTAAATCAGGAAAGCTGTTAGTTACTGATTGTTTGCACTTTGTTAGGTAATGGAGTTAACTGTTGCCTTGCTGGTAATCCTTATTTATTCTTTTTCTTGACTGTGTAAAACAAGAGGAGTTAATTGTTATAGGCTGAGTGTCACCCCAGAGGCTGCCAATCAGGAGACACAAAAACACCAGGCAGGGGAGGGCTCTGAATAGAATTTCCTTGATGGGACAAAGCCAACTGTCACAATGTTGTTGCTTGAGCACATATCGTTGTGCCCCAGGTGAAGACGTTACACGGGGCCCTGCGATTGATTTTGGGAGCTTTGAATGTGGGATCACTCTAGAAAAGCCCAGATATACTAGGATGGCCATCAACCCAACCACAGGCAAATGCTCCGATTTGGACGAGGAAGATGTTTTTTACAGCATAAGAGAACAGAGTGAGAGGGATGGCATAAAAGCCAAGTGGTTTGTTCACTTACCAAAGTACAAGCCAAAGACGATGCCCGCTCCTAGGAAAGCACCGATGGTTTGTGCCAGGATGTAAATAGGCAGCTTAATCCATGGCTCCCGGGCCATGAGGCACAGAGCAAAAGTTACAGCAGGGTTCAAGTGGCCACCTGGGAAAGAGTTTCTCGTTAGTGCGTTCTGAGTGCAGGATCTGGCCCCAGAATACATGGAAAGGGACCAACACATTCAGAAAGACGCGCCTGCATTCATGTAAAAAGTGCAGCTGCTGGTGCTCTCTGGGCCTGTGTGTGTGACAACACCCTCTGGATCAAATTCACCCACCAGAACAGCAGCACAAGGCCCATAGGCATTCTAAGCCCCACTGAAACCCTTGAAGGAGGTGCAGCTGCTGAAAACCAGGCCAAAGATGTGGCCCTGTTCATTGGAAGATATGGGTTAATCCACGTGCCCAGAGCTAGGCAATACCTGGTCTTTAGGGAAACACACTGGATAAAGCCCTTGAGGACGTACTGCAGGGAACGGGACTGGGGAAAGGATTAGATGCTCTAATAGGCCTTTTTCCATCTCTAATTTCTATGACCCAGTGAGGGTCTCAGCAAGAATGAGTTGCTCTCTCTAAATCTATCTATCTATCTATCCCCATACACCCCTCTATCTATCTATCTATCTATCTATCTATCTATCTATCTATCTATCTATCTATCTATCACCATACACCCCCTCTATCTATCTGTCTATCTATCTATCTATCACCATATACCCCCTCTATCTATCTATCTATCTATCTATATCACCATACACCCCCTCTATCTATCTATCTATCTATCTATATCACCATACACCCCCTCTATCTATCTATCTATCTATCTATCTATCTATCTATCTATCTATCTATCATCATACACCCCCTCTATCTATCTATCTATCTATCTATCTATCTATCTATCTATCTATCTATCTATCACCATACACTATCTATCTATCTATCTATCTATCTATCTACATACACCCCCTCTATCTATCTATCTATCTATCTATCTATCTATCTATCTATCTATCTATCTATCTATCTATCTATCACCATACACCTATCTATCTATCTATCTATCTATCACCATACACCCCCTCTATCTATCTATCTATCTATCTATCTATCTATCTATCTATCTATCACCATACACCCCTCTATCTATCTATCTATCGATCTATCTATCTATCTATCTATCTATCGTCATACACCCCCTCTATCTATCTATCTATCTATCTATCACCATACACCCCTCTATCTATCTATCATCATATCTATCTATCTATCGTCATACACCCCCTCTATCTATCTATCTATCTATCTATCTATCTATCTATCTATCTATCTATCACCATACACCCCTCTATCTATCTATCTATCATCATACACCCCCTCTATCTATCTATCTATCTATCTATCTATCTATCTATCTATCTATCTATCTATCTATGCCATTGACTTCCAACAGTGATAGTCGTGTCCACTCAGTCGTGTCTCCTGTGCCAGAAGCAGGCATTCAGCAACAGGGTGGGTGGACAGTTACAAAGAGCATGAAGTATTGAGAAACAAATGACCAACAAAGGGTTCTATTCTCTCCTCAGTGTGGGTTCATCGGTTGCATGCACGCAGAGAGGAAACTATGTTATTAACTATGAATAGGGCCCTACCAAATTCACGGCCACGAAAAACGCATCACAGACCATGAGATCTGGTCTTTTGTGTGCTTTTACCCTATACTATGCTATAAATTTAAAGTGGGAGACCAGTGTTTCTCAAATTGAGGGTCCTGCCCAAAAGGGAGTTGTGGGGGGGGGGTCACAAGGTTATTTTAGGGGGGTTGCAGTATTGCCATTCTTACTTCTGCGCTGCCTTCAAAGCTGAGCGGCTGGAGAGCGGCGGCTGTTGGCCGGACACCCAGCTCTGAAGGCAGTGATCCGCCAGCAGAAGCGCAGAAGTAAAGGTGGCAATATCATACCATACCACCATTACTTCTGCACTGCTGCCTTCAAAGTTGGGTGGCTGGAGAGTGATGGCCTCTGACTGAGGGCCCAGCTCTGCAAGCAGCGGTGCAGTAGTAAAGGTGACAATACCATACCATACCATCCTTACTTCTGCGCTGCTGCTGGCAACAGCGCTGCCTTCAGAGCTGGGCTCCCGGCCAGCAGCCGCCGCTCTCCAGCTGCCCAGCTCTGAAGGCAGCACCGCCACCTGCAGCAGCGCAGAAGTAAGGGTAGCAGTACCGCAACGCCCCCTACAATAACCTTGTTATTCCTCCACAATTCCTTTTTGGGTCAGGACCCCTACAATTACAACACCATGAAATTCCAGATTTAAATAGCTGAAATCATGAAATTTATGATTTTCAAAATCCTATGCCCGTGAAATTGACTAAAATGGACCGTGAATATGATAGGGCCCTAACTATGAAGCAATGCTCTTTGACCTTTGGATCCCCAACTGCGCATGGCCAGGAGCTTACAGCAACAGGGAGCCCTAGGTTTGCAGCAAAGCCATGAAGTGGAAGCCACGTACCTGACACTTGCCCTGCTATCAGAATTCCAAGTGTAACAGCAAAGCCGAAGGCCAGGTTCACAGTCAAGAAGCCTCCGTGGGATCCTCTACTGAGCACGACCTGAGCGACCGAGCCACAGCCAAACAACTGAAAGAAGAAAAGAACTGATCAAAACTGGCCCAGTGGGTTTTCTTTCAGGAGCGAGAAACTGGCCAAGGACTCCTGAGTGCTTTCCACTTGAGTTCTCCAGCCCAAGTCCGTGACCAACTCCACTATGTGCGCTTGTGCTGCAGTACAAAATGGGAAAGGCTGCAGGGAAACTTGCTGGCTTGGGTGGAAAATGCCAGGGAGCAGGGTCATGAATTTGCTAGGGACTTGACCACCTCCATCTTCTGAAGCCTACAAAATACTCTCTCTTTTGGTCTTCAAGATCCTCCATAGGCTTGCCAGTCTTCTCCAAACCCCTCTTTGCTGCCTCTAGCCAATTCCCTGGTCTCTTAAAACACCAGACTCTTTTCTGTCTCCACTTCTTGTTTCTCCAGAGGGGTTGGTACATCCTTCCTCAAGGCTGCTTCCACCAACTCCCTTTCCTGATTATCTGCACCTTGCTGATTCCTGAACCCTTCCCAAAGCCTCCCACCGCAAGATGCATCTCTCCTCTTGGCCTCCTACTTATCCCTTTAATAAAACCATCAAAATCTTCCCCCCAAGACCTCCAACTTTCAACCATTCTGCCCTGCATCTCTCTTTTCTCCCTTGCCTACCACACCTAGGGACATTATATGATGCATTTAAACCTACTGTCCCTAGCCTGCTGTCCTTCTTTATATGGAACTGAAATTAGTGGACGTTTGGGGTCTGGACTGGAAACGGGATCAGTTCATAGTTTGCTGGCATTTGCAAAGATGACTATACATGGCTGGAAAACATTGTAAGGACAATACCCTTGATATAAGGAGTTCCCAGCAGCACAGGTGCTGGTCTGCAGCTGTCAGCAAGGCAAAGCTTGGATGGTGTAAGAACATTGTCCACCATCAGCTGGTGCTAGTATTAATACAGCAGCTCAAATGCTAGACCCACAAACCTGCTTAGGGGGCTTCATGCTGCACATAACACAAACCTGCCTAAGACAACCACAGACATTAAACGCTTCAATTCCAGGCACCTTGTAAATTACACCTTGACTCTGGCATTGTGAGAGGCGCTGTGCCTCGCCTCTTCCTTCCCAGGGCTGGGGACTGGAAAGTATTTGGTGAGCGGGTGGTTATTTGCACAGGGTGATAAGGGCTGTTTGCTTGCAGTGAAGGGAGGAAGCGAGCTGCAGCCCAAGGATGTTTGCTCGGGTCAATCCCTCATTTCCGGCCCATGTCCAAGAGCTCAACGGCTCTCTCTCCTCCTTGTCCCGCTCCACCTCGCTAGCAACCCAGCCCATTTCAGACTATAGCTGGTGTCTGAATCATTCGCTTGTATTTAACCCACGGGGGGAGATCCTGATCTCCGGTGTATCTCCAAGGGCTTCAGTGGAGTTATTCCTGATTTACACTGCAGAACATGAGCTCCGCTCAGCATCAGGCTCTGCTGTTGTGTTGGGCTGCCTCCTTATAATTACACAGAGGACCCAGAGCTTGTATCCTGACTTCCTCCTAAAGTTCAGGGATGCTCAGAGCCAGGGCCTGAAGCCTCTTCCATTACTAATGACACATGGCTCTTCCCCCTTAGGGCTGAAGGATGCAGCCAGCTGCCAGCCCTGGGAGCAAGGTATCAGACCCAGAATCCAACCCATGTAACCTCTCTTCTCCCATACAATTGACAGCTGATGAATGAGTAATAAAATAAACACCGTGCCCTGCTATCTCCTGGGCAAAGATTGGAATGGTCAGATAGACTCCAGGTTGACTCACTAGATGGACTTCCCACACCTAAGTTCCTCTGAACTAAAGAGCCCAGGTCTCCACCAACACAGACTCAGGTTGCAGATAAGGAAAACAACAAAGGAACCTACAATGGTACTGCGATGAACTGGCTAGGGTAGATGCAGAGCACCCTCTACTGGATAGAATGAGATCTCCTCGTCTGCGCGTCATAGACCCCGCACTGCTCGAAGTGGTTCTCCTTTAGCGCACTGTGCTTTGGGACCGGGAGGCTCTGAGTACCAACCCCACCAAATACTGAGTGAGCAGCAGAATTGCAGCGGTGAAGCCCCAGCTCAGTGACCCCAGACATGTTACAATATTTTGCCCTTTGATGAGTGACTGTCACCTAAGGTCTCAAAGAGATCTACAGCCCCTAGGCGGAAGGGGAAGAACTATTACCCGGACATTACAGCTGGGGAAGCAGGGATGGAGGAGGCCTGTGGCAAAGCTAGAAACAGACCTCAAGCATCTTGATTCCCATTCCTGCGCAGAAACCACTAGACTCTTTCCAGTCTGTGCTCAGTGGAGCACTGAGGGTGAAATCTGACATGCATTATGAAGCCAACAATTACTAGCTAGTGAGCGAATGGGAAATTCTTCCCTTTCCTTTCGGACACTTAAATCGCTTCCAAGATAATGTTAGCTGAAGGTTCGGTTGCTACTGTAGCTTGTTGTTGTGCTCCTCTCTCAAGTGGTCCCTTCAGCTGCCGTGTCTTGCCACGCACAGGGAGTGGATTGAGGGCATTCAAAGCTGTAATGTCTGGAGTGTGTCTCTTTCTTTCGTTTTGTTTATTCAGGGTTATTTTGTTAGGCAAATATTTATTTTCCTCATGCTTAAGGAACTGGCAGTCCTGCAAATTGATGGGGTTTCCTAGTAATCTACATACATTTAGGTTGCAGAAAATCACAGTGCAAAATTATCCCACATTTCCCACTAAGCCCTTTGATCTCAGCCTGGAGAAATTCCAAATTTGCCAGTGGATGAGATTTTGATACCCATTTCCCCCATGAATGGTGATAAACCCCTGGCTTGTCCTGAGCCGCGCCTACCAGTCAGGCAAAATGCCACACGGCACCTCTGCATGAGTGCTCAAAAGTCTGGGGAGGGGCAGGGCTGCCGAGAGTGGGTTCAGGCCCCGGTGAAAAAAAAATTTCGGGCCCCCCAGCAAGGGCGGACCGGCTAAACAGGGCCAACAAGAGGGGGTGGAAGCCGGGCCCCAGGCCCCCTTCCGGAATTTTTTCGGGCCCCCCAGCAAGGGCGGACTGGCTAAACAGGGCCGACGAGAGGGGGGGGGAAGCCGGGGAAGCCAGGCCCCGGGCCCCCTTCCGGACCGCTGGGCCCCGGTAATTTGTACCGGCTTCCCCCCCTCTCGTCGGCCCTGGTTAGGGGGCCAATGCAGTAAAACTGGTGTAACGCAATCCGAGGCGGATTAAGCTTTTGTTGTGCCCTGAGCCAGAGCAAGTGGGGGCCCCTCCTTACCCCTTCTGCCTGCAGTCCCCCCCCACCCGGCGCTCCTGCTGGGGAGCTTCCCCCCCACTCCCCGGCAGGAGCACCAGATGGGCAGCTGAGTGGGTCGGGGCATGGGGACGCCCATTTTTCCGGGGTCCTCCAATTGGCTGGGGCCCCTGAGCACGAGCCCCGTTAGCCTAATGGCTAATCCGCCACTGAGAAAATCTGGCCCTACAAGCACAGAAGAGAGGCAGGCAGGCTGGCATTTAGGGCCAAATTCTGCTTTTGCTGCGCATGTCTGTATTTTTATTGGGCCCCAGCAAACCAAGCCGAATCTTGATCCCAGTGGCTTCCACAAGACACACTCACAGCACACCCACACACCCACACACGCCTTTCTATCAGTTGCATTTGGCCCTAGGAATCATTTCAAATTGCACTCACCATGGCTGCTCCAGCAAATGATTTGTTGTCACGCAGTTTACTGTGGGT
Organism: Emys orbicularis; assembly: GCF_028017835.1. Lineage (NCBI taxonomy): Eukaryota > Metazoa > Chordata > Testudines > Emydidae > Emys > Emys orbicularis. Next base: position 5,689,619 of record NC_088688.1, on the reverse strand, counting down.
GTGGCCACACAGCTGCAAGACACGCGCGCTCGCTGTGGAGATGTCTGGGCTCAGGCTGGAGTCGAGCATCATTGGAGTCTAGCCACATCGACTAGGCTCTAAATGCAATTCACTAGGGCCATGGCGAGACATTTTCCATAGGAACCTGCTGCTAGGGATGATGTGTGTGAAATATGGAGAAGCTGAACTTTAACTAGCTACCCCAGCTCCAGCATTTTCACCTTACCAATAAAATGTCACACACGCCATAGAAATAAAAAGCTCCGGTATCAAGGTTTGCATCACGCACTCTCGCATGGTCTGCTATTGTATTTCATATCCCTTGTGCTCCGCTGGACGATTTAAATGATTATTTTAGGAGTATTAATAAAATGTACTAAACCACTTCACAGTGAAGTATTAACATTACTCCCATGGGTATTTAAGTTAAATCTATGCATTTGACTGGTCAGGCACCAGCCGAAGTATTGTGTCCAATTCTGGGCACTGCACTTTAGGAAAGTTGTGGACAAATTGGAGAGCATCCAGAGGAGAGCAACAAAAAACAGTCAAAAGTTTAGAAAACCTGATCTGTCAGGAAAGGTTCAAACAACTGGGCCTGTTTAGTCTTGAGAAAAGGAAACTGATGGGGGGGACATGATAACTGTCTTCAAATGTATTAAGGGCTGTTATAAAGAGGACAATGATCAATTATCATTACACACATTGAATCTATTTCCCCATGTTAAGTATTCTCACATCTCTTGTCAAACTGTCTGTAATGGGCTATCTTGATTATCACTACAAAAGTTTTTTTCTCTTAATTAATTAGCCTCTTAGAGTTGGTAGGACAACTCCCACCTTTTCATGTTCTCTGTATGTGTATATATATCTCCTCACTATATGTTCCATTCTATGCACCCGATGAAGTGGGCTGTAGCCCACGAAAGCTTATGCTCAAATAAATTTGTTAGTCTCTAAGGTGCCACAAGTACTCCAATTGTTCTCTGTGTCCACTGAAGGTAGGACAAGAAGGAATGGGCTTAATCTTCAGCAAGGGGAGATTTAGGTTGGATATTAGGAAAAACTTCCTAACGACAAGGGTAGTTAAGCTCTGGAACAGGCTTCCAAGGGAGGTTGTGGAATCCCCATCACTGGAGGTTTATAAGAACAGGTTGGACAAACACCAGCCACTGTCAGGGATGAACTAGGTTTACTTTGTCCTGCCTCCGCGGAGGGGGCTGGACTTGTTGAAGGTCCCTTCCCGCCCGACATTTCTATGAGTCTATGTATGTGTCTATCTAGGCATGTAGGGACTGATTCCGCACCTGCTGAAGTCCATGGGAATCTCTCCGCACTGATTTCAAAGGGCTTTGGATTAAACCCTGACAGGGCACTCATCACCGCGGCATCTGAGCACCAAAGGCAGTGTAATGCAGCAGATGTACCACTAGGGGGATCCAAAGCAGCAGCTGCAGCACTTTAGGGAGGAATATTGCCCAGTCCTATAGAGTCCTGTCCACACTGGCGCAGGTCGGTGTAACTTGCATCGCTAGGGGGGTGGCTTTTTCACACCCCGAGCAACGTACTTTATATCAACATAAGTGGTCATGTAGACCTGCCCTGAGATTAAAAAAAGCACACCTTTCTTAGCAGAGAAAGGCCTGAGATGGGAAAGGTCCAGAGCTGACTAAGGAAGGTAGTACAAGACTTTGGCAGGAAACAGAAATGGGTAAATAATACTGGAGAGATTACATAACCGATGGGTTTATAAACAGCTCCGGAGAAGAGTGACTCTGTTTGCACACTCAAGAAGGGATAATCACCGGCATTCTTCTAAACAACAGCTCTCTGATTAACCTTTTCTTGCCTAGTGGCTGCTCTTTGCACCTTCAAAGGAGCCACAAAAGACCTGAATGTATTTGCTCTTGAACTTACATGGCCCTGATCCCTGGATTAATCTGGGAACGCTTTGTAGCATTGGCACAACCCGACCCAGCAGGAATGTTATCGTCGGAGTAACAACTTTTCTCTTCAGCAGGCAAATAGAGCAGGGATTAGGCAATGAACCTTGTGTAAATCTAGCATAATTGCACCAATGAATGGGAAGGAGATTCAGATCGGGTTGCAGCCAAGCCACCTGAATAAGGCTGTTGAAAACTCCTGAGCTGTGATGACAGGTTGAATGAGGGAGATTTGAAGCAGCTCTGTGCAGCACATGAGAGTTAAACGCCCAGTCACAATGAGAGTTAAAGCCGGAGCCCAAACGAGGGACTCTCCATCCAAATGGGTGAGGCTGGGAGGGTCTGGGGCCCTCATCCTGCAGCTGGCTCTAACGCCCTGTTCACCCTCTTCTTTTGCAAAGCCATGGCTTGATCGAAAGCCCATTGAGGTCAAGGCAAAGCCTCCCTTTGGCTTCCTTCACGGCTGTCCTAGCTACACACGCGGCAGTGAGTCAGAGGCGTGGTGCTAGTGCAGCTGAGGGCAGAATCTGGCTCCATGGAGTTTTGGGAGCAACTCAAGTGGCCTATTATGATGGCCGAATACTGTGAGCCACATGTCAGTGGCAGTCTCCGATGGTGGAATCAGTGCAGAAGCTGCAAGGGGCTTTGGGCCTTGCTCAGCTTCAAATCTGTCTCCTTTTAAAGTTCAAATCTATATGCGTTCATAGCTTTGAATTCATAACTCTTCAGGCTATAGAGATCATCTAGTCGGCCTGCCCCCGACCTAGCACAGTTATATTCAATGGGTTCAGAGCCATACTGCAGCAGCTATCCCAGTGAAAAGGGGGGAGGGGGATGAGGGAGAGTCAGTAACAATAAGGTTTGTAATGGATCTTTCTGCATAAGAGTTGGAATTCACTCCCTGTGCAGAAGCGCAGCCCAAGGCTTATGCACCACTGAAGAACTCAAGAGATAGGACGGCTTAAATGGGGTTTATGTGGTGGGCAGATCTTGGGCTGGTGCCCTGCACAGGGGGTGAATGTCACCCCATATGAGAAAGTTATAACAAATGGCATTGGAAGAGTCTGTTAAGACAGAATGTATAGGCTACTTTTTTCCCCACTAAAGCAAGCTCAACCATTCCCCACTGATTTGTGGTAGAAAGGCGAATGCACAGGGACGAAGGGTCAGGAGACCAGAGTGCCATTTCTAGCTCTGCCACAGACTTCCCACGATGTCTTGGTCAAGTCATTTAAGGCCTGATCCTGCAGCAAGGAAGGAAGACACTGAGTACAGTGGGCACAGGATCCGGCTGCTAATTTGTGCCTCATTTCTCCCATCTGTAAAATGGGGAAATCACACTCCCCTACTTCACTGGAGTGGGGGTGGCCTCGTTAGTGCTTGTGAAGTGCTTTGAGATCCTCAAATGGAAGGCACTAGAGGGAAAGTGGTGTTATTGCCATTTCATTAAATGACTTCCTTGCCCACAAGACACGCCCACTACAACCACTTTTTCAGCACTGTGGTATTATGACCTGCATGTGATATTTTTGCTGGTGCTCGAAGTTGATTGAATTTACACTTAAGTTTTTAAAACTCCAGCAAAATATTAACATAATGCAAGGGCCATGCTTAGCAAGTCTGAAAGCAAACCAGCCTTTCCAAGTCCTATATAAAGCAAATATGGTGTAGCAAACTGCCTAATATGTCTGAGTACTGCTGCCCTGTACTGGATGGAATCAGAACAGCTTAACTATGTTTCATAGGCCCTATACTGCTAACAACTGAAGGAGATTCTCCTTTACTTTTATCCCTACAGTCACACTATGAAATTTAGGTTTCCATGGCATGTGGCATATTTACAACCATGAAGTTCCAATTTGTAACAGTAAAGTCTTTCATCACACCAGTCCTGTTTGAAGAATGACCAACGGAGTTGGATTCAAAACTGCTCTTTGTTCCTTCCTTGTGTCTAAACAACAGTGAAAACCAGCTAATCCACCATGCAAAGTCCGTCAGAGAGCCGAACTATTATACCAGCCAGATATGAAGGATACAAAGTCTGACCTTTTAGCTAGCTCCGGTATTTAAAACAAAGCAGGTCTGTAGCAATGTAACAGTTGCAATCCTTTTACATTTAAGCCGGGTGGAAAAAGCTGGGCTGATGGAATTTTTTTTTTTTTTTAATTGGCTGCTACAGTAATAATACAAACAGCCGACTTGTGAAATTCGTTTGATATTTGCATTGCTTAACTATTGCCAGTAGGTGGCGCTTTGGAGCAGGCAAGAAGGAAGACGAAGTAGGAAAAAAAGATCTTAATAATTTGTTGAACTGCAGAAGCACTGGGGCATAAATCGCCCCCTCCTAAAATGAGAAGAGAGATGGCAGTGACTGGAATTTTTAGGTAAGTTCAACTAATTTCCTCGGCTTCTTTTGCTGCACGATTTCCCTGATTTTCTATGAAGAAGGAACATTTTTTGACATGCTTCCCGTACAGTGTTTTTGTACCATGTACAAAGACATTTGTTGCAGGGTAAGGTGCCTCTCTTGGCGCTGTGATCTTTGTGCCAGCCAAAGGCGAGAGATCTGTTGGGGAGGAACTGGGATCACGTCCAGTGCCTTTGGGTGTCACAAATCTTCCATTACAAAGCGCAGGTCTAATGTTACATGCACAGTCCTACACCTGTTGAAGTCAATGGAAGTTTGACCTCAGTGAGAACAGGAGCAAACCTTAAGCCTACCCTCAATATTAATCTGCATGTATACTAAACCTGGAGAGATGGGGACAAATCCAGCCAACTCTGAGCCTGATCCTACATCCCTTGCACAGCCAAAACCCCAACTGATGTTAATGAAAGTTATGGGTGCAAACAGAAGCTGGGATTGGGCTCTGTGGGAGGTTAAAAATGACCCTATAAAAATAAACATATTTCACTTACACATGATCACATGCACCACTCCACACACCAGCCGGGTGAGAGTCAGCCTGCTGCGACTCCCATAAGGGCAGTTTAGCTACCCAGGGTGTGCTCCCACCAGACAGCATTGTTCCTCCAGTGGAGACTGCCAGACTCAGAAACGGGTCTGAGTATATTCACACGAAAAAGATAGTCAGTGGGCTCAAAGCTGGGGATGGGAAGGACCACAGGCAGATGCATGTGATCAGTTCCTATCCCAGGATTAAAGGAAAATATGGGCTAATGTTCTCAGAGACTCTGACTTCAAGCCCTTTTTGTTCCAGTCAGACCCCAGAACAAGGGATGATCTGGGATTGAGAGCAAACTGAAAAAAGCAAGAAGGGAATCATCAATCAGCCTTTCGAAATGGCCCTTTCCTGCCTCTTCTCTGACAGCCAGAGATCCCACTGCATTAAATACAGCCTCTAAATTCACTTAACGATGTGAGGGGAGACTGAAGCAGGAAACAGCGTGGGGTGTGGAGCAGCGCAGCCTCCCTGCATTGAATCTCTTTGGAAGGTGCTCCTGGCTCCGAACCCCAGATTCCAATGCAATCCATGACATGTGTGAAGCCCACTCCCACCCCTACAGGCAGAGCCCTGCTATCTATCTTCAGCAGATGTATTTCCAAGAGGAGTTGTAAAAAAAGTTTTTTGTCATTTCCACAAACTCTGTAAGCATGAGTTCAGAGTCTGCCAGCCTGACTCTAAATCCTGCCTTTTCTTTGCTAACCGTTTCCGGAAGCTCTGTCCAAACCACTGACCCATGAATGCCTTGCCTCCTCTGCTCATTAGGGCTAGTAAAACACAACAGGTGATGTGCCTCAGGTTGTTCCCATTGCCACTTTCACCAGCTTTTGCCTAAAGCCCCTAGAAGAACACATGGATTTTCCTGTACAGGAGGGGCCTGATCCAAATCCAAGACACACACACACACCCCAAATGCCAGGGGATTTTGGATCACGCTCTGAGCAGCTGGAATGAGCTTGATTTTCTTTCCCTGCCAAATAGCACAGGTGATTCACAGACAGAAACTGCACAATGATTCAGTCAGCTCCTGCCCATCCTTATTCCAAATAATCCTTTCAAAGCAAAGCATGGCCACTTGTTGCAAGTAGTTATTGCGAAAGCTGGTCTTTCTGCAGATACAACAATTATGCTATGGGAAACATAGCGTCCCCATTAGAGAGGGTAACATTTTACTGTTTCTCTTGAGCAGCGAGATATACAGAAGATACATCCGCCTCTCTGCCCCTGTTGCTTTTTAAAATACAAGAGGCTGTGTCTTTCCATTTACGGGAGGTGGCTGGAGGTGCATAGAGCTTTTCAAAGTTGCCACCACCCTTAGCTATTCCAGCTACTGAATAATTTCCGAACCAATTCTGATCTCAACTGATATAAATCCACAGTAGCTCAGCTGAAGTTGATGGAATTGCTGGGGATTTACACCTTGGTAAATGAGATTAGAATCTGATCACATATCTTCAAAGTGATGCACAAACATTAACCGGCCAGTACTAGAATATCAGCAAATTAGACAAATTACACCTGTCTGCAGTGTCATCTATATACCTACCTACCATATCTGGAAGGGCCAACATTTTCAAAGTTGGATGCCTAGCGCAAGACACCTATATCCATATTTAGCCACTTAAACCACTGTCCTGATTTTCAGAGATGCTGAGTGCTAGCAACCACTATGGAATTAGGCCTGGTTCACACTTAGCTAGGTGGAAAATTTCTCACCTTAAGCACAGTAGTTAGGTTGACTTAACCCTGATGTAGATGCAACTAGGTCGATGGAAGAATTATTCTGTCAACCTAGGTACTGCCCCTCAGACAGGTGAATTAACCACAGCACTCCGCTGTGGTAGGAAGCATCTGCACTACGGAGGCATAGCTGGAGCACTGGAGCAGTGCCGCTGCGGTGTAGACATACCCTTAGATTGCAGTGGTGGAGCTCAGCTCTCCTCCCTGTATCGGGTCACTTATTGATTTAAATGCCCAGCTATAGATGCAGGTTCACAACTTTAGGCACTCAGGTTTGAACCCTTTCACCAAGGCACCTATTGTCCTGGGGTCTAAGCACTGAATCGTTTGTGTCTATTTACCATTGAGACATATGATGGGGGACCGCTCCCCGATCCTAGACATGTGCCAAGCAGAGGTAGGCATTCAGCCATCCCGTCAGACTGGGTTAGTATTTTGCAGTGAGCCACAAAACAGCCCTGCTATTCCCCCTCTCACTTGATCCCAGGACAGGCTGTTGAGAACTGTTATTAACACTTTCAACACCAGCACATTTTTAAAATGATGCTTTAAGAAAAACAATCCAAGAAGAGGAACTTTCCCCTTCATGCATCTTCTCTCCTTTAGATGGCTCTTGAAAGGTTCTTTAAAGTTCAGACAGTTTCAGGATCAGAGAAATACATAGAGGTGTGAGAGCAATTTCCTTCCAGTAATACACTTGCTGTTCACACATGTGCCTCCTTATTGGGTCTACTCTGCTGCTAATACATACAGAACGTGAAATCTTTCAATACTTCAAAAGATTCATACATCACACCGAATTGGAAGCAACTCTGAAACTGACTGGTTACCAACTTTCACACATCATTTCACACAGAACATCAGGGGTTTACTACTCTAGACCCCGTGAGTCCTCAGGTCAGTTTCATCACTGGTGTAAATTCCAGAGATGAATGTGACTCCTTTGTCATGTCACGTTAGCTTTGCACCCAAATTACTGCAATTAAACAGTACTCAGCCAGCAAGCCGGAATCTTAGCCGGTTCGTGGAATATTAGCCTGGTCCTGAATAAGCAACGTACGATGTAGTATGTTAAGGTTTTTATTGCAACTATGCCTTAGTAAAAAGGTTTCAAAAAAACCACAACCGTATCGTAAGTAGTAAAAGGCAGACTTACCACCAGAATCAGGGTCCCCAGGCACTCGGCCAGTGCTTGCCTCACTAGTTTGTTTCTGATCCTCATCATCTCTGCAATTCTAGCGAGAACTTCCTTTTGCCTCCCCATCGTGGCTGAGATTTCCTTCTAGCCCTGCTTTGGCACAGAGGTGACTGGCTAGCTTTCAGCTCTTCAGCCTGGTGTATAACTCTAATCCTTGCAGCCCTGTGTTTGCTTATAAATAAGTTGAGATATCCCTGAAACACCGCCCCTAAGTAACCACACCCCTCCCACCCTCTCTTTGACTGCAACTTTTTGTTCTCAGCATGGGACTGAGGGGGTGGTTTGCTTGGTTTTTTTTAATTATTATTACTCATATAGGCAGGCTGCAGACGCACGAGTGTCAGGAGCTCGGTAAGGAGACTGGGGGGGGGGGGGGGGAGAGAACAGCGCAGAGACCTCCACATCCTGATTGCATTATTTCCGTGCTCTTCCAACAGCACATACAGCTGAATCTGCCCCACTCTCAATTCAGATGAGCCAAGAAGTCCCACCTATACAAACACAGCAGCTGAACTTGCATGTGCAGAGTCACCTCTTGACAATACAATGAATTCTGTTTTCCTCCCTACCAGAGCTGACTGTAGGTTGTCAGCTTCTTGGTGACTTAGCTCCTATTGATTTAGTTGGTGTTGGTCCTGCTTTGAGCAGGGGGTTGGACTAGATACCTCCTGAGGTTCCTTCCAACCCTGATATTCTATGATTCTATGCAGTATGGGGGATTATTAGTCACTCTTGCAATAAAATCATGGGAAACGAGGCCTTGATTCTCCACTCCCTCATTCCAGTTTTAGGCCAGTGATCTCAGTAGCTAACATCAGCATCAAACTGGTGTAATGGAGTGAGAATTGGGTCCAGAAACGGTCCTAACTCGAAACCCTAGCTCTAACCTCCAGATCTGGACGCAGAGCCAAACGTGTGGCATGTCTAAATAACGTACACGTCTCCCCAAGGCTGAGGGACTGCGCCATGTACCGTGCATTCATTTCAGCACGACCCGTCCTAGGAAAGCAAAAGAGAAGCCAGGAAAGATTCCTGACCCAGAGCAGATCCGTTATCATGAGCCACCCCTAAGTGGCGCTGCACCATGAAATCAGCAAACTGCCAGAAAGTGCCTGTGCTCCATGCGGGGGTGTTAGCTGGGTTTACACCAGCACTATTCCAGCCTGTTTCATCGAATCTGTCTGAAATGAATCATCAGTCCCCGTTTTCATTTCATCTCAGCCACCTCTTTCTGTAGTCCTGGGCAGCGTTTTCGAGACAGCATGGATGAAAGATTCGTTAGGCCACGTGCTATTAGTTAGGCCTCATTCCTCTTAGTTAAGTAGTAAAAATTCCAATTTAGGGCTCCAATCATGCTCCCGACACGTGGATCCCTGTCTTCACAGGGGCTCCGAGCCAGAGCTGAATAGCAGGATCAGGGCCTAAGAAATGGAATTTGCCAAGTTTGCTTGTGAAAAAAATGTCCCCTGCTTTGCTTCCCTCCCCCCCAGCAACACACCCTGCATAAAGCCACACCCGGCACAAAGCTTTCTCGGCATTTTTTATTTAACCAGTGACCTCTCCACCGAACAAGTGGAGATTTTGAGTGCAATCATTAATAGGCCTTTATTCCGAATGTAAATTGCAGCTGGACGGAGGAACTAAACGGAGGCCAGAACACAGGAAAGACTCAACCGCTGTCAAACCATCTGGGTGAAAATGCAACCACAAGAACGTTTCTCGCAGGGGTGGCCAAACCGCAGTTCACGAGCCGCATGTGGCTCTTTGACAGAGTGCAGCTCGAGGAGTCCCCCCCATTCTCCGCCTACCAGACTGGGGGGGACGGACCTCGGGGCTTCTTCCATGCAGCGTCTTTTGGCCACCCCTGGTTTATCATTTCTCTTTCTTCCACATTCCCTGCCATGGGTACAGGGCCTGATCCGCTGCCAGTGAGGTTAATGGGAGTCTTTCCACTGACTCCAGTGGGCTCTGGATCAGGCCCGGAGACTTGTGTTACACTTGAGTTTTTTATGAACTTGCCTTCAAGGAACAAAGTTCCTTCTCCTCTCTGTTTCTCTCCGTCTCTCCCTGTTGCTTTCTGGCCATCCATCATGAGATCCACACGGGATCGATCACAGCTCCTATTTCTCATTCGTTTCTTAGCTCTGCTCCAATCTGCTTGTTCATTTTGATGCCCCCTCTCTTTGTAGGCTTGGCAGACTGCAGTTTTTATTTTTCTATCATTTCAACTGATTATATTGTTGTTTATTTTTAAGCATTTTCCCCTATTGTTTTCCATTTAAATTTTCACAGTTGTGGGAGATTATGGGCTAGAAGTCTTTTTTCATTTTATTTATATTGATGAAAATTTTCACAGTTGTGGGAAATTATGCAGGGTCAGAAAATAGTGGGGGTCCAAACACTCATTATTTAATGAGAAAAATGCCAATGATCAAAACGTTAAAGCTTTATAACCATTAAAACACAAATCGTTAACATCACATGTCAAAATATACGAAGTCAATACCCTTAACTCACGCCAGAAATTCTCATGCAGCATTTTTCTGCCTTCGCCTCGCTGTAAATTCTGATTATGATCGATGGAAATATTTTTTCATCTGGGTTTGCGGGCCCGGTGAAATCAACGTTTACGGACATTTACCTATAAAAATCTAATCTTTCCAAGCCGAGCTATTTGCAAACAGTGACAGCCAGCAATAAAAATGTTCTGTTTAAGCCAACAAGATTTCAAAGGGCAGCTGCAAGCACTGGGCTAGCTCCTACAAGCCGTACTTAGACACGTAAACCCAGTGAAACCAAAAGGTTGACAGCCTATCAAGTGCTTTACAGCAAGCATATGGCTGCTTCATTCAGCGGTGCAACCCCCTTCATCATCGGGTACGTCTACACTTACTTCCTGGTCCGGCGGCAGGCAATCGATCTTCTGGGATCGATTTATCACGTCTTGTCTAGACGCGATAAATCGATCCCGGATCGATCCCGGAAGTCTGGACCCGCGGTAAGTTCGGACTAAGGTACTTCGAATTCAGCTACGTTATTAACGTAGCTGAATTTGCGTACCTTAGTCCGAAGTGGGGGGTTAGTGTGGACCTGGCCTTAGCATTCATTTATTTCAGACTTGATCTCACATGGTTCAGGCTCATGCCCTTATTAGGGCGACGATGGCTACATGTAAGATGCTACAGCGGTACAGCTGCAGCCGCGGGAGGGTAGTTAATCCACCACCCCCCCACAGAGGCAGTAGCTAGGCCAATGGAAGAATTCTTCCGTCAACCTAGCGCTGTCTACAACAGGCAGGGCCGGATTTAAGGGCAGGCGACCTAGATGACCGCCTGGGGTGCCGGGCTTGGCAAGCACCAGGCGCGGGGGGCTGTTTTTGTTGTTAGTGACAAAAAGGAAAACAGAATATTTGAAGTAAAACGTTTCAGGTATTCCGTATGTGGATTCATTTTTCACTAACCTCCTAGAATGTTCCAGACCTTGGTAGGTTTCAGAGTAGCAGCCGTGTTAGTCTGTATCCGCAAAAAGAACAGGAGTACTTGTGGCACCTTAGAGACTAACAAATTTATTAGAGCATAAGCTTTTGTGGGCTACAACCCACCTTGGTAGAATCTCATGGAAACTTACAGATTGTCTGAGAACTACATTTTCCTCGAACCTCCTCGAATGTAGTCACCTGTGGGGCGGGGCGTCGCCAGACAGTCCGTGAGTGAGATAGAAGAATGAGGTGAGAGGCCAGCTGCGATACTGTGAACCTTCTTTTATTGTGTAATTGTGAAAGTGTACTTTTGTTTTAAGACTTGAAGAGTGTCAGTAAAGGTACATATTTAATGAGACGCCAGAGATATCTATCGAACCCCTATCTATGCAGCAATATAAAAGAAATACTGTTACTTCTTTTGCCGTGCTTAATGCGTAGTGTTTGATGACTTGATGTTAGTACATTTCAGTTATTCTTAAAATTAAAAAGTTTCCATACGCTTGGAGGAAACTATTTTTTTTATTTGCTTATATACAGCATGAATAAATACAGATTTACAGAGCCTAGTGTACAAATGTATCATCTTATATGACAGGGAGAAATCAGGCATGTAAATCGTGCATCCAAGTCGTGAAATGGGCTACAAATGCAATAAAAAATATGGCATTCTAAATAACAAGTGGAGGGGGAGGCGCCGAAGCCGCTCCTCGCTTGGGGCACCATTTGGTCTAGGGCCAGTCCTGAGAACGGCGATTAGGTCGGCTTAACTACGTCACTCAGGGTGGATTTTTCACACTCCTGAGAACCGTAGCGGGGGCGACTTAATTTTTGAGTGTAGACCTGGCCTGAGTGCCAATATTGTGCAGGCACAGAAACAGAGACCACCAGCTGGTGGGCGGTAAGGCTCTTTGTCCAGGTGCTTATACAGCCCCCCCATCTCACTAGAGTACCTGAGCACCTCTGCTACATATTGGAAAGCAAGAGAGTGAAAATGTCCCCCCGTGGTTTCCTGGGGACCCTAAGCTGGTGGGTGCAGACATTATGGCAGAGGTGAGGTGGTGGGTCTCCCAGGGAGTGAGGTGACAGAGGTAGGCTGATAATAGAGGGTAGTATTAGTGTCAACATTCGAGATGGGCATGTCCAGCTCTCTAGACATTCACGAGATTGGGGAAATGAGCCCAGGCGGAGGGGGCAAGAAGTCCAGAGTTCTCATGCCAAATCTGCTGCACTCTGTGACCTTGAGCAAGTCGCTTCATCTCCCCAGGCCTGTTTCCCCATCAGTAAAATGGGGACAGTGACATTTGATTACCTCACTGGGTGTTGTGAGAGTGACTCACTGCAGTTAGAGACGCAAAAGCCCTACTGGGCCCTAGAGTCACTAATTAATGTTTGTGCCGTTCTCAGTGGTTTTATTACCTAGCCGGTGACTCGGATGTTTGGGAAAGGGGTTGATGCTTCAGATTAATTTCCCTAAGTTTCCCCATGTAGACAAAGTCCTTAGCAGAGAGTCCCAGGACTGACTGAGCCGTGATGGAAGCTGCACTCTATTCTAACCTCTAGCGATGATCCCTCCAACTCAGCAGCAATGGTCCCCCTGGCTTAGAGTTGAGGAACACTGGCAGATGCGAAGAAAGCTTGCACGGCTATTCTCCATGCTGGGGACAGGGAATATCATCTCTAGGACTTTCAGTCTGCCGCCTTACACCAGCCCTACCTTTACATGCATCTGTATTTTAATCATAGAATCACAGAATATCAGGGTTGGAAGGGACCTCAGGAGGTCATCTAGTCCAACCCCCTGCTCAAAGCAGGACCAATCCCCAACTAAATCATCCCAGCCAGGGCTTTGTCAAGCCTGACCTTAAAAACCTCTAAGGAAGGAGATTCCACCACCTCCCTAGGGAACCCATTCCAGTGCTTCACCACCCTCCTAGTGAAATAGTGTTTCCTAATATCCAACCTAGACTTCCCCCACTGCAACTTGAGACCATTGCTTCTTGTTCTGTCATCTGCCACCACTGAGAACAGCCTAGCTCCATCCTCTTTGGAACCCGCTTTCAGGTAGTTGAAAGCAGCTATCAAATGCCCCCTCACTCTTCTCTTCTGCAGACTAAACAATCCCAGTTCCCTCAGCCTCTCCTCATGAGTCATGTGCTCCAGCCCCCTAATCATTTTTGTTGCCCTCCGCTGGACTCTTTCCAATTTTTCCACATCTTTCTTGTAGTGCGGGGCCCAAAACTGGACACAGTACTCCAGATGAGGCCTCACCAATGCTGAATAGAGGGGAATGATCCCGTCCCTCGCTCTGCTGGCAACGCTTCTACTTATACAGCCCAAAATGCTGTTAGCCTTCTTGGCAACAAGAGCACACTGTTGACTCATATCCAGCTTCTCATCCACTGTCACCCCTAGGTCCTTTTCTGCAGAACTGCTGTCTAGCCACTCGGTCCCTAGTCTGTAGCAGTGCATGGGGTTCTTCCATCCTAAGTGCAGGACTCTGCACTTGTCCTTGTTGAACCTCATCAGATTTCTTTTGGCCCAATCCTCCAATTTGTCGAGGCCCCTCTGGACCCTATCCCTACCCTCCAGCGTGTCTACCTCTCCCCCCAGCTTAGTGTCATCTGCAAACTTGCTGAGAGTGCAATGAGTCCCTCGGTAGGACCCTCCCAGCTGATTTGGTCGCATTTTCTAATGAAGATAGGATTTGAGACCCCTTTTTTTTGCCCCGTTTTGTAGAATGCGGTTAATCTTTGTTTTTCCTAATTAGCAATCTGCGTACTATTTCTCTAGTTGACTAGCTCCTTTTCTTTTAGTCTTGACTGCGACACACATCTAAACCCAATTCTGGAGGCTATTCTAACGTGCAGGATAATGGCTTGGTTGTTTGCTTCAATGCCCATGACACACTGAATTTACTTGTCTCGATTCTATTGAAGTTGTAGGCGTTTCGATGGCACTCATCTCTACAGCATCTAAGAACCTCACAGACATGATTGGATTTACCTTCCCAAGGCAGGACAATATCCCTGCCCTTACTTTATGGGGAAGTGAAGGACAGAACGTTTAAGGGCCAGATCTTCAACGGGTGTAAATTGGCATAACCCCATTGAAATTAGGAGAAGCTATGGTGACTTATGACAGCTGAGAATCTGCCCTTACGTCCTTTACCCACGATCATGAGCCAGGAACTGAATCCTGATCTCCTGAGTTCCAGGGCAGTGCTTTAACCAAAAACCATCCTTCCTCCCCTGGGAGTAGTGCAAACATCTCGTCCTCTCACACACTGAGGGCTTGTTATTAGCATTTCCCAGCGAGCTTTGCCTTACTATTTTACTTCGCTTTCTGCAGAATGTCGTGATCTGCTGCAGGGTACTGACCCAGCCTGCGCTGTTATTCCTCGCAAAGGACCCAAAGCAACACCCTGGATCCAAGGTCTCGATTTGCATCTGCATTTGCACTCGGATCCATCTCTTGTTATTTCCTCTTTTGGAAAATTGCCACACACAGAGTTACAAAACAAGATCCTCACAGGCTGCAGAGCCTCTGTAATGCCATTGACTTCAGTGCCAGAGAAACCTTATCAATCCCTTGCCTGCGTTGGACTGATGCTGATTTCTAGCAGTGGGGGAGCTAGCCCCACAAGTTTAATTGTCTTGTTTAACTCCAAGTTTACCAACTTTTTAAAGACGTTTGACTTGGTTTGGCATGAAGGATGGTTGACAGTTGGAGCGGCTTCTCATTGGATCCAAACTGACTCACCCATCCCTGGATGCACAGGGATAAAAGCGTGAATCATACAAAGCTGTAATGACTCACTCGTTACATGTACGCCTAGATCACTGCCTGTTGCAAACACCTTTCTTTTGAGGAGGTCACCAGGTCACAGCATCACAGGATTTCACCATTGCAAAATCTCGCTTTGGAAAGTGACTGTGACCATCACGTTTCCCTTTATCTCCATTATCCTGCTGATGCAGGAGGAGGAGACGTTTCTATCTGTAGATGTAGTAAAAAAGAAATGATAGGTTGCTTAGCAAGGAAGAGCGGGAAATGAGGCAAGTGTCCCAAGGCATGATTAGCTGGAGGGGGCCTAACTTAGCTGTTTCAACACCGTACTGAGGTTCTGCCTCAGAAGACGTTCAATGTTCAGTTGAGTCAGCTCAGCCCTGATGAGGTCTGTATGGTCAGGTTCCCCATGGTGTATAATAATGGGCCCAGGCCACTGAGTGTTGAGCAGTTTCCTGTGATGGGCTATTCTGGGTGAATCTTTAGAACCTGAAACCCTGTCTGATCTACGTGAACAGGAAGGGACAGCTTTGCCCTGGTGGATTGAGAGGGAGACACTCACTAGCAGTGTGACTTTGGGCAAGTCCCTTAAACTCTCTGGACCAGATTCCCCCAAGTCCAGCTGACCCATGCACAACACCGGACCCAAAGGGGGAAAAGGTGGCCCTCGGCCACCTTTCTGTTCACTTGATCCTAGTGGCTGAACCTATGTGTTATGCCAGCGGGCACAGTCCTCTTGGGACCAATCCACCAGCTAGGGAATTGCTAGAATACAGTGTGGGATAGCCACACCCTTAGATCACCTGCTACGCAGAATTTGTGAAGTTAGCGTAGCCAGCTCCCACTTGGAATTTCTCTAGGATGGGGAGGTTCTCTATTACTCCTGATTTACCCTCATCAAAGGGCTTGTCTATAACAGGGAAAGTGACCAGAAGAGTTATTCCAGAATAGCTCCCTGGGCAGACAATCTAGTCTGGAATAAAAGTGACTTTATTCCAGAATGACTCTGGGATGATTTAGTTGGGGATTGGTCCTGCTTTGAGCAGGGAGTGGGACTAGATGACCTCCTGAGGTCCCTTCCAACCCTGATATTCTATGATTCTATGATTCTATGCTTTGGAGGCACCTAATTTTCCCAGAATAAAATGACTTTTATGAGGGAGGGGAGTGTCTACACAGGGCTGTTCCAGCCAATTTCCCCAGGTACACACGCATTCTACTGACTGACTGATTTACCCTTATTTACTAACTACAATGGAGTTGCCACTGATTTACACTTGTGTGCAATGAGAATCAGGCTCTTTGATCTTCTTCATAGAAGAGGCAGATTCTCACCTGGGGCAAACTGGCATAATCCCATTGAAGTCAGGAGATAGGCTTTCCCATGGCAATGAAGCTGCAGTGATTTATGTTAGCTGAGGATCTGGCCCGAAGTGATTTATCCAAATTCATACAGAGAGATGGTGGCTGACCCCAGCCCTCTTGAATTCTAGGCGAGGCGAGTGCGTTAACTACAACACCATCCTTCATCCCCTTGGAGGACCGAGACTGTCTCTCCTCCTCTCCCCCAACTCAGCCAGCTGGGAACTCTCTGCCAACTGCTGTTTTGTCACTGTCTCCTAGCTCCAATCCCCATCAGGCCCAGTTCCCCAGGATCCTCTCTAAAGCCACCTCTGCTGGAATTATGGCTACATGCCCACATTTTACACAATAGAAAAGAAAACTTGATGCTCTGTTCAGGACATCTAATCCCCGGCTGCCCGTGCACGGGCATGAATCCTGGGGGAGTTTAGGGAGTTTACACACTAGATTCTTTTCCCCAGGTAATTTAAGTGTGAAACATCATCCTCAGGTAAACAGGCATTAAGGAGCTGCATTGTAATGTGCATTTCTGAGATTCCATAATGAAATAAGCCAGTGGGCCCAGTAAATAACAGTCAGAGTTAGTTTTCAGGATTAGCTCAAAACATCCAATGCTGGGTGTGGTGATTTGCATGGGCAGGCCATCAGCAGAATGCCTGTGGCTGTCAGGATAATAGGACTGTAAACAGAAGGGCCAGACTCATCAATAGATGAAATATACAAAGTCTACAGAGATTTAAGCACCCACCTCATACCTGACCTGGCTCATCCCGCCAAAGGAGAACCAAACAAATGGACCTTGCCCTATAGCTCACATCCTGGACAAACAGACATTGCCAGAGTTGGGACAGAGCCAAGGATGGCTTGGGGTTTTGTCAAACCAGATCTACAGCTGATTTGGATGCAGGTTCCATTTATACAAAGGCCTGAAGGTCGCAGTGAGGCAGGAAGAGAATTTGGATAGGTGGTTCTGAGCTGAGCCCATCTCTCCATGTGGCTAAACTATGTTGATGCTAGGGTCTGGGTCACAGGCTATGCAGGAGACCATCAGGCCCGGGTTGTTTAGATTCCCCATGAGCTACAATTGGCCTGCGCTATCCCAGAGCTGGAAATCCAGCATTTACTCACCATGATCAACCAGCTCCGTTCCCTTGGCTCAGTCAATGGATCAGTGAAGTCAGCAGTGTTGCCATCTCTCATGATTTTGTCATGAGTCTCATGATAATGGTTGGTTTCCTTAAAGCCCCAGCTCCTGGAGTCAAGTGAAGATGTGATGATTTCAGCCTTCATTCTTAAAGAAAAAATAAGTTTCCAGCCTTCCTGGCTGTGGGGAAAGCTTCAAAATGTGACCCCAGTGCACCCTAAAGGCTCAAAAAGCAGAAGGCAAATCAAGAAGGACACCCAATCTATTCTTTTGACATAAGCTCATGATTTTAAAGCCAATCTCGTGATTTTTGGTGAGCCTGACTCGTGATTTTTGAACATTTGGAGCTGGCAATACTGAGTCGGTGCCGTTGCACCGTCACCCTCACACCCACTGAACCTTTCAGGGAGTCGAAGAAAACCACAGGGAAAGTCCACACTTCATGGGCCAAATTCTGCCGTCAGTGGAGCCGCCCAGGCATAAGGGCGGGCGGAGTTTTGACAGTAACACAGAAGTATGTAAGTGTTGCTATTATTTGCTAGATCTACGATCAGGGAATAATTCTGCTCATCTGCTTGATCCTATGAAATGCTGCCCCCGCTTTGCACCCACCGTCAGGGTGATGATGATGATGATTATCTTTGGCCTCACTGGTGCTCATAAAAGCTGAAAGACTGACAGCATGGCCAGAAATAATCCTGGCATGCGGTTCTGACGGCAGGCCTCGATCCTGACTTAGCTCACCGCTGAATTCTAGGCCCCTCCGCGGCTCTCTGTGCACCATGAATCAACCTGAGCTGGGTCTAGGGCGACCAGATAGCAAGTATAAAAAATCGGGAGAGGGGGTGGGAGGGTAATAGGTGCCTATATAAGAAAAAGCCCCCCAAATCAAGACTGTCCCTATAAAATCAGGACATCTGGTCACCCTAGCTGGGTCCCTTCCATGCAGCCCTGATGGTGCACCTCAATCCTGACCTGCAGCCCCTCCTGGGACTCCATTGCCGCATCCCCTCCATGCAGCTCTGCTAATTCGATCATGAGCCTGGGCTGCAAGAAAATGATAGTCAGCAACTGCACTGGCTAAAATGCATGTGTTGAAGTGGGCGGGGTGTAATTCAGAATAGCACCACCGGAGGGAAGCAGATGGACCCTGCTGTGGCTGAGGAAATGGTGGGCATACTGCTGAGTGATATCACCCTGACTCTGCATGAGAGGCCATCATGGTTTGAAAACATCCCCAGTACGTTCTTGGCTGTGTCAAAGCTGCAGGAAAACAGGCTTCTGTACTAGAGAGGAGTGAAGAGCTCCTAGCAACGTAGGCTTTTTCTGTAGGCAGAATATCTACGAGCGGTGAGCAGCTTCCTCCAGTTCATTCTTTATTTCGAATCGCTAGAAATTCCTTTAGTCTAAGGGTTGATTGTGAACAGTCAGTTCTCACTAGTCGCTAGTTTAGCCACGTTGGGTAGTTGTGATTGGCCAGTTCAGTATTGCTTCTGTTTCACGGTCCGGACGAGTGCCACAAGCACTGCTGTTGTGGAAAGTCATGTACGTGACTTTGCGATTGGTTTTGGGCCATCAATCGTGTCAGTAAAACTTCACTGCATGTGACTGGGCTTCCAAGTGGGAATGCTCCATTGTTTTGGAGAATAGGCGCCGACTTCTGCTCCCGACGGTGGGTGATCAACCCCACTCTACCCCCGGCCCTGCCCGACTCCACCCCTCTTACCCCTGCCCCGCCCCCATTCCAACCCCTTCCCCAAAGTCCCCGCCCCCTCCCTGCCCCTATTCCGACTCCTTCCCCAAATCCCCGCCCCGGCCCCGCCTCTTCCCCGCCTCCTCCCCTGAGCGCGCCACGTTCCCGCTCCTCCCCCCACCCCGGAGCAGCCAAACAGCTGCCAGTCAGTGCAGAGCACCCACTAATTTTTCCCTGTGGGTGCTCCAGCCCCGGAGCACCCACCGAGTCGGCGCCGATGTTTCAGAGACTTTGCTCTGTTTTTCACTTCAAACACTGACCCACTCATCCTTAAATTAAGGATTCCGGGTATTGTAGTCCGACACACCTGTACTCAGAGCTATGGCTAGAGTACAGCCATACTGTACTGTACTGGGAACCCAGATTCCCAATTAGATTTTATCATCCCTCCCTTGGCTAATAATCTCATAGCAATCAACAGAAACTTTTGCCTGCATAAGATCTGAGTAGGGCAACAGGAGTGAGCAGTATGTGCACATGTTACTGAACCACGAGCTAAGATCACTTAGGCTTGGGCTACACTACGGAGTTAGGTCGCGCTCAAGCAGTTTATGTCAAGCTAATCATGTCCGTGTCTACACTAGAATGCTGCTTCCACGGAAGTAAGGCCTGGTCCCCACTAAGCCCCCACTTCGGACTAAGGTACGCAAATTCAGCTACGTTAATAACGTAGCTGAATTCGAAGTACCTTAGTCCGAACTTACCGCGGGTCCAGACGCGGCAGGCAGGCTCCCCCGTCGATGCCGCGTACTCCTCTCGCCGAGCTGGAGTACCGGCGTCGACGGCGAGCACTTCCGGATCGATCCGGGATCGATTTATCGCGTCTAAACCAGACGCGATAAATCGATCCCAGAACATCGATTGCCTGCCGCCGGACCCTCCGGTAAGTGTAGACGTACCCTAAGTGTCTTGCTACACTGACATCATAACTCCAACTCCGCGAGAGGCGTAGCACTTATGTGAATGTAGTGTCCTCTACTTACCTCAGCTGTTGGCTATCATTCTTGTCAGTTTCAGGCCTGCTATTGTGTCCCCTCCAGCCCTAAGCTCACAGCTGGAGCAGTGAAATTGACAAGGTCAATTTCAGGGCTCCTAGGCTCCCTGCTGTGCAATTGAGCCTGCACCTGGCTCGCAGCTCAGGCTATCATCCTGGGGCGGGTGGGGGGCTCCAGCTGTGAACCCGCAGGGGTGTCAGTGCCCCAGACTTGGCTGTCGGTGCCCCACAATCAGGGGCGGCTCTATGTATTTTGCTGCCCCAAGCACGGCAGTCAGGCGGCTTTCGGCGGCGCACCTGCGGGAGGTCCGCTGGTAACGTGGATTCGGCGTACCCGCCGCCGAATTGCCGCCGAAGCTGCGGGACCGGCGGACCTCCCGCAGGCACGCCGCCGAAGGCCACCTGACTGCCGCCCTCACAGCGACCAGCAGGCCGCCCCCCACGGCTTGCCGCCCCAGGCACGCATTTGGTGCGCTGGTGCCTGGAGCCGCCCCTGCCCACAATGCCCCACTTCAGTCGGTGCAAGCGCTCCTGGTGAGGACGCACACCACCGGCAGAAGGAGGGCAGTGTGGACACCAACAGCAGATCGAATTACTGCGGTGGCTGTAGATTGACCTAAATTAAATTGACCTAATTTTGTAGTGTGGACAAGCCCTTACATTAGTTTCACTTGAGGCCTGGGTGATAACCTCCATTCGTGTCCAGCTGGGTGGGGACAGCCTTGCAAAATTGTCACAAAAATGTACCAGCCCAGCGACAAAACCTATGCACCCCCCGCTTCCCATCACGAGCAAACTCAGAGAACTCGCCTGTTGAAAATAATGACGTGCCCCCAGCAAATTGAGGGGGTGGAATTACACAAGGCTGCATCAAACTAGTGTTGTGCTCCAAACCTGCTCTGGCTTCGGCTTACTTCTTATCCACAGCTTTTCTAGTTAGCAGGAACCAAGAATGCAGAGGCAAACGAAGCACCCACTGATACCACCATGATGAACTAATATAATATGCCAACGTGCATAGGTTTCACTTAACATAGGCACTGCCATACTGCATCTGAAAAGTAGTCCTGGCCTCAGACAGTGACCGGGCCAGATCCTTCAGAGGAAGTTCTGAGAACTCCCGAACTGAACAATTATGGAGTAACTTGTCCATGAGGGAAATTTCTTACCACCATAGCAGCCAAAATGTATTAGCCTGTAGTATATTCTTCCTCTCGCCCTGTCTATACTAGAAAGCGTTTGCTGGTATAGCTCTATTGGCAAACCCTCCTGGGGATGGGCAACATGTCAGAGGGTCATGAAGGGTCAAGTGCCCGCCCCCCAGATTGGCCTGCCGGGAAGGGAGGGACCCTGTCCTCCCACTGCCGCCTGTGGCTGTGGGAGGTGGAGGCGGCCGCCCCCACCCAGGCAGGTAACTGGTGGGGTAGGGCGGGGAGAGTGCGTCAGCCCCCAGGCTGGGCGCAGGGAGGGGGGCCACTCTTCCCCTTTAGATGGTGACCCCCCCCAGTGTGGGGAGGTACGAGGTGCTTACTACCACAGTGCCTAGGAGCCCTAGTCATGGACCAGGCCACCGGCGTGCTAGGGGCTGTACAAACACAGAAGAAATAGACAGTCCCTGTCCCAAGTTACGGCTTATAGCAGTTCCCCAAATGAAATCAGCTATACTGGCAAAAGGCTTTTTAACTGGTACAACAGCGTCTTCCACTAGGGCTTTTGCCAGCCCAGCTATGTCGGTTGGGAGCTCGTTTTTTCACACTCCTGACTGATGCAGCTATAACCGCAAAGCTTTCAAGTGGAGACCAGGCCTTAAAGTGCCCTGTTGAATCTGCTTTCCGTGCTTGTGCTGCACTGCTCTGAGATTGCCAGGTTTCGTCTGTCATAGACAAAGGAGGTGAAAGTCCCATTCTGTGAGACTAGTGCTTAGAGCTGGGCACCTCAGTATCAGGACGAGGCAGTCAAATGGGAGGGCATTCAAAGAGAAGGAACAAAAAAGATCAGGGGTGACTAAGGGGGCACATGAATCTGCCTGCATGTATTTGAAGGGTGTGAGAACTGACAGAGAGGAGGGGCTCTTTGGGATGGCACGAGGCGATATAACTCGGAGAAATACACTGGGATGAATGAAAGAAAGGGCAAATGTAGGCTGAATACCAGGAAAAACTTCTTGAGAGCAAGTCAGAGGGCACGCCACCTCCCATGCGTCCCCTCACTGCTCAGGCCATCCCTGCACGCAGCTCCTGCCTCCGTTTCCCCCTTTGAGGGGCTTCTTTAAAAAAAACCCACACCCTTTTTGTCCATTCACACCTCTTCGTGGGTTTTGGTTTTGTAAATACCAAGCATTCAAAGTAAAAGCTCTCGAGTCCAGCGTATCAAGCCATTTCCAGGCCTCTCCTGCCTGTATGTCTCGCTCCCAAATCCCTGGTTCCTTTGCTGGAGCCTAGTCACACTCCCAGCAGCCTCTGTGCACCACTCTGATCTCCCTGAGCATCCCGCCAACCCTTTTCTGCAGCTTCTTATAGGGGAAGCAACTGATCCCTGCTCAGGTGAGTAGGGTTGGGTGGCCCTGGGTAGAAACCCCCTGCTACACTGTGGAATATAGGGTGGGATCCACCGGGTGGCCATTTCGCTGTTGACGTCAATGGGGCCAGGATTTCATCCTGACAGGTGTCTGGCTGCATGCATGAGTGTAGCAGACGGAAGGAGGAGCCGGAGGGGTTAAGCAGAGGGAGATGGCATGCGGATCGCAGTGTCTAGTCCATTCTGGTGAACAGACCAGGTAACTAACGTTCCCCAGGATCCTGCTCTCTGGTTCACCGCGAGGCAGGGGCTGAAATGATCCAGAGGATGCAATCGTTTGTTTGTTGGCTATTGTGCAACAGGGATAGATAATCTGCCTGATCAACCGTGTCACAAGAGCCCTTGTCTACAACGGCAAACAGATCTGCAATGCTGAGAAAGGGCGGCAGCATTGCCTAGCAGGGACAGCACCAGCCAGCTCCGCCACTCACTGCCTGCACAGACTTGGGCAAGCCACTTCGGGCTAGCTGCACCAAGGTATTTAGGCACCAAACCGCTTCGCGAGGTGTCCAGCGGCTGGGGGCCACTGACATTCTTGAAAGCCCCACTCAACTGCTGCCCGACCCGGTAGGCACCCAAGTATCTGCCGGTGGGCACGTGCAAAAGCAGTGAGGTCCTGACAGCCCCGCACAACTAGCGAGCTGCTCGGAGCTCGTGCCTTAACCCCGGTGGGAATCTGACACGATGCATTGACCTGCCTAGCTCCCCAGCGGGACCCAATCCTATAGGTGTTCTCAGGGCGCATCTACTGGGTTGGTTCTCACACACACAACAGCCCAGAATACCCAGAAGCCGGGGGCTCCGGGCTCCCTTCTGGGAGGTCAGAGACCTGAGTTCAAGTCCTTGCTCCAAAGCAGCGATTTGAATCTGGGTCTCCTGCCACCCATTTGAGTTCCCTACCCAGCAAGCTGTTGGTGCTAATGGGGTGGGTCTCGCTGGTTTTTTGTGAGGAAAGGCTGACCTGACTTAGGCACCCAATTCCAGCCGCGGGCTCACAGCTGTGAGTCCTTTGCAGAGAGAAGCTCCTATGGGTCCAGATCAATGGAAGTTAGGTGTCTACGCACTACTGGGGCTCTGGGCCGTAAGCCCTGCCCCTTTCCTCTGTGTGTCACTCCTGGCTAGCTCAGACAGCTCCCCGCTCAGCTTGCTGGCTTCTGAGGATCGCTGTCTCACCTCGCTCTCCCCACGCATTGTATGGGGAGTGGGGGCACCGAACTCGCAGCTGGGGATTGCACGAGGGGGCCTAGGAGCTAGGTGCTGCAATGCTGAGCGCTGCGGTGTCTAAATCCCTTTGCCCATCTAGCCATTAGCCTCTCCGGCTACGTCCCGCTATGTGCCGTGCTTAACAACAGGTGTCAGATGCGGCTCTTGCAAAAGTTGGACACCCGCCGCCCCCAGGAAGTGCTGAAAAGACTGTCCCACTGGTGTCGACCACTCTGCAGCCGGGCAGATGCCCAGGAGAATGAGGAGCCTAGATCCCTTTGTTCCAAAGAGCGATGAACCTGGCTGACACCGCTCACACCAGCCGTGCCCAGCAGGGAGACTAGTAGAGGGGGAGGAAGAGGGATAGCTCAGTGGTTTGAGCATTGGCCTGCTAAACCCAGGGTTGTGAGTTCAATCCTTGAGGGGGCCATTTAGGGAACTGGGTTAAAAATCTGTCTGGGGATTGGTCCTGCTTTGAGCAGGGGGTTGGACTAGATGACCTCCTGAGATCTATTCCAACGCTGATAGTCTATGATTGCCGTGGCTCTCCGAGATAGACATAAGAAACGGTGGGAGGATTTTCCTAGAGCCCAATGTGCAGTGGGCGCTGTCATTCCTGGGCATGCTCCATGGTGCCCCAGTTAGAAGGGAGGCTACGCCAGAGCAGCCATGAGTGATTTGCTAGCCTGGGGCGGCTCGCTCCTCTGCCTATGCTGCAGTAGGCACGCTGCATGTCCTGCCTGAGAGGCAGCTAGCCAGTGCCAATGCAGGATAAACAATTACACAACCCCTGGATGACGTGCAAATGCAGATTTCCTCCCTTGTATAATCCGAGAGCCGGGGGGGGGGGGGGGAGCTGTCCCTTGCTGACCCAGGAGTTTAGTTCTGCAGAGCCGCCTCCTGACCTGGGGGATGTGCAGAGCTTTGAGTAGTGCTTTGAGTAGTGCATGGCACAGATTTTGCAAGGAGACCCTGAGCAGAGGCCCCAAGAAACCTGTGGCTAAGGGACAGGGCCAATGTGGGGGGCAGCACCACGGGCTTTGCGCTTTGCAGCAGCCTCTGGGTTGCCCTCGGATTTCTGAGTTCAGAGCGGGATCCAGGGTCAGGCCCCTGCGTTAGCAGACAGGGCCCATCCTCACTCAGCCAGGCTCTCAGTAGCCGGCTGCAGTTCCCCCAGCACTCGAGTGCCACATTCAGGCCATTTCCCCAGGGCCACCTCTGCTCCAGCTCCCCAGTAACAGAGACAATTCCCTGCCCCTGCAGAAGCCATCACACTGGAAACGCCTTTAAACGCCCCGCCCCGCCCCGCCCCGAACAATTCCACTGCTGAGCAGGCAGCGACCTGCTCCTCTTCCTCCCTATCCCAGGCACCAAAGGGGGCATCCTCCCCGCATTGCCTGCCTCTACAATATGATGGGGGCTAATTTAGCTACAACTAATCAGGAAAGGGAGCTTGGAGTCATCGTGGATAGTTCTCTGAAGACGTCCACGCAGCAGTCAAAAAAGCAAACGGGATGTTAGGAATCATTCAAAAAGGGATAGAGAATAAGACGGAGAATATCTTATTGCCCTTATATAAATGCATGGTATGCCCACGTCCAGGGTGGGTGCAAGGATGTTTCGCACCCTAGGCGAAACTTCCACCTTGCCCCCCCCCCGAGCCCTGTGGCAGCTCTCCGTGCCCCCCTCCGCCCTGAGGCGCCCCCCCCCCGCAGCAGCTCCCCCCCTCCACCCTGAGGCCCCCCCCCCCCGCGGCAGCTCCCCTGCCCGGGGAGCCATGCAGCAGCTCCCCGCCCCAGCTCACCTCTGCTCCGCCTCCTCCCCGAGCACGCCGTTGCCGCTCCACTTCTCCCGCCTCCCAGGCTTGCGGCGCCAATCAGCTGTTTGGTGCCGCAAGCCTGCGAGGGAGAGAAGCAGAGCGGGGCGGCGTGCTCAGGGGAGGAGGCGGAGCAGAGGTGAGCTGGGGCGGGGAGTTCCCCTGCATGCCGCCCCCTCCCCCCTTACTTGCTGCAGGCGGCCCTGCCCGCATCCCCCTGCCCCAGCTCCCTCCGCCTAAATGCCGCCGCCGACCGGGGCGGCCGAAGATCCGGCCACTGCGGTCACCGCCGAAGGACCCGAAATGCCGCCCCCCAAATGCTAGCGCCCTAGGCAACCGCCTAGGTCGCCTAATGGGTTGCACCAGCCCTGACCACATCTTGAATACTGCGTACAGATGTGGTCTCCTCATCTCAAAAAAGATATACTGGCATTAGAAAAGGTTCAGAGAAGGGCAACTAAAATGATTAGGGGTTTGGAACAGGTCCCATATGAGGAGAGATTAAAGAGGCTAGGACTTTTCAGCTTGGAAAAGAGGAGACTAAGGGGGGATATGATAGAGGTCTATAAAATCATGAGTGGTGTGGAGAAAGTGAAGAAGGAAAAGTTATTTACTTGTTCCCATAACATAAGAACTAGGGGCCACCAAATGAAATTAATGGGCAGCAGGTTTAAAACAAATAAAAGGAAGTTCTTCTTCACACAGCGCACAGACAACTTGTGGAACTCCTTGCCTGAGGAGGCTGTGAAGGCTAGGACTATAACAGCGTTTAAAAGAGAACTGGATAAATTCATGGAGGTTAAGTCCATTAATGGCTATTAGCCAGGATGGGTAAGGAATGGTGTCCCTAGCCTCTGTTTGTCAGAGGGTGGAGATGGATGGCAGGAGAGAGATCACTTGATCATTACCTGTTAGGTTCATTCCCTCTGGGTCACCTGGCATTGGCCACTGTCGGAAGACAGGATACTGGGCTGGGCGGACCTTTGGTCTGACCCAGTACGGCCGTTCTTATGTTCCACTCTCCAGCACACACAATGCACAGCAGGATTGTCCCCCATCCCCACCACACACCCCCACCACACAATGCACAGCCAGATTGTGCCCCACCACACATACACAGCACACAATCCACAACCAGATTGTGCCCCAGCCCCATTACATACCCACAACACACAATCCACAGCTAGATTGTACCCCACCCCCACCACACATACACAACACACAATCTACACCCAGATTGTGCTCCACCCCCACCACATACCCACAACCCACACCAAGATTACCCACTCCCACAACACACATAATGCACAATCCACCCCAGTTTGTGCCCCACCCCCACCACACAACCACAACACACAATCCACAGCCAGATTGTGCTCCACCCTCACCACACATCGCAACACACAATCCGCCCTCAGATTGTGCCCCACCCACAACACACAATCCACAGCCAGATTGTGCTCCACCCCACGACACACTCACAATGCACAATCCACAGCCAGATTAGCCACACCTCCAGCACACACACACACACGCGCTCCATGCAAAGGCAAATCACCCCTGCTACTCCCACCTCACCTCCACCCCCAGAGCACACATACGTTCTCTCCAGCAACCCCACCACCCCACCAGACAGAGGCAGGTTAGCTCCCCTCCATTATCTACCAGGCAGAGACAGATGTAGTCCACCTCCCCTCCCCCAACAGTGACTGACTGGATCTCCCACCAGCAGGGCACCATTATCCCCCATCCTCATCTCCCCACCCTGGGTGCACAACTGGATCACCCCCCCACACACACACACGCACACACACACCACTGGCAGCACATGGGGGGGGGGCTCCTCCATCCCCAGGCCCACCCACAGTCAATAGCTGGATCCCTCATCCCTTCCCCCACCAGATGCCTTTCCAGCACCACACGCAACCCGGTGGGTGAGGAGTGATGAGCGAGGACACTGTCTGTGCACTGTGGGTGGGGGTGACTGGGGGGGGCAGAGGGGTAGAAGGATAGCGGGGGAGGGGAGGATGCCCTACCCTGGCACGGGATGGCGGTGGGATTGTTGGAGATGATTTGGCTGCACCCTGGGGGGCACAGAGGAAGAGCCAGCTCTGCGTTGTGTGTGTGTGAGACGAGTCCAGTGGTCCCCAAACTTTTCAGGGTCGCGCGCCCCCCCCCCTTACTGCTGTACGTGTTCTGCCCACCCTCCCCCTGGAGCCGGGGCCGCAGCTCCCAGGGCGGGGAGGGGGGACAGCCAGGGGTAAGGGGTCACAGCTGGGGGTACAGCTGGGGCTGGGAGCGGGGCCGGGGGCCAAGGCTGGGGGCAGGGGCAGAAGCGGTGCTGCAGCAGGACTGCGGTGGGGGCCGGCAGCACGGCCCGCGGCTGGGTCCAGAGCCAGGGCCGAGGCTGGGGATGGGGCCAGAGTAGAGATGAGGGTGGGGTGGGGCTGGGTGGAGCTCCCTCTCCACCTCCCACAGGGGCTGGCCCGGGTCCCCCAAGCCTTCTCCCCCCCGAAAGTTCCTCCTCTGGAATAGTCTGGCTGGGTTGGGTGGGGGAGAACCAGGCTATTGCATGGAGCTGTCTGTGTTGTGTGTGTGTAAAGAGAGCTGGGGGAGCGGGCGGTCTGGCTGTGGATAGTGTGTGGATGGGTGTGTGTGAAAGAGAGCTGGGGGAGTAGGTGATCTGCCTGTGGATGGGTGTGTGTGAGAGAGAGCTGGGGGAGCGGGCGGTCTGGCTGTGGATTTGTGTGTGGATGGGAGTGTGTGAGAGAGAGCTGGGGGAGTGGGCGGTCTGGCTGTGGATGGGTGTGTGTGAGAGAGAGCTGGGGGAGCGGGCGGTCTGGCTGTGGATTTGTGTGTGGATGGGAGTGTGTGAGAGGGAGCTGGGGGAGTGGGCGGTCTGGCTGTGTATGTGTGTGTGGATGGGTGTGAGAGAGAGCTGGGGGAGCGGGCAATCTGCCTGTGGATGGGTGTGTGTGAGAGAGAGCTGGGGGAGTAGGTGATCTGCCTGTGGATGGGTGTGTGTGAGAGAGAGCTGGGAGAGTGGGCGGTCTGGCTGTGGATGGGTGTGTGGATGGGTGTGTGTGAGAGAGAGCTGGAGGAGTAGGTGATCTGCCTGTGGATGGGAGTGTGTGAGAGAGAGCTGGGGGAGCGGGCAATCTGCCTGTGGATGGGTGTGTGTGAAAGAGAGCTGGGGGAGCGGGCGGTCTGGCTGTGGATGTGTGTGCGGATGGGTGTGAGAGAGAGCTGGGGGAGCAGGCGGTCTGGCTGTGATGTGTGTGTGGATGGGTGTGTGTGAGAGAGAGCTGGGGGAGTGGGCGGTCTGGCTGTGTATGTGTGTGTGGATGGGTGTGAGAGAGAGCTGGGGGAGCGGGCAATCTGCCTGTGGATGGGTGTGTGTGAAAGAGAGCTGGGGGAGCTGGCGGTCTGGCTGTGTGGGGGGTGCATCTGTGTTACAAACACCTGTCTGCGCTACAGCTTCCATTATTATTCTTCATAACGTGTATCAAGGCAGCTCCAACCCCCTGAACTGGGTGCCGTACAACCATAGAACAAAGAGACAAGGTTTACGCCTCTGTAAGGCGAGGACCAGCAGGTGGATGAGACAGACAAACAGTGGGAGCAGGAAGTGGCAATGAGACGATGATGACCAGCTTGATAAGCAGCTGTTCCAGTGAAACCTACTGCGTAACCAGCTTCCACCATTGCTGCCACTGCTGGAGAATTAGGTATCTAGCGTCGCCTTGTGTAAGCAACGCTGTGTAATCAGCAATGAGCAAGGATTGCTGGAGTCCGAGGGCAGAAGGGACCATTGTGATCGTCTAGTCTGACCTCCTGTATAACACAGGCCAGAATAATCCCTAGAGCAGATCCTTTAGGAAAACATCCAGTCTTGATTTTAAAATGCTCAGGGATGGAGAACCCACCACGACCCTTGGTACATTGTGCCAGTGGTCAATTATTTTCGCTACTAAAAATTTACGCCTCATTTCCAGTCTGAATTTGCCTAGCTTCAAGTTTCAGCCATTGGATCATGTTACACCTTCCTCTGCTAGACTGAAGTGCCCAGTATTAAATATTTGCTCCCCGTGTGGTTACTTATGGACTGTGATGAAGTCACCCCTTAGCCATCTATCTCTTTGTTAAGCTAAATAGATTGAGCTCCTTGAGTCTTTTGGACTCTTTTCTGACTCCTCTCCAGGAGCTAATTAAGAGAACAGCATTTAGATTTATTGGCCTAGTCACCCCATTAAGGCACATGCATAATTCCTGCTGGTCTTACTGAGAGTTATGGGTGAGCATCAAGGAGAGAGCAGATCCCCGACTCCGACTACATGACAGCTGTGAGCTTGAGGACTCAATGCTCCCTGATCTGATTGCTTCACTATGAGATTGTTGCATCACAGTTGCAGACATCCCTGGGGCTTAGGCAATCAAAATATATGCGCAATCAAGTAATGACTTCAAATTAGCTGTGATGAAACAAAAACAGGAGCTGTCCGGATCCCTTGGGGGCCAGATCTCTCTCTTTTCCTGGTGTAAATCTGGAGTAACTTCCCTGATGACAATGGAGCTACCCCAGCAGAAAATGGATGTAACTGAAGGGAGACAGGGCCACCCAGAGGATTCAGGGGGCCTGGGGCAAAGCGGGGGAGCTGCGGCTCTTGTACTCACCCGGCGGCGGTCCGGGTCTTCGGTGGCATTTCGGCTGGGGGGCCCTTCAGTCGCTCCGCATCTTCGGCAGCACTGAAGGGCCCCCCGCCACCGAAATGCCGCCGAAGACCCGGAGCGACTGAAGGGCCCCCCACCGCCAAAATGCTGCCAAAGACCCGGACTGCCGCCGGGCCAGGGCTCGCGGGGCATTTCGGCGGTGGGGGGGGCCTTCAGTCACTCCACGTCTTCAGCAGCACTGAAGGATCCCCGGCCGCCGAAATGCCGCTGAAGACCCGGACCACCGCCTGGCCAGGGCTCGCAGGGCCCCTGCGGGGCCCGAGGCCTGGGGCAAAATGCCCCCCTTGCTTCCCCCTCTGGACGGCCCTGAAGGGAGACCAAAGTCCTTGGGTGTTAGATACGTGACTAAGGGAGATGGGTGATTCTGGAGGAACTATAAGGTTTTGCGTGGAATATGCTGCTTGGTGTATAGCTAGAGGGTAGCCATTTCAGGAGTACCTAAGTGACTTAGGAGCCTGTGTTCAATTTTCAAAAGAGATTTAAGGCCCGAATTACTAAGGTATTTAGGTGCCTAATAGGATTGTCAAAAGTGCCTACGGCAGGTGGGTGCTGAATTCTCATTGATTTGTATCTGCCTCGTTAGGTGCCTTTGAAAATATGGCCCTTCCGAATCTTTCGAAAATGGGACTAAGACGCTTTTGAAAAATGCACCCGTGATCACCTGAAGAATCAGCCTGGGGATGTTAGTTATGTGCGGCGCATTGAAGAGCTGCAAAGCCAGAGGAATCCCATTTGTTGTGTGGTGAGGGGAGCAGGGGGATGGAAATCAGAACTCCAGGGATGAAATCCGGGCCCCATCAAAGTCAATTGGAGTTTTGCCATTGACTTCAGTGGGGCCAGGACTTCATCCCGAGGTGGTATTCCCACTGTGCATCTGATGCCTTCAAAATAGGGCTGCTGCTGGACTTACGCAGCACACAGGCACTCTGCGTAGGGCTGAATTTCTGCCTGTATAATCACTGGACCTCTCTGTGCCTCAGTTTCTCCATCTGTAAAATAACAGCAACACTTAGCTGCCTTACACAGGTTGTTGTGGTGCCTAATTAACGTTAAAAAAGGGCTTTGAGATCCTCAAGTGCTAGGTGCTCTGGGACTGCAAAATGTTAATTACTATTTACTTATAATTATTATGAATCAAGTAGAGATGCCAGTTGTTTGTTTGTTACCCCTGCTGCTCAGAGGATGGCAGGGCTAGAGAAGTGGAGCCCAGTTAACCCAGCATTGCCATATGGATATTCTGATGACTACTATTTAACGTTTGTATGCAGTGCCATGGCTGTGCTTGGGGTCCATCAACACCCCACACTTGCGCACTGGGAGTGCTACTTAGGTGTGTAAATGCTCACTAGCCTGGTGGGGGCCAGCAGGAGATTGAGATGTGCTACAGAGTTCTCCACAAAAACAACAAGGAGTCCGGTGGCACCTTAAAGACTAACAGATTTATTTGGGCATAAGCTTTCGTGGGTAAAAAACCCACTTCTTCAGAGTTCTCCATGTGTCCATTGTATGAAGGTATTTGCTCCCGAGCACATAGGATAACAATGTTCCCAGTATCGATCAGTAACTAGTCAATATGAACGTTATATATTGTTGCTGTTAGTATTACTGTAATGCCCATAATGTTCCATGTACTTTCCAAACACAGAGCCCAAAATAGCTTGCAATCTAAGGAGACAAGAAAGTCACAAGGGGAGGAGAGGCATTAAACTCCAGGAAGGGAGAAAAGCTATGGAAGCTAAAGGACAATATTGGTACAAGACCAAAGGGGGATAAACTGGCTCTGGGTAAATTTAGGCTGGAAATGAGAGGGGTGGTTCCTAACCAACAGAGGGAGGTTCTGGAACAGCTTCCTGATAGAAGTAGAGTGGGCAAGAAACCTACCTAGTTTTAGAATGGAGCTTGATAAGTTTATGAACATGATTATATGAGAAGTTTGCCTGAGATAGCAGGGACTAGAGTCAATGGCCCAGCAGGTCCCTTCTAGTCCTATGTTCCCAGGAGAGTGGGGTAAAATATATGATTAGATAGATAGATAGTTAGATACACCTCTACCCCGATATAACGCTGTCCTTGGGAGCCAAAAAATCTTACCGCGTTATAGGTGAAACCACATTATATCGAACTTGCTTTGATCCGCCAGAGCGTGCAGCCCCCCCCCTCTTCCCCCCCCCGGAGCGCTGCTTTACCGCGTTATATCCGAATTTGTGTTATATTGGGTTGCGTTATATCGGGGTAGAGGTGTAGATAGATATTCCACTTCCCCTCTACCTCACCATTATGAATTGGAAGTATCTTGCAGGTATCATGGTAGAACAGGGTCTTGAGTAGGAGCCTGAAGAAGAACAGGTGGTGGGTTTTGTGCATTAGTGCAAAGCAGGTGTTCCATGCATGAGACCGCATGGACGAAAGTTCGGATTAATGGGTGAGGCGGATATCATTGGCAGAGCACAATGGACAGGTGGTGATGGATTAAGAGATAAGGTTGGACAAATAGGGGCAGGCAGTCATATGAAGGGCCTTGAAGGTGAGGACAAGAATCACAGAATCAGAGGCCTGGTCTACACTTACCCCCCAAGTCGAAGTAAGGTACGCAAATTCAGCTACGTGAATAACGTAGCTGAATTCGACATACCTTACTTCGAATTTACCGCGGTCCACACGCGGCAGGCAGGCTCCCCCGTCGACTTCGCGGTACTCCTCTCGCCGAGCTGGAGTACCGCAGTCGATGGGGATCACTTCCTGGTTCGATTTATCGCGTCCACACCAGACGCGATAAATCGAACTCGGAACTTCGATCCGCAGCCGTCGAACTACCGGGTAAGTGTAGACTAGCCCAGAGAATTGGAAGGGACCTCGATAGGTCATCTAGTCCAGTCCCCTGCACTATTATCTAGATCATCCCTGACAGGTGTTTGTCTAACCTGTTCTTAAAAATCTCCAATGACAGAGATTCCACAACCTCCCTAGGCAATTTGTTCCAGTGTTTAATCACCCTGACAGTTAGGATGAGCTAACCTAAATCTCCCTTGCTGCAATTTAAGACCATTACTTCTTGACTTACCCTCAGCAGTTAAGGAGAACAATTTATCACCCTCTTTTTTATAACAGCCTTTTATGTACTTGAAGACTGTTCTCATGTCCCCCTTCCCCCCCCCCCAAGTTTTCTCTTCTCCAGACTAAACAAATCCAATTTTTTCAATATTCTTTCATACATCATGTTTTCTAGACCTTTAATCATTTTTGTTGCTCTCCGCTGGACTTTCTCCAATTTGTCCACTTCTTTCCCTAAGTGTGGTGCCCAGAACTGGACACAATACTCCAGTTGAGGCCTAATCAGCGCAGAGTAGAGCAGAAGAATGACTTCTTGTGCCTTGTTTACAATCCTGCTAATACATCCCAGAATGATGTTCGCTTTTTTTGTTAGTCTCTAAGGTGCCACAAGTACTCCTGTTATTTTAGTGTTACATTGCTGACTCAGATTTAGTTTGTGATCATTATGACCCTGTAGAAGAGTTGCGCCGGGGCTCTACCCTCCAGGACGGAGGGGCGCCACACCGGCTCACTATAGCACAAACAGTCAAAGCTCAGGCCCCTTTACGTAGGGGCTGGGCGACCCACAGTTCAGTGAGCCCAGGTCCTCAGGCAGGGGCTGAGCAGACAAACAGTTAGTTCTGGGCTCAGGCCCTCAGGCAGGGGCTGAGCCAAACGACAGTTAGTCCTGAGGCCCAGGCCCTAGATCTGGGCGGGGCACAAACAGTCACAGATCAGGCCCTTTGGGGCAGGGCTGAGCGAGCAATCAGTCAAGGGGCTCAGGCCCTCTGGTGCAGGGGCTGAGCAGACAACCAGTTAGGGGGCCCAGGCCCTGGATCAGGGCGGGGCACAAACAGTCACAGCTCAGGCCCTTGGATGCAGGGGCTGAACAAACAATCAATTGGGGTAAGCCCAGGCTCCTACACCTGAGCGTTGGGTGAGGGGGGAGCCTGCCACCCGTGAGTGGGGGTGGCAGGGGGGGACGCAGGCCCACCCACTCCACTGCGTCCCAGCCCGGGGCCCTAGCAGCGGTTACTGCCGCTGCTGGTCAGTGGGGTGTCCTGACCGAAACACACTGACATCGGCTCACAGGTCTCTGCAGCCTGACCGGGGTCGGCTACCCCCGGGCTACTTCCGTGTTCCCCCTCGGGGCCTACCTCGTTGGCGACGCCGGGTTCGGGCCAGTCCAGCAGCATCGGTTCCTCGGGTGCGGGACTTGGGGGCCGGGCCGGCAGCTCTCCACCAGGGTAGCTGGCCCGGGGCAGGCTTGGCTCCTCCTCGGGGTAGCGGGCCCGGGGCAGGCTTGGCCAGTCCTCCTCGGGGTAGCGGGTCCGGGGCAGGCTTGGCTCCTCCTCGGGGTAGCGGGCCCAGGGCAGGCTCGGCCAGTCCTCCTCGGGGTATCGGGCCTGGGGCAGGCTTGGCTCCTCCTCGGGGTAGCGGGCCCGGGGCAGGCTTGGCCAGTCCTCCTCGGGGTAGCGGGTCCGGGGCAGGCTTGGCCAGTCCTCCTTGGGGTACCTGGCGAGAGGTAGGCTCGACCGGCGCGGTGGGGTGGCAGGCGGCTCGCGGCCTGCGGCTGTCTCCCAAGCGGGAGCTCGGCCCGGGACGTCTGCTCTCTCTGCCAGCCTGGGCTTCACTGAGGTCTGCCAGCGGGCTTTTATACTTCCGGGTCGGGGTCGGGGCCGTGACCTCGGAGGGGCGGGCGCCGGACCCGGTGGCTCCGCCCACGTTGGGGTTAGGGGAAGTTCGGCCCCATGCGGGACGGAGGGGCGCCACACCGGCTCACTACAGACCCCCAGATCCTTTTCTGTAGTACTCCTTCCTAAGTAGTCATTTCCCATTTGTGTATTTTGTAATGATTCCTTCTTAAGTGTAGTACTTAGCATTGTCCTTATTGTATTTCATACTATTTATTTCAGACCATTTCTCCAGTTTGTCAAGATCATTTTGAATTCTAATCCTGTCCTCCAAAGTGCTTGCAACACCTCCCAGCTTGGTATCATCTTCAAACTTTATAAGTGTACTCTCTATGCCAATATCCAAATCATTTATGAAGATATTAAATAGAATCAGAGCCAGGATAGATCCCTTTGGGACCCCACTCGTTATGCCCTTCCAGTTTGATTGTGAACCACTGATAACTACTCTCAGAGTACACTTTTCCAACCAGTTGTGTACCACCTTATAGGAGGTTCATCTAAGCTATATTTCTCTAGTTTGTTTATGAGATTAAGTGAGACAGTATCAAAAGCCTTAGTAAAGTCGAGATAAATCACATCTGCTGCTTCCTCCCTATCCACAAGGCTTGTTACCCTGTCAAAGAAGAGAATTATGTTGGTTTGACGTCATTTGTTCTTGACAAATCCATTTTCGTGCTCAGCCCCAGGCCCCACCCCCACTCCACCCCTTCCCCCAAGGCCCCATCTCCACCCCTCCTCTTCCTGCCCCTGCTCTGCCCTCCTCCCCCGAGCGTGCCCCACCCTCTCTCCTTCCCCTTCCCCCCAGCACCTCCTGCATGCTGGAGAACCGAGGGTACTCCAGGGGTTCACTGGCCCTGCTGATCAACTCCTCTTTCTGCTGTTCCCCGGCGTGCAGGAGGCACTGGGAGGGAGGGGGAGGAGTTGCTCAGCGAGGCCGGCAGCCCCGGACATGATTCCACCCCTTCCCTTGAGCACGCCCCATCCCCGCTCCTCCCCCTCCCTCCCAGCACCTCCTGCATGCCGCTGAACAGCTGTTCCCTGGCGTGCAGGAGGTGCTGGGAGGGAAGGGGAGGAGTTGAGGGAGGGAGGGGGAGGAGTCAATCAGTGGAGTTGGCGGACCCCCCTGGAGTACCCTCGCAGACCCCAGTTTGAGAAACGCTCTTTCTAGGATGTATTTCATCAGGCCCTACCGACTTGAAGAGATCTAACTTTTCTAAATAATTCTTAACTTGTTCTTCTCCTAGTGTAGCCTCAGATCTTACCCTGTTTACACTGATGCTCACGATGTTAGTCATCCAATCACTGCTAACTTTTTTGGTGAAAACAGAAACAAAAAATGCACTTAACACTTCGGCCTTTGCTGCATATTCTGTTATTGTCTCTCCCTCCTCATTGAGTAATGGGCCTATCTTGTCACTGGTCTTTCTCTTGCTTCTAATGTATTTGTAAAATGTTTTCTTGTTACCCTTTATGTCCCTAGCTAATTTAATCTTGTTTTTTCCCTTGGTTTTTTTAATTTTGTCCCTACATTCTTGTGGTTTTTTTATATTCATCCTTCATAAATTTGACCTAGCTTACATTTTTTGTATGACTTGTTTTTGAGTTTGTGGTCACTGAAGATCTGGTTAAGCCAGCATGGTCTTTTATTATGCTTCCTATCTTTCCTATATGCTCTGGGACAGTTTGCTCTTGTGCCCTTAATAACGTCTCTTTCAAAAACTGTCAACTCTCCTGAACTCTTTTTTCCCTTAGACTTGCTTCTCATGGGATCGTACCTACCAACTCCCTGAGTTTGCTAAAGTCTGCCTTCTGGAAATCCATTGTCTTTATTCTGCTGTTCTCCCTCCTACCATTCCTTAGAATCATGAACTCTGTCATTTCATAATCACTTTCACCCAAACTGTCTTCTGCCTTCAAAGTCTCAACCAGTTCCTCCTTGTCTGTCAGAATCAAATCTAGAACAGCCTCTCCCCTAGTTGCTTTCTGCACCTTCTGTAATAAAAAGTTGCCTCCGAGGCAGTCCAAGAACTTATTGGATAATCTGTGCCCTGCTGGACTATTTGCCCAAATCTGGGTAGCTGAAGTCCCCCATGGATGATGTTGTTAGTTGTTTAAAAAAATCTGCATCCATCGCTTCTTGCTGGCTAGGTGAGCTGTAGTAGACACCAACCATGACATCACCATTGTTTTTTATCCCTTTTATCCTTCCCCAGAGACTTTCAACAGGTCTGCCTCCCACTTCTATCTCAACCTCAGTGCAAGTGTAGACATCTTTGATTCACAAAGCAACACCCTCCTTCCTTTTTTCCCTCCCTGTCCTTCCTGAACAAGTTGTACCCTCTGTACCAATATTCCAGTCACTTATCCCACTAAGGGTAGGTCTACACTTACCTGGTAGTTCGGCGGCTGGCGATCGAACTTCTGGGTTCGACTTATCGCGTCTTGTCTGGACGCGATAAGTCGAACCCGGAAGTGCTCGCCGTCGACTGCGGTACTCCTGCTTGGCAAGAGGAGTACCGCGGAGTCGACGGGGGAGCCTGCCTGCCGCGTGTGGACCGAGGTAAGTTCGAACTAAGGTACTTCGAACTTCAGCTACGTTATTCACGTAGCTGAAGTTGAGTACCTTAGTTCGAATTGGGGGGTTAGTGTAGACCTGGCCTAAGTTTCTGTGATGCCAATTATATCGTAATTGTGATTAGTCACCAGTATTTCAGGTTCTTCCTGTTAATTCCTCATACTTCTTGCATTAATACACAGACATTTAAGATGTTCATTGCATTTCCCCTCTATATTCCCTCTTGTCTCTGCTTTGTCCCTGTTGTGATTGCCCATGTTCCCCTCCAGTTTCCAACCCTTCACCCAGGTCTCCATGTTCTGGATCTACATGTGGGCTTTTGTCTCCTGCCCCCGTTGAACCTAGTTTAAAGCCGCCTCACTAGGTTAGCCAGTCTCTATCCAAAGATACTCTTCCCCTTTCTTGATAGGTGGACCCCATCTCTGCTCAACAGTCATTCCTCTTGGAACTGCATCCCATGGTCAAGGAAGTCGAAGCCCTCCTGGTGACCCATCTGCACAGCCATGCATTTGCCTCCAGGATATGTCTGTCTCTGCCTGGGTCCCTTCCCCTGACCGGAAGGATGAATGAGAACACCACCTGAGCCCCCAACTCCCTCACCATCACTCACAGAGCCCTGTAGTCACTTCTGATCTGCTCAGGGTCATATTTGCATATCATTAGTGCCTACATGGATGAACAGCATGGGGTAGTAGTCAGAGGGCCAGATGATCCTCAGCAATCCTTCCATAATGTCTCAGATATGGGCCCAGCAGGCAACAGAGCTCCCAGGATAACAGGTCAGGTCAGCAGATGGATGCCTCTTAAAAGTGAGTCACCAACCACCGCCACCTTTCTTTTCTTCTTGGGAGTGGTGGCTGTGATCCTCCCAGCCTTGGGGGTACATGGCTTCTCCTCCTTCACCATTGGGGGAGATTTCTCAGCCCTCATTGCCAGGACAGCCATCTTCCTCCCAGTGAAGGAGACATTTCCTCTGCTGCTGCAGGCCTCTCTGGCTGGATTGCTTCCTCAACCTTGAAGGGCTCCTTAGGCATGTTTTCAAGAACCTTGAACGTGACATGGCAGAAAATGGGGAACCAGCTGAAGGGTTCACAGAGAGCGGCAATGTGATCAGATGCCCCGGGCAGGGCAATGTAAGTATGGGGGAGGCCAGAGAGAAGAAGGAGGCTGCAGTCATTGAGAGGAGAGGTGATGCTGTTGTGTGGGTGAAAAGCAAAGGCTGGATTGTGGAAATGTTACAGAGGAAGAGGTGCTTCAGCCAATACAGAACCTGGCTAAAAATAAAAGCCGTGTATCTTTTATGCTACCTGAATATCAGGAAAATTCACTGCACTCATAGTCTTATTCCTCCTATACCACGGGGACTCTATTAGGGGAATAACATTCATAGAGCCTTGGGATTTATACTCACAATGGTCCCAAGCCACAACGTTTGGGTCCCAATATTCCGAAAGGGCAGAAGCATTTGAATCTGAGGTCTTGCTTCAGAGCTACCATGAGGTTAGACACAGGCTGTAGTTTATTAGTCCAGAGGAATTTACCTAGGGCTGATACAATTTGAGCACGTTGCATGACAGGGCAGCTGATAAACCAAATGCCGACCTGATTCCAAGATGCCAGAATACATAGCGGGTCAGGGCCAGCGCAACCCATTAGGCGACCTAGGCGGTCGCCTAGGGCACTGCGATTTGGGGGGCGGCGACCGCGGTGGTATTTCGGGGGCGGGACCTTCCGCTGCCTCTGCGGGGGGCGGCATTTCGGGGTGGGACCTTCCGCCGCTTAGGGCGGCAGAAAAGCTGGCGGCGCTCCTGTAGCTGGTACCAAGCCAACACTGCTCACCATGTGGAGAAGAGCCAAAGGCCTCGAGATCCTCCAGGTTCCTGGTAAGTTGCCAGTGTGGCCCTTGGGCAAAGTTTGGGTCCCCCTGCTTAATCCCACCACGACGTGCCCAGGAGGGTTCTAAGTAGTGCACGGCTCAGTCTGGTGACCCTACAGTCCTGCCGGCGGAGAAGGGTGTTAGAGATATGCAGGACGCAGAGTTGATTTGCTACAGCCCGAGCAGCTTGCAGTGTCACTGCACCTCTGTTTACTCTAATGGTTCATAAATCACTAGCAATGGTGGAGGACCCCAGCCTCAGCATTAGCGTTTTACACCGCTGTCGTGAGGGCGTGTGGCGCCTGCCCTGCGTGCCACCCGGGATTGCTTTAGAACTCCCCAAGAGGAGAGGCACAGATCCCATTAGGAAACCATAGCTGTTCTCCAGTAGTAATGCAAGGACTCAGGCCTCCTGTTTCAAAGCTTTGGTGGCAGGAGGGAGTAAGGCCTAGGGATTCCTGGGTTTTGCTGCCAGCTCTGACACTGACGTGCTGTCTGGCCTAGGGAAAGCCACTTCACTAATTACTGCCTTGGTTTCCTCTGTATCCCGGGAGGATTGTGAAATCTGATTAAGCCTCAGACCCATGTGTGAGGTGGGAAAGTTTCCTTCTTCCTGTTTTAGAGATGGGGAAATGGAGGTGCAGAAGTTAAATGACATGCCCAAGGCTAGTCAGTGAGTCAGTGTCAGAATTCAGATGTTCCTTGTCCTGCATTGTGACCAACCGGATGTATATCTTTCCCTTGCACTGTGCACATATTTCTCTTTATAAACTGCTGTTCTGGGAGACAGAATGAGCTTGTGCAGAAGCTGGAATTTAGCACTGATTATGCAGGGCTGCCCCAAAATGCCATGTGCTCTCTATAGCAGCACTAGTTCCAGGACCGCAATGATTTAGCAACACTCTCCTCTGGTGTTCAGAGGCTGTTGCACCTCCACCTTTCCAAAAACCAGTCCCACTGAGCTGTACTGAGCCCCGGGTTGTCACCTTGCCATGGCCCATCAGGGTCGGGCTCCAGCATTCCGGGAGAACCAGTACCTCTAAGCAAGGTGTGATTATATCACATCTTTGGCACGTCTACACACCCCTTTTGTTCTGTGCCTCTCAAAGACCAAGGGGGCAGATTTTCCAAAAGATCTCCGGGGGCAGATTTTCAAGTGATCAGCACGCAATGGGTTGAGTTCTTCTGAGACTCCCGCCTCTTCTTTCAGGGCCTCATTGGGAACTGAGCTCTTCTGAATATCTGGCCTCAGTTATGTAGTGTAGACGGCACCTCTGGCCCCGTACCTGGGCCAACTCTTGGGTGCTCAGCACTTATCATCCGGTCCTAACTGTGGAATTCGATTCTCTTCTACCTCTGCCTGACGTGCCCCGGTGCTGAAGCTTGGAACTGGGGCATTTGCAAACATCCAGATCCAATACAAAGGCCCAAGTGTTGATCTCACTTGAGGCTGCTGGGGGGTCAGTAGGGGAGGAGAGCCACAAATATGCTGATGAAAGCCACCTCAGAAGGTAAATTGTCGCTGTGCACAAATCAGTGTTGTCACCTCTGAGATTGGCCAACGTGGAAAAAGCCAACGAGTCGCAGCATCTCCAGCTGTCGCACGCCGTCGCACACCGAGGGGCTCACAGACTCCGGAGTGAAGGAGTGGTCCGAGGGGCTCACAGACTCCGGAGTGAAGGAGTGGTCTTAGGCCAGATCTTGCCCAGCATCACAAAAACCACCAGCGAATCAGCAGGCCAAGGACTGAATGACCCCTAAAGGTGACACTCCTGTCTGGGCACAGGTTGAAGCGCACTGGTGCAGGGAGGGAAGCTGTCACCACCACTGCCCCTGCTGCACTTTTCCCAGCCTGGAGCTCATCCGTAGAGATCAGACCTTCGCCAGCAGCCTCTCAGGATGGCAAAGGTGCTTCTGAAACCCTTGTTGCCTTGGGCTTTCTTTAGGGTCTAGGATAATGGACACACCGTGGGTACAATGTGGGCAGCCTGGGCTCTCTCACTAATGCTCCCACTTCCATTGATCTAGCCAAGGGCCTGTCTTCACTGCAGAGTTCACTCGGGCGCCCATCTGGGCGTTGCCCCTGCCTCCCATCCACACAGAAACCTCTCACCTGAGTTTGGTGGTGGCCTTAACTCAGGCTAGTGCTCAGTTGTGGGTGAGGCTTTCACTGGGGCTGGCAACACATCCGATGAGGCTACTGGCTGCACCGCTCCAGTGCTGATAGTCCTCCAGTGCCTTCCCACAGTTCACTGGGAAAGGATTGTAGTGGCTCTGCTTGCTGCAAGGGATCATAGAATCATAGAATATCAGGGTTGGAAGGGACCTCAGGAGGTATCTAGTCCAACCCCCTGCAGATTTTTGCCCCAGATCCCTAGGTGGCCCCCTCAAGGATTGAGCTCACAACCCTGGGTTTAGCAGGCCAATGCTCAAACCACTGAGCTATCCCTCCCTCCCAGAAGGATGTCCTGCCAGAAGGCCTAGCAACACACCCGGGTGAGTGCCGCTGCACCAGTGAGGACTCAGGACTGGGGATAGGACTCAGGCAAAGCTAAACCAGGTGCTCAACCTTGCACACCGCTCACCCGCGTTAACTCTGCAGGGAATTCATACCCCAGGTGCTTAGCATCCCCTCTGTCAGCCACTGGGCCGGTGCTTGGAGGAATTAATACGACTGCCTGCTTAGGCCTGTCCAAAATATTGCTGCCAGGGACATGGATGTTCAACCCCTGCTCGGTTTTCCGTGTCTGTTGACTCGAGTTCAATAGCTTAAGGCGAGCAGCATCAGAGGGTCCATATCTAGGGACCTTCATCCAACTTGTAGAACCAAACCCACAGCCTGGGAGAATTCAGCCGAGTGCAGACACAATCCGGCGGTGCTCGGGGCAGGCTGGTGTTTGCAGAGCTCTGGGGAGCCTGCAACTGGAATAGCAGGGAGCGGGGGGCTGCAAGTCAGGACTGGGGTGCATTGGCAGAGCTGTGGGGAGGCAGGCACTGGAAAGACAAGGGGGGCTGCAGGTCAGGACTGAGGGGTGCTGGCAGGACTGGGTTGGGGGACATTTGCACAGCACCTGCCTATGCACCACACCTGGTTCCGGTGAGTGCTGTTACTAATCCGTCTCTTTCCCAAGCACTCCAGGAGGCCCAGAGATTAGAGCTGCTGCTGTATTGCTGGAAGCCAGCCTTGTGCACTCAGGGGCGTATGCGTGGGAAAGACCTTCCAGCTACTTGGGCGGGTTTAGCACCGAAGCCGTGATCGGGAGCAAGTTCCCTTGTTTTAAACAGACCCAGCCTTGATAAACGCTGCTTCACCCACAGGGTCTTTTCTCCTGGCGCCTCCCCAACATTAACCCCCAGGGGCCAGTCCTGAGTGATGGCCCCCAGGGGTTCACTCAGCCCAAGCCAGCCAGCCCAGCTTGACGCCAAACTTCCTGCTGGAAGATGCCAGAGCAGATAAACGATGGGCTGTGTGACAGCAGAAGAGGGTGAGGGAAGCAGGATAAAGGGAACCTGGGTCAGTTTCACACCTTGCTCAATTGCCTGACTAATCCCCGGGGTTACAATGCCGCAGGCACCCACAGATGACGCAGTGGAACAGAAAGGCTCCTGCAAGGAAGGAAGCATGCAGCTCTCTGCTTAGGCTGCTGCATTTCCAGGCCCCCCACGGCAGCCAGCCTGCTCCCACCCCACCTCCTCCTTCCCTCCCTCACACTTTGCTGCCACGTTCCAAAGCTTCGGCCCGCCCGCGCCGGGTGTGCCGGAGCTCACAGAGTGCCCCCAGGGTGCAGTGCCTACCTAGAACCTGCCACAGGGCACTCCCTGGGCACAGGGCACTGCATAGGACCACAGAAATGGAGGGCCTTGAAGCAGGACCAGGTAAATCTAGACCATCCCTGACAGGTGTCTGTCCAACCTGTTCTTAACAACCCCCAATAACGGAGATTCCACAACCTGCCTTGGAAACCTGTTCCAGAGCTTAGCTCCGCCGCTGCGCCGCTGTAGCACTTAAGTGGAGATGCTCTTTCGCCGAAGCGAGAGCTTCTCCCGTTGGCGTAGTTAATCCACCTCCCGGAGAGGCAGTAGCTATGTTGCGGGAGAAGCTCGCCCATCGACACAGCAGGCATGTGGATTTTTCACACGTCTCAGCGATGTAGTTCCACCGATATAGGTCTGCAGTGTAGACCTGCTCTTAGAAGGATTTTCCTAATATCTAACCTAAATCGCCCCTGTTGCAAACTAACCTGATTACGTCTTGTCCTCCCCTGGATGGCCGTGGAGAAGACCTGATCACATAAACAATAACAGCGCACAAGACGGGGAGCCAGGAGAGCTGGGATCTCTTCCCGCCTCTGACACATTGTGTGAACTTGGGCCAGATCCTTCCCTGCTCCAGGTCTTCACCCGTAGGGTTTTATCCTCCCCCCATCACAATAGCAGCAGTGCCATCCCCAGCAGACTCCACGGAGTCTTTGGTGTTTCTCCCATTTCCGAGTGAAAACTCTGCTTGGGTTTTCGGTG
This sequence comes from Emys orbicularis, assembly GCF_028017835.1. Taxonomy (NCBI): domain Eukaryota; kingdom Metazoa; phylum Chordata; order Testudines; family Emydidae; genus Emys; species Emys orbicularis. The sequence continues at coordinate 5,645,229 of NC_088688.1, read as the reverse complement.
TGGGGGTGTTTAAAATGTTAATTTAATTTTACTGGGTTTGTTTAAGGTGGCTTGCATTCAGGGGCTTTGGTAGGTTGGGGTTTTGGGTTCGTGGAGGGTCATTCTTAGGGTGGAACTCATTTTCAAAGAGGAAGCTTTTGCAGCATTCCTAAAGTCTTGGTCTACGTCCTTCCTGCAAAACGGATGTGTTTTTACATGGAGATCGCTGGCTCAGGGTGAATCCTAGCACAGACAAGGCACAGGTCGATTTTACCTCGACGTAGCTAGTCAGGGTCAGCCCTATCCCTCCCACCTGGGGTGGCTCCTGACTAGCTACATCGAGATGGAAGCTACCGGGCCTGGTCTCCACTGGGATTTCACATTGAGATAGTGATCTCCGTGTAAAAACACCCCTTGTTTTTACAGTGACGGCGCCTCGGTTACCCTGTCTGTAAAATGGAGATATTGCCTGAGCCACCTTTTTAAAGCACTTGGAGATCTCCTGATGAAAAGAGCTCTCGGGTCCATCTCCATTTCCATTAGCCTTCATGCGTGCTCCAACCCGTCTGTTCTGCTCATTGGGCTCTGACCCGCGGTGGAGGCGAGAGGTGTGGCAGTGACTTTCCTACTAGAACACCCTCCCAGTTCTACTGCAAGGCAAGTTGCAGGACAAGGTGGGGCCTTGAGCCATTACTTGTAAAGCTCATGCCTAAAGCCAGCCCTGTCCAGGGCCAACGTACCTGCTTGAGCTAGCGCACTAAAAATAGAAGTGTAGCCCCAGCGGTGGGGGGAGCTATCCACCTAAGTACGATCCCCTCCGATACGCTAAGTATGGATTTGGGTGGCTCGCCCCATGGCCTCCCTTCTGTTCTTAGCACAGTAGCTCAGCCTGGATTCATGTGGCCATGTCTCCTCAGCCTGGAAATTCCACCTCGAGCTCGAAGTGGAGACAATCCCTTAGAATGGGGGCCAAGCAGTGACGCCTTCCACTCCCATTGCTGGAGCGGGGAAACAGGGCCTCCTCCTTCAGCCTCATGGCCAAAGCAGGGGAAATCAGCTGGCACGTTGTCTCCCTCTCCACTCCCACTGCTCGCGGGTGAGGGCTGAAGAATGAGTGACGCTATCAAAGAGCTGTTGGAAGCCCAGGGTCCAAGCAGACTCTAGTCTTGCTTGTGTTTTAAAATAACCTCTTTTCCTCCTTCATGATGAATGAGGAAGGCCTGGAAGGTTTGTGTGTTTTGTAAGAAGTGTGTGGGTGGGGGAACATCTGCTTGATTAGCTCTTCTCTGCTCTGGAAGCGGGGGAATTAGTGAAATGATGTCACAAGAGAGGGAACGTTTAGCAGTTGAGAAGGGAAAGGAATTCGCTTCTTGAAAACATTGGGTTTTGTTTGCTTTTGTTAACATCTCCTTGATCCAGTGCTTAATGAACACTAGGGAGAAAGGACATCTTCAGTAAAGACTCACTACCTGTCGGCGTACACACACTTGGGAGAAAGGACAAGCTCTCAAAAATTCACGCACCCCCATGCCCAGACACACACTGCCTTTTTAGTTAAGTTTCAAGAACATACAATACACATCCCTGAGACCTCCAAGGAGTTCTCCAACAAGGACCAGACTGAATAGTCCTATGGTGAAAAAAAAAACAACCAGAAAATCAACCAACTTGTTTTTTTAACCTTTCGGGCCTTCTTTATCCATCACAATAAAAAAACTGCACAACCCATTTTTTTTTTAATCCTGATAGGTCACCTTTGAGGCCACCCCAGCTTCCTTCAGTGTCTCTCAGCACTGGCAGCTCCCACTCCACCGGTGTAGGTCCTTACATGACCCCTGGCATCACCGACACTTTTGTTACTCCATTTCCTCCTTTTCTAGTCTGAATTTTGCAAAGGGGCGCTTGGTTCAACCAAAACCCAACTCTCTACTCACAGTTCTGCAGGCTGGGAACTTGCTGCATCACACTGGGGGTGGGGGCATGACTCCAGGAACAAAGGGAGCGAGGGAAGATAGATCCATCCCATAATGCTCTGGGTAACCCAGTTAACCCTATCAAGACCACTTTATCCTGAGCCTGGGCAAAGAATTCCCCAGCCAGCCCAGGACTCTGTCTCCTCATATTGCTTGATTCATACACTTCTCTCTGTCCAATTAGCTGCTCGTCAGCACCTCATTATCTTTAATAAGCAACAGAGGGTCCTGTGGCACCTTTAAGACTAACAGAAGTATTGGAGCATAAGCTTTCGTGGGTGAATGCCCACTTGCGTCTGATGAAGTGGGCATTCACCCACGAAAGCTTATGCTCCAATACTTCTGTTAGTCTTAAAGGTGCCACAAGACCCTCTGTTGCTTTTTACAGATTCAGACTAACACGGCTACCCCTCTGATACTTGACATTAGCTTTAATGTATTTATCCTTGCAACACCTTTGCACTCTTTATTAGCCCCACTGCACAGAGGGGGAACTAAGGCACAGAGAGCCTGGTGTGAAAAAAACCCACCCCTGACTGACAAAAGTTTTACTGACGAAAAGTGCCGGTGCGGACAGCGCTTTGTCAGCGGGGGACACTCTCCTGTGCTGCTGTAAGGTGTAGACCAGTGGTCCCCAACCTTTTTGTGGCCAGTAGCACATTCATGTTTTCAGAAGAGTGTGGCGGGCGCCAACAATTACTCACATACAGGGCTGACTCCAGGCACCAGTGGAGCAAGCACGTGCCTGGGGCAGCACATGCTACGGGGCAGCATTCCGTCCATTCGGCAGAGTCGGAGCGTTTGTTTTGGTTTGGTTTGTTTTTTGTTTTGGCAGCAGTTCTGGGCAGTGCAGAGAGAAGCCGGAGAGAAGCCGCGAGGACAGAGAACACCGGCGCCCGCAGCCTGCAGCCCCGGAGTTCTCTGTCCCCAGCAGGTGCGGGCCCGCGGCTTCTCTCCGGCTTAAGCTGCGGCCCTGCGCCTGCCAGGGACCGAGAACACCGGCACCCGCAGCCTGCAGCCCTGGAGTTCTCTGTCCCCGGCAGGTGCGGGCCTGCGGCTTCTCTCCGGCTTAAGCTGCGGCCCTGCGCCTGCCAGGGACCGAGAACACCGGCACCCGCAGCCTGCAGCCCCGGAGTTCTCTGTCCCCGGCAGGTGCGGGCCTGCGGCTTCTCTCCGGCTTAAGCTGCGGCCGTGCGCCTGCCAGGGACCGAGAACACCGGCACCCGCAGCCTGCAGCCCCGGAGTTCTCTGTCCCCGGCAGGTGCGGGCCCGCGGCTTCTTTCTGGCTTCGAGACGCTGGAGAGAAGCCGCAGCCCCACGCCTGCCGGGGACAGAGAACACCGGCGCCCGCAGCCTGCAGCCCCGGAGTTCTCTGTCCCCGGCAGGTGCGGGGCCGCGGCTTCTCTCCGGCTTAAGCTGCGGCCCTGCGCCTGCCAGGGACTGAGAACACCGGCACCCGCAGCCTGCAGCCCCGGAGTTCTCTGTCCCCGGCAGGTGCGGGCCCGCGGCTTCTCTCCGGCTTAAGCTGCGGCCCTGCGCCTGCCAGGGACTGAGAACACCGGCACCCGCAGCCTGCAGCCCCGGAGTTCTCTGTCCCCGGCAGGTGCGGGCCCGCGGCTTCTCTCCGGCTTAAGCTGCGGCCCTGCGCCTGCCAGGGACCGAGAACACCGGCACCCGCAGCCTGCAGCCCTGGAGTTCTCTGTCCCCGGCAGGCGCGGGGCCGCAGCTTCTTTCTGGCTTCAAGACACTGGAGAGAAGCCGCAGCCCCACGCCTGCCGGGGACAGAGAACACCGGCGCCCGCAGCCTGCAGCCCCGGAGAAGCCGGAGAGAAGCCGCAGCCCCGCGCCTGCCAGGGACAGAGAACACCGACGCCCACAGCCTGCAGCCCCAGAGTTCTCTGTCCCCGCCAGGCGCGGAGCTGCGGCTTCTCTCCCCTGCTGGGCACTCGGCGGGTGCACATAAATGCCCCGGCGGGCGCCATGGCGCCTGCGGGCACCGCGTTGGGGACCACTGGTGTAGACATAACCTGAGTGACTTGCCCAGGGTGACACAGGAAGTCTGTGACAAAGCTGGGAATTGCATCTGGATCCTCTGAGCCTTGGTGCAGTGTTTTAACTACCAGACCATCCTGGCCAGCCATAGGGAAGAGGGCTGGTGCTGGGTATGTGGACCATGTGTTGTGTAATAATGTGAAAAGGCTCCATTCTTATTAAACAAAGCTGGATCTTAAAGCAATTACTTATAGAGCCACTCCGACTGCAGCTTCGTGCTTAGCCATCTGACTCAGGCTGACTTCCCACCTCCTCCTCCCGACTCGTCCCTTGGGGAACCCAAAGTTCCAGGCAGGTTGCTACACATGCATACTCCCCCCACTCCAGCATCACATGCTTGTCCTGTCTTCCCTCGCTGGCAGTCATGCTGGGGACAGTACAACGATTACACCGCAGAAAAGCAAACCGGCTGGTAAATTAGGTCCTAGTGCAGTGGTTCTCAAACTTGTGTACTGGTGACCCCTTTCACATAGCAAGCCGCTGAATGCAACCCCCCCCCTTAAATATATAAAAAAGTGTTTTAAATTTATAACACCATTAAAAATGCTGGAGGCAAAGCGAGGTTTGGGGTGGAGGCTGACAGCTCGTGACCCCCCATGTAATAACCTCACAACGCCCTGAGGGGTCCCGACCCCCAGTTTGAGAACCCCTGTCCTAGTGGCATGACATTTTCCCACGCAGGGAGATGGGGCCATTAACCAGCGAGTGTCTGAATTCTCCCTCTTGACTGAGTCTTATCCTACTTTTCAAAATGATTTTCCTTGAAGTTCTCCATTTTGTGTTAATAGGAAATGTTACCTGAAAGCGTGCTGCCTGATGCACAGGAGAACACCGTCTCTGCTCCAAAGATCTCACAAGTGAGATGGTCCAGCGAACACAGGTGACTATCCAGCCATTCTCCCTTCCATCCAGGTACTTATACTGCCACCGTCCCCACTGTACCTGAGCATCTTGAGCATTCTGCTTGTGCTGCTCACGCTGCTTGTATGTTGCATCAGTCCCTCCTCTCCCCAATCCGTCCTGCCTATTTAGACTGTAAGCGCTTCAAGACAAAAAAATTTGTCTTTCGGGGAGGGGGACTTTTTTAAGCACCTGTGAACGACAAAAGTTTTGTCCTTCAATTGGCAGTGTAGACAAAGCCAAAAGCTGTGTCTTATTCTATGCATATACCGCACCTAGCACAATGGGACTCTGATCCCTGACTAGGGCCTTGAAGCACTATTGGAATCCAGCTAAATAATATGTGAAACACCCAAAACAGAAAGGAGGAGATGGGTCGAGGGCGGATGAGAGTTACAGTGATGATAGGCAGTCACTTTCGGTGTTTTGACTAATGTATGCTGGCTAGCATATACAAATTGGCCTATACTATACTATAGTTCGTCTCTCTGTGAGCTGAGGGGTGAAAACATTATATATCCTCCCCCTCCCCACCCTACCCTACCCCACCAAGGCTACCTTATCATTTATCTCCCCTTTTTTTTAATTAATAAAGAAAGAATGCATGGTTTCAAAACAATAGTGACTTTATTTCCTTTGTCAGCTGTGATCGAAGGGGGGAGGGTGGTTGGCTTACAGGGAATTAAAATCAACAAAGGGGGCTGGTTTGCATCAAGAAGAAACACTCACAACCATCACACCGTAGCCTAGCCAGTCATGAAACTGGTTTTCAAAGCCTCTCTGATGCGCAGCACGCCTACCTGTGCTCTTCTAATCACCCTGGTGTCTGGCTGTTCAAAATTGGCAGCCAGGCGATTTGCCTCAACCTCCCACCCCACCATAAACGTCTCCCCCTTACTCTCACAAATATTATGGAGCACACAGAAAGCAGTAATAACAATGGGAATATTGGTTGCACTGAGGTCTAACTTAGTCAGAAAACAGCGCCAGTGAGCTTTTAAACATCCAAAGGCACATTCTACCACCATTCTGCACTTGTTCAGCCTATAGTTGAACTGCTGCTTACTACTGTCCAGGCTGCCTGTGTATGGCTTCATGAGCCATGGGAGCAAGGGGTAGGCTGGGTCTCCAAGGATAACTATTGGCATTTCAACATCCCCAACATTACTTTTCTGGTCTGGGAAGTAAGTCCCTTCTTGCAGCTGCTCAAACAGCCCGGAGTTCCTAAAGATGCGAGCGTCATGCACCTTTCCCGGCCATCCCACGTTGATGTCGGTGAAACGTCCCTTGTGATCCACCAGTGCTTGCAGCACCATTGAGAAGTACCCCTTGCAGTTTATGTACCTGTTGGCAAGGTGGTCTGGTGCCAAGATAGGGATGTGCGTTCCGTCTATCGCCCCACCACAGTTAGGGAACCCCATTGCAGCAAAGCCATCCACTATGATCTGCACATTTCCCAGAGTCGCTGCCCTTGATAGCAGAACGTCAGTGACTGCATTGGATACTTGAATCACAGCAGTCCCCACAGTAGATTTGCCCACTCCAAATTGATTCCCGACTGACTGGTAGCAGTCAGGAGTTGCAAGCTTCCACAGGGCTATCGCCACTCGCTTCTCAACTGTGAGGGCTGCTCTCATCTTGGTATTCTGGCACTTCAGGGCAGGGGAAAGCAACTCACAGAGTTCCAGGAAAGTGGCCTTACGCATGCGAAAGTTTCGCAGCCACTGGGAATCATCCCATACCTGCAACGCTATGTGGTCCCCCCAGTCTGTGCTTGTTTGCCGGGCCCAGAATCAGCATTCCACTGTATCAACCAGCCCCACTGCTGCCATGATGTCCCAATTGCCACATCCCGTGTTTTCAGGAACGTCTTGTCCATGTCCTCCTCACAGTCGTCCTCGTGCTGCCGTCTCTTAGCCAGGTTCTGCACATACTGCAGTATAATGCGGGAGGTGTTTACAATGTTCACAACAGCAGCAGTGAGCTGAGCGGGCTCATGCTTGCCATGCTATGGCGTCTGCACAGGTAACCCAGAAAAAAAGGCGCAAAATGATTGTCTGCAGTTGCTTTCACGGAGAGAGGGAGGGAGGGAGGGGAGACGGACGACTTGTACTCAAAACCACCCGCGACAATGTTTTTGCCCCATCAGGCATTGGGAGCTTAACCCAGAATTCCAATGGGCAGCGGAGACTGCGGGAACTGTGGGATAGCTTCCCACAGTGCACTGCTCCGTGGGTCGATGCTAGCCACGGTAGTGAGGACGCACTCCGCCGACTTAATGTGCTTTGTGGGGACATACACAATCGACTGTATAAAATCGATTTCTAAAAATCGACTTCTATAAAATCGACCTAATTTCGTAGTGTAGACATACCCTGAGAGGTCAAATGTCCTTCTGAACTGTGTGGAGCAGGTCCTGGCCTAGCTAGCTCCAGTTCAGCTCAGCTTGGAGATATTTCTCTTTCCAATCTCTCTTTGAATTGCTCCACCAGTACTGGATGTCCCTTCCAGTTCCTTCACCAACCGAAGGCTAGCTTCACAACTGGGTGTCCCCTTCTTTTCCTCTCTTGACAAAGTTCTCTTCTCCTCAACAAAGCATTCCTTCTTGACAGCTCTCACTTCAACAAGTCCTGTATAAATCCGGTTCTCTGTGGGCCATCTGTGATCCAGAGTGTGGCTAGCAGGGCCGGCTCCAGGCACCAGCGCAGCAAGCAGGTGCTTGGGGCGGCCAACGGAAAGGGGCAGCACGTCTGGCTCTTCGGCAGCAATTCGGCGGCAGGTCCCTCAGTCCCTCTCGGAGGGAAGGACCTGCCGCCGAATTGACGCCGAAGAATGAAGCAGAGCGGTAGAGCTGCTGCTGAAGTGCCGCCGATCGCGGCTTTTTTTTTTTTTTTCCCGCCGCTTGGGGTGGCAAAAACACTTGAGCCGGCCCTGGTGGCTAGCAATAATTCTGCCAACAACTTTGTAAAAGAGTATTCAAACAAAAATCTGTCTCCTTCCCACTGCTTCAATCCCTTGCTTTGCACTTAAAAATGTAATCAGATGCTGCAATATAAAGTAGATATGTTACGTTAGCACTTACTGAGATGAACGGGGCAGTTCACACCTCGCAGAGCTATTGTTTCAGGGTCTGCAAAACTAAGCAGATGCGGCTGCTTCTGTTACACAGTTGTGTTTTTAAGGTTTTCTTTGCATCCATAAAGAACTTTTTTTTTTTTTCAACTGAAAGCTGAGATTCTGGAGAACAAGCAGGTAGCATGAGAGAGGTGCTACTTCATCCTAGCCCGGTCGGAGCCCCAATCATCTCCCTCGCTCACCCGGAAGAGGCATGTACCCAGGGGACATGGTAGCACTAGCCGTGTTGATCAGCTTGATGTCTATGAAGAATGCTCTGTAGAATGTCATTTGCTGTGCCCGAGGGCCCCATGGCTATGTTTGGCAGCCATCGGTATTTGCTGGCTATTTCTAATCCAGTGTTTGTTCTGCTACAATCTGGGCGTGTTTGTTTCCACTCCTTGAGCAAGGACGAGGTGGGGTTCACACCTGCAATGACTCGTCAGGCCATATGAATAATTAATACGCTTCATTAGTTTGGATTATGCCTGCTGGATGCACCAACCCTTGAAGATAAATTGGATTTTTGTCCCATTCTGCAGAGATCACATGTTCAACCCAGGACTGTCTAAGTCACACTCCGGCTCAGAGCCACTTCCACCATGATCCTATCCACCTCCTTGAAAACATACACATAAAGGGCCCGATTGGCCCCTCTCCTTTGCTCCAGTTTTACAACAGCGTAACTCAGCTTAATTGGCATGACTCCTGATTCACACCCGGTGTAAGTGAAACTGAGAGCAGAATCAGGACTAAAGCCTCTTTCCTTCTTTAACTTGCGGAGGGATTTAGTGCAGGTGACAGCTAGGCTGGTAGCCCTGGAGACTGAAATCTATTGATCCCCAGAAAAAGGTAGGGCATATTCCATGACTGTGCAAGCTTCCCCCGGCCTAGAGACCACACCAGTCCCCGAGCCCATTCACTCCTTGACCTGTCTGATTCATAGCATTTAAGGCCAGAAGGGACCATTGTGATAAGTCGGATTTCCTGCATATCACAGGCCATGGGACTTCCCTGTATTAATTTCGGCTTCAAGTCTATTAAACCGTGGTTGAATCTGAGCACATGATGAGACTGTGACAGCTGCAATGGTGGTTCTCGTAACATCGGCCAGCCAGGGACTGAGAACATACCAAGCTCGCCCGGCCCTGCATTGCCTTGGAGGGGGGTTCACTCCGGTGGATTCGCTGAGAACTTTCGGGGGCAGATCCTCAGCTATTGCAAACCAGGATGACTCCGCTGAAGCCAATGGCAGAATCAGGGGCGGCTCCAGGCACCAGAGCACCAAGCGCGTGCCTGGGGCGGCAAGCCGCGGGGGGCGGCCTGCCGGTTGCCGGGAGGGCGGCAGTCAGGGAGCCTTCGGCGGCATGCCTGCAGGAGGTCCGCCAGTCCCGCGGCTTCGGCAGCAATTCGGCGGCAGGTATGCCAAAGGCGCAGGACCGGCGGACCTCCCGCAGGCGCGCTGCCGAATCCGCGTGACCAGCGGACCTCCCGCAGGCATGCCGCCGAAGGCTGCCTCACTGCCGTGCTTGGGGCGGCAAAATACATAGAGCCGCCCCTGGGCAGAATTACACTGAATTACACCAGCCGAGGCTTTGACCATTTAACTCTACCCTCTGTGGCTCTCTGAGCACCCTTGCCCAGCAGGTTGCTTTGGCATGGAGCCATCTGCGCGCCTTTACCCCGCCCTCCACCATGCGGAGGAATCAACCTGACATTGAATTGGATAAGGCACTGAAGAGATGTTACCTAATAAACCCCAAATTACCTAAACCGCATTGCCCAACAATCTGTTACATAAGTCCCAGCCCATCCGGAGAGCACTCGGCCCCGCCACAGAGGGAAAAAAGACAAAACAAGACACAGTAAGGAAGAAAAAAAGGAAAAGAAAGGCAGTGACTTTAGGGCAGCTTCACGCCCCCTCCTCCCAGAATAGTCATGTAGGCCAAGGGGATGCAGCCACATTGTGAGGACAGCTTGAGGAAGGGGTATGGTGCTCTTTGCACCCATTGGTTATGCTGGTTCATTACATTTAGGGCTTGGCTACACTTGCAGATGTAGAGCGCTTTAAGTTAGACCAGCCTTCGGAGACCGCAGTAGGGAATGCGCTCCAGTCTGTCCACACTGACAGCTTCAAGCGCACTGGCGTGGCCACATTTGCAGCACTTGCAGCTGCATTGGGAGCAGTGCATTATGGGCAGCTATCCCAGCATGCAAGTGGCTGCAACGTGCTTTTCAAATGGGGGGTGGGGTGGGGTGGAGTGTGACAGGGAGTGTGCGGGGAGAGAGAGTGGGTTTCTGGGGTGCTGAGAGTGTGTCAGCATGCTGTCTTGTAAATTCAGACCTCCCTCCCTCCCCCGCCTCTCTCTCACTCACTCAAAGCAAACATTAGCTGTCTGTTTTTTCCTCAGACCAGATAAGCAGCCGGCACTCCGAAACAGAGCTTTGAAAGGGCACTTCCGCATCCCGAGTTCACAACAAAGACAAGAGAGGCCACTTCAGTTAAGGGGATTATGGGACGTTTCCGGAGGTCAATTAGAGCGTTGTAATGTTACTTCTCGTTTACACTGGCACTGAAGCGTCTCACCCAATACGCAATAGCTGTTAATCCTCTCGGGGAGGTGGAGTACCAGGAGCGCTCCAGCCAGGGAGCCAGAGCGCTCTACATGCCTTCAGGGCCGGTGCAAGGAAGTTTCGCGCCCTAGGCGAAACTTCCACCTTGCGCCCCCCCCCCCCCCCGCCCTGTGGCAGCTCCCCGCCCCCCCCTCCCTGAGGCGCCCCCCCCCCCCGCAGCAGCTCCCCGCCCCCTCTGCCCTGAGGCGCCCCCCCGCGGCAGCTCCCCCCCCCCCGGGGAGCCGTGTGGCAGCTCCCCACCCCAGCTCACCTCTGCTCCGCCTCCTCCCTGAGCATGCCACCCCCGCTCTAATTCTCCTCCCCTCCCAGGCTTGTGGCGCCAAACAGCTGATTGGCGCTGCAAGCCTGGGAGGCGGGAGAAGTGGAGCGGCGACAGCGCGCTCGGGGAGGGGGCGTAGGAACGCTGTAAAAAAAAATTGGGGGCACCGCTTTTTGGCGCCCCCAAATCTTGGCGCCCTAGGCAACCGCCTAGTTTGCCTAAGTGGTAGCACCGGCCCTGCGTGCCTTGCCAGTGTGGACGGGGAGTAAGGTAGAGCACTCTGAGAGGCTTTCTTGCAGTATAATGTGCAAGTGTAGCCAAGACCTCAGTTACAGTAAAACCCATCCCTTGATGCCATTGGGGCTGCTGCCCAGATGGGGTCTGGCCACTAGAATTTCTTTGGGCATTTCTACCGGGGCAATGGACCTGCATAACCACAGTGGAATGATTATTCTGCTATGGCTATGCTGGTATAACGCCTCCAGGTGGACTCTATTCCAGAGGTCACTTGCATAACGAGGCCGGTCAGTTTCCCTATGTAGATACGCCTTTTCCATCGTGAATCAGTTTGCGGGGTCTTTGCTGTGGAACAAAGGAGTGTTTAAAAAGAGACGAATAGGCCAGTTCTCTAAGTGTCTCTCTCTAACGCAAATGCTGCACACTATGTAACACACATGCTTGCCTGGCCAGTATGCCAGCACAGGGATCAAGGAATAAGAGGCTTGTTCAGCCTCCATTCCTAAAGCAATCCTGGGTTTCTCTGAGGCTGCCAGCAAGGTGCCAGTCCCAGGTATGGGTTGTACGCAGGCACGTGTCCACCAGGAAGCAGACCAAGCCCCCCAGCTTATAGGCCATTGACCACATCATAATAATGTTCAGCCACCTCTTACCTGGGCTGGATTTAATGTGGTGATGTAGAGGTAAAAGGTGACGTATTCCATTAAATTGGGCTTAAATTGCAGCAAGGGAGGTTTAGGTTGGACATTAGGAAAAACTTCCTAACTGTCAGGGTGGTCAAGCACTGGAATAAATTGCCTGTGGAGGTTGTGGAATCTCCATCATTGGAGATTTTTAAGAGCAGGTTGGACAAACACCTGTCAGGGTTGGTCTAGATAATACTTAGTACTGCTACGAGTGCAGGGGACTGGACTAGATGACCTCTCGAGGCCCCTTCCAGTTCTATGATTCTATGATTACCAAACCTCTGAGCCATCAAGTCTTCAAGGGGAAAAAAAACTGAATAATGTTGTTATCCGAACAAGTTTCCCCAACCCCGATTCCTCTTCCATTTGAAAGTGGCAGGGAATAGCCATAGGGGACATTTTAACACAGATTCAAATATCAAACTTCAGGGTGACAGCCATACTGTGCGGCTCATGGGGCTGGGACAGACTGTTAACCTCTGTACTGGAGATAGATACAGACTTTCAGGTCCAGATCTCAAATCCTCCGCCTCAAAGTTCACAGGTTCACAGGCCAGAAGGAACTTTTCAATCAGCTCTGGGAGTTTGACTGACGCCATCACAGAGCTGGCAGACAGCCACCACCTCTCTAGTCCTTTGTAGAAATACAGGACCACGTTAGACTTGGGTGAACTAAGGTTTGAAATTGAGTTGGGATATTAACAGGGGCAACAGGCTTTCAGCATGTAACCAAAAAGAATGAGATCATGAGAACGAAGAGTTGTTCTGTTCAACTTAAAGTGACCCTTGGAAATACCGGTGTTATCCTGCTTTGTGTTTGTTTTATTGGGTGACCGCTAGTTCTTGTGTTATGTGAAGGGGTAAATAACATTTCCTTATTCACTTTCTCCACACCAGTCATGGTTTTATAGACCTCTATCATATCCCATCTTAGTCATCTCTCTTCCAAGCTGAAAAGTCGCAGTCTTTTTAATCTCTCCTCATATGGAAGCTGTTCAATACCCCAAATCATTTTTGTTGCCCTTCTCTGTACCTTTTCCAATTCCAATATATCTTTGGGCATACCATGGATTTATATAGTTGCATTATGATATTTACTGTCTCATTCTCTCTCCCTTTCCTAATGGTTCCTAACATCCTTCTCCTTTGAAATATTATTTTGACCAGCTCTAACCTACAGCAAACAGAGTCTGAGAAATCAGCTCCCTCTTTCTGTGCTCTGTTGTGTCATGTTACATCTTGAGTTGCCTCAAGTCATTATCCTGGCTCTTTTCACAGTATCAATATCTGATTGGCTTTTGCGTGATACCAGTGGTAACATTGACCCACGTGTACTGGGAAGAAGCTGCACAGTGCTGGGAAGTAGAAAATGCGATGAATTACACGAATACCAGAAGGGCAAAGCAATCACGTCTACTCATAAGCTAAGAGAGAGAGACAAATTAAAAAACACTTTTATTTCTAGTCACCTTTCATCCTGAAGGATCTCAAAGATCAGCCAGCGAGAGTGACCTTGCAAGCACTGAGTTCAGTGGTGAAGTTCCAGTAACTTCAGTATATATCCAGGTACTGCTCATGGGTGGTGCGTGAACTGCCCATTCGGGGAGGCTAGCCCACAGCCCAGCCCCTTCTGCCTGAGGCCCCGCCCCTTTGACCCCCCCCTCCTCCGCTGGAGCCCCGAACCCACCACCATGGCTGCTACCCTCCCAGCCCTGGGCCACCTGAGTGGCGTGGTCCCAGCGCCCCCAGCCCTGGAGTGCCGGGTGGGTAGCCCCAGTGTCGGGCGGCCCGAGCCCCAGCCCCAGCCCCAGGCCAACCCAGTCCTGGCCACAGGGAAAGAATGGGAAGCAGGAGGGGGCCTCGGGGCGGAGTGTGGGCAGGGCTACGCCTGGCTGTTTGGGGAGGCTCAGCCTCCCCTGGCCTGTGATACTCACCACCCATGGTACTGCTCAATCACTGCTAAAATGGCTCCATCTCTGGGGTGGAATGTCGCAGCCATCCGGATCAGGGACTCAGCTCAGCATTTCTGGAGCTGTGTCTAACTTGTCCATTTAAAACTTCAGGAGGGGTCTGAGAAGCCGGAATGCTTTGGGTACCGTGGGCCAGATTCTGCGTTCCATCATGCCCCTGGATTTGGTGCAGCTATCTCTGAGGATGCTCACAAACGTAACGAGGGAGGGTGGCCGATTTGTTACAGGAGCAAAAGTCGGAGTGACAGGCATCCCAACCTGGCGCATGGGGTCGCATCACCACTCCCTCAAATTTGGCCGGGACGCCACATCGCCATGATGGAAGGGTGGCCAGACCAATACCTGAGCAGCGCTGCAACCCCACGCCCCAGGGGGAGGGGTCGGTGGACCCAGGCTACAACCAATTCCGGGAGACAACAAATGACAAACCAGGAATGGGAGTGAAGGTCATAAGGCCAAAAATCAGGTGGCCAGAAAGAGGCAGCGAGCCCCTGACAGAGCCCACTAGGGAGTCAGTACGCCCAGCAATCACAGACTACCCCCCATCCAGCTTCCTGCTGGCCGCCTTGGCCACTGCCAAGAGGAGGCTGATGAGATAGTCCCGGGACTTTGTGGGGCCATGGATGGGGTGGGAGTGGATGCGGAGGTGCAGGGAAAAGTGCAGCCGGACCCTCAGTCAGAGGTTCTGGAGGAGCCGGAAGAGGGGCTGCAACCTGATGCCCTCGGCATAGATGTGCGCCAGGGTCTCTCTCTCAGCACAGAAAGGCCGGGTGTCAATGGAATCGGGGAGCCCTGCCAGGTACACACCCGTGCTCACAGCTCCGTGAAGGAGCCATCCACTGAGATCCCCAGCAGGCTGTGGGACCGGAGGGGGGCACAGACTGGCCCACCAGGGCTCCTCGCCCTCCTCAGGTAGCAGCAGATCTTGCCACTTGGTGTCAGGCTGGGTCACGCGGGCGAGGAAGTGAAGCACGAGCAGGTGCAGATGGTCTCTGGGTGCGGTTTGGAGCAGACCGGCAGCAGGGTGTTTAGCTGACGGAGGCTGTGCATAGGGGGAGGCCGGGGGAGGCCAGGGGAGCACAGGGGGCAGGGGCCCAAAGACAAGGTCCGGAGGGCCCGGAGTGAGAGGTGGGCGGCAAGCACCCTGCCACAGGAGGTGAGGGCAGCCTTGCCTCCCACTTCTCTTGCCTCCTTAAGCCCACCGTTTGCCTGGGACCTACAAGAGGCAGAGCTCTGTGTAACTGACTCTCAGTAAAGATCTGACCTGGTTGTTGCCAAAAGAACGATGCCACACACTGTATCGCGTCAGCCAGGCTGTCAGTCACAGCCCTGGAATTTATTACGCTGCCAAAGATCAATGCTTATTTCATTGTTGTTGCTGGGTTGTTGTTTGTTTTTTTTTGACTCATGCGCGCTGACCCCTCCACAGCACCTGTGGCTCTTACAAACCTTGGCAGCCTTCCTAGCCACTCTGATTGCTTCCCAATGCTGCACCATTCTAGATCTGCACCAATTAGGTCTCAGGCCAGGCTTGCGGGTTGGTTTTGCACTGATATCTGGCGCTCCAAATTCTTGTTTAACGTGGCTGCGTGCTGGTAAACACCTGGTGTGTCCCATCCTGAGCAGTGGCTAAAGGGATTCCTTATCTAATATCTCTTGCCTCGCTCACCAGGGTGCTGTGGGCCTGGGTTTTGTGTAATGCTTGCAATGCCCTTTGGCAGGGCCGGATGAAAGGCACTATTGACTGAAGTGCAGTGTGGCTGCGGTTCAGCCCCGGGGCTATTCAGGAGTTGGGGGGTTGGAGCCAGTACTGCATACGCAGGCACAACGGCTTTTTGTATTCGCTGCTCATTTGCGAAGAGTCTGCACGTTACAGACTGATCATGGGAACAGCTACAGAACTTGTGATTTCCCGCCTCCCGGCTGTCAAAGGCCAAAGTCTACAGGGCTGACTTTGGACCTTGTGCAGTCATTAAGGAGGATTAAGATGCTACCATATTCGATAGGGTTCTCCAGGCAGTTTGCACAGTTATAAATGGCAACAGTGAAGCATCTATCTACAGTGCTTATATGGCCCCCATTCCCGTAGGCTTTGAGCACATCACCCCAGTAAGGTAGGGCAGTGCTGTGACCTCCATGTTACACATGAGGACCTGAGGCAAAGACAGGCGAGGTGACTTGCCCAAGATCACACAGCAAGGTCTGTGGCGGAGCAGGGGATTGATCCCTGTCTCCCAAATCTTAGGCTGGTGCTGTAAACAGTGGACCATCCTTCCCCTCACACTCTGCTCAGGTCCTCAATCCCAAATCTCGCTTTTGTTTTTGAAAACTGATAAGAAAAACCACCAACCTTGGAAATGATCCATCTTTACCTTTCTTATCAGAAGAGCAAGAGGTGATTTAACAAGTATAAGTACTTCATGGAGAGAAAACAATAGGCACAAAGGGGCAATTGAACCTAGGGGAGAAAGGCATTGCAAGAACCGATAGCTGGAAGATAAAGCCAGACCACTCCAAATAAGAGATAAGGGGCAAAATTTTAACAGTGAGGGTGATTTCACAAACTACCACGGGGAAGTGGTGGAGTCTCCATTTCTTGATGTCTCCAGATCAAAGCTGGCTGCATTTCTGGAAGAGATGCTTTAGCCATACACAAGTTATCGGCCTCAATCCACAGGCCAGATTCTCTGGCCTGTGTTATGCAGGAGGTCAGACGAGACGATTTAATGATAATGCACGTGAGACAAAGTGGCTGGTGTTACTGAGGAGTGAGGCTGAGACCAGCAAACTGACTGTACGAGTGAGCTGTATAATTCAAACTCAGATCTGAAGACCTATAACCAGGGGCGGCTCTATGTATTTTGCCGCCCCAAGCACGGCAGTGAGGCAGCCTTCGGCGGCATGCTTGCGGGAGGTCCACCAGTCCCGCGCCTTCGGTGTACCCGCTGCCGAATTGCCGCCGAAGCCGCGGGACTGGCGGACCTCCCGCAAGCACGCTGCCAAAGGCAGCCTGACTGCCACCCTCACAGCGACCGGCAGGCCGCCCCCCGTGGCTTGTCGCCCCAGGCACGCGCTTGGAGCGCTGGTGCCTGGAGCCGCCCCTGCCTATAACCCCACTGTACAGTCACTGTCACCTCTTGGATTAACAAATTTATTTGGGCATAAGTGGGTTTTAGCCCACGAAAGCTTATGCCTAAATAAATTTGTTAGTCTCTGAGGTGCCACAAGTACTCCTCATTGTTTTTGCTGATACAGACTAACATGGCTACCCCTCTGAAACCTCTTGGATTGTTGATGGTCAGACCCCCTTTCATTATTCAAAGCAGAAGAATGTGACGGGTCTGGTTAGCCCAGGGGATTGCTAATAGGCAGACAAAGTCTGTTACCTCTAGGTCACCAGTCTGAATCCAGGTCACTTAGTGACTGAAAACAGCCACCAGGTAATAACTGTTTGATGGTAAGGCAAGTTGGTGGGTATCCATCTAGCTCCCACTAAACAGTGCCCAGCTCACAGCAGCCGTGAGTGGTGATACCTGTCCCTTTTACAGGCAGCCTTGGCAAAGCAGCCAAGGACTGAACAGACATGGAATAGAAGCTACTGTCACACCTGTCCCAGTGATTTCTTCCAGGTGAGGGTTGAGGCGCGCTGCCAGGAGAGAGAGGGGAAGCTTGAATTGTTGCAGCATCTGTTCTTTGGATAAATAAGACTTCAGGCTGCAGAGTGGTCAAAACCTAGCACTGAACAAACACACGCAAGCATTTTCAAAACAAAACAAAACAATGCCACTTACTTGTCACCGTTTCTGCTTCTCATTCACTGGGTGCACCTAGCTCCTATTAGCCGATTACACTCGACATGTCAGTTTCGCTTTCTGGTTCTCATGCATTAGTCGATGCTGCTGAGTTTGGGTCTCCGTCATGGCTGGGACGTCTTTTTTAAATTCCCACTCCTTCCAGCCTCTGTTTTCTTTGAATTTTTTTAATCGTAATGAAAATATTTCCATTCATATTGGGCTTTGTAAAACCTTTAAACATCTCAAATATGGGCCCGCCACTTGATATTTAAAAATATGAATTACTCTTCAAACCCCTATGTGGGATATGTAAGGACTATCCCCAGTTTAAAGAAGGGAAAACTGAAGCACAGAGAGGTTAAAAGGTTTTCCCAAGGTCAAAGAACTTGGATCCCATGCATGTTCCCTTGTCTCTAATTTAACAATGGTCCTGTATAATTAGCAAGGATTTAGCCTCCCAGAGGCTTTTTCTCTTCATTATGCAATAATCTGACAAGATAAAAATGCAACTCATAGACTTTACAGCCAGAAGGGACCATCACGCTCATCTAGTCTGACCTCCTGCACGTTGCAGGCCACAGAAACTCACCCACTCACTCCTGTAACAGACCCATAGCCTCTGGCTGAGTTACTGAAGTCCTCAAATAATGACTTAAAGAGAATTACAGCGAATTCACCATTGACACTAGTTTAAACCAGCAAGTGACCCCTACCCCATGCTGCAGAGAGAGGTGAAAAACCCACAGGGCCTCTGCCAATCTGACTTGGGGGCAAATTCCTTCCCAACCCCAAATATGGTGATCAGGTGGACCCTGAGCATGTGGGCCAGACCCACCAGCCAGACAGCTGGGAAAGAATTCACTGTATCGACTCAGAGCCCTCCCCATCTAGTCTCATCTCTGGCCATTGAGGATATTTGCTACTTGCTGTTGCGGATGGGCCATTGTAGGCAATCTCATCAGACCAGCCCCCTCCCCTTTGTGGATGACTCCTTGAAACACTGGACTAGGGTGACCAGATAGCAAGTGTAAAAAATCAGGACAGGGGGTGGGGGTAATCGGTGCCTATATAAGAAAAAGCCCCCAAAATCGGGACTGTCCCTATAAAATCAGGACATCTGGTCACCCTACACTGGACTAACAAGACCGAAAAGCCTGAATCCTTAGCTTCACCATTAACTCTAATTTTAGAAAAATTGTAATTCCCTTCAGCATATGAGGGATCCAGCCATGGGAATCTGGGAAAGACGAGGAAGCAAAATTCACAGCCAGTTATTTAAAAGGAGAGTGGAATTATCACCCCAGAGAATCTGCAGACTAAGTGTAGATCAGCCCTTATGACTGTCCCTTCTAGGCTGTGTAGATATATCTTTATTTACACTAAGAGCTCTTAGAAAGCCGGCATCCCTCTGGGCAACCCTGACTAGCCCCGGGAAAGATTCTTGTGAGAGTATCGGAGTAAAAAACATCACTCTTAAGACCTAAGATTTCTCACTTCTCGATTCTTCAGTAGCAGTAAAGAACGACATAGCTGCTTGGCAGGAACAGGGGTTTTAATGGTTTTTGACTGGTAAATGTTGAAGTTACTTTCTACATTTTTTACTTGAGTTAAAGTCTTTGCACTAACATAACATTGTGTGTGTGTGGGGGGGGAATCACTCAGTATTTATTCAAAAGGTTGATAGCTGAAATAGTCAAGGTTTCCAACAGGTTCAGAGCTTAAATCGTAGGGGAGCAGTTTGCTGTGATGTGTAAAAATGGAAATGTAGCAGGACAGTCTGCTCCTTTAAGGGCTTGTGGAGCCAGGGAACAGCAAGCCCTAGCCTCAGGAGAAGCCCAGAAGGCACCTGCTGGGAACCAGCTGATCCAGCTAAGCAGCAGTTAATGATTGGCTCTGGAAGATATGAATGGGGGCCCAGCCAGTTGTGTGAGGGTATGGCAGGAGAGATGAATACTTCCCTGGGCAGCAGCAGAAGGCTGTAATAGGGCAGGTAGGGCCTGCAGTGGGACACCAAAGTGGGGGTGGGAGGCTGTGACCCTTGATCAACTGGGGTAGCAGACCCTGCAGTGCCAGGCCAGGCCTGTCACTTTTCCATATTGCTTGTGATCATGTGGTAGAAGACTAAAAAAGCGTGTGTAGAAGGGTGAAACAGAGCTGGGGGTGGCTGGCTGTTTCGTTCCCAAGCCAGTGAAGGTTAAGAAATCTTTATCAGTTGGATTCAATATTCTTTACTAGTGCCACAGATCTTTCTCACTCTCCCACACAGAGCTCCTATTAACTCAAACAATTCACAACACCCTTTTAAAACTTGTAGCGCCAGTTTTGGGGCAGAAGGTGAAATTGGCCGTTATTGACATTATTATTAATAATTTGTACCTAGGGAGCCTAGTCCTAGCCTCCCACGTATGCTAAGCGCTGCAGGAACACAGAACAAAAAGACAGGCCTTGCCCCGAAGGAGCCAGGTCAAGTCTTGCAGGATGCTGAGTTCCTCCTAGGTTTAGGCCCTACGACCTAAAACCTTCCAAGACTAAAGACAGGGCAGCCTGGGAAGATGTACAGCAGCCGTCGTTCCTGCACCACAAGAGAATGGAGCAGAATCGGAGGCATAACAAAGCTCTATAATAGTTGTGCCTTAAATGTTTAACCTCTGCAGAAAGCTCAGAGAGGCCACCCATCCTGTAGGACACGAAGCATCACCGTGTTTCTTTCTGACTCTGCTCCACAGACAGGAACCAATGGCCGAGAAGAAAGCCAGGCTGGATTACACCAGCATCGCTACGGGGTTTACTTGTTAAGTTGCCCTAAAACCTGACTATGTTACTATGACCCACTGCGGTAGAGCTCCAACAGGTGGCTGCACCTCCTACTAAGTTACATGCAACCCATGTGCTATGACAACTCTCCTCCCAGAACGCTGGCGGGAATGCAGAGGTGGCTACACCTAAATGGTGGCGCGATCCTAAAATCAAACCTTTTGTGACTCATAAAACGGCAAAGTGGAGAGCAGTGCAGCCTGACCTTTAGGGTGGTGGGGAGGCCAGGTACAGGATTTGTCTTATGCACAGCAAATATTAGCCTGGGAGACGGCGGGAAGTTGCATCTCTAGAAACATGGTCTGTAAAGATACAAAATGGGAAAGCTGGCAGCTAAGCCAGGTCATTCTGCAAAATGTTAATCTATCTGGCTCTGTAATTATATTTGGGGAGGGAAGGATCCACACCAACCATGTAACCATTAGCATAACCACTCCCTACATGGGCCATAGCTAGAGCTTCCCATCCTGTGGGGAAATTCTGCTATTTTGATATTTGTTTTCATTCCAAGTCAGGATGAAATGTCAAAATATCGTTTTGTGGTTTTGCAGAATGGAACGTTCCCCAAAATTTTGATTCAGAAATGTTGAAATATTTCATCCTCAGCTAGTTTGAGAGTGAATTGTTGTTGCCTCAGCTGCTGCAGTGCCTCCTGGGAGTTGTAATTTGTGTGCCTTGTGCTCCCGTTTTCCTTGATGGGCCAAGCTCGTTGGATGGACTACATCTCCCATGATGCACTGTGGTTGTGGAACTCTCATGAAGCAGTGCATTATGGAAGTTATAGTCCGGTCAGAGTCCAGCCCGCAGAAGAGAAAGACACTCAAATTATAACTCCCATGAGACACTGTGGCAGCATAGGGGACCCAGATTAATGTGAAACTGACCTGAAATTAAATGTTTTGATTTGTGTCGGCTTGACATGAAATTAAATATTTTATTTAGATTTTCCCAGGGGACATTCCCTGCCAGCTCATACTCCAAGACCTTCAACACTGCTGCCCCAGCCTCTGTCATTTGAGCTATAGGAATAATTTGGTTAGCTGGGCACAGAAGAAGGTGATTGTTCTCTGTTGGACCAGCCTCTAGAAGGAGATTCAACATAAACTTTGTCAGTGCATCACACCAGTTCCACAAAGTTCTTTGCAATTTTTTTTACCAGACTGGTTATTGGGGTAAAGATAAAGGGGGAGCTTTTCAAAGGCACAAAAGCTGGTTGAGTCCCCATTTCTGCCTTTGTAAAACTCCCCCATAGTGCACAATATTCTGAGCTTTGATTGTCCCACCTACTTGGGACACACTCTTTGGATCTGCCTCTCACATATTTTATATATTCGGGCTCTGAGTTTTGCCCTGACTTCTGTGGGAGCAGAATCAAGCTCTTAAACTGATGCAAATGGTGAAGAGGGGTGTGAAGAACCGCTGGCTCACCCTGTGAAGGGATTGGACATGTAACATTCTACAATCAAACCAATGGTCTGTCTAGTATGACCAGGGCTACCACTACCTGATGTCTCACAGGGAAGTGTTACCTTCACTTCTCCTTATGCCTAACCAGCTGTGCAATGCAAGTACCTACATGGGGAACAAATATTTGATAATGGGCTCCTCAGTCTAGCAGAGGAAGGTCTAACACAGGGTGGGCAAACTTTCTGGGCCGAGGGCCACATCTGGGTGGGGAAATTGTATGCAGGGCCAGGGCAGGGGGTTGGAGTGCGGGAGGGAGTGCGGGGTGTGCGGTGTGCAGTGTGCAGGAAGGGGCTCAGGGCAAGGGATTGGGGCAGAGGAGGGGTGCAGGGTGTATGAGGGGGCTCAGGGCAGGGGGTTGGGGTGCAGAGTGCAGGAGGGGGCTCAGGGCAGGGGTTGGGGTGCAGGAGGGGTGCAGGGTGTGGCAGAGGACTCAGGGCAGGGGGTTGGGGTGCACAGGGGTGCAGGGTGCAGCAGGGAGCTCAGGGCAGGGAGTTGGGGTGGAGGAGGGGTGCGGGGTGTACGAGGGGACTCAGGGCAGGGAGTTGGGGGGCGGGGTGCAGGCGGGGTTTGGGCTCTGGGGTGGCAGCGGCGCGCACCGGGGCCAGGGCAGGCTCCCTGCCTGCCTGCCCTGGCCCTGGACCCACGCCACTCCAGGAAGCGCTGCTGCCCCTGGGGGAGGGGGGACAGAGGGCTCTGTGCGCTGCCCTTGCCATGCCTCCAGGTCCCTCCCCCGAAGCTCCCATTGGCCCCATTCCCGGCCAATGGGAGCTGCGGGGGGCGGTGCCTGGAGCCAAGGGCAACGCACGCGGAGCCCTCTGCCCCCCCACCCGGGGCCGCTTCTGAGAGTGGCGCCGGGCCCGCGGAGCCACTGGGGTGGCAATCCCGCGGGCTGCATCCAAAGCCCTGAGGGGCTGGATCTGGTCCGTGGGCTGTAGTTTGCCCACCCCCGGTCTAACAAGATACAGTGGCTGGAACCTGAAGCTAGACAAATTCAGACTGGAAATAAAGCGTACATTTTTAACGGTGAGGGTGATTAACCATAGGAACAATTTACCAAGGGTTGTACTGGGTTCTTTATCACTGGCCATTTTTAACTCAAGGTTGGATCTTCTTCTAAAAGTTATGCTCTGGTTCAAACAGGAATTAAACAAAGAAACTTCTCTGGTCTGTGTTCTGCAGGTCAGGCTAGATGGTCAGAGTGGTCCCTTCTGTTCCTGGAATCTATGATCAAAGGGATGAAGAGAGGACATTAACGGTGAAGGCCGGGGGGGAAACTCAGGACCAGTGCCTAAAAAAATCCAGGCTTTCTCCAGAGAACGAAGAAGATCAACTCAGTTGTTCAGCCTGTGTGGCAGCCTTCTCTTCTCCACACCCTTCTTGCTGTGTCCAAGTCCCAAACATGCCCTGGCAAGACACTGGTGCAAGTACCACAATGAGTAGATAATTACCAGAGTGCTGATGCTCCTGCCAAGATTTAAGACCAGACTTGCCAATCAGTTTTATTAAGAATTTCCACTCTGCTACTGCAGATTACCTGGGAAGGCTTCAGTTCTCAGGTCAAGGAGTGGCACAAAACTGGGGGGCAGAGGCCCAGTCGGAGCTGTGCGTCAGATCTTCAGCTGCTGTAAATCAGCTCCCTTGGAAGGGGTGCTGTTTACACAGCTGACCTTTGGGTGTGGTTCTGAGCTTGCAAAATGCCTTTTAATTTATGGCATGCAATAAAGACAGTGGCCTGTTTTATGTCAACAAGTGGGAGCTTCAAATACATGTCAAAATAATTTAGTGGGGAAGTAACAACTAATGTGAAAGTAATTGTTAATTGTCACCATAAACCCACATCTCTTCTCATTCTTATCCCCTTTGCAGGCTGTTTCTCCTGAAAATGAGCCAGCAGAAATGTCTTCTCAATTGGTTGCATCCTGGTGGCATCTGCAATGCACAAGGCTCTGATGACACACACACTCACATCAGGACCCAGTCCCTGCCCCGAAGAGTATACAGTCTAAGACCCACTCTCCAAAGCTGTCTTTTGCTGTTATAAGTAAGAACTCCCCAGAAATGCCCCTTGGTCAGCTGTCATTAGTTATGATGTATTTGCATCACAGCAGCCCGGGGAGGCCTCAGCCAGGTCTATCTGTCTTGGGTACTTGTATGGTCCCCAGCCCTGTAGTATCTGAGCACCTCACAATCTCTGTGGGGTACAGCAGGGCTATAAACACCATGCTACAGATGAGGAACTGAGGCACAGAGAGACAAAGGCCCAGATCCTCAAAGGTATTTAGGTGCCTAACTCCTATTGGTTTCAGTGGGTCTGGGCCCAGGGTGTCTGTGGCAGAGCAGGGACCCAGTTTACATGAGTTGCAGGCTAGTACCATAACATTAAACCACCCGTCTTGGTAGGGGCTCCATTCTATTTATGTGCTGTACCAACATGTATTAGAAGAGGAAACAAACTACTCCCCAAAATGTATTATCTTAATTACTTGTAGGTATCGTGGTAGAAATGAGCCTTCTGGAGGGACTTAAAGGGGAAGGTAGTGGCTTTATGGATCGCATGCGTAAGGGATGAATTTAGTCCATCTCCTGGAACCTGCACAGAATTGTTCACCATGATATGGGTTTTCGGTGTGCTGTCTAGTTTACATGCCTGGCGTTTCTGCGGGAGACTGTTCCACCACGTGATAGATCTCACTGTCATGACGTTACTCCTGACAGCCTACGTTTTCTTTCTGAGTTTCATCCAGTTGTTTCTAGTTACACCTCCTTGTCTCACCTGAAGGAATTCCTTGCCTTTCTTTGGCCCAGCTTAGCCAAGCTATCCACAATGACCTCTTGTCATTGCTCCCCATAAGCAAGTCCCTCGAGCATTCTGATAATTCGTGTGTTGCTCTTCTCTACACTCGGTCATTGGAAGGGAGCATGTTCTCTCTCTGCAATCAAATCAGTATGAATGGGTACCAGGGCTTCAGGGTTGCCACCGGCGTTTGTAGTTATGCAAGCTAAGGGTCTGTCCACACAGGGAAATTGACCGCAACAGCTACTGTGGAATAAACTGTTCCACAATAGCTATTCTGCAATAACTCCCTATGTGGACACACTCGTTCTATGAGTGCCCTTTTCTGATTCAGTTTAATCCTCTTCCATAGCCCTGAAACCCTTTTACCCATTTCTATCGACTTTCATTTGGCTAGAGACATTGATGGGAGCTTTGGGTGAGGAAGGGCTTCAAGCCCATAATTAATGATAATAAAATTACCCCTATCATTATCTTCACTTGTGTAACTGCCAATAGCAAGCCTGCTTGCATTTCTAGCTAGTGAGGAGCCACTGAATGGATAACTCCGGTGATGCATAGAGGCAGAGGAGGGAAAATGTGTCATGCTGTGGAAAGTGTAAATGGAAGTGGCAATTTAGGTCTATTCCACACACAGAGTCAGATTGATAATGATGCTAATATTACTTGACACACTTTCTCCAGCTGCACCGTGGAACCAGTTTCCAAACCGGACTAGCAGGGGAAAACCTACAGCTGGGCGTCCGTCTTCTTCCCAGGAAATTTTACTTCAAATACAAAAGCCTATAGTCACCTTTGGTGCTAGGTGTGCATCTAGTCATGCTAGTCATCTAGTTTAACGCTAGCCTTGTGCAATAGCTCTCTTACTATTGCGTTACATGCACCACCTCACATTATCTCCCCTTGCAATCAGATCCTACTTGCTGAGCAAGTCAGAAAATAAACTTTAACACAGAAAAGCCAACGCAAGCTAAGCCACCCACAGCTGCAACAGAAACTGCTTTGGGGGGAAAGGGATGAAGACGCAGGCTGGTGGCCATAGCTATTAAAAACCAGAGTTGCAGTGGAGGCTGCTCGATGCAGGGGTGCGGGGGGGGGGGGGGGAGGCAGTTGGAGACAGTATGATCTTTACCTGGTATCCATGCCAGTTTCACCCCTCCACTGGTGGCTCTGTCCACTGCCATTGGGCACACTACACTAGTCACAGGGCACGAATATGCCACGGAGACACTTCCAGTAAATGGGTTTCTTGGGGCCTCCTTGGGCTTCTACTCCATCTCACTTCAGCCGCTGGGCAATGCCAGCCAAGTAGGGAGGTCTCAGCAGAGCTCCCTGCTCTAGCTTTATGCCCATGGCTAACCTCCCATTGACTCACTTTCGTTCTGTTTCTATCACGGTCTGATTATTTCCTCATCACTCTCAGTATATTCTGTTTTTAAAGGATCAGTGTGGGGACCAACAGTTCCGTATTTTCTGGATTCCTTTCATTTCCTCCCCACCCTCCCCTGCTCTTTAATCAGCTCCAAATGTTCCCTGAGGTTTTCCTCTCTGGGATCGGAGCCTCTGAGGCTGGTGAAGGGCACAACGATCTCTCTGGCCTTTCCGCCCCGGGATCTGCTGCCACTGCCAGCTAGCTGTGAAGCAGAGAACAGCTGTGGATTTATAACAGCCACACGCTGCTGTTTGAGCAACAGCTGTTTCTTCCCAGGTCCCACGCTTCGGGCTGGGGCTGTTTGCTAGATGGAAGGCTGCTGAGCGTGTTGCAGGAACCAATGGTCCCATCTGTTTAATGCAGGAGGAGTTATTAATACTGACCAGGCCTCAAGGCTCAGAAACGGCTGGTGCACAGCTGTACGCCACACTGGCACCTCTCTGAAGCTATTAGCTTGTTCTCTAGAATCTCATCATCATCAAGGCAAATCCCAAGGAGCCGTAGCCTCCTGGCAGATTGAGCGCCACTCAGCCAGTCTCTATTAGGTCCTTAAGACAGTCTGTCAGGGTGTTCAGTCTGTCTCCCTCACTGGCATTCTTATTGCACCATCAAAACTTTTGCCAACCACATGATCACCGGCTGCATAGTGGCATTCCTTGGTCAATGCTTTCATAATTTGTTGGTCTTCCATCCGAATAATTTGCTTGCACCGAGAAAGCCACTGTGCCGGTGATGATGGAGGCAGCTGCTGGTTCAGCTACAAATATCCTCGTTTGTTGCCGATCTTGTCTTGCCACCTCATATGGAGCAGCTGACAAAGACGACAGCTTTCATTTAAAGAAACCCCAACAAAGCCTAAGTAAGGGCAGGTCTGCACTTCAAACACTGCATCGGTGCAGCCGCAGTGCTCTAGCACTTTCACGAAGACGCTCTATGCTAATGGGAGAGAGCTCTCCCATCGGTGTAGTTAATCTACCTTGCGAGAGGCGGCAGTGCTGTCGACACCGGCGCTTAGGTGGGTGTAACTACATCACTCAGGGGTGAGGGGGAACCAAGCTCAACCAGATGGAGTGATCATATTTGGAACATCTGCGCAATCTACTGTAATGTCTCATCTTAGTGACTCGCATGGGTGGGGCTTATTTTATGGGTGGAGCTTAGAAGAGCACCACCACCATTCTCCCCCTCCTTACAATAGGACACCTGGATGGCCCAGAAAAGGGAGAGGGGTCCACAAACACAACACACTCAACCTGACACTGCATGCCAGGGGAGGAGAGGGGTGTAACAATCAACTCTGCAAAATTCACTATTTTTTGTGTGTGGAATTTTTGCACAAATGTTGTTTTGTGCCCTTTTGAACACCCAAGTCCACCACAATTTACTTCAGGGGACAAAAGTTACACTGGTCTGAGATTCCAGACCTGCTCTATTCAATCCCGGGCAAGTACCAGAGCCAGAAGTGCTAGACATTGGAGTGTAGTTAGGATCCTTCCCATTACTAATTAGACCAGGCCTGGAATCCAGGAGACCCTGTGGTATGACACTAGATAGAACAGGTGCTAGAGAGAACCGCAGGTTCTGGCTGTGTCCAGCAGCCACAGTAAGGAGAAACCTCTTTACATTCATTACAACTTAGTCATGGCTTTGCTTTACTGAGGCACATTGTAGAATGAAGGACCTGTGATCATTTGAAGATCCAATATTTCATGAACCCCTGGGGGCTAGGAATGAATGCAGTATTGGAGAGCTGGGCTCGTCCACTTTCCAGGAGAATAGTATTCATTTGTAGACCGTCAGATATTTGATCTCAAAACCACATGGAGTACCATCTTCCTCTATCCCCAACTTCAGCTCCAGGAAAATGTCAGTGCTAACTACCACACTAACCATTAGCGAGCTGCAAAGTGATGCTTTATCCCATCTGAAAACAAAGAGAATCCCAGCTATCAGTGCTAGAAGCATTCATTTCTATTTCTATAGCAGTTCATGACAGATCTGCTGCTGAAACCAACTTGGAATTTAAGTGTGTGTGTGTTTGGGGGTTGGGTGCAGGGGAAGGAAAGATGGCCTGGGGTGTTCCCACACTCTGTCCATGGCTGTTTCTTCTGGGTGGAGTGAAGTGTTTGGGTAGAGAGTTCAATTCACATCGAGAGGGATCAGGGATGGGCTGGTTAGCTATTGGGGGTTTCAGGTTCTCTGCACTCGAAAGCCAACAGAGTGGCACGTTCATAAAAGAATCATCCACCTAGGAAGCTGCACTCGCTGTCATCTTCAGAAGCAACAGACTCCTCCTTGGCCATAGTTGAATGAATGGAAGGCCGCAGGGCTGGCTTTAGGCACTGCAGGGCCCGATTAGGAAGAGCTGCTGCCGAAGACAGCCGCGGGACTTTGGCGGCAGCTCAATTGGCTGCCGGTGCCTTCGGCGGCAGGTCCTTAGGGACGTTGCGGGGCCCTCTTAGGGGCGCGGGGCCCAATTCGGGGAAATCGCCCTAAAGCCGGCCCTGGAAGGCCTCAGGGATCTGGAACCGAGGCCTGTAGTGCTACCTGGTAGCTGGCACCTCCAGGCTGCCACCCAACAGCAGATGTGAACAATCTGCGCTCCACTTTCCATGACCCACTGCGGATGCAGACCATGGGACGTTCCACCTCAAGGGTTTGACAGACAGCAGCCCCAGGGCACCTGATTGGCTCCCTGCCCTATATAAACCCAAGGGGCGCTCCAGGAAGTGTCCAGGCAACAGTGTTGATCTTCTGTAGCTGCCATGGCTGTTCCTGCTCTTTGCTCTTGAATTCCTGGCTTGACCGTGGCTTGATTTGGACTTCACCTCCCGAGTCAGGTCCTGGAGCCTGACTCAGACTCTGACCCTTGGTATTGTCCCTGGCCTGGGCCTGACTATGAACTCCTCAGCTACTCCCAGTGTCAGGTTTGCCCCTGCTCTGACCCTTGGCCCTGACTGCCCTTCTTGGGATCTGGACAATGACCTGCATCAGGAGGTGGCACTGGAAACTCAGGTTCTCTCAGCTTCCTGCTCTGAGAGACAGGAGGTCTTTGGAGAGGTTCCAGTACTGCAGTTTTAGTACTGGGGGGTAGCTGTCCAGTTGGCAACAGGTGGTTTCTGTGGAGAGTCTTGCTAGACCCTCTTCCCTCCTTGGGCCAAACTTTGTAGACAGGACGGTCTGGCAACCTCTCTTCTATGACGTAGGGTTCAGCCTTCTGATGGTCATCAATCCTGTGCTTTCCCTGGATTCCAGATTCCATATCAGAATCCAGTCTCCTGGTTGTAGGGCTTGATCCTTCCCATGGATAGTACATCTGGCTTTGCTGGGCTTTCTGTTTTTTCCTTGCAGCTTCTGTTGCTACTTTATAGGCCTCTTTCGACTGCACTCTCGGTTGGGTGACATACCGGAGGGAGGTTTCAGGGTAAGCTCCATCGGCAGACAATCCAAAGCACAAGTCCACAGGCAGTCTTGCCTCTCTTCCAAACATCAAAGAGTAAGGGGAATACCCGCTACAAACAGGCAATGACCAGAGGCCCCAACATGATCAGGCCCCATTATGCATTGCTAGGCATTGTGGAAACTGTTACGAGCACATGGTTTCTGCCCTGAAGAATTTACAATCTCCAGGTCTGATCCAGCGCCCATTGAAGTCAGTAGAAAGACCAGCCATAGGCACTGTGATGACATATAACATTCAAAGATATTGGAGTTATTATTAACATAGGATATTACCATGACACCAATTTAACCCGAAATCCCTTTATTAAATCTAGAGGCCAAATGGTATTTCTACGATTGTTCTAAACATGTCTAAAAAGCCTAACTAATAAGCATCCAAACAGTAATAAAACATTTATAAGCATTTGATTAGAAATACTTATAACCCCAGGGGTGGTTAAACCCATACTGGTCGGCTCCAACGTGGTCAGGCAGATATTAGCAATGAAACCTTTAAGAGTTTACCTTTTTTATACCGTTTAACATACACGTGATGTCATTGTATGTCTTCACACAACGCACAGTCAACCTGTGGAACTCATTGCCAGGGGATGTTGTGAAGGCCAAAACTATAACTGGGTTCAAAAAACAACTAGATAAGTTCATGGCGGATAGGTCCATTAGTGGCTATTAACCAAGATGCTAAGCCTCTGTCTGCCAGAAGCTGGAGTGGATGATGGGATGGATCACTCAATAATTGCCCTGTTCTGTTCATTCCCCCTGAAACATCTGGCATTGGCCACTGTCAGAGACAGGATACTGGGCTAGATGGACCTTTGGTTTGACCCAGGATGGCCTCTCTCATGTTTCTTAAGTTCTCGTCAAAAAAGATTGATTTTTTTTCTAAAATGAAAATTGACATGAAAAATCATGTATTACCACAGCATCTCAGCACCCCTGTCAGTCACAGACCTGGAGCCCATTGTCCTAGGCTTTCTACAAACACAGAACAAAAAGACAGCTGCTGTCCCCAAGAGCTTAATTGTGCCTCTTATTTTTAAATCAAAAACGTTATTGAAAGTTTTTTGGTAAACAAAATATTTGAAGATATTTTCAATTAAAATATTCCCAATAAAAAAAATTTTAAAACCCCAAATGGGTCAATTTCAAGCCCTTTCTAAACCAAAACAATGACATATTGAAATTATTCATCAGATCCCCCCGCCCCCTTTCTTTTAAAGCCGCCCCTCCTATAAGTGGTTAGGTTTTGTTTGTTTACAGATGGAGTTTAGAGAAATTTTACCTTCAATTCTGAATATAGGCTCCAATCCTGCATGAAACTCAACCAGAGGTAGAGCCTTCGCTGCAGAGAGCACAGAATCTGCTCTTACTACAGGCAGTTTCTGGGCGCTCTGAATCAAACCAAATTTACTACACTTTCTACTAAGGGTTCATTGGTCAGTAACTTATGAAGGGTTAATACATGATTAACCAATGTTATAAGAGATGATTAGTATGCATGATAAGTCATGGTAATAAGCAACCTATTGGCTTCTGTAACAATGAGTTACAATAGCTGTTTTATTGAACGGAGCTCAAAAGCTTGTCTCTTTCACCAACAGAAGCTGGTCCAATAAAAAATATTATTGCCTCACCCACCTTGGCTCTCACACATCCTGGGATCGACACGGCCACAAAAACATTGCAAACAACAATGGAAAATATCAAATTTTGCCGTCTGAAATGGAAACTCCACGTAGGCCTGAAGAAGAGCTCTGGGGAGCTCGAAAGCTTGTCTCTTTCACCAACAGAGGCTGGTCCAATACAAGATATTATCTCACCCATCTTGGCCAGATCTACACTACAGACCTAGATCGGTATAAATATGTCGCTCAGGAGTGTGAAAAATCCACCCCCCTGAGCAATGCAGTTAGACTAACTTAACCCCTGGTGTAGACAGTGCTCTGTTGCCGGGAGAGCTTCTCCCCTTAATATAGCCACCGCCTCTCGGGGAGATGGATTAACTACACCAATGGGAGAAGCTCTCCTGTCGGTGTAGTAGCGGCTTCACGTCAGCTGTTTAGTAAAACAGCTCCTACAGCTATTCATCATGTTTAACCCTTTACAAACTATTTTAAAATGTACCCTTAATATGCAGCGTGACTGATTTTTCCAATGCAACATTTAATGGGTGTTCTAGGCATTCGTTATTTTGCCAGCTAGGGGTGAAATCCGCACCCTATTGAAGTCAACAGCAAAACTCCCATTGACTTCTATAGGGCCAGCATTTCATCTTTGGCGGTTAGTGAATGCCACACCTACCCACCTGCTCCACCCGTCTGAATGAGTCGCTTTGGTGGGCTCACATTGGGTGGCAGATGCCTGAAGTCACCGCCGCAGGCTCATTGGTTTCTTTTGCTGCTCTTGGCAGGTGAGCATATGGACTCCTAATAGATCACCTGTAAGTGTCAGTGCAGGTGCATGGGAGGGGGATGGAAAGTGTAGGGCAGCACCAGGTGCCCGTTTGCACCCAGGATCAGCTTCAGAGGTGTTACTGGCCATGGTAACCGGCAGGGCTACAAATAGAACCAGGCACGTTCCACGCTGCTGCAGCACCCTCGTTGGAAAGACTGGCAGCACCAAATTAACGTCCTGAACCCGCTCACGGTGCTCTACCGGGTCTGTGCTGCTTGCTGGGCTCTCACACAAATCTTTTGTCCCCTCTGCCATTGACAGAAATGCAATTTGCTTGGTTAAAAAATTAAATCTCCGCAAACCCCCCCCCCCCCCAAGGGCTTTGCTGCTCTCCTGCAATAACCTGGCTGAGTTTTGCCTGGATCCGCGAGCCTGAGAGTCCAAAATGCTGTTGGTCCACAGCGCTGGTGGGTGGGGTAGGGTGCCATCTCCAGAGCACCCCCTCCTGGCCTGGAGTGGTCCTGCCAGTACACCCCCATTCCCTCCTGGGGCTCACAATAACTTTCCACAAACAGAATGCAAAACAAAACCTTCCTAGCAAAGTCTCTCTCTCTCTCCCTCCCACAAGAAGATCAGCTCTCCCCACCTCAGTCCTTGCTCTCCTGGGCTGGAGAGGCAGCCTTTCCCCACTTCTAATAGCTCTCCTTTAGCAGGGAAGAGGCAGCTTATATACTGCCCTCTTTCCCAGACCTTATCCTGATTGGCTGGGAGAGAGGGGAGCTTTACAAAGCTCCTGGTCGCAAGGCCTTAAAGAAACAGTAACCCAACTTTCCCCCAGACACTATTACCTCGGGTCCACTTCCTCTCCCAGAGTCTGCCTCTGCCATTTCCTAGGAGGCCTTTCTCTGCTTCCAAACACTTGGAACCTTAAAGGATTATGGCCTGGAGTAGGGGTTGGCTGTCCCCGGTCTCCGCTACCCCTTAAAGGGGACAGACTACCTTGTTACAACTGGTGTATCACAGATCATGGCAGAGCAAGGGTCTACCACACATAGGCGCCGACCCCATGGGTGCCCCAGAGCTGGAGCACCCATGGGAAAAAAATTGTGGGTGCTGAGGACCCAGTGGCAGCCCCCCCATCAGCACCTCCCCCTCCCTCACAGTGCCTCCCACCCGCCGGCAGCCCCACTGATCAGCACTCCCCCCTCCCTGCCAGTGCCTCCCCCCCCACCGTGATCAGCTGTTCCGCGGTGTGCAGGAGACACTAGGGAGAAGGGGGAAGGAGCGAGGGGCTATTGGGCATGTGCATTGGTCCTTTTCTTGGCGCTTTGCCGTTTGAACCTCCAGAGTCTGTCAGGTTAAATTAACCGGGAGGTCAGATAGCCCAATATTTTGCTTAGCGATGGGCCTGGCAGTAGAAGAAAGCACAAAAACAGTTGTGGGAGCATCCGAAAATGGGAGCATCACTGGCAGAGCTGAGGGGGCAGCCAGCAATCCCCTAAAGTCCCTGAAAACAGGGAGTAACCGCAGATGGGAGGTTACTGTCTCCCTGTCGCTCCCATGTAATCTGAGAATAGACTCTCCTGTTGCATTAATTTGTCCAGGTGTGCTGTTGTTTTACACCTGCATTCCCCCACCTACGTCTCTTGGCTTAAGCTGTTTTTACTGGCAGCACGTGCTGCCTGGGATCGTGTGTTCTTGACACATGAGTGCATCCCAGTAGCATTGAGAAGTCAGATTCCCTCCCACTGGTGTGTTGCAACACTTTTGTTATCGTGCATTGAACAGAGCAGGACAAGACATGCTCTAGTGCCGAGCAGAAGATGTTTGTCTGCCTGCCCAAAGAGAACTGCAGTCAGCAGTGGGAAACCCAGCAATCCTGGCTCACGGGGACTCATGCAAAATATTTTGCTATTCTTAGAAGCCACGAAGTGTAGAGCTGGCTCTGAACTTGCCCATCACTGGATGGGCAGAGAGTTCAGATTTCAGGTTCCATTTCATTCCCTTTAGTTTGTTTCCTTGGAGAGGGGTTCATGCCCCTGTGAGTTTTCCTCTTGATTTTCAGCTTTGAAGGAACCCTAGAGCCTCAAAGTGAATCTCTGCTGGTCACGGTGTCCCTGGTTTTACCCCAGATCAGGTTGCAACTTCCATGTTCCTCAGGGGTCCCAGCTGAAGCTTTAAATCTCAGATTAACTCATCCCAGAATTGCTGAAAAAGGTTCAGAAACTTCAGAGTGCCTGGCAGAGCCAAGCCTAGAAAACCCAGATCACCCAACTCATGTGCCTGCACTTAAATCACAAGAAAATTTGGTTCCGGGGATCCTCTGGGCTACCTCATGCACCAGCCCCTGTGGGATGGATTCTCTTGCAGTGCTGCTCTTTGCAGTCACGTCTGCTTCACTTTGCCCCGGGACTTGGTCAGCTGCATAAAGGTAACATATCTTGTCTGGGGACATGTTTGCTTCCCAGGGTGCTGTTAGGGAACCTTCTGTTCATCTTCATACTCTAGAGAGGTTGCCACTGCTGGGATATTTCAAGCTGCCACTATTAACTGTCTGGGAGCTGCCCCCAGACTCTTGGTAAGATGCTTGCTGACCTGGGGTGGGGTTTCCTTCCTAGGGCAGTTGGGATTGATGAGCAGAGGAGCTGGTGGGGGAGGATCTGACCTATACCCGGAACTCTCCCCTGGCAGACGTGA
Organism: Emys orbicularis; assembly: GCF_028017835.1. Taxonomy (NCBI): domain Eukaryota; kingdom Metazoa; phylum Chordata; order Testudines; family Emydidae; genus Emys; species Emys orbicularis. The sequence goes on along the minus strand of NC_088688.1, from coordinate 5,610,571 downwards.
CCCTACAAAAAGGGCCGTGGGAATTTGTAGGGGTCTGGGGAGACAGATCAGTTGGGCTGATCCTGAAGGAGATGGTGCAGCTAAAAAGGGACAGAGGGTGACATCTTCAGAGCGCTTACGTGACTTAGGAGCCTAAGTCTTATTTTCAAAAGTGACTTAGGCATGTAGCAGCTTGTGGCTTGTGGGATGCCAAAGGAACTTAGGAGCCAAAGTAGCTGAGCTGCTTTTGAAAATGGGACTTAGGCACTTTTGAAAATGTTACCAGAAGCTTCCGCTCAAGCCTTGCAAGCCTAGAGCGAATCACAGCTTTGGGCTGTCTGGTGAGCCCCTGTGAGGCTGGCACAGCATGAGGGCTTGAGCATGGTGGCTGGCCCTTCTCTGTACCTGTTATAATGAGCTGGGCCCATAGCTCAAATCCAAGCACCACCCAATCCAACCACCACTCGTCCAGCAGGCCCCAGATGCTCCTGTCACTATACCGCTTGGTGCCCTGCCCCCCAGGCGAGCGGTGTTCCATGAACAGGCCTCAGGGCTTCCGAGGCCTGTCCGAGGCCCATAGCCACCAAAGGATTTAGGGGAGTTAGGTGCCTAAATTCCTGGGAGGGTCTGGCCCTAAGTCACCATCTTCTCTAACAAATATTTTTTCTTCTTCTCTTTCCTGCCTTCGTTTGACATCGATCTGCTCACCAAACTGCTCTCTCCGCCCAGGTTCTCAATCAGGATCTTGTGTCTCTGGCTGGGCCTGGTCTCTTGCCGCTGGAACCTTGCACTGGCTGGCTGCATTCAAGTCATGGAGAAACGCCATCACCCCGAAGGTGGTGCTGGCCCCACCCAGCTGCTGGGGACACCCTACAATTATCGGCTTTACAGCTCTGAGCTGTTACAGTTTGCGGAGTCGGCTCTGCTTCCTGCTGAGGGGCCAGTTCTCTGCTTCTCCTGTGACGTGGAGATCGGCCGTGGGGAGCAGCATCAGACACATCTAAAAACAGAAGCAGCCCAGTCTGGGATGCCAGCCGCATTTGCCCGGTGTATTTACCCTGCCATGCCAGGCCAGCAGCTGCTTTGCTGAGCTTTAGCTCCTACGGTGAAGACACCCTCCAAGCCTTCCTCGGGTTCTCCTCCTCACGCTGAGGTTTTCGTGGTGCTCTCCCTCCCCTCCCTGCTGCTTGGCCCTTTCACAGAGCTGCTACTAATTTTCCGCCACCAAAGAGCAGGAAGCAAGCCATCTGCCATTTCCTAGGGAGGCCGCGCTGCAGGAAGCACCCAGCAGCTAATGCCACTCAAGCGTGGCACTATTTAGTCGTCAGCGCCTGGGAAAACGGTCAGTTTGAAGCTCATCAATTTCCACCCTGCCCGCGGCAGCTGAACCAGCTGCTGTGCTAACACCTGCTGAAATGCATTAGCCGCTTACTGGAGCTGAAAAAAGATCAAGTACGTTACTGCCTGATAGTCTATAATGGATTTCCGCTGAAACTCTGCAGTACATGGAACGGGTCAGTTAGAGATGCAAACACCCACTTGGAATAAACAGAAACTGGCGGCTTGTGCTTATTTTAATTTTATTCTTTGGACAAAAACACTTGCCCATTAGAATATTCATAAGCAGCCCGGAATAGAATGCAGGCTTGTTAGGAGAATGGTATCGGTTTGAGGCTGTAGTTCTCCCCCGCCCAGCCCACCTCCCCCAAAAAGCCAAGGAAGCATTACCTATTAGTTAGAGGAGCAAGAGACACCTGGCTTCTAATCCCAGCTCTGCTACTGATTCACTCTATGACCTTGGCCAAATCACTCCGCCTCTGAGTGTCTCCGTTTACCCGTCTGTAAAATGAGGCTAAAGATCCATACCGCACTGGGCTGGCCATAAAGATTATTTCATGAAGCGAGCTGATATTTGGAGATGACAGTGCTATAGCTGGGAAAGTATTATCATTATACCACACAATCATGCAGTAAAATCACAGGGCTTTTTATAGACTTTGATCTGCCTGGAAAGAAGGCAACAAACAGTAGGCATGAAATCCCTTGGGGAGGAGTAACATTGAGCATGTCAGAGCGAAGATGAGAGAAAATCATTCATCACGTCCACATTGATTCAATCTGTGATGCACAAGCAAAACTGGACATGCCCGGCCTGCAGCTAGATAGCGGAGTGCGCGGATACCCTTGCAAGGGGTGCTGTATCATGCCCTGGGCACAGGGACCGTTTTAAACTTTGCCCTCTGCAAGAGTGCTCAGTGTACATCCAAGAGGCGGGGCAGAGCTCACAGCAACGAGCACAGTAGAAAACCAGTACACGGGCGCTCTGGCGGGGGAGCTGTGCGGGCGCTGATGCCAGCTGAATTGCCTGGCGGTGAGCGCCTTGGGAGGTGCGCTCCGGAGAGGAGAGGGAAGACCAGGCAGGTGGGGAGTGCTGTATTGTGTGACTCTGCTTGAACGAAGTACCCAGTTTCCACCTCGTCACTTGCTTACTCCACATCAAAACACAACAAGCAGCCATAATAAGAGGCTGCTCCTGTGTCGTCTAGAGATCCAGCTCTCCCGTGGCTTCATTAGGTACGTGGTACTCTGGCTGGAAGAGTTTCCCACTTCGAGCTCATCAATGTCCCTGCACCACTCTCCTTAAAAGCCCCCTTATTCCAAGCACCCTCCTGGCCTTGTTTTCATCACCAGCAATCACACCGCGCTTTCTCAATGGCACTGCCGCACTCTGCCTCAGCTTGTCCGTCTGTCTTCAATTGTAAGCGCATCAGGGCAGGGAAAGTATCTTACTCCCTGTTTGTAAAGTGCTGTGTATACCTGCAGTGCTAGATAAAGGATAATTACTCATGACAAATAACAGTAGTGACTGGGGCTTATTGAGCGTTACTTACTGGGAAAAATTATTTTAAGAACGTAAGAGTGGCCATACTGGGGCAAACCAAAGGTCCAGCTAGCCCAGTATCCTGTCTGCCGACAGTGGCCAATGCCAGGTGCCCCAGAGGGAATGAACAGAGCAGGGCAATTATTCAGTGATCCAGCCCCTGTCATCCTGTCCCAGCATATGGCAATCAGAGGCTTAGGGACACCCACAGCATGGGGTTGCATCCCCGACTATCCTGGCTAATAGCCATTGATGGACCTATCCTCCGTGAACTTATCTAGTTCTTTTTTGAACCCTGTTATAGTTTTGGCCTTCACAACATCTCCTGGCACCAGGTCAACTGTGTATTGTGTAAGCAAGTGCAGCCTCTTGTCTGTTTTAAACCTGCTGCCTAGTAATTTTCATTGGGGGACCTCCAGGGGTTGTGTTATGTGAAAGGGTAAATAACACTTCCTTATTCACTTTCTCCACACCAGTCATGATTTTAGAGACCTCTATCATATCCCCCCCTTAGTCGTCTCTTTTCTAAGCTGAACAGTCCCAGTCTTTTTAATCTCTCCTCATATGGAGGCTGTTCCATACCCCTAAGCATAATTGTTGCCCTTCTCTGCACCTTTTCCAATTGTAATATATCTTTTTTGAGATGGGACAACCAGAACTGCACACGCTGTTCAAGATGTGGGTGTACCATGGCTTAATGTAGTGGCATTATAATATATTCTGTTTTATTATCTATCCCTTTCCTAATGATTCCCAAGATTCTGTTCGCTTTTTTGACTGCCACTGCACATTGAGCGGATGTTTTCAGAGAATTATTCACAACTCCACGATCTCTTTCTTGAGTGGTAACAGATAACTTAGACTCCATCACTTTCTATGTATAGTTGGGATTATGTTTTCCAATGTGCATTACTTTGCAGTTATCATCATTGTATTTCATCTGCCATTTTGTTGCCCAGTCACCCAGTTTTGTCAGATCCCTTTGTAACTCTTCGCAGTCTGCTTTGGACTTAACTATCTTGAACAATTTAGTATCATCTGCAAACTTTGCCACCTCATTGTGGCAACCCCTTTTCCCACATCATTTATGAATGTGTTGAACAGCACTGGTCCCAGTACATAGCCTGGGGAGGCCCAGTTATTTACCTCTCTCCAGTCTGAAAACTGACTGTTTATTCCTACCCCTTATTTCCTGTCTTTTAACCAGTTACTGATCCATGAGAGGACCTTTTCCCTTAACCCATGGCTGCTTACTTTGCTTAAGAGCCTGTGGTGATGGACCTTGTTAAAAGTTTTCTGAAAGTCCAAATACACTATATCCACTGGATCCCCCTTGCGCACATGTTTGTTGACCCCCTCAAAGAATTCTAGTAGATTGGTGAGGCATGATTTATTTCCCTTTACAAAAACCATGTTGACTCTTCCCCACCAAATCATAGAATCATACAAGATTAGCGCTGGAAGAGACCTCAGGAGGTCATCTAGTCCAACCCCCTGCTCAAAGCAGCACCAACCGCAACCCCAACTAAATCATCCCAGCCAGGGCTTTGTCAAGCCTGACCTTAAAAACCTCTAAGGATGGAGATTCCATCACCTCCCTAGGTAACCCATTCCAGTGCTTCACCACCCTCCTAGTGAAATAGATGTTCCTAATATCTAACCTAGACCTCCCCCACTGCAACTTGAGACCATTTCTCCTTATTCTGTCATCTGCCACCACTGAGAACAGCTGAGCTCCATCCTCTTTGGAACCCCCCTTCAGGTAGTTGAAGGCTGCTATCAAATCCCGCTTCACTCTTCTCTTCTGCAGACTAAATAAGCCCAGTTACCTCAGCCTCTCCTCATAAGTCATGTGCCCCAGCCCCCTGATCATTTTCATTGCTCTCTGCTGGACTCTCTCCAATTTGTCCACATCCCTTCTGTAGTGGGGGCCCCAAAACTGGACACAATACTCCAGATGTGGCCTCACCAGTGCCGAATAGAGGGGAATAATCACTTTCCTCAATCTGCTGGCAACGCTCCTACTAATGCAGCCCAATATGCTGTTGGCCTTCTTGGCAACAAGGGCACACTGCTGACTCATATCCAGCTTCTCGTCCACTGTAATCGCCAGGTCCTTTTCTGCAGAACTGCCACTTAACCAGTCGGTCCCCAGCCTGTAGCAGTGCATGGGATTCTTCCGTCCTAAGTGCAGGACTCTGCACTTGTCCTTGTTGAACCTCATCCGATTTCTTTTGGCCCAATCCTCCAATTTGTCTAGGTCACTCTGGACCCTATCCCTACCCTTCAGCGTATCTACCACTCCCCCCAGTTTAGTGTCATCTGTGAACTTGCTGAGGGTGCAATCCATCCCATCATCCAGATCATTAATGAAGATGATGAACAAAAATCATGTTCATCGACGTGTCTGACAATTCTGTTCTTTACTACAGTTTCAGCCAACTTGCCCGGTGCTGAAGTTAGGCTTACCAGCCTGTAATTGCCGGGATCACCTCTGGTTCTTTTTTTTTTTTTAATGGCATCACATGAGCTATTCGCCAGTCATCTGGTCCAGAAGCTGATTTAAGCCATAGGTTACATACCACAGTTAGTAGTTCTGAAGATTCATATATGAGTTCCTCCAGAATTCTTGGGTGAATCCCATCTGGTCCTGGTGACTTATTACTGTTTAATTTATCAATTTGTTCCAAAACCTCCTCTATCGACACCTCAATCTGGGACAGTTCCTCAGATTTGTCACCTAAAAAGAACAGCTCACATGTGGGAATCTCTCTCACACTAACTACAATGAAGATCAGTGCAAACAATTCATTTAGCTTCTCCACAATGGCCTTGTCTTCCTTGAGTGTTCCATTAGCACCTTGATCATCCTTGATCTAAAGTGGTGGTCCAGTACTTAAGGTGCTAGCCGGAGACCTGGCTCAATTCCCTGCTTCCTGTGTGCTATTGAGCAAGTCTCTTAGCCGACATGTGCATTGGTTACCTCACTCAGGCTTTAACCTGTAGCCCCATCAGACCCAGCTAGCGTGGGTTAAAAGCACCAACACACTCAAGTAAGAGGGGTTTGTGTGTGGACTGGAGAGGGGGGACAGGGGCAACACCCAAGTAAGAGCCCAAGTTAACTTCAGGGAAGACAGATCCTTAGAGGAGGTCTCATGAGGTCAGAGGCAGGACTTTGCATGACTTCACCATGCCCCAGCATACAGAGACACCACCGCCGGACTGCCTTATGGCCAGCGAGGTCACCGCGCTGCTCTCTGAGAGCCGAGATCCCGACGAGGCTGCCAGCACCGAGCGTGGAACCCAGCAGAGCCTGCCCACAGTTTGGTACTGTATCAGCGCCTCCAGTCTGGACCTCCAAGGGCAAGGTTCAGCACAGCTCCTCCACAGCAAAAGTGCTTTCCTAAGGTTTCCTCCAGCCAGGTTCGGAGCGGCTCCGAATTGATCTGATTTCGCAGTGGGTCACAAAAACAAGGGACAGCCAGCCAGGCCAGGGCCATGTCCCTTACACAAGACAGCTCTGGGTCTATTTTGAAGGAGTGGAAGACAGAGACTCATGCTGCTACAGGCTACCAGGCAGTTTTATTTACCTACAGCGCCGGGTACAACATAGAAGTGTCTCCTTTCACATTGCCTTGGTGGGAGCAACTGCAAAGATCAGAGGGTAGTTCAAGCCCAGTGGCTTAGTCCTGAGATTGCCAGCAAAGGGGCTGACTAGTGCCAGCTGCAGTGTCCTGCGCACCTTTCCTCCAGGAACTGGACCAAGCTCCACCAAAGAGCAATGCCCTGGGCTGGATTTGAACCTGTGACCCGTCTCGCAAGGGATCAACGTATTCCCTTCCCATCCGCTCAGAGTGGGGACACTAGACATTTCTGGTGCGGTGCCGACTCTTTGTGGGCTATTTTTAGCCACTTGTCGATGGTCAGGGACCGTCACCAGCACCGTGTTTTGTTCTCACAGCGAAACCAAATCGCTCCATGTGTCACCTGCCTCATTCCATGCAGCACAGCGAGCCCATTGGCAGCACTGCGCGTTCACACAGCACATCACGTGTTCAAAGCGCTCAAAGGGGACCCAGGGCCCATTCCCAGCTCTGCCCCGGACATGTTGGGGAAACTCAGGCAAGTCCCTGCCCCTCTCTGTTTCCCCAGCTGTAAAAGGGGGATGATGCTATTTGCCTACTGCAGAGGGTTCATGAGTTAATCTTTCTAAGGTGCTTTGTAATCCTCAGATGGAAGGCGGTAGGACTGGGATACGTAAAGGAAGGGGTTAAATACTTACACAGCCCCTTAAACATACACCTCCATGTGCAGAGGATGTAGAGGCAATGGCCATGCTCCCGGGCGCCCACTGAAATCAGTGCAGGCAGGAGCTTAAACATCTTCGAGGGTCTGAGCCTTGCTGCTTGGCTGAGCCGAACATGGCACAGCTGAGGACAGCCGCATGCAGGAGCCTCATTCATCAAAGGTGCACACGGGGAGGCTTCAGAAAAAGGGGGCTTTTAAGGTGGGCTTAGCAGATGGGATTGGAAGCACCAAACATCAGGACATCCCAAGCCTGCAGGTATTGATGTCAGTGGTGACGCTCCCATTGACGTCCGTGGGAGAAAGATGGGGCAGGGTCCATGTCTACCATTGTGTTTGTACAGCACCTGGCACAACAGGCCCCCATCCTGACCATGGTGTCTGGGGGTTGCTATAAGATCAATACTAAATAGTAATGCAGGCAGCAATCAGGTAGTTACTCCTGACTGGTGAATTATGGGTAAAAAGCAGGAGTGTTACAGGATTTCTTCACACAACGCACAGTCAACCTGTGGAACTTTTTGCCAGAGAATGTTGTGAAGGCCAGGATTATAACACGGTTCACAAGGAACTAGATAAGTTCATGGAGGATAGGTCCATCAATGGCTATTAGCCAGGATGGACAGGGATGGTGTCTTTAGCCTCTGTTTGCCAGAAGCTGGGAATGGGTGACGGGATGGATCATCTGATGATTACCTTTTCTGTTCATTCCCTCTGAAGCACCTGGCATTGGCCACTGTCGGAAGACAGGATACTGGACTAGATGGACCTTTGGTCTGACCCAATATGGCTGTTCTTATGTTCTAGGGTGTTACAGGCTGTCTCCTATTAAGTTCCTGGCCTACAAACAGAGAAGTTAGATAAAAATATAAAATCCTCTTGCTGGACAGTTGCAGCACAACTTTATTTCCTAGATTAGAGAACATTAGCACACAAGCAGGGTCACCCGGCGGGGGGCGGGGGGGGGGGGAAATGGGGCAATTTGCCCCAGGCCCCACAGGGGCCACCACGAGAATATAGTATTCTATAGTATTGCAACTTTTTTTTATGGAAGGGGGCCCCAAAATTGCTTTGCCCCAGGCCCCCTAAATCCTCTGGGCGGCTCTGCACACAAGCACCAAAACCAGCGAGAGAGCAAGCAGGCTGCTCCCAAAGGCAGCGAGGCACAATCCACCCACCTTGCTCGAGACAGCAGACTGACTGCTGAGGAGCCAGGTCACATGCTTCCCTATAAAGCAGAGGTTCTCAGGCTTTTTTTTTGTTGACAGACCCCTTTTCAAATGCAATGTTAAGCACGGACCCCCAACTGAGAAACTGATTGACAAAAGTATATGTGTAGTTCATATAAACACGCATTGTTAGTAATGCTTTAAGGAAAAGAGTATAAGACTAACAGATGACAGAGAGATGGGTGTCCTTGCTTCTTAGTACAGAATATAGGGGCCTAGGTTAGAGGTGGGGGTGGAAGGCTGGGGTGCTTTGGGCAGAGGACTGTTAGGGGATTCTTGGTGGGGGTAAGAGACTCACTGCCCAGTGGTGGATGGACGGGGAGTTGCTATAGGATGGGGCATGGTTTGGGCAGAGGGAGCTGGGTGCACAGGGGTGGTACGGACTCAGGACAGTTACAGCAATGGTGAATGAGGGGGTCACTGTGAGTCACGTCTGTGTGCGGGGCAGGGGAGGGAATCGTGTTACCTGTGCACTGACCCCGGCTGCTAGCGCTCCCCCTCCCACGCGCCAGCTGGCTTTCACGCTGGGCGCCACCATGATTTTTACCGGCTCAAAGCAGAGAAAGCGCCCCTGACCCGCCCAAGCCCGCATCATCCATAAATCCCACAATACCTGCTGTGAGGGGCACAAGTAGGAGAGACAGCTGGGTTCCAGTTGGCTTCGCCCCTCACATAAGGAATCGCGGGTGCGTAGAAAAGGTCAGTCATTTTTTATCGATGGATAGAGTTTGGGGGGCAATGCCCCTGCATCCCCCCCACTGCCACTCTCCACTTGGGACATGAAGTGAGATTGGTTTTTTGTAATATTTTGCAGCCCCCCCGTGCAGTCTCGAGGGAGCCCCATTTGAGAACCACTGTTATAGAGGCCCCCAGCCTGCATGCAGGACCAGGAAACCCCTTAGAATTTAGAGTTTGTAATTTTAACACCTTTTTCAATACACCGCATCTCCATGCGGGGATGGTCAGTTGGTTTGAACCTCACGTATCCCAGCAGGAGTTGGAAATGGTTTTCCTGCTGCTGCGGACTGGCAGAGTTAAGCAAAAGTTACAGGCTCCAGCTCCATGTTGTTCTCACACCGCCTACCGTCCTGGTGTGCTCCTGTTGGCAGGCGCAGAGGCCACACCCATGGAATCATTCTGCAGTGCCATTTCTCACCAACCATTGTGTTCTTGTATGCATGCCCTACAACGTGCTGCCTCCTAACACCCTCGCCCTGACTCGGAGAGAGGTTCATTCAGGAGCAGGACACAGGGGGAACGGGAGGGGCCCTGGTGTGAAATTGCTGATTATTCCACCTGGGCAAGCCTTTAGACAAACTCGTTAATCTGTCTCCAAGGCATAACTAAGCGATTTGGATCGGCCTCTAAGCCTGTTTGTTGGACAGCTGTTGGATAGGCCTCGCCCTGCTCCTCCTGTTCTGATACTACCCCGGGCAGAGGAGCATGACCGTTGTTATGTTCTCTAACGGAGCAGCACCAGTCGCAGAACTGCCAGTGCTCCCTAAAGTGTTACAATCAAACGTGCAAATGAGTGTGGCGTTCAGTTTCACAGGTGCTGAGATAACATTACCAGTGATCTCCCTGTACTGTGACTGACATTTCCTTGGCCTGCTCTTTTCCCCCATTAGTTGCATTTCTTTTAGAAAGGCATCCCATTTCGATGTGAAGACTTCAAGGGATGGAGGCTCTACCACGTCCCTGGGTAAATCGTGCCAGTGGTTACTGGCTTTCACCTTATTTCCAGTCTGAATTTGTGTGGCTTCAGGTTCCAGCCACTGCATCTTGGTCAGCCTTTGTCTGATCAATGGAAGAGCCCTCTGCCATCAGAAACCTTCTCCGCAGGTGGGCTGCAATAACTGAGCGTTGGAACGACCATCATTAAGCACTTGAACAGGGTGTTGTTAACATTCACTCAGAGCAAAAGAACAGTTTTGATCGCTACGACGCTCACAGCAATTTCATAGAGTTTAAGGCCACTAGATCGCCTAGTCCAACCTTCTATACAACACGGGCCATAGAATCGCACCTCTTCCTCCCGCAGTGACTTTAGTTAAACTGAAGCATGTCAGGCCCCAGGAGACTAAACTGTTGTGAGCCGTAGGCAGAAGACAGGAGAGACCAAGGTGCCACCAATACCTCAGGCCCCTGCAATGGGAGGGGATCGATGAGATGAGATATGCCCAGATGATCCCAGCAGGTGAACCATGCTGAAGAGGAAGGTGACAAACCTCCAAGGTCCCTGCCAATCTGACCGAGGGTGAAAATCCTTCCCAACCTCACATCTGGAGCTCAGCTGGACCCTGAGCATGTGAACAAGACACACCAGCCAGGCATCTAAGAGGGTTAACAGTACCACTGCAGAGCACAGGTCCACCCCGGCTGGTGTCCTGTGGCCAATCTCTGAAGCTTCAGAGGAAGGTGCTGGGGGAATGGGTGGGGGGGGGGGAACAGAATATATCTGGCCAATAGTGCATCGGGGGGTGGGGGAGGCTTCCTGACCCCTGCAGAAGACCGGCTGAAGCCCTGAAGCATGAGCAGTGTCTTACTCCAGAGCTGCAAGTGTTGTGAGCATTTTGAGGGCACTAGTTTCCTGCTGCTCCATGGCCTAGGAAGGAAGTGGAGGAACAGCGGGGTTCACATATCCCAAGGCCAGAAGGGGCCACCACGGCCGTACAGCCTGAATCCCTGTGCACATAGGCTGTAGAATTTCTCTCAGCACCTGGATTAAAGCCGCCCTTTGAGAAAGATATCTGATCTCATTTTAACAAGTCCAAGCAATGGTGATTGCACCACGTCCCTGGAAAGCCGTCCCCACGTTTAACCACCCTCTCTGCTAGGAAACTATCTCATTTCAAGGATAAATTTGCCTAACTTCAACTTCCAGCCATTGGATCTGGTTATGCCTTTGTCAGCAAGATTGTTTACCAGATATCTTTCCCCTTTACATCTCCCTTCGCACTAACTCCGTGCATTACTCTGACTGATCATTCCACTGCACTGTTTGTTCCTGGTAAATACGGAGCCAATTCTACTCAGTGCAGCCGCCTGTCTTGAACAAACATTCTGAACTGATTAAACGAAAAATGAAGACGTCTCATGTGCTCCTGGAGAAGTTCTGGAGACATCATATGAAAAACGGGGACTGTCAAAGTAGAACCAGAGATACAAGGTGGGTGAGGTCTGGACCTGAGGAAGAGCTTTGTATGGCTTGAATGCTTGTCTCTCACCAACAGAAGTTGGTCCAATAAAAAAATATAACTTGTCTCTAATATCCTGGGACTGACACAGCTACAACAACACTGTATAAAGTAGAACCGGGACATATGGTCACTTTAATGTTACCTCCCTAATTCTAATGGAGACTACATAGACACTTGGGTGCAGGAGCGGCTCCAGGCACCAACACAGCAAGCGCGTGCCTGGGGCAGCAAGCCGCGGGGCGTGGCCTGCCGGTTGCTGTGAGGGCAGCAGTCAGGCGGCATTCGGCAGCATGCCTGCGGGAGGTCCGCCGGTCCCGCGGATTCGGCGGCAGGGACGCCGAAGGCGCGGCACTGGCGGACCTCCCGCAGGCATGCCACCGAATCCGCGGGACCAGCGGACCTCCCTCAGGCATGCCACCGAATGCCGCCTGACTGCCGTGCTTGGAGCGGCAAAACACATAGAGCCACCCCTGCTTGGGTGCAAACAGCGCACTGCAATACAGCTTTGTTTTGTACGGCATTTTTTATACAAACCGTACCCTCTGAAGCCTTTACAAAGAGGTGCTGATCACCTGCAATTCTGCACACTGCTGGCACATAGAAATAATGACCCAATAGTAGGACTCTCCCATTAAAGCCAGTGGGAGCAGGGCCGCTGAGAGCCGGTTCGGGCCCCGGTGAAAAAAAAATTTCGGGCCCCCCAGCAAGGGCGGACCGGCTAAACAGGGCCGACGAGGGGGGTGGGTGGGGAGCCAGTGAAGCCGGGCCCTGGTAAGGCGACAAGAGGAAGGGGGGGAAGCCGGGCCCTGGGCTCCCTTCCGGACCGCCGGGCCCCGGTAATTTGTACCGGCTTCCCCCCCCTCTCGTCGGCCCTGAGTGGGAGTTGCGGGTGCACAACTTCAGGCCCTGTAATGATAAGCAGAGGAGAGCAGAGGGAGAGAAAAGCTAGGCCTAGGCTAGGGGAGAAAGAGAGTGTTAGGTGTTGGGTGTAACCACCTTTCATTCAAGATAAAAGGAAGTGCCTGAAACAATAGCCCTAGCCTCCAAAACACAGGCACACAGAAAAGCTTGAGTAGATGCTCAAGGGTCTCAAATGCAGGGACCAGAGCTTTGATTGGGGGAACTGTTTTTGTTTGTGTGCGAGCGACAAGAGAGGATGGAAGAGAGAGAACGGGCCAGAAGGCCAAGCAGACGATAACGGAAGTGGTGATAACATGACCCTAAGAGAAAGCTTTTTGGGCACAGAGTGCTGGCTGGAAAAGCAGGTTTGAAACAGCATGCAAAAGAACCGTCACCTGCTCTTTGGTTCCTACCGTGTTCAGGGAAACAGGACTTTGGCCCATGACTACACACCATGGCAATACAAAAAATAAATAAATAATGTACAAATCTTTGTAAATAAACAAGATTGCATCAAAGAAAGTACCTGACTATCAAGTTCTCCTCCTAGTGGAAACAACCCACAGAGCCTCGAACACGGGCTAGCCACTGGGGTCAAAAGGGGTTACAACAGGATTTGAGGATGTAGAGATACGGGAAGGCTATTCCAGATGATAGGAACTGCATAGAAGACTGGCACCAACCGTGATCAGAGGAGGGGGCGGCGCAGAGAAATGTGAATGTCAGAGAAGCAGTGTTTTGGAGTAGAAAGAGACAAGGTCTATTTTAAAAGGAAGGTAATTGTGGAACACTACAATATTTTGTAGGAAACAGTCCTGCATGGGTATTAGGCCTAGTAGGTATTTTCTCTCTCTAATTCTTGTGATCCTACAGTTTTTTATTGGGTCTTAAAACACATCCAGGCAGGCAGTTGTCTGAAGAGGGAGGTGAGATGGTCTTACTCCTTTGTACCCCGGAGAAGGCAGGCGGCAGCCTTTTGCAGACCCTGGCATCGGAAGAGTTTTTCCACTTTCCTTCATGTCTCAAAGGTTGAGAATCCACAGCAGTGGCAGCATAACCCGGATTTCCATGAACCTGTGTATGTGAAATGGGAGCACGCTCATCACAAATTGGTACATCTTTACCTTCAAGAGCTAGCCCAGCTGATTCCTATCTGCTTTTTGAATGCCACGCAAAACCCACTGGGTATAGTCTACATCTACATTGGCCAAAAATAAGGACGCGGCTCGGAATTTTGCATGTTGTGTCCAGTGGACGCCCTCTTCATCTGGAAAGTCCGTATACAAATAATAACCTGTAGAGCGAGAGGCAATCCCACTATTTTCATCACCCTCACAGGCCTGCAAAGTAGGTATCCATTTCCCAGAGGCTGTGTTCTCCTGATCTTTCTTTCAGATGAATCATCGGGAGGTTATCTGTAAATTGTAATGAGATAAAGGATTCCGGCACTTTGTCACGCCAGGGCAAAGCTCGTCAGCAATGAAATGATCCCGCTGAGTTTGTGTTCCCGAGAGCTCTAACAATAGAATTGTGACAATCTTCCACCTCATTTCTGACTTTAGTTGATCTCTGAATGCAATCTCCTTTAACAGACGTAACAGAGCTTGATTAGACCTGAATGATGGGGGATGCTGCTAGGGGAGCTGGGGAGAAATAGCCGATCCTGCAATAGATAGCGTCTACAGAGATCTAGAAAGTGCCACCCAGCCTGTTTCTCTGTCGGGGCAGGTTTGCTCCTATTGTAACATTCGCCACTGTTCCGACCAGTCTAGCTGGGACGGTGCCAAGCAAGGCAGCTTGCATCACCTCTGAACGACAGTTCCACAAGCTAAGAGCACACGCCTGATGCTCACACATGGTTTATGTTTCTGCTACAAGGGGGCTGCCCAAAGCATCCCGGATTTTGATTTTTCAACCAAGTTTTGTTTTGCTTTGATCCATTTTGATCCCCCACCCCCGTGTACTTCCCCTTTCAATTGCTAAGAAGTCGGCGGTCGGCCATCGTGTGAGAGGCAGAGCGGCACGCACACAGTTCAGAGAGCTGCCGTTTATCAACACTAATACCTAGCTGTCAAAACTTCAGACACCTGTCACCGTCTGGGAAAATCGCTTCCCTTTCACCAGAATTTTCTTGGGACCGAGGAGATGATGATGCAAACAGAGCTAACAGAAAGATTCAGGGTTAACTCCTCTGCAGGAATGGTGAGAGACCGGCCCCTCCGTATGCTAAACACACATTGTAATGGGACAATCCTCAACCAGCTCAGCATGGCGCCTAGGACCCATTTTCTTCTCATGCAAAGAAAGCTGCTCAGATATGGAAATCCATGCCAAGGTTTCCAAAAGTGACTCATGATTTTAGGTGTCCTAAAGCAGGCAGATTTTTAAAGTGCGGGCGCTCAGCACTTCTGAAAATCAGGCCTCTTTAAAGAGTCTCAAACTGGGCAGCCAAAAATACAAGGCATCCAAGAACCTCCTTCAAAAATCTTGGCCTCTAAGCTTAGCTCAATAAAGAGCTACTGCTGGAATAGTTAAAGGGATGGAAGACCCTAAAGCATTCAAGTAGCCCTGAGTGTGTCTTCATGGCTGTGCTATCTCATAGATGTTTCACTCTTGTTCTTTCTAGTTTGGGTTCCCTTTATCTCAGTGGTTCCCAAACTGGGGTTCATGAACCCCTGGGGGTTTGCAAAATGTTACAGGGGGTTCCCGGGGAAAAATTTCCTAATGGCAGACAGAGCTTGTCCCTAAGGACCCCGGGCAGCACGGGGCCAGCAGCCCGGGGCCCCTGGACTTCCAAGAGCTTAGCAGATCAAAGCAAGCATATCTGTCACACTAAGGAGATTTAAACTTCAAGACTCTTATAAGAAATGGAAAGGGAGGTGGATATTTTTTGCTGTTTTTAAAATTAAATAGGCAGCTAGTATTGTTTTTAAAATTATTCTGAAGAACAAGTTTAAGCTTTGTTGTAACGTGCGTTGTTTGCCTGGACTGCTCAAGACCTGAATGCTTGTGTAGGAGGAACTCTTTGAACTGGCATCTTAAATACGTTCATGATGTTTCACATCTGATACTCCTTGACGAAACATAGGAGCCCTGTCTTATAACGGGCTTATTCAAAGTGATACAAGCTATGAAAGTGAGATCTTGGAAAAGTGTTGCCGTTTTCATAATGTAATAAAAATACTGTAATGATAAATAATAAATAGTGTGTAATAAGCATGTCATAAAAACAAATTTTATATTTCCAAGATCACCGCTTTTATAATTTATACTCCGGTAAAGGAGAAAATCCCTGGAAATATTCATTTTTAGGACGGGGTCCATGAGACTTGATATTTTAGTGAAAGGGGTTCACAGGTTGTTAAAGTTTGGGAACCACTGCTTTATCTTAAACAAAAAGTCAGTCCAGTGAAGGTCTACGGCTGCTCATTGTGTATGGAAAACAATGGAACAGGCCAGGGGTTCAGATCAAGAACTGAACTTCCCTGCAGTTTGCAGTACAAGATGTATCCATTTGATCTGACTTTGCCTGGATCTGAGTGGATTCTTATTGTCAATGGGGGGAGGCAGCAAGGGAGAGCTAATGATCTCTTTAGCACTCAACAGACTAGTTATCTTGTGTAAGATAGAGGCTCATAATACTTACCCGCCTCCTGGGGTGGTGTGAGAATTGGATGTTGTTGCAGGTATTTGAAAAGTAAAAAGCACTGTCAC
Source organism: Emys orbicularis (assembly GCF_028017835.1). Classification (NCBI taxonomy): domain Eukaryota; kingdom Metazoa; phylum Chordata; order Testudines; family Emydidae; genus Emys; species Emys orbicularis. Next base: position 5,594,363 of record NC_088688.1, on the reverse strand, counting down.
TGTCTCAGGTGGGAGAGCACTCACTGGTGAGTCACCAGCACAGCAAGCTTCACCGTAGGAAGAAGATTGTCAGTCTCCAGGGTCCCTGCAATTATTTGCCTTTCTTCTGCGCCTTCAGCACTGCTAAGCAGCGGTAGCAGCTTTTGGACCCGTCCCAATAAGAACTGGACTGAGACGCACTGGGATCTGGGTGGGCTTAGAGACCACCGTTCTCAGCAGAAGAGTCTCAGACTCCCGGTGGGCGAACCGCCCTCCAAAATTAGTCTCCATTTCTATATTATCAACCCAAAGTGCTTTGAAAAAATCAGGCCTCAAAAACCCAACAATCGGATTAAACAAGATTTTTTTTTTTTTTTTTTTTATAAACAAAAACACCTTTGGGTTTCTTTTCATTAGCCTTCTGGCTTTCAAGCCTTTAGGGAACACTCGAGTCACATTTCCAAGCTGCTCTCTTGCAATCATGAGGGTTAGAAACTTACTTTCTTTTTCAATAATCCAGGGGGCAGGTAGAGTACAGGCTGTGGCCGGGCTGAGCTCCCTCCATGCCCACCCTGCAACTGGACCTCAGCCTGGACCTGGACCAGAAAGCGGAGTTCACCCACTATAGCAGAACCTAGGGTTTACCTGGACCAGCTACCCAGGGTGAGAACTACAGCTGCCTTGCCTGCACGAGGATTTTAACACATTAGAAAAGCCCTGCTTGCCCTAGGGGAGGACAAGGCCACAATTAGCAAGATGACGGTCCCTCCCACAAACCGCCCACAATCAAAGTGGGCAACAGGTGGATACAAACAAACCAGGCAGGGAGCTCATGAGACCAGTGTGAAAAGCCAAGGTTCCAGCACAGCAGCTGCCTAGCCATGCTCCAAGTTTTCCAAGGCATCATGGCACAGGCAAGTTTTAAGGGGGAATCTGGAGCAGCCTATTGTAAACCCCTCAAATTTCAGTTTACAGGGAGCATCTCCCATGCATAAGTGTGAAGGGGCTTCTGGGTAACTGTGACAATGAACAAGTAAGGCCGGGTTGGAGGACTCTAAGAGATGAGTAGCCAGGGCAAAGATACGTTGTGAAGGGCCTTAAAAGTTAAAACTGAGAAGTAAAAGCTTTCCAACCTGTTTTATCGCTGCTCAAGCTGTTTGCTAATGGAACGCAACGTGGGCCTGTCAGCATCGCCCCCCAGTTTCCAAAGTCACAGCAGAGGCATAAATCTGCTCTCGGATTTGATACGTGTTTCACCCACTAATTATATTTGACATTATAGCTAAATTGCACTAAAACCACCCTGGTGCAAACAGTGCTGGGTTTGGGGGAGGGGGGACGACGAGACGACAGTGCTACAAGAAAGGGTATTTACAGGCAATTTAACCCCTTGGGGGTGGCTTAACTCCTGGCATGTCTAAGTCCTCAACAATATTAACATACCCAACATTCAAAAATCGCGTCTGTGTCTCAGGAGACACGTTGGGACTTCTGAGAGCAATTTCAGTGAGACAGGAACACAGGCACTGCCATGCGGCATCGGACCCACGGTCCATTTAGCTCAGGATCCTGCCTCTGACCGTGGCCAGCACCAGCTGCTTCAGATGAAGGTGCAAGAACCCTGCAATAGCAGATATGGGATAAACTGCCTCCATATTAAGTCTCATCCTGATCTCTAGTAGTTAGAGGTTGGCTTAAGCCCTGAACCATTAGGTTTAATATCCCCTCCAGAATGCTTGTTAGCGGGAACTAAATGGGTATTGTGAATATTCAAAGTTAGGTGTCCAATCACTTTTTGAATCTTGCTAAGTTTTTGGCCTCAACGACATCCTGTGGCAGGGAGTTCCACAGTCAAATTACACACTGCATGAAAAAAAGTATTTCTTTTTACCAATTTTGAATACTTCACCCTTTAACTTCACTAAATGTCCCTTTGTTCTTGCACTGTAAGACAGGGAGAACAGAGGCTCCCAATCTACCTTCTCTAGCCCATTCATTGTTTTATATACTTTTATCGTGTCCCCGATTTCTCGCTTTTCAATACTCTAACTCTGGATAATCTTGCTCTCTATATAAATGCACACTTTGGGGGATTGGGGGGAGAGGGAGTGTATGTGAAGTGCTCTTATCAGAGAAATGCTATTGGTGACAAAAATAAAAGCAGTTATTATAAATATCTCTTTATTATACTAGGAAATGCCCTTCCTGTTTTACATCCCAGCAGATATTTGAGACATGGAAATTTTATATAAACGTTCACCATGATGAACAAATAGGAACATTTATGAACAATTCATCTCATCTTGAGATGATTTTGGAGAAGGTATAAAGAGGGGGTGTCTATGTCTATAGAAAATATTATCCCTTTTCAAGGGTTGCAATGCTTCTATGAATGAGATGTGTACCAGATTAACAGGATTTGAGATATTGCTCAAGAATTTTCTTCCCCTGAACAGCTTTATAAACAGAAAGGGTTACAGATATGGTACAGGAGGTCTAACAAGAGCTCTTGATGGTCTTAGATAGTCCATTTCTCTGTACGTGCCTCCACTGATCTGACCAGACCTTCTCCCAGGATCTCAAAGTCTTCTAGGATGGCTTCCACATTGGGAACGGTGACTAGCTCCTCACAGCTTAGAGATGCCATCATTCTTCCTTTCATGTTGGATGCCTGTAATACACATGCATATGAGTTGGGCTAACTGACATCTACATTTTGTGCCTAGCAATGCTGTATTCTTCTCCGGAAGTTAAATCTCTAATGCAACCCCTACCCACTCCTACCCCTCCGTAGTGAGCCCAACATGACAAGTAAATGCTACCACTGTCCGGTCTCACCACTTCTCTTCCAATCCTGTCCCCTTTTGCTAGCACTACGTTCACTTTTAACAGCTCCTGTTACAGTCAAGTGAGCTGCAAAATACACCGTGTAAACCAGAAGGCTGCAAAAGCATACACAACCAAGCAGCCCGCCAATATAACAACGATGCAATTTCCAATCACAATTACCCCTTATATGTGCGCGCTGAACACTGGAAAATTACTCACTGACCATCTTAGGAGGTGGGAACAGACGCAGGCAACCGATGCATAGAGGGTGTCTTAAAGGTCAACGGGTCAAAGACAACATGTCTGATCTGCCTTTGCTTTGATCTGTTACTGGCAGTTAAGAACCCGATCCAGCAAGCTACTGTAAGCATGGAATTATCTCACTGAAGTCAATAGAGCTATTCAGATGTGTAAAGCTAGGCATGGGCTTGGGGGCATCATCTCATTTCATGGCAATGAATGACTAGATTTCAAAGCAGCAGCACTGCAGGGCAGCAAGTGCCCCAGGCGCAGAGAGAGGAGCTACACGTGGTCCAAGGGACGGCAGAACAGGCAGGGTTGCCAGAAGAACTGTGGGCCATTAATCACAAGTTTCTTTGCGTCTTTGATGAGTTCCTCGTATAAAGCAGCATGAATCACATCCACGCCTGTGCATCAGACCCACCTTTACCATCCCCCAGGGACTCTCCAAGCCACACCTTTGCTCCCAAATAGCTTTGCACGTTAAACTGCGTGGCACAAACTCAGCATGAGCTCTGGGGTCCCAGTGCTGCCGTCCTGGACACCTACTGGTCAGTGGGAGCTACAGACACTTGGCACTTCTCAGGCCCGGGGGTGTCAAACTGGGCAGCCAAAAAACACAGGCTTCTTTTGAAAGTGGGGCTCTTTGCCTCAGTTTCCCTGTCAATGGAGACAGCACTCACCTACTCTCCAGGAGGGCTAAGGAGGGTGTGTGTGTGTTAGTGTTGGTCAAAGGATGTATGTATTGGGGGGTATTATTGCCTAGTGGATAGAGCTCTGGACTGGAACTCAGGAGACCTGGATTCTGTTCCCGATTCGGCCATTGGCTGGATGGCCTTGGGCAAGTCACTTTACCTCTCTGTGCCTCAGTTTCCCCGAGTGTGAGATGAGAGGATACTGACCGCCTTTGTAAAGCGTTTTGAGAGTTGTTCTGAGACACTAGGTGACACTATTGTTATTACAATACCCTCCAAACTTCCCACAGCACCGCAACAAACAACAAGAAACTAAAAGCAGAGGGTCAAAAACTCACCTTGAAAGGTTGGGGCTCGAAACTGGAGGGTTTCCACAAAACTCCAATCACCTCCCCGCCGTGCGAGTCATAGAAGAACAAGGCCAGGTCTCCAAAGGCCTCCTGGAAGAGGATTTGAAAGGAAGTCATGTCAGGCGTCACAAATCACACGTCACAAATCCTGTGTAATGCTCCCCAGGAGGGAGACACACCAAGGACACCGGCTCACGGCCAAGTAGGATCCGGTGAAAGATTCTTAGAAGTGCAGATTCTACAACTGTTCCATGGATTGCCACATCCCAACTTCAGTTAAAATGACCTGCTCTCCAAGGGCTGGCCACCGGGCTCCCCCCCACCCGTCCCGCAACAGAACCATACCAACTCCAATGCACTGGAACTTGTCATGCAGGAGGGGGGCGAGCTCTGTCAGCCACCGACTCTGCCGTAATAAATGTCACTACGAGGCAGCAACACCAGGGAAACCACTACAATAGGTAACAGCTCCCTGCAGCGTAGGGAAGAAAGAGGGGACTGCATCCAGCAAGCAGCCCCCAATGATCAGGGTTTTCCTTTTGCATCCCACAGCAGCATAAGGACAATATAAGAGGCGCTTAGAGCCACGGTGAAAGATCAATAAGAGACTTCAACCTGTCCCAGAATCTCCCCTCTAAACTAAGTCCTATCTCCCACTCTCTGGGCTGGACATAAATGGAGCAGACCGCACATTTAATAGAGAGGTGCAGTCCACAGAGAGTACAGTTCCCAGCAGGCCGTGCTCCCCTGGATCAGAGGGAGGACCATATTGCAGAACCATATGGTTTGCAATTAGCCTGCGTGCCATGCACTGGCCCTTCCTTGCTACCAAGTTCCTGCTCTAGTGAGGCTAACTCCTTCAGGATGAGAAACTCCTTTCTGCTGCAGGTCGCTCTTGAAAGTGGGGTGGGGAAGCCAGCTCATCAATGGACACAAATCAGACATCAAGAATTAGAACATTCAAAAACCAATAGGAGAACACTTCAATCTCCTTGGACACTCAATAACAGACTTAAAAGTGGCAATTCTTCAACAAAAAAACTTCAAAAACAGACTCCAACGAGAAACTGCAGAACTGGAATTAATTTGCAAACTGGACACCATCAAATTAGGCCTGAATAAAGACTGGGACTGGATAGGTCACTACAAAAACTATTTCCCCCCTGATGATATTCACACCTTCTTGTCAACTGTTGGAAATGGGCCACCTTGATTACATTGGCCTGATTAGCATTACAAGTGATTTTTTCCCCCTCCCTTGGTATTCACCCCTTCTTGTCAACTGTTGAGAATAGCCCACTTCCACCTTAATTGAATTGGCTCGTTGGCACTGACCCCCCCCCCCACTTGGTAAGGCAACTCCATCTTTTCATCTTTTCAGCCCACCAAAGCTGATGCCCAAATAAATGTGTTAGTCTCTAAGGTGCCACAAGGACTCCTCGTTGTAATCACTAGATCGGTGCACTAAAGCTAATGAAGCTCCTTCCTGCAGTTCCTCTCCCCCCACAGCCGAACTCCCACACCAATGCTCCAGGTGCGCTGCCAGTACGACACTGAAATGGCAAAATAATCACAAGGAAAGACTCGTGCCCAGCAATACAGCACCTTGGCTCACGGTAACTAGACAATTCAGTTTCCTTTTAAAAGTTTGCCCCTAGAACTGCTGTAATACTCTGTGGGGCTCTGCAGGGACTTGCTCTCATGGCATGAATACTTCAACAATGTGAATGACCCATCAAGTCCGTCCTCCCCCAGCCTCCTCAGGAGGCTGCCTGGAACAAGGGTTCAGAAGGAACGCTCGCAAACAATGATAAAAGCCCCAGCTTGATCGCCCTGGGCCCACACGACCCAACTCCAGTGCAGCAGGCGTGAGGGGGGAGGGTTGATGACTGAGCTACCTGAACACATGCCACCAGACACGTGGGGAACAGGGATCAGATCTCAGACACAGGGACAGCGACGGGAGGAATCATAGAATATACTGAGAAAGCAGATGATCAGTGAGTTATCTTAAGTGCCTGTACACAAATGCAAGAAGCCTGGGAAACAAGCAGGGAGAACTCGAAGTCCTGGCCCAGTTGAGGAATTATGATGTGAGTGGAATAACAGAGACTTGGTGGGATAACTCACATGACTGGAGCACTGTCATGTATGGATATAAACTGTTCAGGAAGGACAGGCAGGGCAGAAAAGATGGGGGAGTTGCACTGTATGTAAGAGCAGTATGACTGCTCAGAGCTCCGGTATGAAACTGCAGAAAAACCTGAGAGTCTCTGGCTACGTAGACTCTCTCCTCAGGCCCTACGCTACCAGCACTCCTAGCTCTATCTTCGAGACACCACTGACTTCCTGAGGAAACTACAATCCATTGGCGATCTTCCAGAAAGCACCATCCTGGCCACTATGGATGTAGAAGCTCTCTATACCAACATTCCACACAAAGATGGACTACAAGCCGTCAGGAACAGTATCCCCGATACTGTCACGGCAAACCTGGTGGCTGAACTTTGTGACGTTGTCCTCACCCACAACTATTTCACATTTGGGGACAATGTATACCTTCAAGTCAGCGGCACTGCTATGGGTACCCACATGGCCTCACAGTATGCCAACATTTTTATGGCTGACTTAGAACAACACTTCCTCAGCTCTCATCCCCTAACGCCCCTACTCTACTAACGTGGGGTAATCACTATCTTGACTGGCACTCTGAGGCTCAGTAGCGCATCAGGAACTTCTTTTCTCAGGGTCAGTGGGAAGAGCCAGTGACAACGTCTAGGCAGCCAGCCGGAGGATTGTTTCAGCATCCAGTGGCATTACAGAAGGAAAGTGACACCAGGATTGGAATTTGCCCATAGAGATTGAAAGTCACCAAGAAATTTGAAAAAAGGACAAACAGAAGAGCTACCATTTTTGTGCAACACACTAAAAACCAATGGCTGGGTTCCCAGAGATTTGCGTGGGCCTGCCAACATACTGTTCTGCATGTGCCAACCACAGAAGGAAAGCAGCCATGTTCTTTGGGCTGCATTAAATAAAAGGTTGCCAAATTGTAGGGGTAGGATTTTACATTTGTATTAAATATAGTATATATCAATGTATGTTTTAAGTTCATCCTGCCAGCCGTCCATTTTAAAAAGCAAAAAGAAATGACCCTCTGGGGCACTGGTAGAAACGCATCTGACAGACTGCCAGTGTCTGTATTGATTAAGGCAGAGATAGACCAGAACAGTCCTTATGACTGATTATGGTCACCTTTTGTTTTAGAATAAGCTGTATTATAAAAAAATGGGGCCTTGTTTCCTATATGCATTACAAACTAGCCCCTCTAGTCATTCTTTTTGTTTTAAGATCTAGTAAGTAAAAAATAGAATTTTAAATTGTGTTTATGTTAATTAAATTAAAGAAATGCTGAAGGCCCAAGCCACAGTGTAAACTATTTTAATCACAAAATTTAGTGAGGTTTAATTTCTAATGCCATTCTTGCTCAATATAAAACACTGCTGTTTGTATATCTTTGAAGGTCTCTGTAAAACCTGTTTTTGTAAATAAAAAGTGTATGCATAAAAAAAAAGTGTAAAGGCCGTTGTCGGAGCCAAATGGTCCCAAAGAAGGGGAGTGTAGGGGTAATTTAACAAACTTATCAACGCCAAAGAACCATCAACGCACATCCATAACTAAGGGAAGGCAAATTAACAACCCCAAGGTAAAGGCTGGCACCCCAAAAAACAAAACAATTAAATCAAATCAAAATGGCCCTCTCAAAGGTACTTTAAAATGTAACATCAAAAAATAACACCAATTAAAAAGTAACCAGTCATAAACTAACAGCAAAATCCATAGACTTCAACAAACACACACACACACACACACACACACACACACACACACAAAAGACTATTAAAAACAGGGTGCTTTGCCATGGGGCTTTGGGTTCGTCTTGCCACAACTCCAAAAGCATCGGATCGCGACTGACAGAGCCCGGCTCCCCATTGCGACCAATCTGGCTGGCCACTAAATTAATGCAGCCTCTGGACTGGTAAACATTGACTGGCGGGACTGTGTGCATAGTGTGTACGTGTATATGTAACTAAAATGCATATGCTAACTGCTGTATTCTCAATAAATGCGGCATGTTGCCTTCTCCCCTATAAAAAAAAAAAATCTCGTGTACTTTGTATGAGCATAACAAAATGAGTCGGCGAATCGCACAAGATAGATATGGAAGAGCCCCATTGGGCCATCTCCCTGACAAAGGGAGAGCTGTTCCATCTAGTATTGTTTACTGGTGCACTGTTTGGTCTTGCATGACTGAATTTTCACTCCTTTCTTTGGAAGATTGCTCCACAGACTCTGTAGGGAGACAGAGCATTGTTCTGCAATTTCTAGGAGGGTGTTGCAAACGGTGGAGAATAAAGAGTACATCAAGTGACTAATACATATCCTCTTAGCTGAGGTTAACCTCAGAGAGAATGTGGGAGAAATATTGGAACTATATACGGGCGAGTATGTGTACATGCATACACGCACCCACCCAACACATCTGCCTGTATACTACGAGTCACGGACTTGTTTTGCAATGTGACAACAGAGAATTTCCTAAAGCCACTTGCCAGATTCACCCGTCAGAGAGGCCTTTATTCAGAACAGAAACATTTCCTTTCTTCTAGAGGGAAGAGTCCACAGATTCCATCATATCCAGGACAAAAACCTTCTTCATCCCCAGAAGTCTATTTTTTTCCTCCTCTCACAGTGTATGAGCATATATATTTGCCCACCATTGCTTTAAGGCAGAAATAAAAGTTGTTTCGCAGTAGGAAACATTCGGAGTGAAATTCAGAAATTTCACTATGTTCAATAACTGTTAGTTAATCCTTAGAGAATTCAGTGCGTGGAAGCATCTCAAACCTTCCAGGATCTTCAAAGGGCTGGTCACTCCCATCCTGCCCTGAGACTTCTGGTTCTGCCACTCGGCAAACCGTTACAGGAGAAGACACACTGTCCGGGGTCTGTGGACCTACCCACCAGAAGAAAGGTTTTTCTTTTTCTTCTGCACACAGAAGATCCACAGACCCCTTACAGTGGGCTGTCCAGGAGCAGTCTGCAGTCAGGGAGGGTTTGATATAACAAAACTCTATGCAGCTGAGTAAATAGACTCTTAATCTGTGGAACCACAGCATGCAGAATCCTTTGCTCAAATACTGCTTTTGAGAAGCTTGTAATACTTTGTAAACTTATGCACGCTACGAAGAGAGTCCACAAAATCTTTCAGTCCAGGAGGTAGCCACTGGGGGAGCTCTGAGTTTCTGGCCTTGTAAACTTCTGTTTTGCACCATTGTATCCACCTGGACATGAATGAATGGAATAAAACAATGACCTTTCGCCAACAGATGGAATAAAACAGAAAGGAGTCTGATTTTCTGAACTCTTTTGTATCTTTGATGTAGATCTTCAACTCTCTCCTAACATCCAGGGTATGCCAAAGGTTTTCAGTAGGATGTGGACAGAAAGAGGGGAAGGACTCTCTTGCGCCCTCTGGAATACTGAATTTGCCTTGGACATGAAAGCTGCATTGCTTCTTAAAACTTCGTCCTGATGGAAGGTGCAGCACTGTGGTTCTACTGATGAGACTCCCAGTTCTGAAACTCTTCTTGCAGAAGTGAGAGCTGAGTGCTACAAGGAAATAAGGAAATAAGGACATTTATCAGAGGTTCAAAGGGTTCTTAGTAAGCCATTTAGCACTAAGTTTAGGTACCAAGGGGGAATCCTGCAAACTGGAGTAGGGTTGACACGAGACGCTGCTCTAAAAAAATCTGGGTGGGACATGATCCTGCGTTTTCCTGTTGTCTGGAAGATACGGAGGTTGCAGCCACTTGAAATGTTAATGTTTGAGGTTTAAAGAGCAATGTGAGACCTTGGTGCAGGAATTTCACCTTAGCCTTGATAGGATCTATCTGCAAGTCTTTACACTGGGTCTCAAATCTGGACCAAATCCTCCTTATGCCTTATTTGTGGAGCTTTTTCTGGATGCTAAGAGCATGCTTCTTAGGGCCACTGAATATCCTTTTTTGTTTTAGCTGGAACCTCACAAATACCAAGAAACTAGATTCACCTTCCATGGGTCGGGGTGGAGGATCGGTCCTCATCATAGAAGATCCCATCAGTGTGGGAGAAACACAGGGTATTCTGCCTGCTGCACCAAGTCTGAAGCCCAGGCTCTCCACGTACAACGCAGGGCCACCAGAATTACCTCTGCTGTCTGCTTTGTAGCCTCTGAACTGCGTTGGGGAGCGCTGCAAATCGTGGAAAGGCGGACAGCAGCAGCCCTTCCAGCCACGGAAAGGGTGCATCCATGGCTACAGGTCAGTGAACCCTTCACCTGGGGCAGAAAGTGGGAATCTCTGCATTGAATTGGGAAGCAAATGGGTGACCGAGGGCTCTGAGTATTGAGTCGAAGACCTCTGGGTGAAGACTCCACTTCTCTGGCTCTCTCCTCTGTCTGCTCAACCACTCTGCCCGGGTGTATAACTCTCCTCTTATGCCGAGAGCTCAGAAGGGACAGAGGGTTCTTTTCTCCCCATGAACGTAGCAGGTTGGTTTCTCGTAACATGGCTGTGGATCTGGTGCCTCCTGGTTTGCTGACAAAAGCTACTGTAGCTTGTGCTCGGACATCGTTAGAACATCTCTGTTGCTCAACTCTGCGGCTAGTGCTTTCAGGGATAGCTAACTGCTCTGAGCTCAAGCCAGTTAATACTACATCAAAGCTCCTTCTCCATCCGTGCCATTGTATGAATCTGTTCTTTGAATGAGCTCCCCTTTCTCTGAGACGGGCATCGAATGGAGAGAACTGCGGTCACAGCTCCGAAATCTTGGGGATCTATGAGTCTCTTGACTTCCAGACACCAGGAGAGGGATTTCCCCAAAGAGTCTACCCCCTGGATATGCAGAAGAGGCTTCAAAGTCCCTCCTTAAGAAGGGGGTCCATCTTCCCGTCCGTCTGGTCTTTGAGGAGGAAAATCACCCTCAGCTAGGATCACCATGTCTTGTACTAGGGATGGATCCATGAACATTATTGTGCCTCTGGGCCAGTCTCCATTGCCAGGAGACTGGTGTCACGCCTACTAGTCGCATTCTGCACCATGATCTTCCATGCAAAGCTGGGAGCCATTCACATGCCCTTCCCAAACCAGAGTGCTTCTCGCACAGCAGCTGATGAGACAGGGTTGCACGCCCGCAAAGCATCTGCTGCCCAGATTGAATGCTGCTAAAGCTGCTGCCACGTGCCCACTGGGTGGCTGACACAGGTGAGGGGATAAGGGCTTTGCCAGCGTGCACTGGTGAAACACGCTCTGTTTATCCACAGAGCAGGCTTCCCCTCGCTAACGTGTCTGAAACCAACCCTGGAGAGACCATCCTCCATGAGCGAATAAGGACTTCAGTTCCCATGGCTGGTTCAATCCTTAGCTTCCCTGCAGAGACTACTACGGAGCCAATTAGTGCCAGCGGCAGTGGTTTCCACCTTGTGGACACCTGCGGCATCCAGACTCATGACACGTAGGCTACCCAACAACCATCATGTGCAGCATCACCTAGATGTGGACACAGCCATGATCAGTCCCTGTGAGCCACTCATCCCGCCGCACCCTGTACTCCTCTTTTCTATCAGGCGCTCAAAGAGAGCTCTCTGCAGTGATCCCACTGCTCCAGCACCCACCACGGCCAGGTTAGGGGGCCAGAAGCATTAAATTAACTGAACCACGAAGACACTGTTAGGGCCACCATTTGCACTGGGATTGTGAGGTCCCTACGCAGGGCTCCAGGTGCTATCTCCTAGAACTGGAAGGGACCCCGAAAGGTCATCGAGTCCAGACCCTGGCCTTCACTAGCAGGACCAAGTACTGATTTTGCCCCAGATCCCTAAGTGGCCCCCTCAAGGATTGAACTCACAACCCTGGGTTTAGCAGGCCAATGCTCAAACCACTGAGCTATCCTCTGCTATGGCGATTCTTTCACCGGCTGACATCCCCACTCCCGTGGAATAGGGATGCAGTCACTATATGCAGGTGATGGAGAGGTTCCAGTATCCAATTCCTGCAGTGAAAGCAATCTGCACACAAGATACCCACACAGAGCAGCTGAGCATGCGTGCATACCCACCCCTGAGGCCCACAGCCACGCTTACCCTCAGCTCCTGGAGGTAGCACTGTACTGGATCATAACCCACCACTGGGAAAGTGAGGGTCTTGACCGGAGCATCGCTCTTCAGCATTCCCCGGCTGAACGACTTCGCCGGTCGGTCCACGCCCTCCAGGTGCCTGGGGACCTGCTTGGCATTCAGGTGGATAAGGATGTCATAGAAATCCAGCGGTGGGCGGAAGACCATCTGCAGAAGGGGAGGAGAGGGAGACAGGGGTAACACTGCTTGCAATATGCAAGATAGAGTATAGGAGCCTTGGATCTCATGCCCAGGTATCCCGGAGGAGGGAACAATACCCCACCAAGTTCCCGGCATCATTAACTCTTCAATGTCCCATTCCGGGCTAGCACCTGTTTCAGTACCTTTGCTGAAAGGGCTTTTTAATCAACCCAGTTAGGGATGCAAATAGCCTTTAAAAAAAAGTAACCGCTTAAACTATTCAAATTGTATCGGTTAAACGTTTAACCATTAAGGAGTTCACAACAGAGGTGGGGAACTAGGAGTGCGGTTGGGGGGGGGGGGTGTTGTGTTGCTGCAGCATCCCCATGTTTTACGTGGGGCTCCCCTGCCAGCCCCATGTGTGCCCCGGGTCCCGGCTGCCAGGAGTCCTGGGCGTAGGGCCCGCAGCCGAGTTTAAATGTTAACTGAATACATTACCAATAAAACTGAGGCTTATCAGTTAACCGGTGAACATTTTACATCCCTAGTTAGAGTAGGAGACCGGGAGTGTGATCTAGTGACTGAAGCAGGAAGGAGGAGTCAGGACTTCTGGGCCCGACTCGCAGCCCAGCCACTGACTTGCTACGAGACCACGGACAAGTCTACGCAGCAAAGACCCCGCGGCCGGCCTGTGTCAGCCGACTCGGGCTCCGGGGGCTCAGGCTGCGGGGCTGTTTCATTGCTGTGTAGCCAAGCTCTGGGACCTTCCCACCTCGCAGGATCCTAGAGCCCAGGCTCCAGCCCGAGCCCTGAAGTCTACACTGCAATGAAACAGCCCCGTGAGCCCGAGTCGGCATGGGCCAGCAGCTGGTGTAGACACACCTTTAATCTCTTCTTGCCTTGGCTTCCCCATCTGGGTAGTAGAGTTAATTGCATCTACCTCATAAAGCATTTTGACAGCCTCAGAACGAAAGATCCTAAGAGCAACATATTATGGTTACACCGCCCGGGTCAGTGGCATGCAAGATAGTAACTATGTGCATGTCACGGCAAACGATGAATCAGATTCACACTACGGGGGGGAACAGAGCAGCCCTCACTAATGGGTGCAACAGGGGACAGGAAAACCCTCCCGCAGGGTCAAGCAACATGTGGATATGCTGATGGAAGGATTTAAATCCCGTGTCTCAAACAGCACGGGAAGCTAAGTCAGGGTCTCTCTCGGTGTAGGACAGCCGCTGCATTACTTGCTCAGGGCACGTCTGTGAGAGTCATGACAGATTAAAGGGAGAGGGAATGGAAAGGATGTTAGATTATTCGTCAGCAGGCCAGGGAAGAAACCCCAGCATCCTAAATGCATTCATTTCTGGTGGGCTGCGTGCTGCAGCTTCCTCTCTGAAAAGGGAACCAGAGTTCAAACAGAGGGAGCAGGAAACAATTGAAAACCAGGATTCCTGGAGCCATGCTCAGTGTCGCCTCCCTCCTCTCATCAGCCTGGGATTTTCTGTCTGCTGCAAGGCCACTTGAAGCCAGCCATGAGGAAGGGAATAAAATGCACTGCCCAGCTGCTGTCGTGCAGTCTGAACTCTCTCACCCACCCACCGTTTGAGAAGAGCTGGTCATGAGGAAGGGAATAAAATGCACTGCCCAGCTGCTGTCGTGCAGTCTGAACTCTCTCACCCACCCACAGTTTGAGAAGAGCTGGTCACGTCGGATGATCGGGGCAGGGGAGAGGGCGGCTGCTTTCCACGCCAACCTGGGCTCCCAGGCCTGCGGAGAGACCGAGCCACTGTGTTCTAGCCAGGCGGTGGGGAGGGGCCAGCTGGGCTATGCTTCTCACTCCCCGGCCCACTGAAGCTGGGAGCAATGCTGATCAGCAATACCACCAGCTCAGAGAGGAGCACGGGAGCCCCAGACCCTCAGGCAGCCCTGGCCAGAAGATCTGACAGTAGCCTGCTTAGGGACCAAGCATATGCTCTCTCATCCTGGCTACGAGGCGGGTGGACCCACGGGGCCTCCTTCGTGTGTGAAACGAGGGTAAGGCCCAGGAGACAGAAAACTCATTGGGAGAGGGACAATGTCAGGGACCCTCAGGGGTGCAGTAAGGAGGCACCTAAAGATCACGGAGGTCAAGGGTGACATTGGCTAGGGAGACAAAGAGGATGTAGAGTGGCGTGGACTCCCAGCATTAACAGGCTCCCTGCAGAGGGCATGTGGAGCTGAACTAAGCTCAAGGGCATCTCTAGGGCTATGTAACACAATGAGACGGCCCCCTCCCTCAGAACCCCCTAGCCCCTGTGCCAGGGAGGTGGGGATTTCATCTCCGGCCTTCCACCGCCCCAGTGCTGCAGCCGGTCCCTCAGAGGACAGCTGAGTCTTCAACCACGCACAGGCGGAGGAGGAGACAGGTTTATTATTAACAGAGCGGAGCGATGCCGGACAGATAAATATTTGGACAGAGAGGAGATGTGGGGATTTGGCCGCTGCTGCGTTAAAATGGAAAAAGCAGCTCATCTGTGGAATAAATGATGTCGCCAACCACTGCCCCATCAGCATAGAAACACACGGGTTGGGGAACGCCGCCCAGGGAGGCGTGGAGGCTGGTCAGCAGCCAGGCTTTGTGGAGGGTAACAATCGGACAGCCCGGAATTCTTAGCAGCTCTGTGGCCTAGCCTGCAGGGCCAGGCGAAAGTTATTCAGACGGAGCCTCCCCCCCGCGAGAAGCTGCCGCAGAGCATCTGCCAAGGTCCCTTTGCAGGTGGAGGGCCTGCGGGCCTTTGGCTTGCTCTATTTGGCCTGCTCTGCCCTTAGGGAGAAGGAAGGTAAGAGAGAAAGAGCTTGGCGGGTGGTCCTGTCTAGAGAACAGGGCCCTGGGAAGTTTTGGCTTCTGCAGGAGAAGAGATTGGATGGGCGGGAGATTTTGTTCAGTGCTGCCTCCCAAAGGAGCCTGAACAGCTAGGATGCTAATGGAGAAAAGCAGGGGTCCCGCTGCCCTGGCAGAGTTCTGGGGCATAGACGGGGGGGGGGGGGTGCTCAACCCCACGGACCAGTCTGAACTGCAGCCCCAAGTGTCTCAAAAACATGAGAAAGGTCAGGGTGCAGCATGGCCTGGTTACGGCAGCCACTCCCTGCTCCGCATTCCATCCCTTCTGATTCAACTGAGGAGGGTGCAGCTCGCAGCTGCATTTTACAAGGCATTTTTCCCCCCACGGCCCTGGAAACCGTGTCCTCTGATCTCCCCAGAGAACGTTACAGCTCCGAGGGTAGACGAGCAAGCGTCGCCTGTGCTGCCCTGCTAAGGTGACTTAGGTCTGGAGGGACCACCTCTAAGACAGAGAGGCGAGTTCCATTTTCATAGCCCATTAGATCCTCAACTTCCCTGTTGAAACTGCCAATAAAGGAACCAACTAATGCCAAGCCCTCTGGCTGGGGCATTGCGATGTTAACGCCCAGCCACAGGGAACTCAGTCCCACCAGCTCCTTTCACTAGCCACAGCTTCTGTTATCTCTCTGCTCTGTCCTCGAACATGCAGCTGAAGGTTTGGTCTGAGAGTCATATCAACCACATAGAGCTAATTTTCGGGTACTGCCAGACCCCTCCAAGCCACTGTCCAAAGTAAAGGAAGCTAATTTAGGCCAGTCTACACACAAAGTTGCACCGGTTTAACATCATACAACATCACACCTTTAGTTGAAACAGCTTCAACTCTGGTGGGCAGACAAGCCATTAGCCTGATGAAAGGGATTAGCCACACTCTGGCTCTGCCTTTTGGTACGGCTGCCCTGCTCCTGTTGCTTGGCTTCTCCATTACTGGAAGTTTGCAACTATAGTAGCCTGTTCTGCTAATCTCTTTGTGGATGAATAGTCCTTTTGATCCACCCAGAAGACCACATCATCCATCAACGATCTTCTCTTTTTCTGCCTCATGTTCCTCTGCCATTAACTTTCCTTCCAGTGCCCATAAATATGCATCACCCACTGAACCTCTTAAAAATGTGCCCTGCAAATCAAATCTCTTTTTCCATAAGATCAGGAAACACTAGTTAGAGATTTCCAACCATCTCCAATACTTTTTCACTGGTTGTGCAGTCTATCCATGATATTTTTAGAATTTTTCTATAACACCATAAGTCAAAGGATTGTATCTTCTTTATTCTGGATTGTTTGAATGTCCATGTTTCACAGTCATAATTTAACACAGACCAAAAGTAAGTTTAAGAGTCAGACTTTAGTCTTCAGATTTATGTCTCTTCTCGTCAGACGTTTATTCTTCCAGGATGTCTCTTTCTCTTGCTATGCTTGTGCTAACTTCAGTATCCAATCTTCCATCTTCTGTAATAATGGTTCCTAAGTAGTAATAGTTTCTCACTTGCTGAACGGCTGTGTCATTCACTGGAACCCATTGCATGTTTTCCCAGGATCCTTGCATATCACCATAGTTTATGTCTTATCTAGAATTCTTTGAGGGGGTCAATAAGCATGTGGACAAGGGGGATCCAGTGGATATAGTGTATTTAGATTTTCAGAATGCATTCAACAGGGTCCCTCTCAAACGCTATTAAGCAAAGTAAGCTGTCATGGGATAAGAGGAAAGGTCATGGATTGGTAACTGGTTAAAAGATAGGAAACAAAGGGTAGGAATAAATGGTCAGTTTTCAGAATGGAGAGAGGTAAATAATGGTGTCTCCCAGAGGTCTGTACTGGGCCCACTCCTATTCAACATATTCATAAATGATCTGGAACAAGGGATAAACAGTGAGGTGGCAAAATTTGCAGATGATACAAAACTACTCAAGATAGTTAAGTCCCAGGCAGACTGCAAAGCGCTACAAAAGGATCTCACAAAACTAGGTGACTGGGCAACAAAATAGCAGATGAAATTCAATGTTGATAAATGCAAAGTAATGCACAGTGGAAAACATAATCCCAATTATACATATAAAATGATGGGGTCTAAATTAGCAGTTATCACTCAAGAAAGAGATCTTGGAGTCGTTGTGGATAGCTCTCTGAAAACATCCACTCAATGCGCAGTGACAGTCAAAAAAAGCTAGCAAAATGTTGCGAATCATTAAGAAAGGGATAGATAATAAGACAGAAAATATCATATTGCCTCTATATAAATCCATGGTGCGCCCACATCTTGAATACTGCGTGCAAATGTGGTCACCCCATCCCAAAAAAGATATATTGGAATTGGAAAAGGTTCAGAAAAGGGCAACAAAAATTATTCGGGGTATGGCGCGTCTGCCATATGAGGAAAGATTAAGAAGACTGGGAATTTTCATTTTGGAAGAAAGACGACTAAGAGGGGATATGATAGAGGTCTATAAAATCATGACTGGTGTAGAAAAAGTAAATGAGGAAATGTTATTTACTCCTTCTCATAACACAAGAACTAAGGGTCACCCAATGAAATTAATAGGCAGCAGGTTTTAAAGAAACAAAAAGGAAATATTTCTTCACACAATGCACAGTCAATCTGTGGAACTCCTTGCCAGAGGATGTTGTGAAGAAGGCCAAGACTATAACAGGGTTCAAAAAAGAACTAGATAAATTCATGGAGGTTAGGTCCATCAATGGATATTAGCCAGGATGGGCAGGGATGGTGTCCCTAGCCTCTGTTTGACAGAAGCTGTGAATGGGCGACAGGGGATGGATCACTTCATGATTACCTGTTTTATTCATTGCCTGGCATTGGCCACTGTCAGAAGACAGGATACTGGGCTAGATGGACCTTTGGTCTGACCCAGTATGGCCGTTCTTATGTTGTCCACACTCAACTCTAGACCAGTGGTTCTCAACCATGGGTCCAAGGCCCCCTGGGGGGCCGTGAGCAGGTTTCAGGGGGGCCACCAAGCAGGGCCAGCATTAGATCGCTGGGGCCCAGGGCAGAAAGCCGAAGCCCTGCAGCATGGGGCTGACGCCTGGGCCCTGAGATCTGCCCTCCGAGGCTGAAGCCGAAGCCTGAACAATATAGCTCTGCGGGGGCCACTGTGGCATGAGGCCCCAGGCAATTGCCCTGCTTGCTACCCCCTAACGCCAGCCCTGGCTTTTACATGCAGAAAACCAGTTACTGTGACACAGGTGGGCCATGGAGTTTTTATAGCATGTTGGAGAGGGCCTCAGAAAGAAAAAAAGATTGAGAACCCCTGATCTAGACTATACTCCCCTGCTATATTCATTTATCAGCTCCACTAACTTCATCAGACATTCTGAATCCCCAACAGCACTGTGTCAATCTGCATAGCAAATGTTAACAACCCATCTTCCATTCATCTTAATACCCTTTCCTGTTTCTCAATTAATTTCATAAAACACTCGCTATAAATGTTGAATAAAGTTGGTGACATTATACAGCCTTCTCTCAATCTCCATTAGATTACCATTTCCATCTCCCATTACAAACACATTCTGACTCCAGTATCACTGTTTTATTACTCAGCATTCATTTCCATCAATCCCTACAGCTCTACTGAGCTATTTGTAGTGGCAGATTCTGTCAAATGCTTTTTGGAACTCAATGGAACACAAGTATACTGGTTTCACCATTTCAGCTGATCTTTCTAATAGGAGCTTCAAGTTCATAATGGTGTTTATCATGTCCTTTCCATGTTTGAAGCTGTATTGTTGTTCACTGACTTAATCACTCTTTCTTTGTATTCAGTCTTGAACAATTCACAGGAGTATCTTAGAGGCCTGTGATACCATGCTGATTGTTCTGTAGTCTTTACAGTCCATAGCATTGTTCTTTTTGGGGATGTGGATACACAATGAGGTTGTAAAATCTTCTGGCAGTTTCCCCCATCTCAAACATCTTTCATAACCTCTGGCAGGGCTCTCAAGCCTTCATTGCCTATGGTTTTTAATAATTCAGCCAATATTCCATAACATCCTAGCGTTTTTCCATTCTGAAGTCTTTTTACTGCTTCCATGATTTCTTTATTCATTACTGGTGGACTTGGTTGATTTCTACTTGAGGTTTTTCAGGCCTATCGCCACCATATAATTCCTTGATATATTCTCACCATCTATCGTTCTTATCTTTAGGGTCTGTCAAACATTGTCCGTTTACGTCCTTAAGGATCATATTGATCACCTTCCTTCTGTAATTAAAGGCTCTTATCTTCTGATGCATCTTACTTTATCTTCATCCAATTGTTCAATTTCTTTGCATTTCTCATTCAGCCATTCAAACTTTGCTAATCTGCATTTATCCTTTATCACTGTATTAAATCTTCGGTATTCTTTTTCTGTTGTCGATCCTTGTGCTTTTACTTTCCCTCTTTCGACCATCACAGCAATAATTTAAATCTGTTATCCATGTTTTTTTTTATTAGCTAGTAACTTCTTCCCAACATGTTTATTTGCAACTTCTTTTATAGCACCTTCCAGATATCCCCAGTCATCTGGTGCTTGGCTTTGCTAAGCTGCAAACATTGCTTAATGGGGGTCATTTTGCTCAAGTCTTTGTACCACGGATATACTTATTCCCAGAATCAGAAAGAATTTCCATGTCACTGCTATAGTGAACAGAAAGCTGAACTGGCAGCTAGATAAAGACTGACTAAATAAGACTATATATTAGAAGGAAGCTGCCACGTCCAACTGGCCCCAAAATACATAGATTGAGATTTTCAAAGCCGTCTCAGGGCTTCAGAAACATTTCTTTAAATGATACTTATGGTGAGTTTCTCTACATTCCCTAAATTACTTTTGAAAATCTCAGCTGTAGATTTTTAATCTGGCTGAGGCCTGTTAAGCAAGACGGGGGGTTTCAAAATATATGCCCCCATTCCTACTCTCTGTACCCATGAACGGTGCAGGCATTTCCCGCCATGGAAGTTAATATTTTATTGATCATTCATCACACTGAAACTGCTGGGAAATGAATGGAGGTACCAGCATTGCAGAGTCTGGGAAAGACACAGACTTTCAGAGTTGCTGTTAGCTCCGTTCTAATGGCAGCTGCTCAATTTCTTTATTTTAAAAATAATACACTTCCCAGCACCTCTGGAAGTCTGGATTACATATCCCAGTTTGATTTGCTAGGCACTGCCAACCCACCCAAGAATATAAACCAGGTCAGCACAGCTGTATCATGACAGATTTGTGGGGTCAGGAATTTGTTTTTTCTCTAGCTACTATGAAAAACTTCTCTGCTCTCAAGTCTTTGTAGTTCCTGCCTGTTGACCTTCACAGGTCGATATGGCCCATTGGTTAGAGCCGAGAATTGAAGGGTCCAGCTCTGCCAATGACCCACTGGGCGAGTGAGTGCATTTTTCTGTGCCTCTGTTTAACCACCTGTAACAAAACCTCTTTCAGGTTTTGAAAGACTTCATTCCTGTTTGCACGTTGCTCTGTTATTATTCATTACAATCTACGTAGGCAAGACAGGCAAAGAGCAGGAGGGGAAACAGCGTCACACAGAGGGGAAGTGACTTGCTCAGCGTCACACAGAAAGGAAGTGACAGAACTGGTGTCACGAACATCTCCCCAGTGCCCGGAGTGAACGGGTGACATGCAAAAAGCATCACTTAACAGTTGCTGAATAAGACACGGTGATGACATCTCTGTGGTGACGGCAGCACAGCCTCCCCCTCTCTCTATCCTTATCCCCACTTCCAACCACTCCTATGGGCTTAATACAAACGGTTTGCCCTGCCTCCTCGCTAGCCCATGTGTGGGGCTTGTCCTGACTCCTGTCATCACAAGCCTCACTCAGGGAACCAGCCTCAGAAGCAGGGGCCGGAGCAGATCTGGCATGGAGCCAGCAGCAGGCAAAGAGAGTCAGGATGGCAGGGAGCCTACACAGAGGAAGGAGGCAAGGGGGAAGAGGGGTTACATGAGAGAAAAGCGGGTGAGGAAGCGGAGAGGGGGCAAGGCAATGGGTGGTGCTTTATCTCAGCTGGAGTCCCTCTTGGTAGGGCCCTAGGACCACGCCGATATAGCCCAGCATGTCAGAGCTGGGTGCGTCCCTTGGGCAGCCATTCTGGAAACCACACCACTTTCAGACACAGACTTACGAGTTTAGAAAGAGCTCTGCCCTCGTGCCAGGCCTGAGGAGCTCAGGATCCACACATCCCTACCCCGCACGCTTCTCTCGGCAGCGCCAGAGTCCC
Source organism: Emys orbicularis (assembly GCF_028017835.1). Lineage (NCBI taxonomy): Eukaryota > Metazoa > Chordata > Testudines > Emydidae > Emys > Emys orbicularis. The sequence goes on along the minus strand of NC_088688.1, from coordinate 5,572,791 downwards.
ACCCTGGAAAGACAAGGCAAGCTTCACGGGCGCTGCCCATGCCCACCTCCTTTCCCACGATGCCTTTTCTTTCCAGCGGAGTAATTTAATATAAAAGCCAGCCCAAGCCAGAGGCAGCCTCCTCATGGAAACAAAACAGCAGCCAACAAAGGTGGCTCCTGAGAGTTATTCTAGGCAGCTTTCCACCAAGCTCGACAGGGAGCGACGTCAAGACACACGAAGAACCAAACTCCCCCGTGAGAGGGGCCCAGGCTAACCAGGGAAGAAAGCCGCACAAATACCCAACAGCAGCTGTCAATCCCTGACCCAGTGGAATGCAAGGCCTCGCCCAAGCTGCCGGGAGCCCTGCCAAGGGCTGGCTCCATGGAACACCTCCACCTGCCTTTGCAGCAACACAGGCCGATGGAGTGTAACAACCAGCCGTTGGGGGGAGGGGGGAATAAGGGGTGTGTGCACAAGGGGATTACAGGTGGAGCACTAGTGATAGCTGGAGTCCCAGCTGCCCGAGCCTTCCCACATAAACATCAGTGCGAGTCACTCATGACTTTCTGAAGTTTCCACTGCTCAGGGTGGAGCGTTCCAGGCTTGGCTTCTGCCCCACGGAAAATCTTGTGTGTGTGTGTGGATGCAAAAATTTCAACAAGCATACTCGAGCCATTTCTCGTGGGCAAAGGGGATTACAAATTCCCCAGTATTTAAAAAAAAATAAAAAAAAAATTGGTTTTTATTCCCTTTTAATTCTCACCCCCCACCAGCTCTAACATCAAAGTAGATGGGGAGCACAAAGACAAACCGTGGGAGGGAGACGGACAGCCCTCACGCAGAAGGCCCTTCGGTGATCCCGCAAAGGCTGGCTCCGACCTGGCAGTGAGCAGTCCAGTAAGTGTCTCAGCACCTTGAGCCATTTTTTTTCCCTACACTCCCTCCCCCCCCCGCCCAAACCGACAAGGAAGTTAAGTGTAAACCTAAAAAAAACCCCACACGTTTTAAAAGCAGCCTCTAAGTTTGGGCATCTCCAGAGGCCCAATTTCAGAGATTCTGAGCACTACACCTTCAACAAGAGCCATCGGTGCTCAGAACCTCAGAAATACCTGGCCTTGTACATCTCAAGTTGGGCACCCAAAATGAAAATGCCCCAAATTAGCAGACCCCTTGAAAAATGCACAATGTCCACAAAACACCAGGGACTGAGGTAGGAAACGTATAAGAGTCGGAAATTCACAGACATTGATGCCACAAGTTAACATAACCCCATACAAAAAGTCTATGGGATCACAGATGCCCCCTTGCGCGCACACACAAAACTGGCAGTCCTTCCGAGCAGTGAAGTCAGAAATAACTGGGATACACTTATGAACAACTTGAGAGCACAGACAATAAGAAAACAACACACATGCTCCAGGCTGCTGGAGCTGCAGTTGTCACAGGAACCAATTCCTATGCTTTACATCTCCATTCTGCTGTCATTAACGTTATTCTTTTGCACTTAAAAGTCTCTTTCCCTCGCCCCTCTTGGTTTCCTATTCTCTGCAGAAGTTGGCTGCCAGCTCCCACGCTGCCATTTAGATGAGTAAGAGGAGCAGGCAGGATTGAACAAAAGCCACTGTTTGAGAGAGAATCCTTGGAACTGCACGTTGTCCCTGACCTGGTTCAAAAAATAAAAATTTTAATTAAAGCTTTACCACAGCTTATTAAAATCCAAGATCAACTTGGACTCAGGAAGAGGACCTCACATGGCGGCTACAATAACGTAGTCTAGAAAAACAAGAGACATTTGTTATTCTTACGTAAAATTAAGCCCCAATCCTGCAATCAGATCCATGCAGACACCTGTGTCTATGTAAAGCTTTTTGCCTCCCTGTGAGGCTCAGTTCACAGACTCTGGGCCGAAGTCCCTGACCACCATGGGCATCCTCAGCCACAGAAGAATCATTTATTTTTGCTTTCATATTTAAAAAGCTTGGTGTCTATGGTCTACCAATGCAAGTCTGCGAGTGTTTTGCCAAAATAAACCCGTAGAGCCCAACCCTACAAGGTGTTTAGGGCCATTAATGACTCCTTGTTTGGACTGCAGTAGTGCGCAGAGGTTCCATCTCTGATCAAGCTAGGAGCTGCACAAACACACAGTAGCAGACAGACACTCCCTGTGCTGAAAAGCTGACAATGCAAAGTGACGGGACGGGCGAAATGCTGGAGAAAAAGCGCTGCTGTGCCCATTTTACTGAGCTCAGCTAGAGATTACGGCCCAGGTTTTTAAAGCTGTTCAGGCGTTGCGGCACTTAACACGATGCTGATTTTAACGACGCCTAAATAACTTTACAAAGCTGTGCCCAAGGCCACCCAGGATGTCTGTGGCAGAGCTGGAAATTGAACCCAGATTTCCTGAACGCCAGTCTACCTGTCTTAACCACAAGGCCAGTCTTCTTCTTAAGCCCTGCTAGCTTCAATGAGAGCTGGGGGTGCTCAGCACCTCCTAGCACCAGGCCCTGGAAGCTTGTGCTCCAGCAGGCACACAACATTAAAGAGGAAAAAAATAGAAAATGTTTGGGGCCAGATCCTGCTCACAGGCACAGGCTCAGGTTTTCAGAGGTCCTCAGGGATTGCTCCACTCGGGGCTGCAACACCAACAAACTGAAGTCCCACTGAATCCCCGTGACAATGCCAATTTTGAAAATGAGACTTGGGGCTTGCAAGAATTAAGAATCTGGGCCTATTCTTAGTGCTGTGACCAGTCTCGTTAGAAGTCATTAAACGCTGCTCAGGATCAGACGCCCAATATTTTCCTCCTCAACAACAACTTGCAGGCTCAATTAACGTTCTCCCTTTATGCCACAGTATCCAAAATGCAGGTAATTCTCCTGGGTAAAGCTCTAGATAAAGCACTGGCAACCAACAAATTAACTTCCTTTGAAAACAAGAATTCAAGGAATAAGCAGCAACTTATGGGGCTTCCCCACAAGGGGGCTGCTCCGAGACTGGAAGTTTAAAAACAGACCTGCTCTGGAAATGGAAAGTAGGGAGAGGGGACCAAACAAGAACTCACAGCGTCAGTAAAGGACTGCAGGGTAAAGATAAGGGCAGCCAAGGGAGCATCATGTGTTTAATGCTAATCCAAGCAGGCTATGATGTGGAATAAACCAGAGGGTTTAGACGTACCTCAGCGGAAAGAGGTGCTGGGGAGAAAATAAGTGTGGATAAATGATGGAGAATGGAATTAACAATTCAAGTTGGTGAAGACACTGAACCACATTTTCGATCTATGCCAAGGAACAAAATGACGTCGCTAACACAAGCAGGGAGTCCTTATAAAAAAAATAGCTCCTATTCGCCAGGACATTCCAGATGGGTGGACCCATGTGCCTGCACAGACCCCACTGACTTCAACAGGGATCTCGCCACACAGGGAAACCAGCAGGATTGGGGCCATAGCTCTTAACAGTGAGTAGATAAGAGGATCTGAGCCAATCAGTGACGTGCACCCTAAGAGAACAAGCAAACAAACGTATTGCACCACGGACGGTGATATTTGAGGAGACAAGGAACTATGGACGGTGGCAGCATAAAAACAGAAAAAGGAGACTCAGAACAGATCTTCAGGAGAGAGAAAGTGTGACTCTGGCTATTACTATCATCTAGCTCTAATCTGTTCTCAGCAACTGTTCAATTTCTTAGTGTAGACAAGACTTTAATATCACTGTTAACTAATTTTGCTGCTGATCGTTTTAGCAGAAACAGACAGCTCCTCTGGGCTTGTAGGAGGAGTTCAGGACTGTGGGCCGAGCTTAGGGCACAGTCTCGCCGCTTCCCACACGTACATGGGTACAACCCAATGCTCAGATCTCCCTTGGACTTCTCTTGCTGCACTCCGCTGTACTGATCTCAATCTGTACCTATAGCATGGTGCGTTGTACTCCAGTCTTACAGGCTAAGCGAGACAGGTACCTGTTTAGGTAGGGTAACCATGCGTCCTGTTTTGGCCGGGACAGTCCCTATTTTAAGCCCTGCCCCGGCCGTCCTGACTTTTTTGACAAAAGTAGGCACTTGTCCCGTTTGCTCTTGCCAAGAGTAAAGGGGACAAATGCCCACTTTTGTCAAAGAAGTGGGGTGCGGAGGAACATTGGAGGGAGTGGTGATGGTGATGCCAGCTCCGCGCAGAGGCAGGGCTCAGGTGGGGGGTGGGCAGGGCTCGAGTGAGCAGCAATGCCAGCTCCAGCCTCATGGGGGGGGCAGGGAGGGCTCGGGCGAGCTGCAACACCAGCCTCGTGCGGGGAGGGGAGGGGCGGAGCAGGCTCAGACCCACGTGGGGGAGGGGAAGGGGGACTCAGGCGAGTGGCTCAGGCCAGCCCTCTGCGGGGGTAGGGGGAGAGGAGGACTCGGACCCACGCGGGGGAGGTGAGGCTCAAGGTAACCCCACGCCGTGTCCCATTTTCCCTTTGGGAAATATGGTTAGCCTATGTTTAGGAACATTTGATTTCTGCAGGAAGCGACACTGGCCATTGAGTGAGGGGTGCTCCTCTTGCCGAGTCATTCCCAGACAAATGCCCAAGCCTGGTTTTAGGGGGTGATATTTTTCTGCTGACAGGTTAAACCTGAGATCCTTTTGCAAGAGTCAGGGCATGAGCCCCAAAGTCCGGACCACATTGTCACTCCAGTCATTACATTCTGCCCCCCAGAATTCCACCTGCCCTTTCAGTTAGATGCACCATCCTTCCCTTCCCGTTCTGAACAGCGGCGTAACGCTGCTGTGCTCGAACGATGCACCCCAGAGGTGGTTTTATTTCAATGGTGGAGGAAGCAATTCCGTACATCCCCTGCCTACCACACAGGAATGCTGGTGGCTTAATCCTCACCTGAGGCGCTTCAGACTCCTCTGAGCAATATTAAGCACCTCAAACACAGCAGGGAACAGCTACGGAAGATCATTACTGACCCCACATGGCTCTGGCCTAACGTGAAGAGTTTTTCATTTACAGAACAGCTGTACGGTACATGTCATCATCCTCACTTTCCCAAATGCTTGTCTCGGAAGAGGATCAGCCGCCTGAAGCAAGCGCACCCTCTTCTGGGCTCTTTGGAGAACGGCCACTTCCACAGCAATTAGTTTTCAAAATACAGCCCCCGCTCCATGATGCTAAGTAACTCAGACTGCAGCATAATGAGGAGGAGGAAGGCCAGGAGAGTGAGCTAAGAGGCTACCATTTGGCATTGATTGCACTGAAGAGAGGCCCAGCACCTCTACGGGGAAACTCTACAGAGCCCCACAGGGATCAGACTTGGCTCTCTTCTCTCAACAATATCTACCCTTGTCTTGGGTTTAACAGCAGGCGGACATTTTTCAACCGAGACAGATTTTCATACAAAAATGGACTTTTTCCAATTTTTTGGCTAAACGTTGACAACTTTTTTAGGGGTTTTCCTCCCTCCTGCCCACAAAACATCACGTCACCCGATGAAATGAACAGGAAACAAGTTTAAAACTAACAGAAGGAAGTACTCCTTCACACAAAAAGCACAGTCAACCTGTGGAACTCGTTGCTAGAGGTGTTCATGGAGGATAGGTCCATTAAGGGCTATTAGCCAAGATGGTCGGGGTGCAACCCCAGGCTCTGAGTTTCCCTAAACCGCTGACTGCCAGAAGCTGGGATGACAGGGGATGGCTCACTCGATAAATTGCCCTGTTCTGTTCATTCCCAGACAGCATCTGGCACTGGCCACTGTCGGAAGACAAGATCCTGGGCTAGATGGACATTGATCTGACCCAGCATGACCATTCTTATAAAGCACAGGGTGGGGGTTTTCAAACTGTGGATCGCGACCCCATTTTAATGGAGTCGCCACGGCTGGTGTTAGACTTGCTGGGGCCAAAGCCGACACCCGAGCTCCACCGCCCAGGGTCAAAGCTGAAGCCCGAGGGCTAAATCCCTGGGCAGCGAGACTCAGGCTTCGGCTTCAGCCCTGGGCAGCGGGGCTCAGGTTACAGGCCCCCTGCCTGGGGCTGAAGCCCTTGGGCTTCGGCCCCTCTGCCTGGGGTGGCAGGGCTCGGGTGGGCTCAGGCTTTGGTCCCGTCCCCCCGCCACTCTGGGGTCGTGTAGTAATTTTAGTTGTCAGAAGGGAGTCGCGGTGCAATGAAGTTTGAGAACTGCTGGCATAGGGAAAGGATCTGGGCAATAACCCCAGGTGCAGAAACAGCTAGCGGCCACTCACCCCTGCGCAGCCCCTCCAGGGCAGGGGTGAGGCTCAGGCGCGCTAAGGAATTACCTTCACATCCTGGCTCCCAAGCGGGTCCGTGAGCTGCTCCTCCAACGCCCGAAGCGATTCCAGCGCCAGCACGAGAAGGCGCTGCAGGATCTGAGGAGGGGCAGAGAGTTGGAGGGTAGAACCAAGGAGGACCCCAGACATCACACAGCCCCCGCACTGCGATAGGGACACCTCGCTAGCTGCAGGGGCAGGTAAGACACTTCCCGGCTCCAATGGGGGCAGGGAAGACACTGTCCTCAGCCGGACAACAGTGCTACAGTGAGGGGCATGAGGAAGGGAGGGACAAGGGCACAGGTGCTGGGAGCATTGCTCAGGTGCAGGGGGTAAACAGAGCCTGCACAATACCTGGCCCCTGGGTAGTGGCAGCTCTGCAGCAGGCCCAGCAAAGAAGCGCATCTGGAATAACCTTGACAGAGAAAGGGGATGGGAATCGGAGCACTCCAGTGCAGGGAGAGCAGAAGTTACCCTTGGCTGGTTACAGGCAGGCACCCCAGCGGAATGGCTGGGCAGGATGATTCCTGGCTCACCTGCGCAGAAGGCCGCTCTTTGGTCCACACTGAGCTCCGCTTGTCTCTGGGGGTGGCGATGAACATGACGGGGAGGTGAGGCCGGGCAGCCACAAACTCGTTCCTGATCTCGGTGTAATCTGCATCTGGGGAACACACGCAAAAGCAACATCCGAAACCCTGTCCATCAGCCCTGCCTGGGTGCCCGCCACGTCCCTCTTCGCCCCCAGCAGCCCTGCCCAGCACACGCAGCATGGGAAGCCACCACTCTGCGCTCTCACCATAGGAACACAGGACTGGCGGGGACCTCCAAGGTCACAGAATCCAGTCTAGTGCTATCACGGGCAACCCAGTTCCACCTTCCCCTGGATAAACTTACCAAGCTTCATTTTAAATCTAGGTTCCAGAACCTCCCTCCTCTGTTGGTTAGGAACCTTCTTCTCATTTCCAGCCTAATTTTACTCAAAGTCAGTTTATCCCCCTTTGCGATTGGGCCAATATTGTCCTTTGGCTGACACAGCTCTCCCCCCACCGTGGAGTTTTCCCTCCCTGATGTATTTACAGAGGGCAATCGGATCCCCCTCGGCCTTAGTTTTGCTGAGCTACATAGGCCAAGCTCCTTCAGCCTCCTCTCGTAAGACAGGCCCTTCATCTTTCTTGAACATGGGTGTTCGGAACGGGTCACCAAACACAAGGCTGAGCAGGGAACAGTCTAGGACTTGGGCAGCGGCCCTAGTCTGCATTTTCTGACGCTCTTAAGTTGGTCAAAGCCAACAGCTGAAGTGGGGAAGCAGAGTGAGGAGATGGTGGTGATGTACAGAGCAGCACCAATTAAATATAAAGCCCACAGACCAATCCAGGCCAAGCTGCTTCCACTGACATGACCCCAGGGTCACTCGCAGCCCATCTGAGGTCAGGGATATTCACAGCATTATCGCACACTAGCGCTGAAATCTCCGGTACCACTGACCCCACAGTCAGTGTCTGATGCCAGCTGAAATAGCTTAAGAAATACAACAGCCTCAGCCAGCACAGTGCCGATGCCTGGGGGTGCCACTGGCTCCCCCGTCTCTGCATCCAACGACTCTGCTCAGCAAAAGGACCTGGTTACAAACCTGCCCCTCCCAGGCTCACCAGACTTTGCATAAGAAGTTTCAACCCCACACACATTAAAACAACCTAGTAACAAGCCCCACAGCAGACGTTAAACTCTGAAATGTCGAGAGTCTTTCAACTACTGCAGAATTGCTACCTAGGCACAGAGGCTTGGGAGTCGGGGAGATCCCCTGTGCTCCCATCAAGTGCGTCTACACTGAAAGGGAAGTCTGCGATTGGAGCACGAGTAGGAATGTCTGCGCTAGCTCAAAGTTAGCCAGTTCACATAACAGTAGCGTAGATGTGATGGCAGGGATTCAGCACAGGCTAACAACCAGAGTACATACCTAGGGTCCTGGGCAGGCTTGTACTCTGGCAGCTGGCCCACGAAGCCACGTCCACACTACTACCGTTACCCAGGCTAGCTAGACTAAAGCTTGTGCAGGTATGCCTATTTGCACTACAATCGCACCTGCCATGTGGACATATGCTCAGGGCTCCTGGGACCACGCACGGTCCTACTTCGGGGGTGCACAAGATCTTCAGGAAGTTTCTTCTTTACCAGCCCAGCCCACAGGTCCCTCTCTTGGGCAGGCATAATACAGAGCCTAAGATCGGCCAAACGGGTCAGACCAATGGTCCATCTAGCCCAGTATCCTGACAGAGGCTAATGCCAGATGCTTCAGAGGGAATGAACAGAACCAAGCAATTTCAAGAGATCCATCCCGTCATCCAGTCCCCGATTCTGGCGTTTGGAGGTTTAGGGGCACCCAGTGCATGGGGCTGCATCCCTGACCATCTTGGCTAATAAGTTCATGAGGATAGGCTCATCAATGGCTAATTCTCTTTCGAACCAAGTTTTACTTTAGGCCTTCACAACATCCCCTGACAATGAGTCCCAAAGGTTGACTGTGTGTTGTGTGAAGTATTTTTTTGCTTATTTAAAATCAGATTTTTTTGATAAAATGCTTTTTGAGGGAAAAAACCAATCTAAAGGTAGTTCTAATTAAGATATATCTTTGAGCTATAATGTCTCACCATAGAATAGGAATTATAAATTCTAATTCTATAGTACGAGACAATATATTCATATAATGTTTAAGAAAAGTTTTGTAAATGAGTTCCAATAGTTCATGGATTAGGGACCCAATCTTATGGGGTTCCACAGGCTTCTGTACTGATTTCCATGCTGTATTTTGCGGAGGTTTCATCCACTCGTTTCACAAGGTTGGCAAGTTCATCTTCGCTGCCTGCCAGGCCGTAAATGTCATCAGCAAACCGAAGATTTGAGATTGTTCGCCCCCCAGAGCTGACTGTGCATCTGTGATCTTCTAGGGCATCGGTCACTATGCGCTCCAAGTAGATGTTGAACAGTGTGGGCAAAAGAAGGCAGCCTTGCCGGACTCCAACAATTGTTCAAAACCATTCTCCTATTGTGCCATTGACAAGAACTGCACTGCTGACCTTGGCATACGGTTGTTTAATGGTAAGAATAAGCTTACAACCAACATTTTACTTCTTCGTGGTTGCCCAGAAAGCTTCGTGCCATACTCTGTCAAACTCCTTCTTGAAGTCAACAAAGACGTAGTAGATGTCCTGCTGATGTTGTAAGTACTTCTCACATAGAACACGAAGATTGAAAATCTGTTCTGTGGTACTTCTTCCAGCACGAAAGCCAGCTTGTTCTTCAGCGATGATATTCTCCATTTGCAGCTTCAATCTGTTCAATAGGACTTTCAACATCACTTTGCTGAGATCATAAAAATCACAGAATATTAGGGTTGGAAGAGACCTCAGGAGGTCATCTAGTCCAAACCCCTGCTCAAAGCAGGACCAAAACCAACTAAATCATCCCAGCCAGAGCTTTGTCAAGCCGGGTCTTAAAAATCTCTAAGGATGAAGATTCCACCACCTCCCTAGGTAACCCATTCCAAAAAAAAAAAAAAAAAAAAAAAAAAAAAAAAAGGAAGTATTTTTGGCTAATCAAGCTTATGGTCACAATTTGACACAATTGCAGGTTGCCTTTCTTTGGCAGAGTGATGATTAGTGACTGTGACTGTGTCCACATGGAGGGCCACTCACCGGTCTGCCAAATCTTGTTGATTATATCTTGTTGATTACTATTTCTCCTCCGAATTTCATCAGTTCGGCTGGGATGTTGTCAATACCTGTAGCCTTTCCGTTCTTGAGTGATTTCACTGCTGTCTCCACTTCTTCAAGGAGTATTGGAAAGTCATCCTCCTCTATTGAATCTGGGCTGTCTAGGACACTAGGATCTCCATTTGTCTGGTGGTTGTATAGATCAGAGCAGTAATTTGTCCACCTATTGATGATGTCCTTTTCTTTTGTAAGATTGTTCCCTTCTTTGTCTTGAATTGCGTTAGCTTTGGTCCATCTTTCCTTCGTCAGATCTTTTACAATCTGGAAGGCTCGTTTGCTATTTTTATTATTGATACACTCTTCAATTTTAGAGCACTCTTTTTCAATCTGTATCTCCTTGGCCACCTTCATTCCTTTCTTGATCTTTCTGCCAATCGCTCTGTACTGATCAGCTCCCTCAGTGCTGTTCTTGTCTCTTGAGTTTCTTCTAATGTCTCACATTTGTAGTATTTCATTTGTGACATAAGGTTTTGTCTTCTTACGGAGTTTCCCAAGAATATCCATTGCTGCCTCATTCATTACAGCGTTGGAATTGTTGGTCATTGTTTCTACGTCTTCCTCTAGAGCAAGCAGCGGAGCAAATTTTCCACTGATCATTGCTTGGAATGACTCTGCAATGCTTCGGTCTCTAAGTCTTTCTGAGTCAAACTTGATTCTGGTGAACTTTGGCCTGACGATTTTCCTTAGCCGCAGCCAAAAGTTTAGCATCACAAGGTCATGATCACTTCCAATATCAGCACTAATACAAGTACTGTAGTGCAATCTCTTATCATGAAAGTTGAACTTACACATGTAGAATTAAAGTACAAAAAAAACCTGCATTCAAAAATAAAACAATGTAAAACTTTAGACACTACAAGTCCCCTCAATCCTACTTCTTGTTCAGCCAATTGCTCAGACAAACAAGTTTGTTTACATTTGCAGGAGATAATGCTGCTGGCTTCTTGTTTACAATATCACCTGAAAGTGAGAACAGGCATTCGCATGGCACTGTTGTAGCCGGCATCGCAAGACATTTTATGTGCCAGATGCACTCAAGATTCATATGTCCCTTCATGCTTCAACTACCGTTCCAGAGGACATGCGTTGATGCTGATAATGGGTTCCACTCAATAACCATCCAAAGCAGTGCAAACCGACGCATGTTCATTTTCATCATCTGAGTCAGATACCACAAGCAGAAGGTTGATTTTCTTTTTTGGTGGTTTGGATTCTGTAGTTTCCACATCGGAGTGTTGCTCTTTTAAGACTTCTGAAAGCATGATCCACACCTCGTCCCTCTCAGATTTTGGAAGGCACTTCAGATTCTTAAACCTTGGGTCGAGTGCTGTAGCTACCTTTAGAAATCTCACATTGGTACCTTCTTTGCATTTTGTCAAATCTGCAGTGAAAGTCTTCATAAAACGAACAACGTCTGCTGGGTCATCATCCGAGACTGCTATAACATGAAATATATGGCAGAATGCAGGTAAACCAGAGTAGGAGACATACAATTCTCCCCCAAGGAGTTCAGTCACAAATTTAATTAATGCATTTTTTTTTTTTTTTTAAACAAGCATCATCAGCATGGAAGCGTGTCCTCTGGAATGGTGGCCGAAGCATGAAGGGACATATGAATCTTTAACGCATCTGGCACGTAAGTATCTTGCAATGCCGGCTACAAAAGTGCCGTGCGAATGCCTGTTCTCACTTTCAAGTGACACTGTAAATGCTGCCCGCCTCTTATTATCTCCCATAAATGTAAACAAACTTGTTTGTCTGAGCAATTGGCTGAACAAGAAGTAGGACTGAGTGGACTTGTAAGCTCTAAAGTTTTACACTGTTTTGGTTTTGAGTGCAGTTATGTAACAAAAAAAAATAAAAAGATTTGTAAGTTGCACTTTCACCATAAGGCCATTGCACTACAGTACTTGTATAAGGTGAACTGACAAATACTATTTCTTTTGTTTGCCATTTTTACAGTGCAAATACTTGTAATAAAAAATAATGTAAAGTGAGCACTGTCTACTTTGTATTCTGTGTTGTAATTGAAATCAATTTATTTGAAAATGTAGAAAATCATCCAAAAATATTTAATAAATGTCAATTGGTATTCTATTGTTTAACAATATGATTAAAACTGCGATTAATTTTTTTCATCGCGATTAACACAAAAAATTGAATCGCGATTAATCAACAGCCCTAAAAATAATACCAACACCTAGCTCCTATATAGCACTTTCCATCCACAGATCTCAAAGGAGGTCAGTATCCTCATCCCCATTTTACAGATGGGAAAACTGAGGCACAGGGAGTGGTGATGACCAACCCAAAGTCACCCAGCAGGCCAATGGCAAAGCCACGAATTGAATCCAGGTCTCCCAAGTCCCAGTTCAATGTCCTATATTATCATGTCCACACAGCATCCCTGGTAGCGGTGCTAGCAAACATGACTCACAATGAATAGACTAGAGCGCGGGTATTGCCTGGAGGCAAACTATGTCCAGGAGGAAATGAGGTAAACTCCTGGGAAATCAGAGACAGCTACACCAAGAGATCTAAGCAATAAAACACAAAGAACCTACCTTCCCCCACCCCCAAACACCTGGGGGATTAAGACATTAAAACCTACAAGGAAAAAAACAGAACAAGAAACCAGCCCACATCCCAGGCGCTTTGAGTCCCAGCTAATCTGCTGCTTGGGTTCCCAGCTAACCACTCCAACGAGGAAGGCATTCCCAGACAGAGGGAGCTTTGGTGACTGGTCACAGGATACAGAGGCTTTCAGCTTCTGCCTCCAAACTGGCCCAGATCAGCAGCAGCTGAAAAGCAGCTTCTCCCAACAGCTGCTGAGTGGTCTCGATTTGGTTCCTAGCAAGGTAGCTGCTCTCACCCCCAAAATGGCAACCCAACCAGCCTCTGAATAGGCCGAGTCCCTGGCCTTTCCCCTCTTCCTGAACACATACACAGGGATGGTCCAAAGACCCTTGCAAGAGGGTTTAACTGAGGTAAACAGGACAGTACAAAGGCTTTCCTCACATGGCCCAGTCAATGCATCTGTCTCCTGCCACGGAGAGATCTCCCAGTGGAGAAGTCTCCATGGCAGCCACAGAGCTATTAGGGCCAACAGGGACAGTGATTTTTCTCTAACCTGTCCACAAGGAAGCGATGCCCATCAATCTTATTCCACAGAGCCTGCCCACCAGCCACAACAGACTCAGGCCACTTGGGTCACAGTGAGCCCCACAACTTGTGGTGGAAGGTTCCGTATACCCCATTACCAACCCCGAGCCGCCCAGTCCCCACACAGCGCCCCTGATTAGCAGCACCATCTGCAGGGCTCTCGCTGACAACAAGGCAGGCCAGGATCCGCTGGTGTCACTCATCTCCTCGCGGCCACACCTGAGCGAAGGGCAGCCAGAGGACATGCTGCATGGCGCCGTGGGCTGCGCGGGGTCCCATCGACTCACCTTTGAGGTCGGCGTTCAAGTTAACGATGAGGGGGCTGTTCTTCCAGTCGAAGGCCGTGAGCAGGTGAAGGAAGCGAAGGAAGCCCACCTGAGGGGAGCTGCGGGCAAGACAGAAACCACTGTAACGGGGTGAGAGAGAATGCGCCACCCGCACACAAAGGAGCTCCGAGCCAGGCACTGCAGAGCCCCAGCTAGGGGAGCGAGGGAGGAACCTCCTCACGGCCAGGGACCATGGGCATTTTGGCCTCTCTGGCCCATTGAGGAGGGACCGTTCATTGAAGTCAGGTGGGAGCCTCTCCCCCGGTCACATTCCTGCGACTGAAACCAGGGATGGGGCAAAACGTTCTCCTCGGTCCTCTCCATCTCCTGTGCCTGCCTCTTCCACACAGAGGCAGTTTTGTCTAGTGGTTACAGCGGGGGGGGGGGGTGGAGTGAGCCACTCTCTTAGTGGGCAAGTCGCTTCACCTCTGTGCCTGTTTCCCTCCCCATAAAACGGGGGATTATACATGCCAACACCACAAGGCAATGGACAGGCTTAATTAATGCTTGTGAAGTGCTTTGAGAGCCTCAGACAAAAGACTCCCTAGCAGTGTGTGGCATTATAAACAGCACAACTTATGGGGAGAAATCGGACCCTGCTGGGTCCTGTCGAGTCCACCTGCCCAGGGCCAGTGCAGGATTGGTCTCTATGGTATATTTACTAGTGTTTTGTTCCATCTAGTTTTAAACATGCCAAGTTTCCCCGGCTAACAAGCCAGGCTTCCGCTGCCAGCATGAAGCTCCCAACGTATGTATGGAAGCCATCTCATCAACATCATGAACCCAGGAGTCCTGACACCCATGCCCGTCTAGAAGCAGGACAGGAACAGCAGATGGGAGTAACTGGGGTTCCCGCTGTCCCAGCCTCACATTCAGCTGCGGGAAAGCGAGTGTGTGACCCTAATGGTTAAACCCCAGAGGAATGATTAGTACCAGGGGAACTGCACAGATGTTTATTCCCATAGCCCCTTGGTGTGACTGCATCCTCCAGAGCCTCCCATCCCCGACCTGGGGCACACATCCCCCTTTATCTCACAGCCCTTCTGCAGCCAGGCCCCTGTCTGCTGATACACCCTCACTTCCGAGCTGCAGCAGCCTGGAAGCTGGGCTCTGGGCTTCCATCCCCCCCCAGCCTTGGCTCCTGCGGTGGCACCAAGCTCAGGGATTCCTCCCTGGGCTTCCCCTCCTGGCAGCTGTAGTTGGGTAGCCCAGGCTTGGGGCTTTTGCCCTCTGCCAGGGTAGGCCGGGTTCAGGGCAACCCAGGCTCAGGGCTTCCGCCCACTGCTGCAGCCAGGCGCTGGGGTCTCCACTTCTGTCCCCCCCCAGCTCCGCAAACTCAGGGCTTCCTCCTCCAGTGGCTCCTGAAATCGTGAAATTGACCAAATTTGAAAACCCTCTGGCCCTGAAGTTGACCAGAATGGACCGTGAATTTGGTAGGTCCCTACTCATCGCCCACGGTGGCTCAGGGCTTTGGACCAGTCACCCATGCAGCTTCTCAGGGCTGAACTGGTCCCCAACTGCACTTCATTAATAAGCCATTAAAATCGCAGTGAGTGTGCTGGGGCAGACTCCCAGCCCCACCCTCCTCCTCTCCCAGCCCTGCCCTCGGTTCCCTCACCCAAAGCACCCCGAGAAAACAGGAGGGAGTTAATCCAACATAAAAAGCAGTGAGGCCAGGGCTCCCCGGTTCTCACCTCGGCGGGGTGAAAGGTGCTGGGTGCAGGAACAGAGACGCCGCCAGCAGATCCACGCACTCATCCGAGAGGCTGTCACTCAGCAGCTGGGCGCAGACCCAGCGCTTGGCTAGCCGGGAGGTGCCGCTGAAGGCGGGGTGTTGCTGCTGGAGCCTGCAGGGAGAAGGAAGAGAAGCAACAACATCACCTCATTATCCCAGTCACCCAAGCCACCCCAATGGCCTCTGCTTGCAGAGCTGGGAACGGATGGATCGTTTGCTGCAAGCACTGGATTTGCTGGAGTTTTGTGGAGAGGGAAGGGGGAATGGGTGAGTCTCATTCACTCTGTAGCCTTGCTGCTACAACTGCTATTACTTTGCTACTGAGAGACTGCCCAGACCCACCGGTCACCATAACTGGAGGGAAAGGTCTCTCAGATCTAGCAGAAAGCTGCCAATCAGTTCCCTACCCACAATGCACTCCTCTCTCCCGCTCCCCCCCACAATGCTTTGCCCGTTCCTTATAGACGTAGAGAACTGGAGGACCAGTTCCCTACTGTGACACTGAGCCAGAAAGGGTGACGCAACTAGCAGGCTAAATGACCCAAATGCAACCTTTAAAGACATATTAGAAACGTATGTAAATGGTAATTAGGACTATTCCTTATAAATAGCTAACATAGCCATGTCCGATAGACTGGAGCAAATCTACATTGTTAGAGAATTAGAGGTAAATATTAAAAGGTATTTGTATGTGTTTACTTATATCTTATTAGAGATTAACAATGTAACCAGATGGTTCCTGTCTGTTACTATATCTATTGATTCAGAGATTAGAAGGGATTAACAACATTTAGATGGAACTTGGGTGTAATAATACCATTACTATAAACTTCAAACAGAAATATAGACAAACTATCTATGAACTGCTTAATGGATAATTATCTTATGCTGATGAATGCAACTAAGTACCTGTGCGTACATAGGAAATAGAAGGTTTTACCTCAAAGCTGCATTGCTTCACCCAAGGAATACCTGCTGTCAAGAGGCTATTGATAGCCTGCCAGAGATCTATAAAAGAACTCTAGGGCCCTGATCCTGAATCTCAGATCTGCTTAAGCTTGGTCGGGGGAAACTTGAGTCACGAGACAGAAGCCTCCAGCTCCCGTCTGGATTGCCCTGCTATTTCCCATGGAAGAATTTGAACCAACTCTTTATATGGGCTGCCTATTCAGACTATAACCTGATGAACTGATTCTGGAAAGAAGTTTTTGCAACTCAGCAGCTCACCATCTCTACTATGAAACTGACCTAAGAACTCTATTCATATCTGTATGTACAATGATCTTTAACCAATATTCTCTCTTTTCTTTTAAAATAAATCTTAGTTTAGTTAATAAGAATTGGCTGTAAGTGCGTATTCCGGTAAGATCTGAGATATTCATTGACCTGGTGGGTAACGTGTCCGATCGCTTGGGATTGGTACGACTTTTTATATGATGAACAAGATTTTTCATAATCCTCATCATATTTGACTTGGCTGTCTGGGTGGGAGCCCAAGGCTGGGTTGCTTTAAGGGAGTTGTGGTTTTGGCTTCTGGGTAGCCAGGAAGGTACACCTCTACCCCAATATAACGCTGTCCTCGGGAGCCAAAAAATCCTACCACGTTATAGGTGAAACCGCATTATATCGAACTTGCTTTGATCCGCTGGAGCGCGCAGCCCCACCCCCCCGGAGTGCTGCTTTACCGCATTATATCCGAATTCGTGTTATATTAGGTCGCGTTATATCGGGGTAGAGGTGTATTGTAGAAGCTGTTTTGTTGCTGGCTTGGCGATCCTAATTATAACAACCACTAGTTTTGGGGATCGTCTGTCCCATTCTTTGCAGTTTGCCCTGATTAAGCAATCTCAGTGTGGCCCCTCCAGGCACCAACGGTCACACCTACCCATAATGCACTCCTCTCTCCCTGCAGGGCATACCCTCTTCCTTACCCGTGCAGAGAGCTGGTCAGGTAGGGCAGATGGAGTGTCTCCAGTTCCAGCTGCTGAGACTCCTCTGTGTCCCGGTACTTCAGCATCCCCTCTGGAGTGACCACCTCCTTCAGGATCTGGGGCTCCCTGTGGTAGGCCACTTGGAGACGGAAAACATAGCCATCCTGAGAGAGAGAGGGCAGGAGAGTGAGCCACAGCAGGTGGGGGCAGGAGCCCAGAGCAACATACACAGGCTATGCCTTGAACTTGTATCCTCAAGGCAAAGATGCAGAAAAGAAAAGTTACTTATAGTATCTGGAGGTTCTTGGAGATATGTCATCCCTCTCCATTATCCACTGTGGGTACACACGTGCTCCATGTGCCCGGAGCTGGAGAATTCTGAAAGCAGCGACTACTGGTTTGCATATGCACCCTGGCTCACCTGGTGCCTCCGACCAAGGAGCTAAAAGGCGGGGCGACCACCTCTCCAGTTCCTTCTCCACCACGAATCACAGAAGATCCGAAGCAGAGGGGAAGGAGGGTGGGTAGTGGAACACAGAGAGGGACCACGTATCTTGAAAATCCTCCAGTTATTACAAGGTAAAATAACTTTCTTTCCTTTTTTGAGTGCTGGTCCCTCTGTGTATTCCACTGTTGGTGACAGACAAGCAGGACCACAAAAAGAGGAGAGTGTGAGGTCATGGATAGCAGAGCCAAATCAAGGACCACCATTCCAGAAGATGCACCAAACGGAGGAATCCGCTACCAAGACGTAGCATCTCACAAAGGTGTGAAAGCCGCTCAAGCTACCCGGCTTGCGGATATCAAGTAAAGGCGCTTACTGAAACAAATGCCACGGCCATTGCTTGCACTCCTGTGGAATGAGCTCTTACCCCATGAGGCGGGGGAAAGACTAGACAGCCGGTGGGCTGTATTTTGCTCTGCTGAGATCCATTTGGAGATTCTTTAAGAGGAGATAGCCTGACCCTTCCCACTATGCTGACAAACAGTCTAGGAGAGTTTCTGATTGGTTTTGTTCTCTGAAAGTAAAAGGCTCAGACTTGCTGAACATCGAGGGATTGGAGCCTCCTTTCTTCTGAGGGCGAGAGAGGTTTTGGGAAGAACACAAGTAAGCGAACTGCTTGATTCAGGTGAAACGCAAACTGCTTTGGGGGTGAATTCAGGGTGTAAATGTAATGAAACCTTGTCCTTATGGAATACAATGCCCCAAACTCACCAACCCTCCTGGCTGAGGTGATGGCAACCAGGAATGCAACCTTCATGGATAGGAGAGACAAGGCGCAAGAAGCTAATGGTTCCTGACTGAGAGATGAACAGGTCCCTGGTGGTGTTCCCACACGGAGTCAAAATATTGTTCACTACAGAGTCGTGTAGCTCCCACTCACCATCAACGGCACAATGTCTGCTGAGAGAATCCGCTGGCACATTCTGGTTTCCTGGGAAGCAGACTGCCAACGCACCTGCTCCACAGACTGACCGCTTCTGTGCACAGGGGAATGGATCTCGCTCCTCCCCATTGGTTGATATAAAGGACTATTGTGATGTTGTCCATCACCACAATGGCACAGTGACCTTGAATGAGCGGGAGAAAAGCTTTGCAAGCCCTTCAAACGGCCCGCAACTCCAGAACATTGATGTGCACCCTGGACTCTCTAGATGTCCAGGTGCCCAATGTCACAACCCAATGGCCCCTCCCCCTAGGGAGTCCCCTGGGAAGGTAGATCAGCACCGTATATTGCTAACGCTGTTGCAAGCATCGCAAAGCATTTTGGGGAGGGTTAAAGGTGTGTGAATGGAGATCTGTCTTCCGTTGGTGGCTTGTGTTTGCAAGGTACCAGTGCTGCCGGATCGCCATCTGGTGCCGATGGGAGCCCTAGACTTGTGAGCTTTCTTGTCATGCTGCTGAGACTTAGGACGTACTAAGTTTTCTTGGGCTGGGCTTAGACACTTGCTCAGTTTAACCAGGGCTGAATCAGACTGCCTTCTTCAAAGTGGATTTGGAGGAAGACTTAGTCTCATGCTTATGAGAATGCTCCCTGCTCTCCTGAGAAGACCCCAACAAGAGATCTTCAGGGGTAGAGTCCTTCGCTCCTGATTCAGAACTCATGGCAGAAGGCACCCCTTGCTGAGGCAGGTCTATGTATGGGGGGCTGCCCCAGCCTGGGTCTGATCAGCCCAGAGTCCTTCGTATAGCCCACTACCAGAAACAGGGAATGGGGGTGGGGTGAGTGGAAGGAGAGCTCCCCAAGCCTGGAGAGAGACTAACTAAAAAACACTAAAAATGATCAGATAAAACTTTAAAACTCAAACCTCTAAAAGCTACTTACAGCTATCTCACTCTGTGCTCACCGATAAAGGAATAAAGCTGAAGCTTCAGACACTGGACGTTATGACCAGGACCATGCGGCAACGAGAAGGAACTGGGGAGGCAGTCGGTCCACCCCGCCCTTTGTCTCCTTGGTCAGAGGCACAAGGTGAGTCAGGGCACGTGTGCGAACCAACAGACGCTGCTTTCAACGTTCTTCAGCTCCGGGCACACGCGTACCCACAGTGGAACACACACAGGGACCAGCCTTCCAAGAAAAGGAGCTGCACGCCAGCCTCATGCCGGGTGGTGCCTGCGAACCGCCAGCCAGAATCCCAGCTCTGTGCCTGGCAATGTCAGCCGCTGTACACACCCCACAGCCCCTTTGGCTCCCTCACAGGAAGCCAGGCACAAAAGATCCTTGACTCCTGAGACCAGCCCATCAGAGAAGGATCCCTGCCTGCCCCCGCCCCAGATTCCCTTGTCTGTACCTTGTACACGTCTGTGTGAGTGGCTGCAGGCCGGCAGAGGAGTTGGTGCTGCTGGTTGAGGAGCTCGGCCAGGCGGAGGTGGAAAGCGGCTTTGACACGTTTGATGGCTTCTTTGTCCTGCGGCCACTGGCCACTCCCTTCCATGTGGCACACGACTGAGGGGTTAAAGCAGCAACAGGAACATGGTGAGCCCGGGGCAGCAGTGAAAGACCAGGTCACAATGCAGAGGGCTGGGCAGCCTAGTGGCTAGAGCAAGGCACTAGGAGCCAGGACTCCTGGGTTTGGTTCCCAGCTCCAGCACAGATGCAGGACTTCACACGTAACCTTGGGCAAGTTATTCCCCTCAACCCCCCCATGCCTCAGTTTCCCCTCCTTGCTACCCTACCTTTCATTGGGGCTATATACGCCGGGCAGGGCTTCTGAGCCAATGGAAGCAGCGACTCCTTATCCTTGATCCTCACGTGGTACGAATAATCCGGTTTCATGGGGGTTGGAGGGAAGACCTAGGACACAGCCAGACTGGAGTTTAATAGGGTGATATTGGAGAAAGCGGGGTGCATCCAGCGAGGCGGCACGTCCCTCCCAAACACGGTGCCATACTCGTGCCGACCATCGCAGCCAGCAAGAGCACGGCCACGCAAGCAGCCGTGTGCATGACACCAGCACCACACCGGTCAAGCCTCGTGCTCCAGGGCACAGGTGGGTCATCGGCTGGGGAAGCCGCACAGGAGACAGGACAGCAGAGGAGAAAAGCCACTGGGTCTGTTCCTCCGTGGCAGCTCCTAGGATGCTTGTGAGCGAGCGTACGTACAGCGCCCAACGCAGTGGAGCCTTCTCCCCGACCGGGGCCTAGGAGAATTACTGCAGTACAAATAACAGAACCAGGAGGAGACAATTCCCTATCACGGTACAGTCAGGGCACCATTCCCAGAGCTCCCAAGGTGCTGGATCACCCACCCCTGCGGTGCCACCATCCAAACTCCAGCCACCCAGGGCTGGCTTGGGGCCTAGTGCTCCCTATGGCCACATGCAAGACCTAGGTTGGCCTCCTGAACCAGCTCTTCCGCCCCTGGGGCAGGGACTGGGGAGTGCTGTGAAGGCCGGGGGCTCAGCCCCTGGAAGGGAGAAGGGGACCAAGCACTGCTCCCTAGCAAGGCTGGCTCCTCCGCCCAGGCTGGGTTTGAAGCGACAGCCGCAGCCTCAAGCCCCTTGCATTACCTCACAGCAGCCATTCCCTGCCCCCAGCCTTCCACTACCAGCTCCTGTCTCCATCACACGTAGCTCCTCACCATGGGTAGGATGTTACCCAGCCCCCCCATGCTGAGCCTGCTGGGGGGTGAAGGGGGCACAGTCATTCCCATCGCCCCCCAACGTTAGACTCACGTCCGTGTATCTGAGGGCCGGGTGGGTCCCCTGCACGGCCGTCACTGTCAGCGGCAGCCCCTCCAGGTTCCAGAGCTTGCGGCTCAAGTCGTCATAGGAGCGGACGATGCTGACCATGGCCTCCTCCCCGGTCCCTGCAGGCTGAAAACACCCCAGACGGTCAGATGGCGGTGCTCAGTCCTCCCCCCACCCCTTTGTAAGTGCAGGTGCAACTGAACCAACCAGGAACCCCTGCCCTCCACCAGGCTGGCATCCTCAACCACAGCAGCAGGGAGCTGCAACCCTCCTGCTGCTTCTCCCACGGCGCAGCTCTGCCAACTGACCAGTTCCCCCACCAACTTCTCTGCATCCTGCCAAGCACAATCACCAGGGACAGCGGGAGCAGTCTGCATACCGGCAGCTGCTCTCTGCCACCACAGGGAGGGAAAGGAGTACAAGGAGCCAAGCGCAGCGCTGCTGTGGGCTGTTCAACAGTTGCCATGTCCCACCCCAGAAGTGGCTTTTTTCAGTGGCAAGGGAAGAGATCCCTATAAAAGGCACTAAAGGAAACACAAAGAATTATACTGTACACACTAAGGGAGAAGCTGAGGAAGTAGTAAGGCGCGCGCGCGCACACACACACACACACACACACACGAAGAGCCAATAGAGAACAAATTAGAAATGTCCAGGGCAATGCAACATAGGTGCAAACAAGGGAAAAGCTACCAGGGAGAGGCACTGTATCATGGAGAAGGGAGGCACCAGTCCCTCCCGCCTCACAGCTCGGCTGTTGCATTCCATTCCGGGTATCACACCACTAGAGACAGTCACTAAGGGGGCGCTGCTCAGGGAAGAGCAACATCCACTGAGGGGGCTGACAGGTGGGACGGACAAGAGCCCAGCCTGTACAGCTTGGCAAAGCAACGACTAAGGAGACAGGCATCTGCAGAGTGTAACACCGAGGAGGGAGAGGAAATGTTGAGGGTGCCTAGCTAGCCCAGTGATGGGCACATAGTCAGCACAGAGGAGAGAGGGATTTCCATCCATCACCCTCAGGAGAGGGCCTGGACCAAACGAAAGAACAGGAACAGAGACAGATTTCAAGGACGCAGCTCAGAGGGACCGTGCTGATCGACAGCTATAGGAGGCCTGATTTTTATGGGACAGCAGCAGTGCCCTCTGCAGGACCAGTTGGTAATTGCCGATGGAAGTCTTTAAAAGGCTGCCCCAACAAAGGGTAGCAGGACGGTTTGTTCACCCTCTCTCCGCTGTCTCCCTCTCATTGCCCAATGTTCCCAAAGTCCCCTGGCCTGACTAGCAGGGGACATGCAAATAGGCAATACAGAGCCATAGCCTCGGAGGGTATGTCTACACTGTAACAAAACGCTTGCGGCACCAAATCTCAGAGCCCGGGTTAGATGGCACTGGGCTAGCGAGCTATAGAGCTAAAAATTGCCATGTAGACTTTCGGGCTCAGGCTGGAGCCCAGGCTTTGAGACCCACCCCCTTCGCAGTCCAAGCCCAAACGTCTAAATGGCAATTTTTAGCTCTGTAGGCAGAGCCCGAGTCAGCTGACCCAGGCCAGCCACGGCTGTGCTGAGGGTCTCTTATCCCAGTGTAGATGTACCCAGGCAGTGCAACAGGCTTGAAGGCCACGCTAAACGGGAATCACTGGCCTGGGTTAAGCAGCAGGTCAGAGCAGATGATTATAACTGTACCTTCTGGCCTTACTGGCTAGGAAACCCTGCACCTCAAGACCCTCCCCACCCTGCCCTTGCTCCCAGGCCCCATTTTGGATTCCTTCCTGCTCAGCTCCCAGAAGCAGCACTCATAGATGAAAGTTACTGGAGCATCTGTGCACAACCCTCGCAGCTCCTCGAATCCAGGCCCCAGCTTGCGAGAGCTATTCTCAATCCTGGCGCTAGCCTGCCATCCCAACTGCTCCCTGCCAGAGACGGGGGACATAAAGATCAGGCCACAGAACAGGTCTGGAGGCTTGGCTCAGGGTGTGGATTGGGTTTCTCTCCAACGCTGATCCAAGTTGTCTTTGGACGAGACAGAGGAATACGCTGTCCAGTTTATCGGGTGACAAAACTGACCCGCTTTACAGTGGTTTCCCATCCCAAGTGGGATGCTGTAAAAGCCTCCTTCCCGCACAGGACACAGCTTAGGTCGGAGGTAACATTAGCAGCGCTCAGAGAGCCGCCCCCAAGGAGGATGGAAAGGGCAACACGGATCCCTCTCAGCGCTACGGCTCCTTACGCTGAAAAGTGCCAAAGCCACCTGGAGACGTTTTCTCTCAGAAGACTGTGGGCCATGGGCAGCATCTAAGGGAAGCCACAGAACGAGCCACAGCAGGACCTGGGCAGCATTATGATCTCATGGGGAAGGAGTAAGGCTAAGATTTTGTCCTGGTTATTTTTAGTAAAAGTCAGGGACAGGTCACGGGCAATAAACAAAAATTCACGGAAGCCCGTGACCTGTCCCTGACTTTTACTAAAAATAACCAGGACAAAATGGAGCCCCGGGGGCCTCCGCCACCCATGGCGACTGTGAGGTGTGGGGGCCTCCGCCGGCTGACAGCTCCAGCTCCACCACCCCGGGGCTGAAGCAGAAAATGTCATGGAGGTCTCTGGAAATCACAGAATCTGTCATCTCCATGACATAATCTTAGCCTTAGTGATAAAACAAACAGCTCCGTGCAAATCTGCTTTGGATTATGGAAGTTAGAGATGGGTCCCATCAAATCCATCCCCCAGAGTCATGGCAGGACCGCTTCCGACGGTGCTTTTATAGCTTTTAAGGCAAGCAGTAGGGCTGGGTGAAAGTTTTCCATCTAAAGTGTTTTTCCAACAGAAAATTTGATTTTTGATTAAAAGATGTTTTTTCACAAAAAGCGTCTGCTTTCTGTGGAAAATTTCAAATTCTGATAACAAAAATCAAACACCCCAAAATCAAGTTATTCTGTCTAAAACCTGAAATATTTCTATTTAGATATCCTGCATCAAGAGAGTTTGGTGCCTCATGGGAGTTGTAGTTTGGTTTCCTCATGTGCCCGTTCTCCTCTAGGGGCTGGGCTCCGCAGCTGGGCTACATCTCCCAAGGACTCCCATGATGAGGAGAGATAGGGAGACTGGGAGGTGCACAAGGAGCAGGGACATGGTGAGATTATATAGCTCCTTAAAGGTGAAGATGAGGCACTTGGCTTGGATGGGGGCACAGACAGGGAGCCAGCAGGAGGTTGGAGGATGGGAGAGAGGGGACTGAACAGCTGGAGAGGACGTTAGCAGCAGAATCCTGGAGAGTGTGGAGGGGAAGGAAAGGAGGTTACAGGAACCAGAGCAAGGAAAGCTAATTGCAGACCTGGAGAGAACAGAGGAAAGGAGAAGAGGTGACAGGGAGCCCCACGGCTAGAAAAGCAGGAAGGTTCTGGGTCAGGATCGAGGGCGACAGGAGGCGGTGTTTGCGTGGGGAGCCTCAGGGCTGGAATAGCAGAGGAACTGCAGGAAAGGATTATGAGACAGCCACAGAGCCAGTGAATTTGCTGCACCGGCTCAGGGCCTCACTGAGCGTTCAGACAGGTACATTTCCTGTCCTTTTGTTAACCTCAGCATCTCACAAGTAGCAAGCCAGGAGTCCCTAGGCCCCAGAGCTACACCCCTCACACCCTGCCTCCTTCCACAAACCCCAGAGAGAAACCTCCTGTGCCAACCCTGGGATTTTAGACAAGACCTCACCTCTCGCCCAGCTCTGATCACAGACTCCAGCACAGCTCCTGAGTAGCAGATGGAGGATTCAGGAATATCTGCATGGCTACAAAGACAAACCAAAGCAAGAGGAGCTGTGAGATGCGTGGGGCCCCGCTCTTGGAGGTTCATCCTCCTGCAGAAATACCCCCCATCACTGGCGAGCACCTGCTGGAGCCCTGCGAATTCATCCCCCAAGGAAGGTTAGGGTTACGAGATGGAAGGGATCTAACACGTCGCCTCATTCCGCCCCCGCCCAGGACAAGGAGTTATCAGGAACACACCCAAAGGAACATGGGTTCAGAACTGCTGGAAGAGCTCCGAGAATGACAGGCTTGCTGGGTCCACAGCCAAAGCTCCCAACCTGCCAGCGGCACTGCAGCTGCTGTTCTCGGATCTCTGTGGGGCAGGGCTGGAAGGGACCAACAGAGCCAAGGGAAGCTTTTAGTTCAGGGTGAGGGTCTCGTTTTTGGACACTAGGCCTAAACTGCCAATTGCAGATGTCCAGAGCACTGGGTGGATGAACCCCCTGCACGGATACAGCACCTGCCATCTTAAGGTCTCAGAGAACTTTACAAGAGGGTAAAATCCCCCTTTTAGAAATAAGGAAACTGAGGCACCGAAGGATGAGGCGACTTGCCCCCCACCCCCAAGGTCACACAGAGCCAGTGGCAGAGCTAGGAATAGAATCCAGGAGTCCCTCCTCCCACCAGCCCCGGCTGTATCGACGGGGTAACAGAGGCTAATTGCCGGCATCCTCCTCGAGGCTCAAACCTCACCCAGTTACCCCTGTCCTGAGCCCAGTGACTTGTGTCTGAGAACAGCGTAAGTCTTGACGTGACATGGGGTGACCCCCATCCGCACCAGAGCTGGGACAGCCACGCAGAGCGAACCCGGTTCCAGCCAGCGGCTAACCCACCAGCTGACCCTCCCGCTCCACAGCGTCCCTGACCAGGCAGCGCGGCGGTCGCTCCGGAGCCACCATACCCTACTCACAGCCACAGCAGGTGCTTGACAATCTGCTCAGGGATGAGGCGCTTCTGGCACATGGTTTCTGCGCCCCACACCACGGCCTCGCAGATAGCGCCATCCTGGAACCGCCTCAGCTCGGACTTCTCCCCCCAGAACTTCCGGAACTCGGCCGCCTGCGGAGAGAGGGGTCAGAGCACCGCTTAGGGGAGCAGGCCGCGGGTTCAAATGCAGCCCATAGCAATTGCAACCGACAGCTGGGGGGGGGGGGGGGGGGGGGGGGGAGGAGATGCTCAGATTGTGCCCTGGGGCACAGCAGCCACTAACATGGACTAAGCAGAGTCGGGCACACAGGGGGCTTGGTAGGCAGAAAGAGCCTGCCAGGGAGTGACCACAGCCCCCAGCTCTATTCCAGTGATGCTCCAGACCCCTGTATGCCCAGGAACTGGCTAAAGCTGATGCAGCAGAGACCCCCCAGCCCGTGGAACTGCTTGAAGGCCTGAGGATTTTCCCTGTTATGTCAGAGTTGGGTCCAATCCTGATCCGCCCGGGGGTGGAGGAAGAGATCGGGTGCAGGGTCTCAGTTCAGCTCCATCGCTCCTCTTCCGGACTCATCCCTTTGAGCGCGTGGCCCCCCCTCTTTGCAACCCTCCCCTGGCGTCCCCTCCTCCAGCACAAACACAACACTGCGTCTTGCTCCCCGCGCCTTAGCCCCGCCTCTCCTATCGCCACCCACAAACCGACAGCAAGGGCTCAGCTCCCCTCTCTGCTTTGCCACTGCTGCCTGTCGCGGTGTCCAATTTCCCTTCCGGCACCGTGGCGCTTCCTCCCGGCCTGCCCCTACGCCGGGACGGCGCTCCCTGTAAACACCCGCAAAGCCGCCACGCCGTCCTCCTTCCGGCCCCTCTTTAACTCGCCCCTGCTGCCATGCCGACACAACGCTCAGCAGCCCGCGTGCTGGGGCCGTTGCTTAGCGCGAGGATTGTCTGCCATCACCTGCTCCCCCACCCGCATCTCCCTGCTGTCTCTGGTACTTGCATCGTAAGCTGCTTGTGCCAGGGAACCGGCTTTGTTAGCTCTTTGTACAGAACCTAGCATGACAGGACCCTGAGCAAGGCTTCCAGGGGCTCCTGCAATGTAAGCGCCACCCCAACCCCGGGTAGGAGCAGCCTCGTCCTCACCTCTGGTCGATCTGCCTCTGGTCCCTTCTCCAAAATGCTAGCGGCAAACTCAGGAGTGAGCAAGAGCCCGAACGACAGGTGTCCGGCATCCTTGTGCTTCGGGGGCTCTGCGCTGATAGGCCACTGGGGAGAAGCAGGGAATGCAGCGTGAACGGAGACACCTTTGCTAGAGCGGCATCTGCTCGGGCACCACTGCCCCTCTGCTGGGTAGATCCACCCCACCGTCCTGCTCCCCAGAACCCCTGCCCTCTGGAGCCAGGCAGACGGGGTGGCTATGTACTCAAAAGCTCTCCCCCATGCAAGAGCCCTACCCCGGCCCCCATCAGCCTCGGCTGTAGCGCTGCCGGGCAGGGGCCTGGTTATCCAGATCAGCTCCAGCCAAGCAATGCAAGTTCTCTCACTACCCCCATCAGCAATGGGTCTCAATCCCTGTCTGGGAGGGACCCCACCGAAAGAGGGGAAAGGGGGGGATGCAATCCCCATGGCCTCTCTGCTGAGACCACCAAGCCAGGACAGCAGGGAACTGGATGGAGTTCCACCCGTCTCAGTCAGCAAACAGCTACAACTTTTGACCCTGGACAGGATTTGAACCAGCAGTCTGGAAGATAACCAGACCCCTCTGGGAGGGGCACAGGGCACGGACTCTCCCTTCCCACCTTTCCCCGGGCAGCACAGCAATGGAAGGAGACAGGAGGCCCGAGGAGAAGGGGCACCCCAGGAGGGGGATATTAGAGAAGCAGCTGCTGCGTTACACAGGAGGCTCTGTGAAGGGGGAGGGGGGGGGGGTTACCTGCGGTGCCTGGGGCAGGGAGTGCGTCAGCAGCAGCACCCTCTCGGCCAGCCCTCGCGCCAGCAGGGAGGTGACGAAGGGCAGGGCTGCAGCTACGTAGTTCCCGCCTCGATCCATCAGCTCATTCAGCAGCTGCATCTTCTTGCAGGCTCCCTGCAGCTTGGAGACGTGCTTCAGGCTGCGGCGAGGGAGGAGAGAGCCTCAGTCACCTTGGGAAATGCCCCTGGGCTTCCCCCTGCCAAGCCACTTCAAGGCAGCGATGCCGGCAGGATGCTCCCAAGGTAGGAGGGATGCTGGGAGGGGGGCACGGGCCAGGAACTGGGCTACACTCACGGGATCGAGTGCACACAGCATCATCCAGCTGGCAAGGTAAAGTCTGATACAGCATGGACCAGCTAAGCTGGGATTCCCAGCTCTCCCCCAGTGTGTACTGGGAGTTCCCACCCTCGTGGCTCAGGGGAGATCAGACCCTGAAATGGCCACCTAGGCCAGCCAAACCAAACAGCTGGGATGTGTGCATAGCACACCCTGTC
This sequence comes from Emys orbicularis, assembly GCF_028017835.1. Taxonomy (NCBI): domain Eukaryota; kingdom Metazoa; phylum Chordata; order Testudines; family Emydidae; genus Emys; species Emys orbicularis. Next base: position 5,544,238 of record NC_088688.1, on the reverse strand, counting down.
TGAGGCGGGGGAGCAGGGGGCTGTCACCCTGATCTGCAGGGGGAGTAGGAGGCAGCTGGGAGGGTGGATGACGACCACAGAGTTACCCGGGCCGCATCTGCGCTGCGCTTTTGCCAGGATCCCGCGCTGAGCCTGGGACAGCCAGCTGCTCTCGGACCGATCCCCCCACACCGTCCCCAAGCCACGGTGACCAGACTCACTGGAAGACATGGTCGAAGGTTCTGATCAGGGGCTTGGGGGTCATGAGCAGCCGCTGGAATCCGTCCACTGTTCTGTCGTCCAGAACTTCCATCGAGCGCTTGGCTTCGAACTGGACCTGAGGGAGGGGCAGTCGTGAACTGAGGGTAGGGGACAGTTCATTCCACTGGCAGGCTGAGCATAGGTCCTTCAGCGCCTGAGAGCACCCTGGCTTCCCGGTCATCTACAGCCCAGCTGCAACCCACACCCCATCCCGATCCGGGGGTGGAGCCCACAGGGAGTCCTGGCTCGGAGCCCAGCCAATCCTCGGCCCCAGATCTCACTGTTGGGCAGGAGACATCCTAAATAAATGACTCCAGGTTGGAGCCAATTCAGCTTAGTAAGAAGAAGGCACAAGGCTCCGGTGCTGAGCTCGCAGATCCACCTCTAAAGCATCAGACTCAGTTCCGGGGCTAGAGCCAGGAACAGCCGTGCCTGGGGAGCGGAACCTGGATCTCTCATCCCGTCCAGCGGGGTCTCTGCGTGGCCAGCTCAAAGCAGCAGTTCCCCCTCCCCAGTGGCTGGTTATTTCGGGCCCCCGACATTAACCTCCCATCGCCCTGGAGGGTAGCAGTATGTTCTGTGCCTCGAGGAGTTCAGGGCTGTGAATCTAGAGACGTTCACCAGCCCTGTATACGCTTTAAAAACCTACCGAGAGAATTTTAAAGAACGGCCCTTTGCCCTAGGAGCCCAAAGCAGCTTACACAAAACACTAGTAACAGAAAGGGATCGATTCACCCACACCACGGAAATGCAGCCACCTCTGAGGTGGAGCAAAGCAGCTGTTTAACTGGACTACAGCAACGCAATATACCTGGGCACGAAACCTTCAGCACTTCGGTAAATCCAACTTGCATAAAGTGCTACCAGATGTCACCTCAGCAACACATGCTAGGGTGAGCACATCACCCCCATCCTCTGCTCTCTACGCTGGCTTCCCCTAGAATTGCTAATCAAGTTTAAGGTCTCGGTCCTTGTCACACAGTGCTCCATGGCCTGGACCCAGGGTACCTAAAAGACCATTGACAGCTCCAGGACGGAGACCGTGGCGGACAACTTCGTTCCTCCAGCACAATGGAACTCGCACCAATAAGGGTAAAGCTCGTCTGTGCGGGAGACGGAACCGTCTCTCGGGATGATTGGAGACTGCAGAATTAACTGCCCCAGGAGCTAAGGACTATCACAAACCTCACCACTTTCCACTCCAAGTGCAAGGAGCAAGTCTTTGATCTGCCTTCTCCAACGTGAGCATAAGAACGGCCATAGTGGGTCAGACCAATGGTTCATCTAGCCCAGGATCCGGTCTTCCGACAGTGGCCAATGCCAGATGCAATGAACAGAACAGGGCTATTTCGAGTGATCCATTCCCTGTCGTCCAGTCCCAGCTTCTGGCAGTTGGAGGTTTAGGGACACGCGGAGCATTGGGTTGCATCCCTGACCATCTTGACTAATGGCCACTGATGGGCCTATCCTCCCTGAACTTGTATAGTTTTTTTTTTAAATCTAGTTTTACTTTTGGCTTATGAACCCCCTGTTCTCCCTGAGTTAACCCCTTGACGAGGGAGTGGGGCTAAGGGTCAAAGGACAGCTGGCTAGAGCCCTGTTAGCGAGCTCGCAGCCGCCCTGCTCGGCGCACACAGCAAAAGGTGCATTTAGCAGTAGCAACAACCAAAACAAGACACTCCACCACACACATTCCTCCCTCTTGGGAGAGGGCAAGAGACCAGCCAACACACGACGTGCTAGTCGCGTTGCTTAGTGCGCTACTGGAAGGCTCTCAGTTGCTACGGTGATATGAAAACCGACGTAGAATAGGAGAGAACACAACGGTTTAGGAGGAAGAATCCTGCATCCCTGGAGGGATAAGAAGGTAGATGTTCATACTCGGATCCCAGCTCCTGTGAAAAGTACCCAAGGGTCTCCAATGAGCACAAACAGGCAGAGAGCCTGGTTCTACACGGTCTCTGAAGACAGCACTTTAAGCTACACAGCTAACTCTAGAACCATGCTGGGACACTAGCTCAGCTCTCACTTGATAGGAAGAGCACCACCTACAGAACCCCGTCCCTCTGAGGTCTCCCATCCCAGCACACACAGGGCCTTACCCTGCTTAGCTTGCTGGGCAGGACACAGCACCAGCGGCCAATGCACAAGCTACATCCTTCCCTATGCTTGCTTGTCTGTAATACACTATGGCTGGGATAGAAAAGCCTCTGACTCTGAAAGGGGAAGGGGCGTCCCAGGCAAGGGGACATTGACTCCTGGTACCAAACAACAGGCCTGTGCCAGGACAAAGCCACGTGGCAAGACCAGCCTGGAAACAGCAGGCAGAGGGAGCCTTGGGGAGGAAACCGAGAGAGGCGGTACTATGTGAATGCCCATCAGTAACACTGCCGGTACCTGCTTGTACTTGTTAGCGGTCATGTCAGCGCAGAGGTTCACCAACCCCGAGGGGTCCACAAAGACCACTTCGAACGCCTGGTGGAAGTCGGCCAGGGTGGGCTGGAAGAGAGAGCATGCGGCTTAGCACCCACCGAGATACGTGCAGCAACAGACTCTGCGCTGCCCGGCCCCTTAGAGTAACAGCGACTCGCAAACACGGAGCACAGCCCATGTGCCGCGCAGGCCATCCACCCGCGCAGCACAGTGGGCAGGGGAGTATTTGCATCACTGGACAGAGAAGACGAAGGCATGGCAGTTAAGTGACTAAGTCAACGCTGAGTCAACAGCGGAGCCAACAACAGAACCCAGGAGTCCCTACCCCGCCCTAGCCACCAGACCATGCTGCCGGGGGCCACACTTGCTCCTTACCAGCGAGCTATCTGTGTCCTTTGACAGGCTGATCCCAGCTGCACTCAGATCTGTGGTAGCTGCGAACGAAGAAAGGGTCAGTTCTCTGTGCTGGGGGGAGTCTATCCTACCGCACCCCGGGACTGGGCTGTAAAATACTCTCCCTGTACAGCCATTTAACTCTGAGGGCGAGGCTCTAGGCTGCATTTTGCTGCAAGTTTCCAGACCATCAAATCAACAGGACTGTCGTGGTTTCTCACTCTCTCTCTCTCGAGCTCAAATCACAGGGCATCATCCTGCCTTCACCCCAGGGTGGGGGCTACAGAGGATCTGGCTGGTCTTGCTCAGGATTTACCTGTCTGCCATAGGACATTTCACTGGGGATCCTACAAGGACAGAGGCATGTCTGTCCTCCGGGCCCCTCCAAGCCCAGCCAGGGCTGCACGGCGCACAGAGATTTATGCACCAGCCTTACACCGTTGGGTTCTAGGCTCAGCTGTGATCCAGGCCAAAGGTGCTGCCAATGCCACCTCCCCTGCCCCGAGAGCCACCAGGGAGCTCACCCAGGAACTGCAGAACGCTCCTCAGCACCTGGTAGCCGCTCATCCCCTGGCTGATCTTGTGCTTGGCCAGCAGGTAGGCAACCAGCATGGAGGCCATGAAGCCGTTGAGACACCCCAAGCCCTGTTGGAAGACAAGACACAGAGGTAGGGCAAGCTCCAGGCCTGCCCTGGAGTCACAGGCAACTCCACAGAGCCCGAGAGCACGCAGCCTGATTCCCTGAAGTGCCAGGCTCAGCCGAGTAACGACGCCAGCTTCTGCTGCTCTTCACCCAGCGGCGCCGGCACGGGTGCCCTTGTCTCTTGGACCGCTCCGGGGATCTAAGCGCCTTTCATCTCCCATGACTCCAAAACCCCTTCCCCAGGGAGCCAGCAAGGGAACGTGGCAGGGCCGGGCGCGGACGCCAGAGACTGCCACTGGACCCTGACTGCAGACAGAGGGCAGGCTGAGGCCCTGCCTGCCCCAGGGCAACACCCTGCAGTTCACACTTCCCCAGCCAGGGGAGCGAACCAATCGCTTGGACTAGTCTGAATCGAGCATCATGGGGATCTTGAGGGACCAGGGACCAGACCTCAATGGAGCAGTGACCCTGCACACCCTCCATTCCTATCTACAGAGCAAGGACCCGGGGGCAGGAGGGAGCTATTGGAGATCAGCAGGGAGCATACCAGGCTGGTGCGCCTCCCACACACACACCAAAGGCAGAGCGAGCCGGGGACAATGCATCTCCGTCCCTTCCCCACACCTCATGTGGGAATAAAAGAGGCTAGGCCCCACACACGCCCTGGGGTCGAAGGGGCGGGGCAGAGCTGAGCAGGCCAGCCCACCCCCGACGAGGCTACCTTGTCGAGCTCCCGCTGGTGCAGCCAGACTTTGAGGAGGGTGACTCCGTCCCTCATGCCGGGGAAGTCGGCACCAGCGCCGGCGAGGAAGAGCAGGTTGGACTCCAGCCCCGTGTCACAGAGGATGGAGTTGTTGTAGTGAGGAGTGGGGGGCTCGGCGGCTCCTGGGGAGGGAACAAGGCAGCCCGATCCAATCAGACGAGTTACCGGCACTTTTAACCCAATCCAACCCTCCGCATCCTTCCCAGTTAGAGGCTCCCAGCGCCATGAGGGGCTGGCTGCAGAACGCGCCACCCCTTGCAGCAGAGCACTGCAGCGGGGGCTGGCTGCAGACTGTAGCTGGTGCTGCCTTGTAGGCTCCCCTACCTGCCTTCCCAGCTTTGTGGGGTGGGAGGAGCAAATTGCTATTTCCCCATCAGGGTGGGGGAAGGTCTTAGCCAGACTGCAGCAAGCAGGGAAAGGGAACGGTGCAACGCCAGGGCAGACCCTCTGGTGACTCAATGCCCCTATATGGGGTGTACCAAACAGGACCCAGACAGGATCCAGCAGGGAATGCTGATGGGTGCAGAGACCCTGCAGGAAGCGAGAAACCCACATACACACTCCCTCTCTCTGCTGCCGGCTCCACCATGACCCCACCCTGCAGGAAATTCTGCTCCCCTCCCCCGATGGCCTCTATCCCAGGATCAGCCACGCACCCAGCTCCCGCTGAGCTGTCTGGGCGTCCCAGCACACCCCAAGCCACAACAGAGCTCTGCATGCCCCGGCCCTACCTTCTCCGGGGGAGCCCTGCTCCAGGAACCAGGCCGTCCGGACGTTGTTCTTGCTGGGGTACAAGCGGCTGGGCTTAAAGAAGCCGGGGGCGGGACAGGCGTAGAGCCGGACTGTCACCAGCTTCTCATCTTTACCTGCAAGCACCATGGGGAAGTGAGGTCAGAGAGAGAGACACGGGGGGGGGGGGGGGGAATTAACCCAGGAAGGGGCCACCACCCCCTTCTCCTTGGAGGGACGAGAGCACCAGCCTTTCCCTTTTACTCCATAGAGCTCCCAGCAGGAGACGGAGACATTATCAGTAACGAGGACGATGAATCAACAGAGCTGACGATAACCCTGCCTAGTCGCCCCTGCCCATGTCTCCAGCCACCCCGAACTCTCATCCCTGGGAGCGGTCAAGGGAAGCCGCAGAACAATGTGTCTCTCATTCCCCTTTCCTAGCACCCTCTCTCCCCGCCCCCCAATGCTCCGTCCATCGCCCCCGGCTCTCCCTTTGCCTGACTCTTGCGACCCATGGCCGACACGACGCCCGGCAGCGAGCACCACATCCAGCAGCGACGGCCCACCCCTAGGATTAACCTGGGCCTTTTCCAGCTGGCCTGGAAAGCGCTATGGGCACAGAGGGCACTGCACAAACACTGAGTTAAGGGGGACCGGACGGGGTGTATCAGTGCTGCACGCAGTGGCATTTCACTGGAGTCCCTACTGTTCTCCAGCCCTTTGTTAATGCAGCCAAACAGACTCCTATCTCCGGGAGGACCCAGGATGACGTTGGAAGGCCCATTCCTCACCCCCAAGTGCTTTGCCCAGTTGCCTGGGCTACTTCCAAAGCCTTTAGCCCCCAGAGAAACCTGCTCCCAATAGTGTCTCTGCACTGCCAGTTGCTGTTGCTCGCCCTAGCCTGCGAGGCCAGGAGTCCAAGCCCGGCTCCCAGAGCGATGCACATCAACGGCGACTCCAGGCCAGTTTTCTCCCCAGCCCCATGTCCTGTGCACACAGGTACCAGTGTCAGACCCTTGGGCACAGCCCTGCCAGTGATGTGGGGGGGTTTGCACCATGCACACAGACCTGGCATTGCTTGATGTGATGGCGCCACCCGCTGGTCGAGCTATGCAACTTCACTGACAAGGTGAGAAGAGCCCCGGGGATCAGGAGGCCCTAGGGGAGTGAGGGATGGGTGGGGAGTTCACAGACATGGTACCTTGAGGCTTTAGGAGCAGGATCGGCTTGAGATGGTTGCTGTTCATGTATGTGAATCTCACGCTGCCAAAGAGCTTTTCCTTGGAGAGGTGCTGAGCAATGTGGGCCAGGTACAGAGCTCTCTTCCGGTGGTATCGCTGGTTCAGGTTGTCTTTGTCCTGGAGGATTGCCTGAGCAAGAAGGGAGACAGAGGAATCATCTCTGATGCTTCCAGAGCCCAGTTCAGCCCAACACACATGCCCTTCACTCCACTGCAGACATACAGCCACCTCTGGGGTGAGAAGGTGACAGCCAGAGAAACAGCACTGCAGAACGCAGAGCCATCCGCTCCAGCTCTAACAGTGCCAGCAAACTGCAACCAGCCTGCCAAGCATTAGCAGACCGCATGCCTCCTGCAGGGAAGTGCAGAGCTATTCTGCTGACTCACCCTGACAGCCAGCCCGGGTGGGTCACTTTAGCTGAAAGCCAGGCATATAAAAGGCAGAGTGGTTCTGAGGAGTGAGCTGAAAAGAGGGACAGGAAGTCCTGGCACGGAAAGTGCTCTTATGCGAGTTCTTGGCATATAACCTACTACAAGTGCAGGTGAATGGTGCAAAGGCTTCACCTGCTCTTCGACACAGGCTCAGGAGCAGGCCAAGAGCAGGCCGCATGGTGGCTAAGGAAGCCAGACTGCATCTAAACTCATTGACATTAAAGAAAAGGCCCAGTCCCTACCCAGGCAGAGGGAGCAGACAGGAGAAGGGGACAGGTTGTTTCTTCAATTGCGCTGGAAATCAAGCAGCAGGAAGCTTTGATCTGGTTAGATTGAGAGGAGCGGGGACAATGGAGTCCCCATGGGATGAGGTCCAACTCCCTTAACAACTTCTGGCACAAAGCAAGGCCTGAGACGATGCATCACCTGATCTGAGCCCTAGAACGGTAAGCCTGGCACATTAGATAGAGAAACCGGGGGCTGCATGCACTGGGCATCTTTACCCTGTGATAGCACTCAGCGTTAAGCTTCTATAGGAGAAGACACCGGCCGTGGAGCACGGGAGGTCGCAGGATCAGCCATGGCACCACACCAACCCCACGCCTGCCAGGCATGCTTGGACTCACCCGGGGCATCGTCACTGCCACGTCCACGTTGATCTCCGGCTTGATGCATGTGCCCAGCAGGTAGCTCCCCACCACCGTCACCGCGGCTGGCGGCAGGAAGCGGAACTTCCCCTTCACGCTGAAAGGCACCTGGAGGAACGGAACCTTCACGTCCTTTGGGAGCCAGGTCTGGTCGGCGAGCTGTGAAAGGCAGGGAGGGGTGAAGGACAGCCCATGCTCCAGCTCCCCGCAGCGGCTGAGCTCACCCAGCTACTAGCAGGGCTCTGCCAAGTGAACTGGGACTCTGCTACCCACCAAAATACTGCTCAGAGCATCAAAGGGGGAGTGTAGGACCCTGAACCAAAGGCCGTAACTCAGTGGCTGAAAACGGGTCCTGCAGGGATTCCCCCCCCCACTTCACAGTCCTCTCTCCTGTATTCTCTGTCTACACATCCCAGCCATGATATCCATGGACCTTACAGCTACAGGGTGGGGATGGCAGGATCTATGCACCCCAGAAACATGCTCCGGAGGGGGAGTGGCAGTACATCCAGCAGGGGTTGGGACGGCTGCACCACTCGGCTGAGTCGTAAACACAAGGCGTGAAACGCAAAGGGCAAAGCCAGATGGAAGTGGCTCGTTGCCAGCACAGCTCGTTGTTAAGCAGACAGCCCCGTTGCCTCCCCCGGCCGCCCCAGGACATACATCGGTTTCCGGGGTCTCCAGGACAGCACTCAACAGGGTATTGATTTCGTGGAGGAAGGCATCAATCTTCTGCTTCTTCTTCTCCTTTAGCTTCACCTCCTTCAGCAGCTCCTCGATCTGCAGAGAGAAGGGGAGACCATAAAGGGAAGCCTCAGCAACGGAAATCACTGCGGACTTTTATCCTGCCCCGATGGGTATTCCCAGCCTGGACCAGAGGGCAACGCTCTCCGTAGGGTGAGACAGGGGAACTCCCAGTCCCTCTCAATGACTCCTCTATGCCAGGGAGCTTTCTCCGGCACCTGGACATACGGGGAATATGGTTGCATGATACCAAATACCAACTGTTACTCTCCAAGCGGGATCCTCCACTGGCCAGTGGTGGTTCACGTGGGTCCCTCTGCTGCTGCTAATTCCTAAGCAGCACTGAAACTTCGAAATGTCAGTTCCGCTCTTGTCTGATGCCTAGCCAGAACAAACGGGTGCAGCTGACATCGGTTTCACTGTGGCTGGGAAGGGTGAAAGGAAAGAATCCCTGCTACAGCAAAAGACACTGCAGCATCCAGGAGCTAGAGGTAGGTGTGGGCTTGCCTCCCCAGCCATCAAGCTGGCACAGAATGTGGCTCAGAACTGCTCCTCTTCGACTGAGAGCGTTTAAGGTCAGAAGAGATGCTCAGAGCATCTATCCTGACCTCCTGTCTATCGCAGACCATTAAATTTCACTCACGTACTCCTATACTGAGCCCAATAACTAGCATGTATACTTTTCAGTTTTCCAGCCAGGGTTCCCGTGGGGTTTGAACCCCAGGTCTCCAAGACGGTAAACACCAGGCAAACCGCTAGGCCATCAGGCCGTTTTATCTGGTTCTGTGACTACCTACAATTCTACAGCAAATGCACATTCCCACACTTCCAAATAAAACGTCCAATGCCTCCCCACCCCCAACAGGCAAACGTGTCCCACCCACACCCAAGGCATCCCAGTGCACTATTCACAATTCCAGGCACACGTACAGCACTCACTCATAAAGTCAAGCCAATGTCCAATCAGCAGCCAAAATCAAGGGCCTCCCCAACCGCCTTCTTCCCCCAATGGAGGCCCTGATCCTGCAATTAGATCCCCTAGCGCTGACCCACGTGACACTGCGGAACCCCACAAGGAGAAGCAAAATCCAAAGCTCGGGACCCCGCACGTCACTCGATGCTAGAAACAGGCAGAGAGAGAGAGAGCTCAGCAGCACTGCTTCTCGCAGGAACAGTCTTGCGATATCACCGTGAAAACTACCATCTCAGGCACAAAATCTATTTCAAAAATTCTGATCCCCCCAAATTAAGGCTTTTTTGGCCAAAATTTTCATACATTTTTCAGCCAGCGCCACTGTCCACCCATCACGCTGCGGGTGAAGAATCAGAGAATCATTTGTTCACCCGCTGAAAATGAAATCGCCCCAGATGAACAAACCCATCAAATTTCCTCCCTTGCCAGGGGCTCAATGTTGTTATCCCCATTATACAAACTGGAGAGAGGTCAAGGGACTCGCTCAAGGTGGCAGCATGAGTCAGGGCTGAACTGGGACTGGAGCTTGTCAGTTCCCCGTGCAGTAATCCATCTGCTGCTTCCCAAGCCTCCCCAGTCTCCAACATTCTTTCCAGCCTGGAGTGTATCAGGCTACCAGGTTGAATGCAGCACAAAGTGGGTCCTATTTGACTCCCTGGCTTCTTCTGACCTGCAGGCGGAGAAGGCTGGAATGGAAGAGGTTCTCGGTCTCCTTCAGTTGGTTCAGCTCCTCATTGGTGGGCGGCTTGTACAGATCAGCCCGGCTGAGTTTCACCGGTTTCACAACGCCATCCGGGACTGAAGCCCTTTTCCTTCCCTGGGGTTTGCCTTTCTTGGGGAGATCCTGATTCTCCTCCTCTGCCTCCATGCCTCCCTCTGCATTGTCAAATGCCTGCGATGATATAAACAAGCCGATTAGAAGCCGTGCAGATCTGATCACAAATGCCACTGGGAGAAAGCGTGAGTCACCAAAGCAGAGTCAGTAAGAAACCTCAAGGTTGGGTGGGTCTCGGCCCAGTTCCTAATGGGTAAGTGACCTTAATACCCAAGCCACCTCCAGGACTGGCACCAACAGACCCCCTATATAGTAGTCTCAACAGAAAAGACGAGGACTAAATGGGCCATGGAGACTGAATGAAATTCTCTGCCTTACACAAGAGGGTTGAAGCGTGAGATGGGGAAGCTGGCACTGCACTGGGAAGGTAAGTTATATACCCAATCAGATTATCAAATGTCTTTTACTTCTTACCCACAGCCATCTGAAAAGTGCTTTACAAACAAAAACACCTTTGAAAGGTCAATACATGCTATCCCCATTTAAAGAGAGGGAAACGGAGGCACTGAATTTAAAAGAACAGGCACTTCTGACTGCCTTCCCTATTACTGCTACCGTAGAACCTTAGAGTTACGAACACCTTGGGAATTGAGGTTGTTCGTAACTCTGAAATGTTCGTAACTCTGAACAAAACATTATGGTGGTTCTTTCAAAAGTTTACAACTGAACATTGACTTAACACAGCTTTGAAACTTTGCTACGCAGAAGAAAAATGCTGCTTTTAACCATCTTAATTTAAATGAAACACGCACAGAAACAGTTTCCTTACCTTGTCAAATCATTTTTTTTATTTAAACTTTCCTTTTATATTTTTAATAGTTTACGTTTAACACTGTACTGTATTTTCTTTTTTTGAGGGGGGGGGGGGGATCTCTGCTGCTGCCTGATTGCGCACTTCCAGTTCCAAATCAGGTGTATGGTTGACCTGTCAGTTCACAACTCTGGTGTTTGAAATGCTGAGGCTCTATTGTACATATAGCAACTATGATCCCTGTTACTTATGTTAAACAAAAACAGCAAGGAGAGGTTTTAGCTGGTTTTCTTTCTGCATTGGCCAGCTGTGCGTGTTGTGTGCCTGTGTTTGGATACCACAGTGCTTGAGCACCTCACACATTTTTAGTGTCTTTATCCACACAACCCCTGATGAGGTAGAATAGAGTTGTCACCCCCACAGTACAGATGGGGAACTGTGGCACACAGAGACTAAATCACTCGCCCAAAGGTCACACAGGAAGCCTGGGGCAGCGCAGGGAATTCCAGGTCTGGGGCTAGCACTCTAACAGTTGTCTCATCCTTCCTCTGTAAAGTACTTTGGGATCTTTTAGAATGAGAGGTAATTTTGCATGGACTAGATGACCTCCCAAGATCCCTTCCAGCCCCAGCTCTTTGTAATATGTAGGCCCACATCTAGAGGCAATGTAAGTTACTACCCATTGCACTCACTTACCAGGATGTTTAACACAGAGCAGAAATGGAGAGTCAAGAAACCCAGCGCTGGGAAGAATTTTGCCTGCCAGGCCAATGATTCACTAGCTTCCTTTGTCTAACAACTAATATACACACAGTATCAGTTAATACCAAGGTGGTATTGCAGCCTCACCACAGGGCTTGATCTGGGACTTTTCACGGCAAGCTCCTCTGGGCAAGGATTCGTTTCCTTTGCCCTGGCACAACTACTGTGACAGTGCTGGGAGTGCTGGGTAAACTCCCGGAGTTTTAGTTAAACACCCTGACCCCACCTGAGCTCCAACCCGCAACTTCCTTACGGGTTACGAAGCACAGCCGTCCAATAGCGGGGTGCGGGGAGAGAGGGGGGTTACTCTGTTCAGGGGGCTGGGGGGTTACTCTGCCCCGTGCCGGGATTCATTCACTCCCAGTTACCCCTAAACCCACGCCTGGCCGGCGGGGCCTCTCACACCCATTCGCGGGGCTAAAAGAACGAACATTTCTCGTTTAAAGTCCAGGTTGCAAGAAGTGGAAGCCGATCCTCCCCCCGGCCCAGTGACGGGCGCTCTGACCCCCCCAGCCAGGTGGGGTCGGCAGCCGATCCTCCCCCCGGCCCAGTGACGGGCGCTCTGACCCCCCCAGCCAGGTGGGGTCGGCAGCCGATCCTCCCCCCGGCCCAGTGACGGGCGCTCTGACCCCCCCCCGGCCAGGCGGGGTCGGCAGCCGATCCTCCCCCAGGCCCAGTGACGGGCGCTCTGACCCCCCCCCCCCGGCCAGGCGGGGTCGTTAATCTGCCGCCCCCACCACCAGGGCCGTGTCTCGCCCGGGCTGGGACGAGACCCCGCTCTACCTCCCCCCAGACCCAGCCGGAAACATCTCCCCACAATGGGGTGGGGGAGGCCCGCCAGGCCGGGGGGGGTAACGACGGGGCCCCAAGGCGTGCTGGGAAGATAGGGGGTGGATCCCCGGCCGGCGGGGGGCTGGACCCGTCCTCCCCGGGCAGGGTAGAACGTGGAACCCCGGTACCCTCCCGCCTTACCCGGTCCCCGCCGCCCGCGGCCGCTCTCGGCTTCATCTTCATCTCCGGCGCCCGCCCTCACGTGGACAGCCCGCCTAGCCCCACGTGGAACTCAACCACTCCTGCTGCCACCCATTCCCGCCCCCTTAGCCGCTCCCGATTGGCTCAAGGGATGACTCCTCTCCTTTGATTGGCTAATTTGGCCACCCGGCGCTTTGTTTTCCTCTTAGCCCCGCCCACGGGTGCCGACAGCCATCAGCACGTTTGCCTGAGAGAAGACAGCCTCCTCCCCCCGATTTACGGCAATTTTGCGACTTTGGGGGAAGTTCAGCAGCCAGCGGCGCTGGACTTTATGGCGCTTTACGGCAGTAGGGTGGCCTGGCTGGGTAGGGGCTGTGGCCAGGCCCAGCTGATCCCCATTTAGAGGTGGGGTGATGCTCGTGGGCTGCTCTGGGTCCCCTTTGAGCCCCCTGTGGCTGCCCTCCAAGGGCTCACCCCAGATCCCTGCAGCCCCTTCTGCCACCCCAAGCCAGGCCCCTGGCCCATCTGTGAGCCAGGCCGCCCTGAGACAAAGCAGGGCCTGAGTAGGGTGGGGAAGCCCTAGTGAAGAGCACCTGGCCCCCGTTGGCATGATGGGGCAAGGTTACGCCAAGGGGGTGCGATCAAGATGGTGGGGACAGGATGGTCTGTTCTTCAAAATGGTGCCCCCCCTGCGGCATGACCCGGCATGTGCCCAGGGAGCGAGGTCTCACCGTTCCCAGAAGTACCAGAGTGTCGGTGTTCTGGGAATGCGTGAGCAGCCACCCTATACCTCCGCCTCACCTCCTGCAAGTGCCCACATATGTGCGGTAGGGCCAGAGAGTTGCCGCCCATCCCACTGGGCTGGACGCTGCCGAGCTGGAAATGCCAGCGGCTCTGCTAGAATCCCTCACCTCCTGCGAGAAGAACTATAGTCCCGGACACCGCTAGCAGTGCTGCCAACTCTCATGATGAATGATTTTATCATTCACCTCATGACATTTGCAGCCCTTGAAGCCCTTGCTCTTGGAGGCAAGTGATTACATGGGACTCAGCTTTCATTTAAGAAAAGCAAGCAAGCAGGTTCCTAGCCTTCACAGTTGCACCAAAAAAGCCTGAAAATGTAAACCAAGTCACCCTAATAAAGGCTCAGAAGGCAAAGAAAAAGAACCTCATGATTTTTAAATCAATATTGTGATTTTTGGGAGCCCAACATGATTTGTTAATGCTTGGAGTTGGCGATCCTGCGTATAGCCCCACAAACCTGTTTGCTTCATGCTAAAATTTAGTTGTTATTTGGGACCAGAAAGAGTGTGTCTATACTGCAAAAGAACACGCGTGGCAGTAAGTGTCAGAGCCCTGGTCAACTGATTTGGGCTCATGGGGCTCACACTACAGGACTGAAAATAGCAATGTAGATGTTCCACTCGGGTTCTGAGACCCACCTGCCTTGCCAAGTTTTCAGAGCCCAAGTAGGAACATCTACACTGCCACTTTTAGCCCCATAACATGAGCCAAAGTCAGTTGACCTGGGCTCTGAGAATTGCTGCTGTGGGTTTTTTTTTTGCTGTGTAGACATATCCAGAGAGCCACTTGCCACCTGGAATTTCCCACAGGGTCCCCTAATTTAATCCACATGAGATCCCGCAAACAAGATTTATGAGACACATAATAGGCCTCAATCATTTTCATCAGATTTTCAAGAGAAAGAATGTTTACTACATAGGCTAACAAATGTATTGGACTCAGATTTTCAATCCAGTATAATCTGTTATGTGATATGGGAGGCATTTGTATCCAGAGATTAGGTAAGGTTCAGGTTTGGTGCTAAACAAAGGCATCAGGTTGGGTTCATAGTGGATGGTGCCAAATTCTCACCAGAAAGTCTTATGAGATCTTGGCCATATACTGTATAGGAATCTTGCAAGATCAGCTGCAATTTGCAAGATTTTCACCATTCTGGGCAATATCTAAACTGGATCCAGGAAACAGGACTTTTCTGGTTTTGCATCTAAACTGGACTAGAAACTATATGTGACCACATAGCAGTGGGTTTGATTTTGGCAACTCAGATCCAAAATGCCTCCCAGAATTCCAAGCACAGAGAGGAAGGATGGCTCAGTTGTTAGGGTGCTAGCCTAGGAGACCTGGCTTTAATTCTTTGCTCTACCAGAAACTTCCTGTGTGATCCAGGGTAAGTTACTTAGCCTTTCTGGGTATGTCTACACTGCAATAAAAGACTCCTGGCTGTGGCTGACCCAGGTCAGCTGACTCAGGCTCACAGGGTTCTGGCTGCTGGGCTAGAAATTGCAGGGTAGACATTCGGGCTTCGGCCAGAGCCCGGGATCTGAAACCCTGCGAGGTGAGTGCATCTCAGAGTCCAGGCTCCAGCTGGAGCCCAAACAACTATGCTGCAATTATTATCTCAGCAGCCCGAGCTTTGCAAGCCCAAGTCAACTGGCCCAGCCTCTGAGACCTGGTGCCACATTTTTTTTATTGCAGTGTAGACATACCCTGTATGTTACCCTCTGCGACTTAGTTCCCCATCTGGGACATGGCGATACACTGCCTTTTCTCAGAGGAGCGTTGTGAAGCTAGACGAGTTATCGATTGTGAAGTGTTCAGATACTACAGGATTGGGAGTCAGGTAAGATTTCTGAGTTGAGGGGATTGAGCCTGGGCCATCTCGAATTATGATAGAAACACACAAAAAGTTTAAAATTAGGGGGGAAAGAATTGTTTCTAATGCATACAAAGCTTGATTTACAAAAATACAGTTGTTACACCATGCCCATCACTCCATAGTTGATACTGTGTAGCTGGAACTCAGGAGCAGAGTCCACTCAGCAGAATTAAAGTCTGGCATTATATGATGAATGTGGGTAGACATCCCATATCTAACCTGCAGAGAGCACAAAGGAAAGACTGCAGCAACAGCAGCTTGACTTGAGTTGGCAAACTCCCAGTAGGGCTGGAGCACACAGTGCAATCTGATCCAGTTTGCCCGCAATGGGTTTTTAGTGGGGGGAAATACACTGTTAAAATGAATTCATTCTGGGTTGGAGAAAAGACTGAAATAAAAGTCCAGATCTAACCACCCCCGGACGTAAGAGCCCAACCAAGCCCTGTGCTCCAGCGAATAGAGCATAGAACTAGGAATCAGACACTCTGGGTTCTAGTAGCAGCACTTCAGCTGGCTTTTTGGGTGACCTTGGATATCTCACTTAACTTCTCCATGGCTTGGATCTGTAAACTGGAGCTGTGACACTAACAGCACTACCAGATATGAGGGACCAGTTCCAGGGGCAGGCAAGCAGCATGTTTGCCCTGGGTGCCATCTTCTAGAGTGCTGATGAATAGGAGCCAGGACTGGGAGTCAGAAAACTTGGTTCTAGGCCCATCTCTACTATTAACTGCTGCATAAGCTTGGCCAAGTCACTTCGCTGTTTTCTGTCCCACCCATTGGTTATTTAGATTAGAACCTTTTGGGGGGCAGGACTGCTGTGTGTACAGAACACTGGACAGGGAACCTGGGTTCTATTCCTGGCTCTGCCACTTGCCTGCTGGATGACCTTGGGCAAGTCACTTCAGCTTTCTGTGCCTCAGTTTCCCCATCTGTAAAATAATGAGACTGACCTCCTTTGTAAAGTGCTTTGAGACCTACTGATGAAAAGCATTAGGTGAGAGCAAGGCATTATTATTAGTAGGCGTTTGTACAATCCCTAACACAATGTGGCCTCAACCTAGGCTCTAGGCACTAATAATAAATAATACCATAAGAACAGCCATATTGCATCAGGCCAATGGTCTGTCTAGCCCTGCATCCTGGCTTCTGACAGTGGCTAGTGCCAGATGCTTCAGAGTCAGGGGAAATGAATAGAACAGGACAATTTCTGTCATCCAGTCCCAGCTTCTGGCAGTTGGAGGTTTAGGGACACATGGAGCATGGGGTTGCATCCCAGCCTATTTTGGCTAAGAGCCGTTGATGGACCTGTCCTCCATGAACTCATCTAGTTCTTTTTTTAACCCAATTATACGCTGGGCCTTCACAACATCCCATGGCAACAAATTCCACAGGTTGACTGTAGAATTAGGTTGTTAATAACATAAGCATTGGCCAGGTATTTTGAGGTGACAAAAATTCCATGCAGGCTAATTAGATATGATTTTTTTCAGATGGCCTCCTCTCTGTATAGTGAACCAAACCAGGTCCTTAGAGCCAAACACCACCCAAACTCCAGGGAGTTTATAATCCAGGTTTTCAAACCAGATCCACATTTTGGAGCATGAGTCCTATATTGCACTTAGATTTTGCTAAAATCAATTTGTGGAAATATTAGAGGAAGTGTCTCCAATCAGAAAAATATTCAGGTCTATTCACAACCTATGATAAGGCACCATGAGATGAGAACCTAGTTTTCCACATACAAAATTATTATTTATTTGTATTACAGTAATACCTACAGGCCCCAAATGAGATTGTGCTAAGTCAGGCTTGTCCAACGTATGGCCCATAGGCCAGCCTTAGCCTGTATGATATATCTACGTGGCCTGCATGACACATTCAGATTTCTTTTTTAAAGTACGTTTCTAGTTCTCATTCCTGCAGAGGGAACCTCCTAAGTACGAAACGAGTACAAAATGAGTCTGCAGACAGACTGAAACAGGTTTTCAGGGTGGATCTTGGGCCTACCCTGTTTATCATTTTTATCAATGATCTGGAAGAAAATATAAAATCGTCACTAAGAACGTTTGAAGATGACACAAAAATCGGGGGAGGGGTAAATAATGAAGAGGCCAGGTCACAGATACAGAGTGACCTGGTTCACTTGGTAAGCTGGGCACAAAGCAAACAGTGTGTGTTTTAATACAGCTAAATGTAAATGTATCCATTACAGGATGGGGGAACTGGCTCCTGGGAAGCAATGACTGCACAAGATGAAATTGTATTAGCAGAACTATGTTAGAAAAATTACCAGGTCAGGGGTTTGGCTCATTGTCAGAACCAGAGTCAGCCTCCAGGCCTCATCGGTCCACATGAGGGGATGTCATGGAGAATCTCAGTCTTTAGTCCTTGTCTTTGTGAAGAGCGTTGAAAATGCAAAGCAATATAACCTGATGTAAACTGAGCACTAGAGTTGGAAGTTTATCAATGATTTTCCCTAAAGATCCCCGTTCACTCACATTCCCTACTGCAGCCACATAATGCTGTCTTTTAAGGATAGGGAAACCCTGGTCACAGAGCCTTCTGAGTTTTTTGGGGACATCAGCTCAGTGTATGGCAGCGGGAGGCTACTGACATCACCT